>NC_084795.1:287221601-287864101 GCF_963169125.1 Humulus lupulus
GATGGGAAAAGGTTCAAAAAAATTAGAGCATGTTTGAGAGAAATATGAGTGAATTACGAAATCGCTTCAAAGCCATAGGCTGCTGCCTTGGAGATTTGGCCTGAGAGGTCAATTTTTTTGTTTGGTTAAATTAGGACCCCAATTAATGGTCAATAACAGCCCTATATAATATTATTTAGATGGGAAAAGTACCAAAAAAATTTGAGCTTGTTAGAAAGACATATGCGTGAATTACGAGATCGCTTCGGAGACCTAGGCAGCTGCCTAGGAGATTTGGCCTGAAAGGTCAATTTTTTTGTTTGGTTGAATTAGGACCCCAATTCATGGTCAATAATAGTCCTATATAATATTATTGAGATGGGAAAAGGTTCCAAAAAATTAGAGCTTGTTATGGAGAAATATGAGTGAATTACGAGATCGCTTCGGAGCCCTAGGCAGCTGCATAGGAGATTTGGCCTGAAAGGTCAATTTTTTTGTTTGGTTGAATTAAGACCCCAATTCTTGGTCAATAGTAGCCCTATCTAATATTATTGAGATGGGAAAAGGTTCCAAAAAATTAGAGCTTGTTAGAGAGAAATATGAGTGAATTATGAAATCGTTTCGGAGCCCTAGGCAGCTGCCTAGGAGATTTGGCCTGAATGGTCAATTTTTTTTTTTGGTTGAATTAGGACCCCAATTCATGGTCAATAACAGCCCTATATAATATTATTGAGATGGGAAAAGGTTCAAAAAAATTAGAGCTTGTTAGGGAGAAATATGAGTGAATTACGAGATCGCTTCGGAGCCCTAGGCAGCCGCCTAAGAGATTTGGCCTGAAAGGTTAATTTTTTTGTATGGTTGAATTTGGACCCCAATTCATGGTCAATAATAGCCCTATCTAATATTATTAGGATGGGGAAACGTTCAAAAAAATTAGAGCATGTTTGAGAGAAATATGAGTGAATTACGAAATCGCTTCGGAGCCATAGGCTGCTGCCTTGGAGATTTGGCGTGAGAGGTCAAGTTTTTTGTTTGGTTGAATTATGACCCCAATTCATGGTCAATAACAGCCCTATATAATATTATTGAGATGGAAAAAGTACCAAAAAAATTAGTGCTTGTTAGAAAGACATATGCGTGAATTACGAGATCGCTTCGGAGCCCTAGGCAACTGCCTAGGAGATTTGGCCTGAAAGGTCAATTTTTTTGTTTGGTTGAATTAGGACACCAATTCATGGTCAATAATAGCCCTATCTAATATTATTGAGATGGGAAAAGGTTCAAAAAAATTAGAGCTTGTTAGAGAGAAATATGAGTGAATTACGAAATCCCTTCAGAGCCCTAGGAAGCTGCGTAGGACATTTGGCCTGAGAGGTCAATTTTTTTGTTTGGTGGAATTAGGTTCCCCATTCATTGTCAATAACAGCCCTATATAATATTATTGAGATGGGAATAGGACAAAAAAAATTAGAGCATGTGAGAAAGACATATGAGTGAATTACGAGATCGCTTTGGAGCCCTAGGCAGCTGCCTAGGAGATTTGGCCTGAAAGGTCAATTTTTTTGTTTGGTTGAATTAGGACCCCAATTCATGGTCAATAATAGTCCAATCTAATATTATAGATATGGGAAAAGGTTCCAAAAAATTTGAGCTTGTTAGGGTGAAATATGAGTGAATTACGAGATCGCTTCGGAGCCCTAGGAAGCTGCCTAGGAGATTTGGCCTGGAAGGTCAATTTTTTGTTTGGTTGAATTAGGACCCCAATTCATGGTCAATAATAGTCCTATATAATATTATTGAGATCGGAAAAGGTTCACAAATATTAGAGCTTCTTAGACAGAAATATGAGGGAATTACCAAATCTCTTCGGAGCCCTAGGCAGCTGCCTAGGAGATTTGGCCTGAAAGGTCAATTTTTTTGTTTGGTTGAATTAGGAGACCAATTCATGGTCAATAACATCCCTATATAATATTATTGAGATGGGAAAAGGTTCAAAAAAATTAGAGCTTGTTAGGGAGAAATATGATTGAATTACGAGATCGCTTCGGAGCCCTAGGCAGCCGCCTAAGAGATTTGGCCTGAAAGGTTAATTTTTTTGTATGGTTGAATTTGGACCCCAATTCATGGTCAATAATAGCGCTATCTAATATTATTGAGATGGGGTAAGGTTAAAAAAAATTAGAGCATGTTTGAGAGAAATATGAGTGAATTACGAAATCGCTTCGGAGCCATAGGCTGCTGCCTTGGACATTTGGCCTGAGAGGTCAATTTTTTTGTTTGGTTGAATTAGGACCCCAATTCATGGTCAATAACAGCCCTATATAATATTATTGAGATGGGAAAAGTACCAAAAAAATTAGAGCTTGTTAGAAAGACATATGCGTGAATTACGAGATCGCTTCGGAGCCCTAGGCAGCTGCCTAGGAGATTTGGCCTGAAAGGTCAATTTTTTTGTTTTGTTGAATTAGGACCCCAATTCATGGTCAATAACAGCCCTATATAATATTATTGAGATGGGAAAAGGTTCAAAAAAATTAGAGCTTGTTAGGGAGAAATATGAGTGAATTACGAGATCGCTTCGGAGCCCTAGGCAGCCGCCTAAGAGATTTGGCCTGAAAGGTCAATTTTTTTGTATGGTTGAATTTGGACCCCAATTCATGGTCAATAATAGCCCTATCTAATATTATTGAGATGGGGTAAGGTTAAAAAAAATTAGAGCATGTTTGAGAGAAATATGAGTGAATTACGAAATCTCTTCGGAGCCATAGGCTGCTGCCTTGGAGATTTGGCCTGAGAGGTCAATTTTTTTGTTTGGTTGAATTAGGACCCCAATTCATGGTCAATAACAGCCCTATATAATATTATTGAGATGGGAAACGGTTCAAAAAATTTAGAGCTTGTTAGAGAGAAATATGAGTGAATTACGAAATCGCTTCGGAGCACTAGGCAGCTGCCTAGGAGATTTGGCCTGAAAGGTCAATTTTTTTGTTTGGTTGAATTAGGAGACCAATTCATGGTCAATAACAGCCCTATATAATATTATTGAGATGGGAAAAGGTTCAAAAAAATTAGAGCTTGTTAGAAAGACATATGCGTGAATTACGAGATCGCTTCGGAGCCCTAGGCAGCTGCCTAGGAGATTTGGCCTGAGAGGTCAATTTTTTTGTTTGGTTGAATTAGGAGACCAATTCATGGTCAATAACATCCCTATATAATATTATTGAGATGGGAAAAGGTTCAAAAAAATTAGAGCTTGTTAGGGAGAAATATGAGTGAATTACGAGATCGCTTCGGAGCCCTAGGCAGCCGCCTAAGAGATTTGGCCTGAAAGATTAATTTTTTTGTATGGTTGGATTTGGACCCCAATTCATGGTCAATAATAGCCCTATCTAATATTATTGAGATGGGGAAAGGTTCAAAAAAATTAGAGCATGTTTGAGAGAAATATGAGTGAATTACGAAATCGCTTCGGAGCCATAGGCTGCTGCCTTGGAGATTAGGCCTGAGGTCAATTTTTTTGTTTGGTTGAATTAGGACCCCAATTCATGGTCAATAACAGCCCTATATAATATTATTGAGATGGGAAAAGTACCAAAAAAAGTAGAGCTTGTTAGAAAGACATATGCGTGAATTACGAGATCGCTTCGGAGCCCTAGGCAGCGGCCCCGGAGATTTGGCCTGAAAGGTCAATTTTTTTGTTTTGTTGAATTAGGACCCCAATTCATGGTCAATAATAGCCCTATCTAATATTATTGAGATGGGAAAAGGTTCAAAAAAATTAGAGCTTGTTAGAGAGAAATATGAGTGAATTACGAAATCCCTTCAGAGCCCTAGGCAGCTGCCTAGGAGTTTGTCCTGAGAGGTCAATTTTTTGGTTTGGTTGAATTAGGTTCCCAATTCATGGTCAATAACAGCCCTATATAATATTATTGAGATGGGAAAAGGACAAAAAAAATTAGAGCATGTTAGAAAGATATATGAGTGAATTACGAGATCGCTTCGGAGCCCTAGGCAGCGGCTTAAGAGATTTGGCCTGAAAGGTCAATTTTTTGTTTGGTTAAATTAGGATGCCAATTCATGGTCAATAATAGTCCTATATAATATTATTGAGATGGGAAAAGGTTCACAAAAATTAGAGCTTGTTAGACAGAAATATGAGGGAATTACCAAATCGCTTCGGACCCCTAGGCAGCTGCCTAGGAGATTTGGCCTGAAAGGTCAATTTTTTTGTTTGGTTGAATTAGGAGACCAATTCATGGTCAATAACATCCCTATATAATATTATTGAGATGGGAAAAGGTTCAAAAAAATTAGAGCTTGTTAGGAAGAAATATGAGTGAATTACGAGATCGCTTCGGAGCCCTAGGCAGCCGCCTAAGAGATTTGGCCTGAAAGGTTAATTTTTTTGAATGGTTGAATTTGGACCCCAATTCTTGGTCAATAATAGCCCTATCTAATATTATTGAGATGGGGAAAGGTTCAAAAAAATTAGAGCATGTTTGAGAGAAATATGAGTGAATTAAGAAATCGCTTCGGAGCCATAGGCTGCTGCCTTGGAGATTTGGCCTTAGAGGTCAATTTTTTTGTTTGGTTGAATTAGGACCCCAATTCATGGTCAATAACAGCCCTATATAATATTATTGAGATGGGAAAAGTACCAAAAAAATTAGAGCTTGTTAGAAAGACATATGCGTGAATTACGAGATCGCTTCGGAGTCCTAGGCAGCTGCCTAGGAGATTTGGCCTGAAAGGTCAATTTTTTTGTTTTGTTGAATTAGGACCCCAATTCATGGTCAATAATAGCCCTATCTAATTATATTGAGATGGGAAAAGGTTCAAAAAAATTAGAGCTTGTTAGAGAGAAATATGAGTGAATTACGAAATCCCTTCAGAGCCCTAGGGAGCTGCCTAGGAGATTTGGCCTGAGAGGTCAATTTTTTTGTTTGGTTGAATTAGGTTCCCAATTCATGGTCAATAACAGCCCTATATAATATTATTTAGATGGGAAAAGGACAAAAAAAATTAGAGCATGTTAGAAAGACATATGAGTGAATTACGAGATCGCTTCGGAACCCTAGGCAGCTGCTTAGGAGATTTGGCCTGAAAGGTCAATTTTTTTGTTTGGTTAAATTAGGACTCCAATTCATGGTCAATAATAGTCCTATATAATATTATTGAGATGGGAAAAGGTTCCAAAAAATTAGAGCTTGTTAGAGAGAAATATGAGTGAATTACGAGATCGCCTCGGAGCCCTAGGCAGCCGCCTAAGAGATTTGGCCTGAAAGGTTAATTTTTTTGTATGGTTGAATTTGGACCCCAATTCGTGGTCAATAACAGCCCTATATAATATTATTGAGATGGGAAAAGGTTCAAAAAAATTAGAGCATGTTTGAGAGAAATATGAGTGAATTACGAAATCGCTTCGGAGCCCTAGGCAGCTGCCTTGGAGATTTGGCCTGAGAGGTCAATTTTTTTTGTTTGGTTGAATTAGGACCCCAATTCATGGTCAATAACAGCCCTATATAATATTATTGAGATGGGAAAAGTACCAAACAAATTTGAGCTTGTTAGAAAGACATATGCGTGAATTACGAGATCGCTTCGGAGACCTAGGCAGCTGCCTAGGAGATTTGGCCTGAAAGGTCAATTTTTTTGTTTGGTTGAATTAGGACCCCAATTCATGGTCGATAATAGTCCTATATAATTTTATTGAGATGGGAAAATGTTCCAAAAAATTAGAGCTTGTTAGAGAGAAATATGAGTGAATTATGAAATCGCTTCGGCGCCCTAGGCAGCTGCCTCGGAGACTTGGCCTGAAAGGTCAATTTTTTTGTTTGGTTGAATTAGGACCCCAATTCATGGTCAATAACAGCCCTATATAATATTATTGAGATGGGAAAAGAATCAAAAAAATTAGCGCTTGTTAGAGAGAAATATGAGTGAATTACGAGATCGCTTCGGAGCCCTCGGCAGCTGCCTAGGAGATTTGGCTTGAAAGGTCAATTTTTTTGTTTGTTTGAATTAGGACCCCAAGTCATGGTCAATAATAGCCCTATATAATATTATTGAGATGGGAAAGGGTTCAAAAAAATTAGAGCTTGTTAGAGAGAAATTTGAGTGAATTATGAAATCGCTTCGGAGCCCTAGGCAACTGCCTAGGAGATTTGGCCTGAAAGGTCAATTTTTTTGTTTGGTTGAATTAGGACCCCAATTCATGTTCAATAACAGCCCTATATAATATTATTGAGATGGGAAAAGGTTCAAAAATATTAGATCTTGTTAGGGAGAAATATGACTGAATTACGAGATCGCTTCGGAGCCCTAGGCAGCTGCCTAGGAGATTTGGCCTGAAAGGTCAATTTTTTTGTTTGGTTGAATTAGGACCCCAATTCGTGGTCAATAATAGCCCTATATAATATTATTGAGATGGGAAAAGAATCAAAAAAATTAGAGCTTGTTAGAGAGAAATATGAGTGATTTTCTAAATCGCTTCGGAGCATTAGGCTGCTGTGTAGGAGATTTGGCCTGAGAGGTCAATTTTTTTGTTTGGTTTAATTAGGACCCCAATTCGTGGTCAATAACAGCCCTATATAATATTATTGAGATGGGAAAAGGTTCAAAAAAATTAGAGCTTCTTAGGGAGAAATATGAGTGAATTACGAGATCGCTTCGGAGCCCTAGGCAGCCGCCTAAGAGATTTGGCCTGAAAGGTTAATTTTTTTGTATGGTTGAAATGACCCCAATTCATGGTCAATAATAGCCCTATCTAATATTATTGAGATGGGAAAAGGTTCAAAAAAATTAGAGCATGTTTGAGAGAAATATGAGTGAATTACGAAATCGCTTCGGAGTCCTATGCAGCTGCCTTGGAGATTTGGCCTGAGAGGTCAATTTTTTTGTTTGGTTGAATTAGGACCCCAATTCATGGTCAATAACAGCCCTATATAATATTATTGAGATGGGAAAAGTACCAAAAAATTTTGAGCTTGTTAGAAAGACATATTCGTGAATTTCGAGATCGCTTCGGAGACCTAGGCAGCTACCTAGGAGATTTGGCCTGAAAGGTCAATTTTTTTGTTTGGTTGAATTAGGACCCCAATTCATGGTCAATAACAGCCCTATATAATATTATTGAGATGGGAAAAGTACCAAACAAATTTGAGCTTGTTAGAAAGACATATGCGTGAATTACGAGATCGCTTCGGAGACCTAGGCAGCTGCCTAGGAGATTTGGCCTGAAAGGTCAATTTTTTTGTTTGGTTGAATTAGGACCCCAATTCATGGTCAATAATAGTCCTATATAATATTATTGAGATTGGAAAATGTTCCAAAAAATTAGAGCTTGTTAGAGAGAAATATGAATGAATTATGAAATCGCTTCGGCGCCCTAGGCAGCTGCCTCGGAGACTTGGCCTGAAAGGTCAATTTTTTTGTTTGGTTGAATTAGGACCCCAATTCATGGTCAATAACAGCCCTATATAATATTATTGAGATGGGAAAAGAATCAAAAAAATTAGGGCTTGTTAGAGAGAAATATGAGTGAATTACGAGATCGCTTCGGAGCCCTCGGCAGCTGCCTAGGACATTTGGCCTGAAAGGTCAATTTTTTTGTTTGTTTGAATTAGGACCCCAAGTCATGGTCAATAATAGCCCTATATAATATTATTGAGATGGGAAAGGGTTCAAAAAAATTAGAGCTTGTTAGAGAGAAATCTGAGTGAATTATGAAATCGCTTCGGCGCCCTAGGCAGCTGCCTAGGAGATTTGGCCTGAAAGGTCAATTTTTTTGTTTGGTTGAATTAGGACCCCAATTCATGTTCAATAACAGCCCTATATAATATTATTGAGATGGGAAAAGGTTCAAAAATATTAGATCTTGTTAGGGAGAAATATGACTGAATTACGAGATCGCTTCGGAGCCCTAGGCAGCTGCCTAGGAGATTTGGCCTGAAAGGTCAATTTTTTTGTTTGGTTGAATTAGGACCCCAATTCGTGGTCAATAACAGCCCTATATAATATTATTGAGATGGGAAAAGAATCAAAAACATTAGAGCTTGTTAGAGAGAAATATGAGTGATTTACGAAATCGCTTCGGAGCATTAGGCTGCTGTGTAGGAGATTTGGCCTGAGAGGTCAATTTTTTTGTTTGGTTGAATTAGGACCCCAATTCGTGGTCAATAACAGCCCTATATAATATTATTGAGATGGGAAAAGGTTCAAAAAAATTAGAGCTTCTTAGGGAGAAATATGAGTGAATTACGAGATCGCTTCGAAGCCCTAGGCAGCCGCCTAAGAGATTTGGCCTGAAAGGTTAATTTTTTTGTATGGTTGAAATGACCCCAATTCATGGTCAATAATAGCCCTATCTAATATTATTGAGATGGGAAAAGGTTCAAAAAAATTAGAGCATGTTTGAGAGAAATATGAGTGAATTACGAAATCGCTTCGGAGTCCTAGGCAGCTGCCTTGGAGATTTGGCCTGAGAGGTCAATTTTTTTGTTTGGTTGAATTAGGACCCCAATTCATGGTCAATAATAGTCCTATATAATATTATTGAGATTGGAAAATGTACCAAAAAAATTTGAGCTTGTTAGAATGACATATTCGTGAATTACGATATCGCTTCGGAGACCTAGGCAGCTACCTAGGAGATTTGGCCTGAAAGGTCTATTTTTCTGTTTGGATGAATTAGGACCCCAATTCATGGTCAATAACAGCCCTATATAATATTATTGAGATGGGAAAAGTACCAAACAAATTTGAGCTTGTTAGAAAGACATATGCGTGAATTACGAGATCGCTTCGGAGACCTAGGCAGCTGCCTAGGAGATTTGGCCTGAAACGTCAATTTTTTTGTTTGGTTGAATTAGGACCCCAATTCATGGTCAATAATAGTCCTATATAATATTATTGAGA
The DNA here is from genome assembly GCF_963169125.1 of Humulus lupulus. Taxonomy (NCBI): domain Eukaryota; kingdom Viridiplantae; phylum Streptophyta; class Magnoliopsida; order Rosales; family Cannabaceae; genus Humulus; species Humulus lupulus. The sequence continues at coordinate 287,230,497 of NC_084795.1, forward strand.
TTGGAAAATGTTCCAAAAAATTAGAGCTTGTTAGAGAGAAATATGAATGAATTATGAAATCGCTTCGGCGCCCTAGGCAGCTGCCTCGGAGACTTGGCCTGAAAGGTCAATTTTTTTGTTTGGTTGAATTAGGACCCCAATTCATGGTCAATAACAGCCCTATATAATATTATTGAGATGGGAAAAGAATCAAAAAAATTAGGGCTTGTTAGAGAGAAATATGAGTGAATTACGAGATCGCTTCGGAGCCCTCGGCAGCTGCCTAGGACATTTGGCCTGAAAGGTCAATTTTTTTGTTTGTTTGAATTAGGACCCCAAGTCATGGTCAATAATAGCCCTATATAATATTATTGAGATGGGAAAGGGTTCAAAAAAATTAGAGCTTGTTAGAGAGAAATCTGAGTGAATTATGAAATCGCTTCGGCGCCCTAGGAAGCTGCCTAGGAGATTTGGCCTGAAAGGTCAATTTTTTTGTTTGGTTGAATTAGGACCCCAATTCATGTTCAATAACAGCCCTATATAATATTATTGAGATGGGAAAAGGTTCAAAAATATTAGATCTTGTTAGGGAGAAATATGACTGAATTACGAGATCGCTTCGGAGCCCTAGGCAGCTGCCTAGGAGATTTGGCCTGAAAGGTCAATTTTTTTGTTTGGTTGAATTAGGACCCCAATTCGTGGTCAATAACAGCCCTATATAATATTATTGAGATGGGAAAAGAATCAAAAACATTAGAGCTTGTTAGAGAGAAATATGAGTGATTTACGAAATCGCTTCGGAGCATTAGGCTGCTGTGTAGGAGATTTGGCCTGAGAGGTCAATTTTTTTGTTTTGTTGAATTAGGACCCCAATTCGTGGTCAATAACAGCCCTATATAATTTTATTGAGATGGGAAAAGGTTCAAAAAAATTAGAGCTTCTTAGGGAGAAATATGAGTGAATTACGAGATCGCTTCGGAGCCCTAGGCAGCCGCCTAAGAGATTTGGCCTGAAAGGTTAATTTTTGTGTATGGTTGAAATGACCCCAATTCATGGTCAATAATAGCCCTATCTAATATTATTGAGATGGGAAAAGGTTCAAAAAAATTAGAGCATGTTTGAGAGAAATATGAGTGAATTACGAAATCGCTTCGGAGTCCTAGGCAGCTGCCTTGGAGATTTGGCCTGAGAGGTCAATTTTTTTGTTTGGTTGAATTAGGACCCCAATTCATGGTCAATAATAGTCCTATATAATATTATTGAGATTGGAAAATGTTCCAAAAAATTAGTGCTTGTTAGAGAGAAATATGAATGAATTATGAAATCGCTTCGGCGCCCTAGGCAGCTGCCTCGGAGACTTGGCCTGAAAGGTCAATTTTTTTGTTTGGTTGAATTAGGACCCCAATTCATGGTCAATAACAGCCCTATATAATATTATTGAGATGGGAAAAGAATCAAAAAAATTAGGGCTTGTTAGAGAGAAATATGAGTGAATTACGAGATCGCTTCGGAGCCCTCGGCAGCTGCCTAGGACATTTGGCCTGAAAGGTCAATTTTTTTGTTTGTTTGAATTAGGACCCCAAGTCATGGTCAATAATAGCCCTATATAATATTATTGAGATGGGAAAGGGTTCAAAAAAATTAGAGCTTGTTAGAGAGAAATCTGAGTGAATTATGAAATCGCTTCGGCGCCCTAGGAAGCTGCCTAGGAGATTTGGCCTGAAAGGTCAATTTTTTTGTTTGGTTGAATTAGGACCCCAATTCATGTTCAATAACAGCCCTATATAATATTATTGAGATGGGAAAAGGTTCAAAAATATTAGATCTTGTTAGGGAGAAATATGACTGAATTACGAGATCGCTTCGGAGCCCTAGGCAGCTGCCTAGGAGATTTGGCCTGAAAGGTCAATTTTTTTGTTTGGTTGAATTAGGACCCCAATTCGTGGTCAATAACAGCCCTATATAATATTATTGAGATGGGAAAAGAATCAAAAACATTAGAGCTTGTTAGAGAGAAATATGAGTGATTTACGAAATCGCTTCGGAGCATTAGGCTGCTGTGTAGGAGATTTGGCCTGAGAGGTCAATTTTTTTGTTTGGTTGAATTAGGACCCCAATTCGTGGTCAATAACAGCCCTATATAATTTTATTGAGATGGGAAAAGGTTCAAAAAAATTAGAGCTTCTTAGGGAGAAATATGAGTGAATTACGAGATCGCTTCGGAGCCCTAGGCAGCCGCCTAAGAGATTTGGCCTGAAAGGTTAATTTTTGTGTATGGTTGAAATGACCCCAATTCATGGTCAATAATAGCCCTATCTAATATTATTGAGATGGGAAAAGGTTCAAAAAAATTAGAGCATGTTTGAGAGAAATATGAGTGAATTACGAAATCGCTTCGGAGTCCTAGGCAGCTGCCTTGGAGATTTGGCCTGAGAGGTCAATTTTTTTGTTTGGTTGAATTAGGACCCCAATTCATGGTCAATAATAGTCCTATATAATATTATTGAGATTGGAAAATGTACCAAAAAAATTTGAGCTTGTTAGAAAGACATATTCGTGAATTACGAGATCGCTTCGGAGACCTAGGCAGCTACCTAGGAGATTTGGCCTGAAAGGTCAATTTTTCTGTTTGGATGAATTAGGACCCCAATTCATGGTCAATAACAGCCCTATATAATATTATTGAGATGGGAAAAGTACCAAACAAATTTGAGCTTGTTAGAAAGACATATGCGTGAATTACGAGATCGCTTCGGAGACCTAGGCAGCTGCCTAGGAGATTTGGCCTGAAAGGTCAATTTTTTTGTTTGGTTGAATTAGGACCCCAATTCATGGTCAATAATAGTCCAATATAATATTATTGATATGGGAAAAGGTTCCAAAAAATTTGAGCTTGTTAGGGTGAAATATGAGTGAATTACGAGATCGCTTCGGAGCCCTAGGAAGCTGCCTAGGAGATTTGGCCTGGAAGGTTAATTTTTTGTTTGGTTGAATTAGGACCCCAATTCATGGTCAATAATAGCCCTATCTAATATTATTGAGATGGGGAAAGGTTCAAAAAAATTAGAGCATGTTTGAGAGAAATATGAGTGAATTACGAAATCGCTTCGGAGCCATAGGCTGCTGCCTTGGAGATTTGGCCTGAGAGGTCAATTTTTTTGTTTGGATTAATTAGGACTCCAATTCACGGTCAATAACAGCCCTATATAATATTATTGAGATGGGAAAAGTACCAAAAAAATTAGAGCTTGTTAGAAAGACATATGCGTGAATTACGAGATCGCTTCGGAGCCCTAGGCCGCTGCCTAGGAGATTTGGTCTGAAAGGTCAATTTTTTTGTTTTGTTGAATTAGGACCCCAATTCATGGTCAATAATAGCCCTATCGAATATTATTGAGATGGGAAAAGGTTCAAAAAAATTAGAGCTTGTTAGAGAGAAATATGAGTGAATTACGAAATCCCTACAGAGCCCTAGGCAGCTACCTAGGAGATTTGGCCTGAGAGGTCAATTTTTTTGTTTGGTTGAATTAGGTTCCCAATTCATGGTCAATAACAGCCCTATATAATATTATTGAGATGGGAAAAGGACAAAAAAAATTAGAGCATGTTAGAAAGACATATGAGTGAATTACGAGATCTGTTTGGAGCCCTAGGCAGCTGCCTAGGAGATTTGGCCTGAAAGGTCAATTTTTTTGTTTGGTTGAATTAGGACCCCAATTCATGGTCAATAATTGTCGAATCTAATATTATTGATATGGAAAAAGGTTCCAAAAAATTTGAGCTTGTTAGGGTGAAATATGAGTGAATTACGAGATCGCTACTGAGGCCTAGGAAGCTGCCTAGGAGATTTGGCCTGGAAGGTCAATTTTTTATTTGGTTAAATTAGGACCCCAATTCATGGTCAATAATAGTCCTATATAATATTATTGAGATGGGAAAAGGTTCACAAAAATTAGAGCTTGTTAGAGAGACATATGAGTGAATTACCAAATCGCTTCGGAGCCATAGGCAGCTGCCTAGGAGATTTGACGTGAAAGGTCAATTTTTTCGTTTGGTTGAATTAGGAGACCAATTCATGGTCAATAACAGCCCTATATAATATTATTGAGATGGGAAATGGTTCAAAAAAATTAGAGCTTCTTAGGGAGAAATATGAGTGAATTACGAGATCGCTTCGGAGCCCTAGACAGCCGCCTAAGAGATTTGGCCTGAAAGGTTAATTTTTTTGTATGGTTGAATTTGGACCACAATTCATGGTCAATAATGGCCCTATCTAATATTATTGAGATGGGAAAAGGTTCCAAAAAATTAGAGCATGTTTGAGAGAAATATGAGTGAATTACGAAATCGCTTAGTAGCCCTAGGCAGCTGCCTTGGAGATTTGGCCTGAGAGGTCAATTTTTTTGTTTGGTTGAATTAGGACCCCAATTCATGGTCAATAACAGCCCTATATAATATTATTGAGATGGGGAAAGTACCAAAAAAAATTGAGCTTGTTAGAAAGACATATGCGTGAATTACGAGATCGTTTCGTAGACCTAGGCAGCTTCCTAGGAGATTTGGCCTGAAAGTTCAATTTTTTTGTTTGGTTGAATTTGGACCCCAATTCATGGTCAATAATAGTCCTATATAATATTATTGAGATGGGAAAAGGATCAAAACAATTAGAGCTTGTTAGAGAGAAATATGGGTGAATTACGAGATCGCTTCGGAGCCCTAGGCAGCTGCCTAGGAGATTTGGCCTGAAAGGTCAATTTTTTTGTTTGGTTGAATTAGGACTCCAATTCATGGTCAATAATAGCCCTATATAATATTATTGAGATGGGAAACGGTTCAAAAAAATTAGGGCTTGATAGAGAGAAATATGAGTGAATTATTAAATCGCTTCGGCGCCCTAGGCAGCTGCCTAGGAGATTTGGCCTGAAAGGTCAATTTTTTTGTTTGGTTGAATTAGGACCCCAATTCGTGGTCAATAACAGCCCTATATAATATTATTGAGATGGGAAAAGAATCAAAAACATTAGAGCTTGTTAGAGAGAAATATGAGTGATTTACGAAATCGCTTCGGAGCATTAGGCTGCTGTGTAGGAGATTTGGCCTGAGAGGTCAATTTTTTTGTTTGGTTGAATTAGGACCCCAATTACAGGTCAATAACAGCCCTATATAATATTATTGAGATGGGAAAAGGTTCAAAAAAATTAGAGCTTCTTAGGGAGAAATATGAGTGAATTACGAGATCGCTTCGGAGCCCTAGGCAGCCGCCTAAGAGATTTGGCCTGAAAGGTTAATTTTTTTGTATGGTTGAAATGACCCCAATTCATGGTCAATAATAGCCCTATCTAATATTATTGAGATGGGAAAAGGTTCAAAAAAATTAGAGCATGTTTGAGAGAAATATGAGTGAATTACGAAATCGCTTCGGAGTCCTAGGCAGCTGCCTTGGAGATTTGGCCTGAGAGGTCAATTTTTTTGTTTGGTTGAATTAGGACCCCAATTCATGGTCAATAATAGTCCTATATAATATTATTGAGATTGGAAAATGTACCAAAAAAATTTGAGCTTGTTAGAATGACATATTCGTGAATTACGATATCGCTTCGGAGACCTAGGCAGCTACCTAGGAGATTTGGCCTGAAAGGTCAATTTTTCTGTTTGGATGAATTAGGACCCCAATTCATGGTCAATAACAGCCCTATATAATATTATTGAGATGGGAAAAGTACCAAACAAATTTGAGCTTGTTAGAAAGACATATGCGTGAATTACGAGATCGCTTCGGAGACCTAGGCAGCTGCCTAGGAGATTTGGCCTGAAACGTCAATTTTTTTGTTTGGTTGAATTAGGACCCCAATTCATGGTCAATAATAGTCCTATATAATATTATTGAGATTGGAAAATGTTCCAAAAAATTAGAGCTTGTTAGAGAGAAATATGAATGAATTATGAAATCGCTTCGGCGCCCTAGGCAGCTGCCTCGGAGACTTGGCCTGAAAGGTCAATTTTTTTGTTTGGTTGAATTAGGACCCCAATTCATGGTCAATAACAGCCCTATATAATATTATTGAGATGGGAAAAGAATCAAAAAAATTAGGGCTTGTTAGAGAGAAATATGAGTGAATTACGAGATCGCTTCGGAGCCCTCGGCAGCTGCCTAGGACATTTGGCCTGAAAGGTCAATTTTTTTGTTTGTTTGAATTAGGACCCCAAGTCATGGTCAATAATAGCCCTATATAATATTATTGAGATGGGAAAGGGTTCAAAAAAATTAGAGCTTGTTAGAGAGAAATCTGAGTGAATTATGAAATCGCTTCGGCGCCCTAGGCAGCTGCCTAGGAGATTTGGCCTGAAAGGTCAATTTTTTTGTTTGGTTGAATTAGGACCCCAATTCATGTTCAATAACAGCCCTATATAATATTATTGAGATGGGAAAAGGTTCAAAAATATTAGATCTTGTTAGGGAGAAATATGACTGAATTACGAGATCGCTTCGGAGCCCTAGGCAGCTGCCTAGGAGATTTGGCCTGAAAGGTCAATTTTTTTGTTTGGTTGAATTAGGACCCCAATTCGTGGTCAATAACAGCCCTATATAATATTATTGAGATGGGAAAAGAATCAAAAACATTAGAGCTTGTTAGAGAGAAATATGAGTGATTTACGAAATCGCTTCGGAGCATTAGGCTGCTGTGTAGGAGATTTGGCCTGAGAGGTCAATTTTTTTGTTTGGTTGAATTAGGACCCCAATTCGTGGTCAATAACAGCCCTATATAATTTTATTGAGATGGGAAAAGGTTCAAAAAAATTAGAGCTTCTTAGGGAGAAATATGAGTGAATTACGAGATCGCTTCGGAGCCCTAGGCAGCCGCCTAAGAGATTTGGCCTGAAAGGTTAATTTTTGTGTATGGTTGAAATGACCCCAATTCATGGTCAATAATAGCCCTATCTAATATTATTGAGATGGGAAAAGGTTCAAAAAAATTAGAGCATGTTTGAGAGAAATATGAGTGAATTACGAAATCGCTTCGGAGTCCTAGGCAGCTGCCTTGGAGATTTGGCCTGAGAGGTCAATTTTTTTGTTTGGTTGAATTAGGACCCCAATTCATGGTCAATAATAGTCCTATATAATATTATTGAGATTGGAAAATGTACCAAAAAAATTTGAGCTTGTTAGAAAGACATATTCGTGAATTACGAGATCGCTTCGGAGACCTAGGCAGCTACCTAGGAGATTTGGCCTGAAAGGTCAATTTTTCTGTTTGGATGAATTAGGACCCCAATTCATGGTCAATAACAGCCCTATATAATATTATTGAGATGGGAAAAGTACCAAACAAATTTGAGCTTGTTAGAAAGACATATGCGTGAATTACGAGATCGCTTCGGAGACCTAGGCAGCTGCCTAGGAGATTTGGCCTGAAAGGTCAATTTTTTTGTTTGGTTGAATTAGGACCCCAATTCATGGTCAATAATAGTCCAATATAATATTATTGATATGGGAAAAGGTTCCAAAAAATTTGAGCTTGTTAGGGTGAAATATGAGTGAATTACGAGATCGCTTCGGAGCCCTAGGAAGCTGCCTAGGAGATTTGGCCTGGAAGGTTAATTTTTTGTTTGGTTGAATTAGGACCCCAATTCATGGTCAATAATAGCCCTATCTAATATTATCGAGATGGGGAAAGGTTCAAAAAAATTAGAGCATGTTTGAGAGAAATATGAGTGAATTACGAAATCGCTTCGGAGCCATAGGCTGCTGCCTTGGAGATTTGGCCTGAGAGGTCAATTTTTTTGTTTGGATTAATTAGGACTCCAATTCACGGTCAATAACAGCCCTATATAATATTATTGAGATGGGAAAAGTACCAAAAAAATTAGAGCTTGTTAGAAAGACATATGCGTGAATTACGAGATCGCTTCGGAGCCCTAGGCCGCTGCCTAGGAGATTTGGTCTGAAAGGTCAATTTTTTTGTTTTGTTGAATTAGGACCCCAATTCATGGTCAATAATAGCCCTATCGAATATTATTGAGATGGGAAAAGGTTCAAAAAAATTAGAGCTTGTTAGAGAGAAATATGAGTGAATTACGAAATCCCTACAGAGCCCTAGGCAGCTACCTAGGAGATTTGGCCTGAGAGGTCAATTTTTTTGTTTGGTTGAATTAGGTTCCCAATTCATGGTCAATAACAGCCCTATATAATATTATTGAGATGGGAAAAGGACAAAAAAAATTAGAGCATGTTAGAAAGACATATGAGTGAATTACGAGATCTGTTTGGAGCCCTAGGCAGCTGCCTAGGAGATTTGGCCTGAAAGGTCAATTTTTTTGTTTGGTTGAATTAGGACCCCAATTCATGGTCAATAATTGTCGAATCTAATATTATTGATATGGAAAAAGGTTCCAAAAAATTTGAGCTTGTTAGGGTGAAATATGAGTGAATTACGAGATCGCTACTGAGGCCTAGGAAGCTGCCTAGGAGATTTGGCCTGGAAGGTCAATTTTTTATTTGGTTAAATTAGGACCCCAATTCATGGTCAATAATAGTCCTATATAATATTATTGAGATGGGAAAAGGTTCACAAAAATTAGAGCTTGTTAGAGAGACATATGAGTGAATTACCAAATCGCTTCGGAGCCATAGGCAGCTGCCTAGGAGATTTGACGTGAAAGGTCAATTTTTTCGTTTGGTTGAATTAGGAGACCAATTCATGGTCAATAACAGCCCTATATAATATTATTGAGATGGGAAATGGTTCAAAAAAATTAGAGCTTCTTAGGGAGAAATATGAGTGAATTACGAGATCGCTTCGGAGCCCTAGACAGCCGCCTAAGAGATTTGGCCTGAAAGGTTAATTTTTTTGTATGGTTGAATTTGGACCACAATTCATGGTCAATAATGGCCCTATCTAATATTATTGAGATGGGAAAAGGTTCCAAAAAATTAGAGCATGTTTGAGAGAAATATGAGTGAATTACGAAATCGCTTAGTAGCCCTAGGCAGCTGCCTTGGAGATTTGGCCTGAGAGGTCAATTTTTTTGTTTGGTTGAATTAGGACCCCAATTCATGGTCAATAACAGCCCTATATAATATTATTGAGATGGGGAAAGTACCAAAAAAAATTGAGCTTGTTAGAAAGACATATGCGTGAATTACGAGATCGTTTCGTAGACCTAGGCAGCTTCCTAGGAGATTTGGCTTGAAAGTTCAATTTTTTTGTTTGGTTGAATTTGGACCCCAATTCATGGTCAATAATAGTCCTATATAATATTATTGAGATGGGAAAAGGATCAAAACAATTAGAGCTTGTTAGAGAGAAATATGGGTGAATTACGAGATCGCTTCGGAGCCCTAGGCAGCTGCCTAGGAGATTTGGCCTGAAAGGTCAATTTTTTTGTTTGGTTGAATTAGGACTCCAATTCATGGTCAATAATAGCCCTATATAATATTATTGAGATGGGAAACGGTTCAAAAAAATTAGGGCTTGGTAGAGAGAAATATGAGTGAATTATTAAATCGCTTCGGAGCCCTAGGCTGCTGCCTAGGAGATTTGGCCTGAAAGGTCAATTTTTTTGTTTGGTTGAATTAGGTCCCCAATTCATGGTCAATAATATCCCTATCTAATATTATTGAGATGGGAAAAGGTTTCAAAAAATTAGAGCTTGTTAGAGAGAAATATTATTGAATTACGAGATCGCTTCGGAGCCCTATGCAGTTGCCTAGGAGATTTGGCCTGAAAGGTCAATTTTTTTGTTTGGTTAAATTAGGACCCCAATACTTGGTCAATAGTACCCCTATCTAATATTATTGGGATGGGAAAAGGTTCAAAAATATTAGAGCTTGTTAGAGAGAAGTATGAGTGAATTATGAAATCGTTTCAAAGCCCTAGGCAGCTGCCTAGGAGATTTGGCCTGAAAGGTCAATTTTTTTGTTTGGTTGAATTAGGAGACCAATTCATGGTCAATAACAGCCCTATATAATATTATTGACATGGGAAAAGGTTCAAAAAAATTAGAGCTTCTTAGGGAGAAATATGAGTGAATTACGAGATCGCTTCGGAGCCCTAGGCAGCCGCCTAAGAGATTTGGCCTGAAAGGTTAATTTTTTTGTATGGTTGAATTTGGACCCCAATTCATGGTCAATAATAACCCTATCTAATATTATTGAGATTGGAAAAGGTTCAAAAAAATTAGAGCATGTTTGAGAGAAATATGAGTGAATTACGAAATCGCTTCGGAGCCATAGGTTGCTGCTTTGGAGATTTGGCCTGAGAGGTCAATTTTTTGGTTTGGTTGAACTTGGACCCTAATTCATGGTCAATAAAAGCCCTATATAATATTATTGAGATGGGAAAAGTACCAAAAAAATTAGATCTTGTTAGAAAGACATATGCGTGAATTACGAGATCGCTTCGGAGACCTAGGCAGCGGCCTAGGAGATTTGGCCTGAAAGGTCAATTTTTTTGTTTGGTTGAATTAGGTTCCCAATTCATGGTCAATAATAGTCCTATATAATATTATTGAGATGGGAAAAGGTTCCAAAAAATTAGAGCTTGTTATGGAGAAATATGAGTGAATTACGAGATCGCTTCGGAGACCTAGGCAGCTGCTTAGGAGATTTGGCCTGAAAGGTCAATTTTTTTGTTTGGTTGAATTAGGACTCCAATTCATGGTCAATAATAGTCCAATATAATATTATTGAGATGGGAAAAGGTTCCAAAAAATTAGAGCTTGTAAGAGAAAAATATGAGTGAATTACGAGATCGCTTCGGAACCCTAGGCTGCTGCCTAGGAGATTTGGCCTGAAAGGTCAATATTTTTGTTTGGTTGAATTATGACCCCAATTCATGGTCAATAATAGCCCTATCTAATATTATTGAGATGGGAAACGGTTCAAAAAAATTAGAGCTTGTTAGAGAGAAATATGAGTGAATTACGAAATCGCTTCGGAGCACTAGGCAGCTGCCAAGGAGATTTGGCCTGAAAGGTCAATTTTTTTGTTTGGTTGAATTAGGAGACCAATTCATCGTCAATAACAGCCCTATATAATATTATTGAGATGGGAAAAGGTTCAAAAAAAATAGAGCTTCTTAGGGAGAAATATGAGTGAATTACGAGATCGCTTCGGAGCGCTAGGCAGCCGCCTAAGAGATTTGGCCTGAAAGGTTAATTTTTTTGTATGGTTGAATTTGGACCCCAATTCGTGGTCAATAATAGCCCTATCTAATATTATTGAGATGGGAAAAGGTTCAAAAAAATTAGAGCATGTTTGAGAGAAATATGAGTGAATTACGAAATCGCTTCGGAGCCCTAGGCAGCTGCCTTGGAGATTTGGCCTGAGAGGTCAATTTTTTTTGTTTGGTTGAATTTGGACCCCAATTCATGGTCAATAACAGCCCTATATAATATTATTGAGATGGGAAAAGTACCAAAAAAATTTGAGCTTGTTAGAAAGACATATGCGTGAATTACGAGATCGCTTCGAAGACCTAGGGAGCTGCCTAGGAGATTTGGCCTGAAAGGTCAATTTTTTTGTTTGGTTGAATTAGGAGACCAATTCATGGTCAATAACAGCCCTATATAATATTATTGACATGGGAAAAGGTTCAAAAAAATTAGAGCTTCTTAGGAAGAAATATGAGTGAATTACGAGATCGCTTCGGAGCCCTAGGCAGCCGCCTAAGAGATTTGGCCTGAAAGGTTAATTTTTTTGTATGGTTGAATTTGGACCCCAATTCATGGTCAATAATAACCCTATCTAATATTATTGAGATTGGAAAAGGTTCAAAAAAATTAGAGCATGTTTGAGAGAAATATGAGTGAATTACGAAATCGCTTCGGAGACATAGGCTGCTGCTTTGGAGATTTGGCCTGAGAGCTCAATTTTTTGGTTTGGTTGAACTAGGACCCTAATTCATGGTCAATAACAGCCCTATATAATATTATTGAGATGGGAAAAGTACCAAAAAAATTAGATCTTGTTAGAAAGACATATGCGTGAATTACGAGATCGCTTCGGAGACCTAGGCAGCGGCCTAGGAGATTTGGCCTGAAAGGTCAATTTTTTTGTTTGGTTGAATTAGGACCCCAATTCATGGTCAATAATAGTCCTATATAATATTATTGAGATGGGAAAAGGTTCCAAAATATTAGAGCTTGTTATGGAGAAATATGAGTGAATTACGAGATCGCTTCAGAGACCTAGGCAGCTGCTTAGGAGATTTGGCCTGAAAGGTCAATTTATTTGTTTGGTTGAATTAGGACTCCAATTCATGGTCAATAATAGTCCTATATAATATTATTGAGATGGGAAAAGGTTCCAAAAAATTAGAGCTTGTAAGAGAAAAATATGAGTGAATTACGAGATCGCTTCGGAACCCTAGGCTGCTGCCTAGGAGATTTGGCCTGAAAGGTCAATTTTTTTGTTTGGTTGAATTATGACCCCAATTCATGGTCAATAATAGCCCTATCTAATATTATTGAGATGGGAAACGGTTCAAAAAAATTAGAGCTTGTTAGAGAGAAATATGAGTGAATTACGAAATCGCTTCGGAGCACTAGGCAGCTGCCAAGGAGATTTGGCCTGAAAGGTCAATTTTTTTGTTTGGTTGAATTAGGAGACCAATTCATGGTCAATAACAGCCCTATATAATATTATTGAGATGGGAAAAGGTTCAAAAAAAATAGAGCTTCTTAGGGAGAAATATGAGTGAATTACGAGATCGCTTCGGAGCCCTAGGCAGCCGCCTAAGAGATTTGGCCTGAAAGGTTAATTTTTTTGTATGGTTGAATTTGGACCCCAATTCGTGGTCAATAATAGCCCTATCTAATATTATTGAGATGGGAAAAGGTTCAAAAAAATTAGAGCATGTTTGAGAGAAATATGAGTGAATTACGAAATCGCTGCGGAGCCCTAGGCAGCAGCCTTGGAGATTTGGCCTGAGAGGTCAATTTTTTTTGTTTGGTTGAATTAGGACCCCAATTCACGGTCAATAACAGCCCTATATAATATTATTGAGATGGGAAAAGTACCAAAAAAATTTGAGCTTGTTAGAAAGACATATGCGTGAATTACGAGATCGCTACGAAGACCTAGGGAGCTGCCTAGGAGATTTGGCCTGAAAGGTCAATTTTTTTGTTTGGTTGAATTAGGACCCCAATTCATGGTCTATAATAGCCCTATCTAATATTATTGAGATGGGAAAAGGTTTCAAAAAATTAGAGCTTGTTAGAGAGAAATATTATTGAATTACGAGATCGCTTCGGAGCCCTAGGCAGTTGCCTAGGAGATTTGGCCTGAAAGGTCAATTTTTTTGTTTGGTTAAATTAGGACCCCAATACTTGGTCAATAGTACCCCTATCTAATATTATTGGGATGGGAAAAGGTTCAAAAATATTAGAGCTTGTTAGAGAGAAGTATGAGTGAATTATGAAATCGTTTCAAAGCCCTAGGCAGCAGCCTAGGAGATTTGGCCTGAAAGGTCAATTTTTTTGTTTGGTTGAATTATGACCCCAATTCATGGTCAATAATAGCCCTATCTAATATTATTGAGATGGGAAATGGTTCAAAAAAATTAGAGCTTGTTAGAGAGAAATATAAGTGAATTACGAAATCGCTTCGGAGCACTAGGCAGCTGCCAAGGAGACTTGGCCTGAAAGGTCAATTTTTTTGTTTGGTTGAATTAGGAGACCAATTCATGGTCAATAACAGCCCTATATAATATTATTGAGATGGGAAAAGGTTCAAAAAAAATAGAGCTTCTTAGGGAGAAATATGAGTGAATTACGAGATCGCTTCGGAGCCCTAGGCAGCCGCCTAAGAGATTTGGCCTGAAAGGTTAATTTTTTTGTATGGTTGAATTTGGACCCCAATTCGTGGTCAATAATAGCCCTATCTAATATTATTGAGATGGGAAAAGGTTCAAAAAAATTAGAGCATGTTTGAGAGAAATATGAGTGAATTACGAAATCGCTTCGGAGCCCTAGGCAGCTGCCTTGGAGATTTGGCCTGAGAGGTCAATTTTTTTTGTTTGGTTGAATTAGGACCCCAATTCATGGTCAATAACAGCCCTATATAATATTATTGAGATGGGAAAAGTACCAAAAAAATTTGAGCTTGTTAGAAAGACATATGCGTGAATTACGAGATCGCTTCGAAGACCTAGGGAGCTGCCTAGGAGATTTGGCCTGAAAGGTCAATTTTTTTGTTTGGTTGAATTAGGACCCCAATTCATGGTCAATAATAGTCCTATATAATATTATTGAGATGGGAAAATGTTCCCAAAAATTAGAGCATGTTAGAGAGAAATATGAGTGAATTATGAAATCGCTTCGGAGCCCTAGGCAGCTGCCTAGGAGATTTGGCCTGAAAGGTCAATTTTTTTGTATGGTTGAATTAGGACCCCAATTCATGGTCAATAACAGCCCTATATAATATTATTGAGATGGGAAAAGAATCAAAAAAATTAGAGCTTGTTAGAGAGAAATATGAGTGAATTACGAGATCGCTTCGGAGCCCTAGGCAGCTGCCTAGGAAATTTGGCCTGAAAGGTCAATTTTTTTGTTTGTTTGAATTAGGACCCCAAGTCATGGTCAGTAGTAGCCCTATATAATATTATAGAGATGGGAAAGGGTTCAAAAAAATTAGAGCTTGTTAGAGAGAAATCTGAGTGAATTATGAAATCGCTTCGGAGCCCTAGGCAGCTGCCTAGGAGATTTGGCCTGAAAGGTCAATTTTTTTGTTTGGTTGAATTAGGACCCCAATTCCTGTTCAATAACAGCCCTATATAATATTATTGAGATGGGAAAAGGTTCAAAAAAATTAGAGCTTGTTAGGGAGAAATATGACTGAATTACGAGATCGCTTCGGAGCCCTAGGCAGCTGCCTAGGAGATTTGGCCTGAAAGGTCAATTTTTTTGTTTGGTCGAATTAGGACCCCAATTCGTGGTCAATAACAGCCCTATATAATATTATTGAGATGGGAAAAGAATCAAAAAAATTAGAGCTTGTTAGGGAGAAATATGACTGAATTACGAGATCGCTTCGGAGCCCTAGGCAGCTGCCTAGGAGATTTGGCCTGAAAGGTCAATTTTTTTGTTTGGTTGAATTAGGACCCCAATTCGTGGTCAATAACAGCCCTATATAATATTATTAAGATGGGAAAAGGTTCAAAAAAATTAGAGCTTCTTAGGGAGAAATATGAGTGAATTACGAGATCGCTTCGGAGCCCTAGGCAGCTGCCTATGAGATTTGGCCAGAAAGGTCAATTTTTTTGTATGGTTGAATTTGGACCCCAATTCATGGTCAATAATAGCCCTATCTAATATTATTGAGATGGGAAAAGGTTCAAAAAAATTAGAGCATGTTTGAGAGAAATATGAGTGAATTACGAAATCGCTTCGGAGCCCTAGGCAGCTGCCTTGGAGATTTGGCCTGAGAGGTCAATTTTTTTTGTTTGGTTGAATTAGGACCCCAATTCATGGTCAATAACTGCCCTATATAATATTATTGAGATGGGAAAAGTACCAAAAAAATTTGAGCTTGTTAGAAAGACATATGCGTGAATTACGAGATCGCTTCGAAGACCTAGGGAGCTGCCTAGGAGATTTGGCCTGAAAGGTCAATTTTTTTGTTTGGTTGAATTAGGACCCCAATTCATGGTCAATAATAGTCCTATATAATATTATTGAGATGGGAAAATGTTCCAAAAAATTAGAGCTTGTTACAGAGAAATATGAGTGAATTATGAAATCGCTTCAAAGCCCTAGGCAGCTGCCTAGGAGATTTGGCCTGAAAGGTCAATTTTTTTGTTTGGTTGAATTAGGACCCCTATTCATGGTCAATAACAGCCCTATATAATATTATTGAGATGGGAAAAGAATCAAAAAAATTAGAGCTTGTTAGAGAGAAATCTGACTGAATTATGAAATCGCTTCGGAGCCCTAGGCAGCTGCCTAGGAGATTTGGCCTGAAAGGTCAATTTTTTTGTTTGGTTGAATTAGGACCCCAATTCATGTTCAATAACAGCCCTATATAATATTATTGTGATGGGAAATGGTTCAAAAAAATTAGAGCTTGTTAGAGAGAAATATGAGTGAATTATGAAATCTCTTCGGAGCCCTAGGCAGCTGCCTAGGAGATTTGGCCTGAAAGGTCAATTTTTTTGTTTGGTTGAATTAGGACCCCAATTCGTGGTCAATAACAGCCCTATATAATATTATTGAGATGGGAAAAGAATCAAAAAAATTAGAGCTTGTTAGAGAGAAATATGAGTGAATTACGAGATCGCTTCGGAGCCCTAGGCAGCTGCCTAGGAGATTTGGCCTGAAATGTCAATTTTTTTGTTTGTTTGAATTAGGACCCCAAGTCATGGTCAATAATAGCCCTATATAATTTATTGAGATGGGAAAGGGTTCAAAAAAATTAGAGCTTGTTAGAGAGAAATCTGAGTGAATTATGAAATCGCTTCGGAGCCCTAGGCAGCTGCCTAGGAGATTTGGCCTGAAAGGTCAATTTTTTTGTTTGGTTGAATTAGGACCCCAATTCATGTTCAATAACAGCCCTATATAATATTATTGAGATGGGAAAAGGTTCAAAAAAATTAGAGCTTGTTAGGGAGAAATATGACTGAATTACGAGATCGCTTCGGAGCCCTAGGCAGCTGCCTAGGAGATTTGGCCTGAAAGGTCAATTTTTTTGTTTGGTTGAATTAGGACCCCAATTCGTGGTCAATAACAGCCCTATATAATATTATTGAGATGGGAAAAGGTTCAAAAAAATTAGAGCTTGTTAGGGAGAAATATGACTGAATTTCGAGATCGCTTCGGAGCCCTAGGCAGCTGCCTAGGAGATTTGGCCTGAAAGGTCAATTTTTTTGTTTGGTCGAATTAGGACCCCAATTCGTGGTCAATAACAGCCCTATATAATATTATTGAGATGGGAAAAGAATCAAAAAAATTAGAGCTTGTTAGGGAGAAATATGACTGAATTACGAGATCGCTTCGGAGCCCTAGGCAGCTGCCTAGGAGATTTGGCCTGAAAGGTCAATTTTTTTGTTTGGTTGAATTAGGACCCCAATTCGTGGTCAATAACAGCCCTATATAATATTATTAAGATGGGAAAAGGTTCAAAAAAATTAGAGCTTCTTAGGGAGAAATATGAGTGAATTACGAGATCGCTTCGGAGCCCTAGGCAGCTGCCTATGAGATTTGGCCAGAAAGGTCAATTTTTTTGTATGGTTGAATTTGGACCCCAATTCATGGTCAATAATAGCCCTATATAATATTATTGAGATGGGAAAAGGTTCAAAAAAATTAGAGCATGTTTGAGAGAAATATGAGTGAATTACGAAATCGCTTCGGAGCCCTAGGCAGCTGCCTTGGAGATTTGGCCTGAGAGGTCAATTTTTTTTTGTTTGGTTGAATTAGGACCCCAATTCATGGTCAATAACAGCCCTATATAATATTATTGAGATGGGAAAAGTACCAAAAAAATTTGAGCTTGTTAGAAAGACATATGCGTGAATTACGAGATCGCTTCGAAGACCTAGGGAGCTGCCTAGGAGATTTGGCCTGAAAGGTCAATTTTTTTGTTTGGTTGAATTAGGACCCCAATTCATGGTCAATAATAGTCCTATATAATATTATTGAGATGGGAAAATGTTCCAAAAAATTAGAGCTTGTTACAGAGAAATATGAGTGAATTATGAAATCGCTTCGGAGCCCTAGGCAGCTGCCTAGGAGATTTGGCCTGAAAGGTCAATTTTTTTGTTTGGTTGAATTAGGACCCCTATTCATGGTCAATAACAGCCCTATATAATATTATTGAGATGGGAAAAGAATCAAAAAAATTAGAGCTTGTTAGAGAGAAATATGAGTGAATTACGAGATCGCTTCGGAGCCCTAGGCAGCTGCCTAGGAAATTTGGCCTGAAAGGTCAATTTTTTTGTTTCTTTGAATTAGGTCCCCAAGTCATGGTCAATAATAGCCCTATATAATATTATTGAGATGGGAAAGGGCTCAAAAAAATTAGAGCTTGTTAGAGAGAAATCTGACTGAATTATGAAATCGCTTCGGAGCCCTAGGCAGCTGCTTAGGAGATTTGGCCTGAAAGGTCAATTTTTTTGTTTGGTTGAATTAGGACCCCAATTCATGTTCAATAACAGCCCTATATAATATTATTGTGATGGGAAATGGTTCAAAAAAATTAGAGCTTGTTAGAGAGAAATATGAGTGAATTATGAAATCTCTTCGGAGCCCTAGGCAGCTGCCTAGGAGATTTGGCCTGAAAGGTCAATTTTTTTGTTTGGTTGAATTAGGACCCCAATTCGTGGTCAATAACAGCCCTATATAATATTATTGAGATGGGAAAAGAATCAAAAAAATTAGAGCTTGTTAGAGAGAAATATGAGTGAATTACGAGATCGCTTCGGAGCCCTAGGCAGCTGCCTAGGAGATTTGGCCTGAAATTTCAATTTTTTTGTTTGTCTGAATTAGGACCCCAAGTCATGGTCAATAATAGCCCTATATAATATTATTGAGATGGGAAAGGGTTCAAAAAAATTAGAGCTTGTTAGAGAGAAATCTGAGTGAATTATGAAATCGCTTCGGAGCCCTAGGCAGCTGCCTAGGAGATTTGGCCTGAAAGGTCAATTTTTTTGTTTGGTTGAATTAGGACCCCAAATCATGTTCAATAACAGCCCTATATAATATTATTGAGATGGGAAAAGGTTCAAAAAAATTAGAGCTTGTTAGGGAGAAATATGACTGAATTACGAGATCGCTTCGGAGCCCTAGGCAGCTGCCTAGGAGATTTGGCCTGAAAGGTCAATTTTTTTGTTTGGTTGAATTAGGACCCCAATTCGTGGTCAATAACAGCCCTATATAATATTAATTAGATGGGAAAAGAATCAAAAAAATTAGAGCTTGTTAGAGAGAAATATGAGTGAATTACGAAATCGCTTCGGAGCACTAGGCTGCTGCGTAGGAGATTTGGCCTGAGAGGTCAATTTTTTTGTTTGGTTGAATTAGGACCCCAATTCGTGGTCAATAACCGCCCTATATAATATTATTGAGATGGGAAAAGGTTCAAAAAAATTAGAGCTTCTTAGGGAGAAATATGAGTGAATTACGAGATCGCTTCGGAACCCTAGGCAGCCGCCTAAGAGATTTGGCCTGAAAGGTTAATTTTTTTGTATGGTTGAATTTGGACCCCAATTCATGGTCAATAATAGCCCTATCTAATATTATTGAGATGGGAAAAGGTTCAAAAAAATAAGAGCATGTTTGAGAGAAATATGAGTGAATTACGAAATCGCTTCGGAGTCCTAGGCAGCTGCCTTGGAGATTTGGCCTGAGAGGTCAATTTTTTTGTTTGGTTGAATTAGGACCCCAATTCATGGTAATAACAGCCCTATATAATATTATTGAGATGGGAAAAGTACCAAAAAAATTTGACCTTGTTAGAAAGACATATGCGTGAATTACGAGATCGCTTCGGAGACCTAGGCAGCTGCCTAGGAGATTTAGCCTGAAAGGTCAATTTTTTTGTTTGGTTGAATTTGGACCCCAATTCATGGTCAATAATAGACCTATATAATATTATTGAGATGGGAAAATGTTCCAAAATATTAGAGCTTGTTATAGAGAAATATGAGTGAATTATGAAATCGCTTCGGAGCCCTAGGCAGCTGCCTAGGAGATTTGGCCTGAAAGGTCAATTTTTTTGTTTGGTTGAATTAGGACCCCAATTCATGGTCAATAACAGCCCTATATATTATTATTGAGATGGGAAAAGAATCAAAAAAATTAGAGCTTGTTAGGGAGAAATATGAGTGAATTACGAGATCGCTTTGGAGCCCTAGGCAGCTGCCTAGGAGATTTGGTCTGAAAGGTCAATTTTTTTGTTTGGTTGAATTAGGACCCGAATTCATGTTCAATAACAGCCCTATATAATATGTTTGAGATGGGAAAAGGTTCAAAAAAATTAGAGCTTGTTAGGGAGAAATATGACTGAATTACGAGATCGCTTCGGAGCCCTAGGCAGCTGCCTAGGAGATTTGGCCTGAAAGGTCAATTTTTTTGTTTGGTTGAATTAGGACCCCAATTCGTGGTCAATAACAGCCCTATATAATATTATTGAGATGGGAAAAGGTTCAAAAAAATTAGAGCTTCTTAGGGAGAAATATGAGTGAATTACGAGATCGCTTCGGAGCCCTAGGCTGCTGCCTATGAGATTTGGCCAGAAAGGTCAATTTTTTTGTATGGTTGAATTTGGACCCCAATTCATGGCCAATAATAGCCCTATCTAATATGATTGAGATGGGAAAAGGTTCAAAAATATTAGAGCATGTTAGAGAGAAATATGAGTGAATTACGAAATCGCTTCGGAGCCCTAGGCAGCTTCCTAGGAGATTTGGCCTGAGTGGTCAATTTTTTTGTTTGGTTGAATTAGGACCTCAATTAATGGTCAATAACCGCCCTATATAATATTATTGAGATGGGAAAAGGACCAAAAAAATTAGAGGTTGTTAGAAAGACATCTGAGTGAATTACGAGATCCCTTCGGAGCACTAGGCAGCTGCGTAGGAGATTTGGCCTGAGAGGTCAATTTTTTTGTTTTGCAGAATTAGGACCCCAATTCATGGTAAACTACAGCCCTATATAATATTATTGGGATGGGAAAAGGACCATAAAAATTAGAGCATGTTAGAAAGACATATGAGTGAATTACGAGATCACTTCGGAGCCTTAAGCTGCTGCCTAGGAGATTTGGCCTGAAAGGTCAATTTTTTTGTTTGGTTGTATTAGGGCCCCAATTCATTATCAATAATAGTCCTATATAATATTATTGAGATGGGAAAAGGTTCCAAAAAATTAGAGCTTGTTAGGGAGAATTATGAGTGAATTACGAGATCGCTTCGGAGCCCGAGGCAGATGCCTAGGAGATTTGGCTTGAAAGGTCCATTTTTTTGTTTGGTTTAATTAGGACCCCAATTCATGGTCTATAACAGCCCTATATAATATAATTTAGATGGGAAAAGGACCAAAAAAATAAGAGCTTGTTAGAGAGAAATATGAGTGAATTACGAGATCGCTTCGGGGCCCTAGGCAGCTGCCTAGGAGATTTGGCCTGAAAGGTCAATTTTTTTGTTTGGTTGAATTAGGACCCCAATTAATGGTCAATAACAGCCCTATATAATATTATTGAGATGCGAAAAGGACCAAAAAAATTAGAGCTTGTTAGAAAGACATCTGAGTGAATTAAGAAATCTCTTCGGAGCCCTAGGCAGCTGCCTAGGAGATTTGGCCTGAGAGGTCAATTTTTTTGTTTTGCAGAATTAGGACCCCAATTCATGGTAAACTACAGCCCTATATAATATTATTGGGATGGGAAAAGGACCATAAAAATTAGAGCATGTTAGAAAGACATATGAGTGAATTACGAGATCACTTCGGAGCCTTAAGCTGCTGCCTAGGAGATTTGGCCTGAAAGGTCAATTTTTTTGTTTGGTTGTATTAGGGCCCCAATTCATTATCAATAATAGTCCTATATAATATTATTGAGATGGGAAAAGGTTCCAAAAAATTAGAGCTTGTTAGGGAGAATTATGAGTGAATTACGAGATCGCTTCGGAGCCCTAGGCAGATGCCTAGGAGATTTGGCATGAAAGGTCCATTTTTTTGTTTGGTTTAATTAGGACCCCAATTCATGGTCAATAACAGCCCTATATAATATAATTTAGATGGGAAAAGGACCAAAAAAATAAGAGCTTGTTAGAGAGAAATATGAGTGAATTACGAGATCGCTTCGGGGCCCTAGGCAGCTGCCTAGGAGATTTGGCCTGAAAGGTCAATTTTTTTGTTTGGTTGAATTTGGACCCCAATTCATGGTCAATAACAGCCCTATATAATATTATTGAGATGGGAAAAGAATCAAAAAAATTAGAGCTTGTTAAAGGGAAATATGAATGAATTACGAGATAGCTTCGGAGCCCTAGGCAGCTGCCTAGGAGATTTGGCGTGAAAGGTCAATTTTTTTGTTTGTTTGAATTAGGACCCTAAGTCATGGTCAATCATAGCCCTATATAATATTATTGAGATGGGAAAAGGTTCAAAAAAATTAGAGCTTGTTAGAGAGAAATCTGAGTGAATTATGAAATCGCTTCGGAGCCCTAGGCTGCTGCCTAGGAGATTTGGCCTGAAAGGTCAATTTTTTTGTTTGGTTTAATTAGGACTCCAATTCATGGTCAATAACAGCCTTATATAATAATATTGAGAAGGGAAAAGGACCAAAAAAATTAGAGCTTGTTAGGGAGAAATAAGACTGAATTACGAGATCGCTTCGGAGCCCTAGGCAGTTGCCTAGGAGATTTGGCTTGAAAGGTCAATTTTTTTGTTTGGTTGAATTAGGGCCCCAATTCGTGGTCAACTACAACCCTATATAATATTATTGGGATGGGAAAAGGACCATAAAAATTAGAGCTTGTTAGAAAGACATATGAGTGAATTACGAGATCGCTTCGGAGCCCTAGGCATCTGCCAAAGAGATTTGGCCTGAAAGGACAATTTTTTTGTATGGTTGAATTTGGACCCCAATTCATGGTCAATAATAGCCCTATCTAATATTATTGAGATTGGAAAAGGTTAAAAAAAATTAGAGCATGTTAGAGAGAAATACGAGTGAATTACGAAATCGCTTCGGAGCCCTAGGCAACTGCCTAGGAGATTTGGCCTGAGAGGTCAATTTTTTTGTTTGGTTGAATTAGGACCCCAATTCATGGTCCATAACAGCCCTATATAATATTATTGAGATGGGAAAAGGACCAAAAAAATTAGAGCTTGTTAGAAAGACATATGAGTGAATTACGAGATCGCTTCGGAGACCTAGGGAGCTGCCTAGGAGATTTGGCCTGAATGGTCAATTTTTTTGTTTGGTTGAATTAGGACCCCAATTCATCGTCAATAATAGTCCTATCTAATATTATTGAGATGGGAAAAGGTTCAAAAAAATTAGAGCATGTTAGAGAGAAATATGTGTGAATTACGAAATCGCTTCGGAGCCCTAGGCAGCTGCCTTGGAGATTTGGCCTGAGAGGTCAATTTTTTTGTTTGGTTGAATTAGGACCCCAATTCATGGTCAATAACCGCCCTATATTATATTATTGAGATGGGAAAGGACCAAAAAAATTAGATCTTGTTAGAAAGACATATGAGTGAATTACGAGATCGCTTCGGAGCCCTAGGCACCTGCCTAGGAGATTTGGCCTGAAATGTCAATTTTTTTGTTTGGTTGTATTCGGACCCCAATTCATTGTCAATAATAGTCCTATATAATATTATTGAGATGGGAAAAGGTTCCTAAAAATTAGGGCTTCTTAGGGAGAAATATGAGTGAATTACGAGATCGCTTCGGAGCCCTATGCAGCTGCCTATGAGATTTGGCCTGAAAGGTCAATTTTTTTGTTTGGTTGAATTAGGACCCCAATTCATGGTAAATAACGCCCTATATAATATTATTGAGATGGGAACAGGATAAAAAAAATTAGAGCTTGTTAGAGAGAAATATGAGTGAATTACGAGATCGCTTCGGAGCCCTAGCCAGTTGCCTAGGAGATTTGGCCTGGGAGGTCAATTTTTTTGTTTGGTTGAATTAGAACCCCAATTCATGGTCAATAACAGCCCTATATAATATTATTGAGATGGGAAAAGGTTCAAAAAAATTAGAGCTTCTTAGGGAGAAATATGAGTCAATGACGAGATCGCTTCGGAGCCCTAGGCAGCTGCCTAAGAGATTTGGCCTGAAAGGTCAATTTTTTTGTATGGTTGAATTTGGTACCCAATTCATGGTCAATAATAGTCGTATCTAATATTATTGAGATGGGAAAAGGTTCAAAAAAATTAGAGCATTTTAGAGAGAAATATGAGTGAATTACGAGATCGCTTCGGAGCCCTAGGCAGCTGCCTAGGAGATTTGGCCTGAAAGGTCAATTTTTTTGTTTGGTTGTATTAGGGCCCCAATTCATGGTCAATAATAGTCCTATATAATATTATTGAGATGGGAAAAGGCTCCAAAGAATTAGAGCTTGTTAGGGAGAATTATGAGTGAATTACGAGATCGCTTCGGAGCCCTAGGCAGCTGCCTAGGAGATTTGGCCTGAAAGGTCAATTTTTTTGTTTGGTTTAATTAGGACCCCAATTCATGGTCAATAACAGCCCTATATAATATTATTGAGATGGGAAAAGGACCTAAAAAATAAGAGCTTGTTAGAGAGAAATATGATCGAATTACGAGATCGCTTCGGAGCCCTACGCAGCTGCCTAGGAGATTTGGCCTGAAGGGTCAATTTTTTTGTTTGGTTGAATTAGGACCCCAATTCATGGTCAATAATAGCCCTATATAATATTATTGAGATGGGAAAAGGTTCAAAAAAATTAGAGCTTGTTAGAGAGAAATATGAGTTAATTATGAAATCGCTTCGGAGCCCTAAGCAGCTGCCTAGGAGATTTGGCCTGAAAGGTCAATTTTTTTGTTTGGTTGAATTAGGACCCCAATTCATGGTCAATAACAGCCCTATATAATATTATTTATATGGGAAAAGGATTAAAAATATTAGAGCTTGTTAGAGAGAAATATGAGTGAATTACGAGATCGCTTCGGAGCCCTAGGCAGCTGCCTAGGAGATTTGGCCTGAAAGGTCAATTTTTTTGTTTGGTTGAATTAGGACCCCAATTCATGGTCAATAATAGCCCTATATAATATTATTGAGATGGGAAAAGGTTCAAAAAAATTAGAGCTTGTTAGAGAGAAATCTGAGTGAATTATGAAATCGCTTCGGAGCCCTAGGCCGCTGCCTAGGAGATTTAGCCTGATAGGTCAATTTTTTTGTTTGGTTGAATTAGGACCCCAATTCATGGTCAATAACAGCCCTATATAATATTATTTAGATGGGAAAAGGATCAAAAATATTAGAGCTTGTTAGAGAGAAATATGAGTGAAGTACGAGATCGCTTCGGAGCCCTAGGCAGCTGCCTAGGAGATTTGGCCTGAAAGGCCAATTTTCTTGTTTGGTTGAATTAGGACCCCAATTCATGTTCAATAACAGCCCTATATAATATTATTGAGATGGGAAAAGGTTCAAAAAATTAGAGCTTCTTAGGGAGAAATATGAGTGAATTACGAGATCGCTTCGGAGCCCTAGGCAGCTGCCTAGGAGATTTGGCCTGAAAGGTCAATTTTTTTGTTTGGTTGTATTAGGGCCCCAATTCATGGTCAATAATAGTCCTATATAATATTATTGAGATGGGAAAAGGTTCCAAAGAATTAGAGCTTGTTAGGGAGAATTATGAGTGAATTACGAGATCGCTTCGGAGCCCTAGGCAGCTGCCTAGGAGATTTGGCCTGAAAGGTCAATTTTTTTGTTTGGTTTAATTAGGACCCCAATTCATGGTCAATAACAGACCTATATAATATTATTGAGATGGGAAAAGGACCTAAAAAATAAGAGCTTGTTAGAGAGAAATATGAGTGAATTACGAGATCGCTTCGGAGCCCTACGCAGCTGCCTAGGAGATTTGGCCTGAAAGGTCAATTTTTTTGTTTGGTTGAATTAGGACCCCAATTCATGGTCAATAATAGCCCTATATAATATTATTGAGATGGGAAAAGGTTCAAAAAAATTAGAGCTTGTTAGAGAGAAATATGAGTTAATTATGAAATCGCTTCGGAGCCCTAGGCAGCTGCCTAGGAGATTTGGCCTGAAAGGTCAATTTCTTTGTTTGGTTGAATTAGGACCCCAATTCATGGTCAATAACAGCCCTATATAATATTATTTAGATGGGAAAAGGATCAAAAATATTAGAGCTTGTTAGAGAGAAATATGAGTGAATTACGAGATCGCTTCGGAGCCCTAGGCAGCTGCCTAGGAGATTTGGCCTGAAAGGTCAATTTTTTTGTTTCGTTGAATTAGGACCCCAATTCATGGTCAATAATAGCCCTATATAATATTATTGAGATGGGAAAAGGTTCAAAAAAATTAGAGCTTGTTAGAGAGAAATCTGAGTGAATTATGAAATCGCATCGGAGACCTAGGCAGCTGCCTAGGAGATTTGGCCTGAAAGGCCAATTTTTTTGTTTGGTTGAATTAGGACCCCAATTCATGTTAAATAACAGCCCTATATAATATTATTGAGATGGGAAAAGGTTCAAAAAAATTAGAGCTTGTCAGAGAGAAATATGAGTGAATTACGAGATCGCTACGGAGCCCTAGGCAGCTGCCTAGGAGATTTGGCCTGAAAGGTCAATTTTTTTGTTTGGTTTAATTAGGACCCCAATTCATGGTCAATAACAGCCCCATATAATATTATTGAGATGGGAAAAGGGCCAAAAAAATAAGATCTTGTTAGAGAGAAATATGAGTGAATTACGAGATCGCTTCGGAGCCCTAGGCAGCTGCCTAGGAGATTTGGCCTGAAAGGTCAATTTTTTTGTTTGGTTGAATTAGGTCCCCAATTCATGGTCAATAATAGCCCTATATAATATTATTGAGATGGGAAAAGGTTCAAAAAAATTAGAGCTTGTTATAGAGAAATATGAGTGAATTATGAAATCTCTTCGGAGCCCTAGGCTGCTGCCTAGGAGATTTGGCCTGAAAGGTCAATTTTTTTGTTTGGTTGAATTAGGACCCCAATTCATGGTAAATAACAGCCCTATATAATATTATTTAGATGGGAAAAGGATCAAAAATATTAGAGCTTGTTAGAGTGAAATATGAGTGAATTACGAGATCGCTTCGGAGCCCTAGGCAGCTGCCTAGGAGATTTGGCCTGATAGGTCAATTTTTTTGTTTGGTTGAATTAGGACCCCAATTCATGGTCAATAATAGCCCTATATAATATTATTGAGATGGGAAAAGGTTCAAAAAAATTAGAGCTTGTTAGAGAGAAATCTGAGTGAATTATGAAATCGCTTCGGAGCCCTAGGCAGCAGCCTAGGAGATTGGGCCTGAAATGCCTATTTTTTTGTTTGGTTGAATTAGGACCCCAATTCATGTTCAATAACAGCCCTATATATTATTATTGAGATGGGAAAAGGTTCAAAAAAATTAGAGCTTGTTAGGGAGAAATATGACTGAATTACGAGATCGCTTCGGAGCCGTAGGCCGCTGCCTAGGAGATTTGGCCTGAAAGGTCAATTTTTTTGGTTGGTTGACTTAGGACCCCAATTCGTGGTCAATAACAGCCCTATATAATATTATTGAGATGGGAAAAGGTTCAAAAAAATTAGAGCTTCTTAGGGAGAAATATGAGTGAATGACGAGATCGCATCGGAGCCCTAGGCTGCTGCCTAAGAGATTGGGCATGAAAGGTCAATTTTTTTGTATGGTTGAATTTGGACCCCAATTCATGGTCTATAATAGCCCTATCTAATATTATTGAGATGGGAAAATGTCCAAAAAAATTAGAGCATGTTAGAGAGAAATATGAGTGAATTACGAAATCGCTTCGGAGCCCTAGGCAGCTGCCTAGGAGATTTGGCCTGAGAGGTCAATTTTTTTGTATGGTTGAATTTGGTCCCCAATTCATGGTCAATAACAGCCCTATATATTATTATTGAGATGGGAAAAGGTTCCAAAAAATTAGAGCTTGTTAGGGAGAATTATGACTGAATTACGAGATCGCTTCGGAGCCCTAGGCAGCTGCCTAGGAGATTTGGCCTGAGTGGTCAATTTTTTTGTTTGGTTGAATTAGGACCCCAATTCAAGGTCAATAACAGCCCTATATAATATTATTGAGATGGGAAAAGGACCAAAAAAATTAGAGCTTGTTAGAAAGACATCTGAGTGAATTACGAGATCGCTTCGGAGCACTAGGTAGCTGCCTAGGAGATTTAGCCTGAAAGGTCAATTTTTTTGTTTGGTTGAATTAGGACCCCAATTCATGGTCGATAATAGTCCTATATAATATTATTGAGATGGGAAAAGGTTCCAAAAAATTAGAGCTTGTTAGGGAGAAATATGAGTGAATTACGAGATCGCTCTGGAGCCCTAGGCAGCAGCCTAGGAGATTTGGCCTGAAATGTCAATTTTTTTGTTTGGTTGAATTAGGACCCCAATTCATGGTCAATAATAGCCCAATATAATATTATTGAGATGGGAAAAGGTTCAAAAAAATTAGAGCTTGTCAGAGAGAAATATGAGTGAATTACGAGATCGCTACGGAGCCCTAGGCAGCTGCCTAGGAGATTTGGCCTGAAAGGTCAATTTTTTTGTTTGGTTGTATTAGGGCCCCAATTCATGGTCAATAATAGTCCTATATAATATTATTGAGATGGGAAAAGGTTCCAAAAAATTAGAGCTTGTTAGGGAGAATTATGACTGAATTACGAGATCGCTTCGGAGCCCTAGGCAGCTGCCTAGGAGATTTGGCCTGAAAGGTCAATTTTTTTGTTTGGTTTAATTAGGACCCCAATTCATGGTCAATAACAGCCCCATATAATATTATTGAGATGGGAAAAGGACCAAAAAAATAAGATCTTGTTAGAGAGAAATATGAGTGAATTACGAGATCGCTTCGGAGCCCTAGGCAGCTGCCTAGGAGATTTGGCCTGAAAGGTCAATTTTTTTGTTTGGTTGAATTAGGTCCCCAATTCATGGTCAATAATAGCCCTATATAATATTATTGAGATGGGAAAAGGTTCAAAAAAATTAGAGCTTGTTATAGAGAAATATGAGTGAATTATGAAATCTCTTCGGAGCCCTAGGCAGCTGCCTAGGAGATTTGGCCTGAAAGGTCAATTTTTTTGTTTGGTTGAATTAGGACCCCAATTCATGGTAAATAACAGCCCTATATAATATTATTTAGATGGGAAAAGGATCAAAAATATTAGAGCTTGTTAGAGTGAAATATGAGTGAATTACGAGATCGCTTCGGAGCCCTAGGCAGCTGCCTAGGAGATTTGGCCTGATAGGTCAATTTTTTTGTTTGGTTGAATTAGGACCCCAATTCATGGTCAATAATAGCCCTATATAATATTATTGAGATGGGAAAAGGTTCAAAAAAATTAGAGCTTGTTAGAGAGAAATCTGAGTGAATTATGAAATCGCTTCGGAGCCCTAGGCAGCAGCCTAGGAGATTTGGCCTGAAATGCCTATTTTTTTGTTTGGTTGAATTAGGACCCCAATTCATGTTCAATAACAGCCCTATATATTATTATTGAGATGGGAAAAGGTTCAAAAAAATTAGAGCTTGTTATGGAGAAATATGACTGAATTACGAGATCGCTTCGGAGCCGTAGGCCGCTGCCTAGGAGATTTGGCCTGAAAGGTCAATTTTTTTGGTTGGTTGACTTAGGACCCCAATTCGTGGTCAATAACAGCCCTATATAATATTATTGAGATGGGAAAAGGTTCAAAAAAATTAGAGCTTGTTAGGGAGAAATATGAGTGAATGACGAGATCGCATCGGAGCCCTAGGCTGCTGCCTAAGAGATTGGGCATGAAAGGTCAATTTTTTTGTATGGTTGAATTTGGACCCCAATTCATGGTCTATAATAGCCCTATCTAATATTATTGAGATGGGAAAAGGTCCAAAAAAATTAGAGCATGTTAGAGAGAAATATGAGTGAATTACGAAATCGCTTCGGAGCCCTAGGCAGCTGCCTAGGAGATTTGGCCTGAGAGGTCAATTTTTTTGTATGGTTGAATTTGGACCCCAATTCATGGTCAATAATAGCCCTATCTAATATTATTGATATGGGAAAAGGTTCAAAAAAATTAGAGCATGTTAGAGAGAAATATGAGTGAATTTCGAAATCGCTTCGGAGCCCTAGGCAGCTGCCTAGGAGATTTGGTTGAATTAGGACCCCAATTCAAGGTCAATAACAGCCCTATATAATATTATTGAGATGGGAAAAGGACCAAAAAAATTAGAGCTTGTTAGAAAGACATCTGAGTGAATTACGAGATCGCTTCGGAGCACTAGGTAGCTGCCTAGGAGATTTAGCCTGAAAGGTCAATTTTTTTGTTTGGTTGAATTAGGACCCCAATTCATGGTCGATAATAGTCCTATATAATATTATTGAGATGGGAAAAGGTTCCAAAAAATTAGAGCTTGTTAGGGAGAAATATGAGTGAATTACGAGATCGCTTTGGAGCCCTAGGCAGCAGCCTAGGAGATTTGGCCTGAAATGTCAATTTTTTTGTTTGGTTGAATTAGGACCCCAATTCATGGTCAATAATAGCCCAATATAATATTATTGAGATGGGAAAAGGTTCAAAAAAATTAGAGCTTGTTAGAGAGAAATATGAGTGAATTATGAAATCGCTTCGGAGCCCAAGGCAGCAGCCTAGGAGATTTGGCCTGAAAGGTCAATTTTTTTATTTGGTTGAATTATGACCCCAATTCATGGTCAATAACAGCCCTATATAATATTATTGAGATGGGAAAAGGATCAAAAAAATTAGTTCTTGTTAGAGAGAAATATGAGTGAATTACGAGATCGCTTCGGAGCCCTAGGCAGCTGCCTAGGAGATTTGGCCTGAAAGGTCAATTTTTTTGTTTGGTTGAATTATGACCCCAATTCATGGTCAATAACAGCCCTATATAATATTATCGAGATGGGAATAGGATCAAAAAATTAGAGCTTGTTAGAGAGAAATATGAGAGAATTAGGAGATCGCTTCGGAGCGCTAGGCAGCTGCTTAGGAGATTTGGCCAGAAAGGTCAATTTTTTTGTTTGGTTGAATTAGGACCCCAATTCATGGTCAATAATAGCCCTATCTAATATTATTGAGATGGGAAAAGGTTCAAAAAAATTAGAGCTTGTTAGAGGGAAATATGAGTGAAACACGAAATCACATCGGAGCCCTAGGCAGCTGCCTAGGAGATTTGGCCTGAAAGGTCAATTTTTTTGTTTGGTTGAATTAGGACAACAATTCATGGTCAATAACAGCCCTATATAATATTATTGAGATGGGAAAAGGATCAAAAAAATTAGAGCTTCTTAGGGAGAAATGTGAGTGAATTACGAGATCGCTTCGGAGCCCTAGGCAGCTGCCAAAGAGATTTGGCCTGAAAGGACAATTTTTTTGTATGGTTGAATTTGGACCCCAATTCATGGTCAATAATAGCCCTATCTAATATTATTGAGATTGGAAAAGGTTCAAAAAAATTTGAGCATGTTAGAGAGAAATATGAGTGAATTACGAAATCGCTTCGAAGCCCTAGGCAGCTGCCTAGGAGATTTGGCCTCAGAGGTCAATTTTTTTGTTTGGTTGAATTAGGACCCCAATTCATGGTCAATAACAGCCCTATACAATATTAATGAGATGGGAAATGGAGCAAAAAAATTAGAGCTTGTTAGAAAGACATATGAGTGAATTACGAGATCGCTTCGGAGATCTAGGCTGCTGCCTAGGAGATTTGGCCTGAAAGGTCAATTTTTTTGTTTGGTTGAATTAGGTCCCCAATTCATGGTCAATAATAGCCCTATATAATATTATTGAGATGGGAAAAGGTTCAAAAAAATTAGAGCTTGTTATAGAGAAATATGAGTGAATTATGAAATCTCTTCGGAGCCCTAGGCAGCTGCCTAGGAGATTTGGCCTGAAAGGTCAATTTTTTTGTTTGGTTGAATTAGGACCCCAATTCATGGTAAATAACAGCCCTATATAATATTATTTAGATGGGAAAAGGATCAAAAATATTAGAGCTTGTTAGAGTGAAATATGAGTGAATTACGAGATCGCTTCGGAGCCCTAGGCAGCTGCCTAGGAGATTTGGCCTGATAGGTCAATTTTTTTGTTTGGTTGAATTAGGACCCCAATTCATGGTCAATAATAGCCCTATATAATATTATTGAGATGGGAAAAGGTTCAAAGAAATTAGAGCTTGTTAGAGAGAAATCTGAGTGAATTATGAAATCGCTTCGGAGCCCTAGGCAGCAGCCTAGGAGATTTGGCCTGAAATGCCTATTTTTTTGTTTGGTTGAATTAGGACCCCAATTCATGTTCAATAACAGCCCTATATATTATTATTGATATGGGAAAAGGTTCAAAAAAATTAGAGCTTGTTAGGGAGAAATATGACTGAATTACGAGATCGCTTCGGAGACGTAGGCAGCTGCCTAGGAGATTTGGCCTGAAAGGTCAATTTTTTTGGTTGGTTGACTTAGGACCCCGATTCATGGTCAATAACAGCCCTATATAATATTATTGAGATGGGAAAAGGTTCAAAAAAATTAGAGCTTCTTAGGGAGAAATATGAGTGAATGACGAGATCGCATCGGAGCCCTAGGCTTCTGCCTAAGAGATTGGGCATGAAAGGTCAATTTTTTTGTATGGTTGAATTTGGACCCCAATTCATGGTCTATAATAGCCCTATCTAATATTATTGAGATGGGAAAAGGTCCAAAAAAATTAGAGCATGTTAGAGAGAAATATGAGTGAATTACGAAATCGCTTCGGAGCCCTAGGCAGCTGCCTAGGAGATTTGGCCTGAGAGGTCAATTTTTTTGTATGGTTGAATTTGGACCCCAATTCATGGTCAATAATAGCCCTATCAAATATTATTGATATGGGAAAAGGTTCAAAAAAATAAGAGCATGTTAGAGAGAAATATGAGTGAATTTCGAAATCGCTTCGGAGCCCTAGGCAGCTGCCTAGGAGATTTGGCCTGAGTGGTCAATTTTTTTGTTTGGTTGAATTAGGACCCCAATTCAAGGTCAATAACAGCCCTATATAATATTATTGAGATGGGAAAAGGACCAAAAAAATTAGAGCTTGTTAGAAAGACATCTGAGTGAATTACGAGATCGCTTCGGAGCACTAGGCAGCTGCCTAGGAGATTTAGCCTGAAAGGTCAATTTTTTTGTTTGGTTGAATTAGGACCCCAATTCATGGTCGATAATAGTCCTATATAATATTATTGAGATGGGAAAAGGTTCCAAAAAATTAGAGCTTGTTAGGGAGAAATATGAGTGAATTACGAGATCGCTCTGGAGCCCTAGGCAGCAGCCTAGGAGATTTGGCCTGAAATGTCAATTTTTTTGTTTGGTTGAATTAGGACCCCAATTCATGGTCAATAATAGCCCAATATAATATTATTGAGATGGGAAAAGGTTCAAAAAAATTAGAGCTTGTTAGAGAGAAATATGAGTGAATTATGAAATCGCTTCGGAGCCCAAGGCAGCAGCCTAGGAGATTTGGCCTGAAAGGTCAATTTTTTTATTTGGTTGAATTATGACCCCAATTCATGGTCAATAACAGCCCTATATAATATTATTGAGATGGGAAAAGGTTCAAAAAAATTAGAGCTTGTTAGAGGGAAATATGAGTGAAACACGAAATCACTTCGGAGCCCTAGGCAGCTGCCTAGGAGATTTGGCCTGAAAGGTCAATTTTTTTGTTTGGTTGAATTAGGACAACAATTCATGGTCAATAACAGCCCTATATAATATTATTGAGATGGGAAAAGGATCAAAAAAATTAGAGCTTCTTAGGGAGAAATGTGAGTGAATTACGAGATCGCTTCGGAGCCCTAGGCAGCTGCCAAAGAGATTTGGCCTGAAAGGACAATTTTTTTGTATGGTTGAATTTGGACCCCAATTCATGGTCAATAATAGCCCTATCTAATATTATTGAGATTGGAAAAGGAGCAAAAAAATTAGAGCTTGTTAGAAAGACATATGAGTGAATTACGAGATCGCTTCGGAGACCTAGGCTGCTGCCTAGGAGATTTGGCCTGAAAGGTCAATTTTTTTGTTTGGTTGAATTAGGACCCCAATACATGGTCAATAATAGTCCTATCTAATATTATTGAGATGGGAAAAGGTTCAAAAAAATTAGAGCATGTTAGAGAGAAATATGTGTGAATTACGAAATCGCTTCGGAGCCCTATGCAGCTGCCTTGGAGATTTGGCCTGAGAGGTCAATTTTTTTGTTTGGTTGAATTAGGACCCCAATTCAAGGTCAATAACAGCCCTATATAATATTATTGAGATGGGAAAAGGACCAAAAATATTAGAGCTTGTTAGAAAGACATATGAGCGAATTACGAGATCGCTTCGGAGACCTAGGCAGCTGCCTAGGAGATTTGGCCAGAAAGGTCAATTTTTTTGTTTGGTTGAATTAGGACCCCAATTCATGGTCAATAATAGTCCTATGTAATATTATTGAGATGGGAAAAGGTTCCAAAAAAGTAGAGCTTGATAGGGAGAAATATGAGTGAATTACGAGATCGCTTCGGAGCCCTAGGCACCTGCCTAGGAGATTTGGCCTGAAAAGTCAATTTTTTTGTCTGGTTGAATTAGGACCCCAATTCAGGGTCAATAATAGTCCTATATAATATTATTGAGATGGGAAAAGTTCCAAAAAATTAGAGCTTGTTAGAGAGAAATATGAGTGAATTACGAGATCGCTTCAGAGCCCTAGGCAGCTGCCTAGGAGATTTGGCCTGAAAGGTCAATTTTTTTGTTTGGTTGAATTAGGACCCCAATTCATGGTCAATAACGCCCTATATAATATTATTGAGATGGGAACAGGATCAAAAAAATTAGAGCTTGTTAAAGGGAAATATGAGTGAATTACGAGATCGCTTCGGAGCCCTAGGCAGTTGCCTAGGAGATTTGGCCTGAGAGGTCAATTTTTTTGTTTGGTTGAATTAGGACCCCAATTCGTGGTCAATAACAGCCCTATATAATATTATTGAGATGGGAAAAGGTTCAAAAAAATTAGAGCTTCTTAGGGAGAAATATGAGTGAATTACGAGATCGCTTCGGAGCCCTAGGCAGCTGCCTAAGAGATTTGGCCTTAAAGGTCAATTTTTTTGTGTGGTTGAATTTGGACCCCAATTCATGGTCAATAATAGTCCTATCTAATATTATAGAGATGGGAAAAGGTTCAAAAAAATTAGAGCATTTTAGAGAGAAATATGAGTGAAATACGAGATCGCTTCGGATCCCTAGGCAGCTGCCTAGGAGATTTGGCCTGAGAGTTCAATTTTTTTGCATGGTTGAATTTGGACCCCAATTCATGGTCAATAATTGCCCTATCTAATATTATTGAGATGGGAAAAGGTTCGAAAAAATTATAGCTTGTTAGAGAGAAATCTTAGTGAATTTTGAAATCGCTTCGGAGCCATAGGCAGCTGCCTAGGAGATTTGGCCTGAAAGGCCAATTTTTTTGTTTGGTTGAATTAGGACCCCAATTCATGTTCAATAACAGCCCTATATAATATTATTGAGATGGGAAATGGTTCAAAAAAATTAGAGCTTGTTAGAGAGAAATATGAGTGAATTACGAGATCGCTTCGGAGCCCTAGGCTGCTGCCTAGGAGATTTGGCCTGAAAGGTCAATTTTTTTGTTTGGTTGAATTAGGATCCCAATTCATGGTCAATAATTGCCCTATATAATATTATTGAGATGGGAAAAGTTTCAAAAATATTAGAGCTTGTTAGAGAGAAATCTGAGTGAATTACGAAATCGGTTCGGAGCCCTAGGCAGCTGGCTAGGAGATTTGGCCTGAGAGGTCAATTTTTTTTTTGGTTGAATTAGGACCCCAATTCATGGTCAATAACTGCCCTATATAA
The DNA here is from genome assembly GCF_963169125.1 of Humulus lupulus. Classification (NCBI taxonomy): domain Eukaryota; kingdom Viridiplantae; phylum Streptophyta; class Magnoliopsida; order Rosales; family Cannabaceae; genus Humulus; species Humulus lupulus. The sequence continues at coordinate 287,266,048 of NC_084795.1, forward strand.
TATTATTGAGATGGGAAAAGGATCAAAAAAATTAGTGCTTGTTAGAGAGAAATATGAGTGAATTACGAGAACGCTTCGGAGCCCTAGGCAGCTGCCTAGGAGATTTGACCTGAAAGGTCAATCTTTTTGTTTGGTTGAATTAGGACCCCAATTCATGGTCAATAATAGCCCTATATAATATTATTGAGATGGTAAAAGGTTCAAAAAAATTAGAGCTTGTTAGAGATAAATATGAGTGAATTACGAGATCGCTTCGGAGCCCTAGGCAGCTGCCTAGGAGATTTGGCCTGAGAGGTCAACTTTTTTGTTTGGTCGAATTTGGACCCCAATTCATGGTAAATAATAGCCCTATCTAATATTATTGAGATGGGAAAAGGTTCAAAAAAATTATAGCATGTTAGAGAGAAATATGAGTGAATTACGAAATCGCTTCGGAGCCCTAGGCAGCTGCCTAGGAGATTTGGCCTGAGTGGTCAATTTTTTTTTTTGGTTGAATTAGGACCCCAATTCATGGTCAATAACAGCCCTATATAATATTATTGAGATGGGAAAAGGATCAAAAAAATTAGAGCTTGTTAGAGAGAAATATGAGTGAATTACGAGATCGCTTCGGAGCCCTAGGCAGCTGCCTAGGAGATTGTGCCTGAAAGGACAATTTTTTTGTTTGGTTAAATTAGGACCCCAATTCATGGTCATTAACAGCGCTATATAATATTATTTAGATGGGAAAAGGTTCATAAAAATTAGAGCTTGTTAGGAAGAAATATGACTGAATTACGAGATCGCTTCGGTGCCCTAGGCAGCTGCCTAGGAGATTTGGCCTGAAAGGTCAATTTTTTTGTTTGGTTGAATTAGGACCCCAAATCGTGGTCAATAACAGCCCTATATAATATTATTGAGATGGGAAAAGGTTCAAAAAAATTAGAGCTTCTTAGGGAGAAATATGAGTGAATTACGAGATCGCATCGAAGCCCTAAGCTGCTGCCTAAAAGATTTGGCATGAAAGGTCAATTTTTTTGTTTGGTTGAATTTGGACCCCAATTCATGGTCAATAATAGACCTATCTAATATTATTGAGATGGGAAAAGGTTCAAAAAAATTAGAGCATGTTAGAGAGAAATATGAGTGAATTACGAAATCGCTTCGGAGCCCTAGGCAGCTGCCTAGGAGATTTGGCCTGAGAGGTCAATATTTTTGTATGGTTGAATTTGGACCCCAATTCATGGTCAATAATAGCCCTATCTAATATTATTGAGATGGGAAAAGGATCAAAAAAATTTGAGCATGTTAGAGAGAAATATGAGTGAATTACGAGATCGCTTCGGAGCCCTAGGCAGCTGCATAGGAGATTTGGCCTGAGAGGTCAATTTTTTTGTTTGGTTGAATTAGGACCCCAATTCATGGTCAATAACAGCCCTATATAATATTATTGAGATGGGAAAAGGATCAAAAAAATTAGAGTTGTTAGAGAGAAATATGAGTGAATTACGAGAACGCTTCGGAGCCCTAGGCAGCTGCCTAGGAGATTTGGCCTGAAAGGTCAATTTTTTTGTTTGGTTGAATTCGGACCCCAATTCATGGTCATTAACAACCCTATATAATATTATTGAGATGGGAAAACGATGAAAAAAATTAGAACTTGTTAGAGAGAAATATGAGTGAATTACGAGATCGCTTCGGAGCCCTAGGCAGCTGCCAAGGAGATTTGGCCTGAAAGGTCAATTTTTTTGTTTGGTTGAATTAGGACCCCAATTCATGGTCAATAACAGCCCTATATAATATTATTGAGATGGGAAAAGGATCAAAAAAATTAGAGCTTGTTAGGGAGAAATATGAGTGAATTACGAGTTCGCTTCGGAGCCCTAGGCAGCTGCCTAGGAGATTTGGCCTGAAAGGTCAATTTTTTTGTTTGGTTGAATTAGGACCCCAATTCAAGGTCAATAATAGCCCTATATAATATCATTAAGATGGGAAAAGGTTCAAAAAATTAGAGCTTGTTAGAGAGAAATCTGAGTGAATTATGAAATCGCTTCGGAGCCCTAGGTAGCTGCCTAGAAGATTTGGCCTGAAAGGTTAATTTTTTTAATTGGTTGAATTAGGACCCCAATTCATGGTCAATAACAGCCCTATATAATATTATTGAGATGGGAAAAGGAACAAAAAAATTAGAGCTTGTTAGAGAGAAATATGAGTGAATTACGAGATCGCTTCGGAGCCCTAGGCAGCTGCCTAGGAGATTTGGCCTGAAAGGTCAATTTTTTTGTTTGGTTGAATTAGGTCTCCAATTCGTGGTCATTAACAGCCCTATATAATATTATTGAGATGGGAAAAGGATCAAAAAAATTAGAGCTTGTTAGGGAGAAATATGATTGAATTACGAGATCGCTTCGGAGCCCTAGGCAGCTGCCTAGGAGATTTGGCCTGAAAGGTCTATTTTTTTGTTTGGTTGAATTTTGACCCCAATTCATGGTCAATAATAGCCCTATCTAATATTATTGAGATGGGAAAAGGTTCAAAAAAATTAGAGCATGTTAGAGAGAAATATGAGTGAATTACGAAATCGCTTCGGAGCCCTAGGCAGCTGCCTAGGAGATTTGGCCTGAGAGGTCAATTTTTTTGTATGGTTGAATTTGGACCCCAATTCATGGTCAATAATAGCCCTATCTAATATTATTGAGATGGGAAAAGGTTCAAAAAAATTAGAGCATGTTAGAGAGAAATATGAGTGAATTACGTGATCGCTTCGGAGCCCTAGGCAGCTGCATAGGAGATTTGGCGTGAGAGGTTAATTTTTTTGTTTGGTTGAATTAGGACCCCAATTCATGGTCAATAACAGCCCTATATAATATTATTGAGATGGGAAAAGGATCAAAAAAATTAGAGCTTGTTAGACAGAAATATGAGTGAATTACGAGAACGCTTCGGAGCCCTAGGCAGCTGCCTAGGAGATTTGGCCTGAAAGGTCAATATTTTTGTTTGGTTGAATTAGGACTCCAATTCGTGGTCATTAACAGCCCTATATAATATTATTGAGATGGGAAAAGAATCAAAAAAATTAGAGCTTGTTAGGGAGAAATATGAGTGAATTACGAGATCGCTTCGGAGCCCTAGGCGGCTGCCTAGGAGATTTGGCCTGAAAGGTCAACTTTTTTGTTTGGTTGAATTTTGACCCCAATTCATGGTCAATAATAGCCCTATCTAATATTATTGAGATGGGAAAAGGTTCAAAAAAATTAGAGCATGTTAGACAGAAATATGAGTGAATTACGAAATCGCTTCGGAGCCCTAGGCAGCTGCCTAGGAGATTTGGCCTGAGAGGTCAATTTTTTTGTATGGTTGAATTTGGACCCCAATTCATGGTCAATAATAGCCCTATCTAATATTATTGAGATGGGAAAAGGTTCAAAAAAATTAGAGCATGTTAGAGAGAAATATGAGTGAATTACGAGATCGCTTAGGAGCCCTAGGCAGCTGCATAGGAGATTTGGCCTGAGAGGTCAATTTTTTTGTTTGGTTGAATTAGGACCCCAATTCATGGTCAATAACAGCCCTATATAATATTATTGAGATGGGAAAAGGATCAAAAAAATTAGAGCTTGTTAGACAGAAATATGAGTGAATTACGAGAACGCTTCGGAGCCCTAGGCAGCTGCCTAGGAGATTTGGCCTGAAAGGTCAATATTTTTGTTTGGTTGAATTAGGACTCCAATTCGTGGTCATTAACAGCCCTATATAATATTATAGAGATGGGAAAAGGATCAAAAAAATTAGAGCTTGTTAGGGAGAAATATGACTGAATTACGAGATCGCTTCGGAGCCCTAGGCGGCTGCCTAGGAGATTTGGCCTGAAAGGTCAATTTTTTTATTTGGTTGAATTTGGACCCCAATTCATGGTCAATAATTTCCCTATATAATATTATTGAGATGGGAAAAGGTTCAAAAAAATTAGAGCTTGTTAGAGATAAATATGAGTGAATTACGAGATCGCTTCGGAGCCCTAGGCAGCTGCCTAGGAGATTTGGCCTGAGAGGTCAATTTTTTTGTATGGTCGAATTTGGACCCCAATTCATGGTAAATAATAGCCCTATCTAATATTATTGAGATGAGAAAAGGTTTAAAAAAATTAGAGCATGTTTGATAGAAATATGAGTGAATTTCGAAATCGCATCGGAGCCCTAGGCAGCTGCCTAGGAGATTTGGCCTGAGTGGTCAATTTTTTTGTTTGGTTGAATTAGGACCCCAATTCATGGTCAATAATAGCCCTATATAATATTATTGAGATGGTAAAAGGTTCAAAAAAATTAGAGCTTGTTAGAGATAAATATGAGTGAATTACGAGATCGCTTCGGAGCCCTAGGCAGCAGCCTAGGAGATTTGGCCTGAGAGGTCAACTTTTTTGTTTGGTCGAATTTGGACCCCAATTCATGGTAAATAATAGCCCTATCTAATATTATTGAGATGGGAAAAGGTTCAAAAAAATTATAGCATGTTAGAGAGAAATATGAGTGAATTACGAAATCGCTTCGGAGCCCTAGGCAGCTGCCTAGGAGATTTGGCCTGAGTGGTCAATTTTTTTTTTTGGTTGAATTAGGACCCCAATTCATGGTCAATAACAGCCCTATATAATATTATTGAGATGGGAAAAGGATCAAAAAAATTAGAGCTTGTTAGAGAGAAATATGAGTGAATTACGAGATCGCTTCGGAGCCCTAGGCAGCTGCCTAGGAGATTGTGCCTGAAAGGTCAATTTTTTTGTTTGGTTAAATTAGGACCCCAATTCATGGTCATTAACAGCGCTATATAATATTATTTAGATGGGAAAAGGTTCAAAAAAATTAGAGCTTGTTAGAGATAAATATGAGTGAATTATGAAATATCTTCGGAGCCCTAGGCAGCTGCCTAGGAGATTTGGCCTGAAAGGTCAATTTTTTTGTTTGGTTGAATTAGGACCCCTTTTCATATTCAATAACAGCCCTATATAATATTATTGAGATGGGAAAAGGGTCAAAAGAATTAGAGATTGTTAGGGAGAAATATGACTGAATTACGAGATCGCTTCGGTGCCCTAGGCAGCTGCCTAGGAGATTTGGCCTGAAAGGTCAATTTTTTTGTTTGGTTGAATTAGGACCCCAATTCGTGGTCAATAACAGCCCTATATAATATTATTGAGATGGGAAAAGGTTCAAAAAAATTAGAGCTTCTTAGGGAGAAATATGAGTGAATTACGAGATCGCATCGGAGCCCTAGGCGGCTGCCTAGGAGATTTGGCCTGAAAGGTCAACTTTTTTGTTTGGTTGAATTTTGACCCCAATTCATGGTCAATAATAGCCCTATCTAATATTATTGAGATGGGAAAAGGTTCAAAAAAATTAGAGCATGTTAGACAGAAATATGAGTGAATTACGAAATCGCTTCGGAGCCCTAGGCAGCTGCCTAGGAGATTTGGCCTGAGAGGTCAATTTTTTTGTATGGTTGAATTTGGACCCCAATTCATGGTCAATAATAGCCCTATCTAATATTATTGAGATGGGAAAAGGTTCAAAAAAATTAGAGCATGTTAGAGAGAAATATGAGTGAATTACGAAATCGCTTCGGAGCACTAGGCAGCTGCCTAGGAGATTTGGCCTGAGAGGTCAATTTTTTTGTATGGTTGAATTTGGACCCCAATTCATGGTCAATAATAGCCCTATCTAATATTATTGAGATGGGAAAAGGTTCAAAAAAATTAGAGCATGTTAGAGAGAAATATGAGTGAATTACGTGATCGCTTCGGAGCCCTAGGCAGCTGCATAGGAGATTTGGCGTGAGAGGTCAATTTTTTTGTTTGGTTGAATTAGGACCCCAATTCATGGTCAATAACAGCCCTATATAATATTATTGAGATGGGAAAAGGATCAAAAAAATTAGAGCTTGTTAGACAGAAATATGAGTGAATTACGAGAACGCTTCGGAGCCCTAGGCAGCTGCCTAGGAGATTTGGCCTGAAAGGTCAATATTTTTGTTTGGTTGAATTAGGACTCCAATTCGTGGTCATTAACAGCCCTATATAATATTATTGAGATGGGAAAAGAATCAAAAAAATTAGAGCTTGTTAGGGAGAAATATGAGTGAATTACGAGATCGCTTCGGAGCCCTAGGCGGCTGCCTAGGAGATTTGGCCTGAAAGGTCAATTTTTTTGTTTGGTTGAATTTTGACCCCAATTCATGGTCAATAATAGCCCTATCTAATATTATTGAGATGGGAAAAGGTTCAAAAAAATTAGAGCATGTTAGACAGAAATATGAGTGAATTACGAAATCGCTTCGGAGCCCTAGGCAGCTGCCTAGGAGATTTGGCCTGAGAGGTCAATTTTTTTGTATGGTCGAATTTGGACCCCAATTCATGGTCAATAATAGCCCTATCTAATATTATTGAGATGGGAAAAGGTTCAAAAAAATTAGAGCATGTTAGATAGAAATATGAGTGAATTTCGAAATCGCATCGGAGCCCTAGGCAGCTGCCTAGGAGATTTGGCCTGAGTGGTCAATTTTTTTGTTTGGTTGAATTAGGACCCCAATTCATGGTCAATAACAGCCCTATACAATATTATTGAGATGGGAAAAGGATCAAAAAAATTAGAGCTTGTTAGAGATAAATATGAGTGAATTATGAAATCGCTTCGGAGCCCTAGGCAGCTGCCTAGGAGATTTGGCCTGAAAGGTCAATTTTTTTGTTTGGTTGAATTAGGACCCCAATTCATATTCAATAACAGCCCTATATAATATTATTGAGATGGGAAAAGGTTCAAAAAAATTAGATCTTGTTAGGGAGAAATATGACTGAATTACGAGATCGCTTCGGAGCCCTAGGCAGCTGCCTAGGAGATTTGGCCTGAAAGGTCAATTTTTTTGTTTGGTTGAATTAGGACCCCAATTCATGGTCAATAACAGCCCTATATAATATTATTGAGGTGGGAAAAGGATCAAAAAAATTAGAGCTTGTTAGGGAGAAATATGAGTGAATTACGAGATCGCTTCGGAGCCCTAGGCAGCTGCCTAGGAGATTTGGCCTGAAAGGTCAATTTTTTTGTTTGGTTGAATTAGGACCCCAATTCAAGGTCAATAATAGCCCTATATAATATCATTAAGATGGGAAAAGGTTCAAAAAATTAGAGCTTGTTAGAGAGAAATCTGAGTGAATTATGAAATCGATTCGGAGCCCTAGGTAGCTGCCTAGAAGATTTGGCCTGAAAGGTCAATTTTTTTAATTGGTTGAATTAGGACTCCAATTCATGGTCAATAAGAGCCTTATATAATATTATTGAGATGGGAAAAGGAACAAAAAAATTAGAGCTTGTTAGAGAGAAATATGAGTGAATTACGAGATCGCTTCGGAGCCCTAGGCTGCTGCCTAGGAGATTTGGCCTGAAAGGTCAATTCTTTTGTTTGGTTGAATTAGGACTCCAGTTCGTGGTCATTAACAGCCCTATATAATATTATTGAGATGGGAAAAGGATCAAAAAAATTAGAGCTTGTTAGGGAGAAATATGAGTGAATTACGAGATCGCTTCGGAGCCCTAGGCAGCTGCCTAGGAGATTTGGCCTGAAAGGTCAATTTTTTTGTTTGGTTGAATTTTGACCCCAATTCATGGTCAATAATAGCCCTATCTAATATTATTGAGATGGGAAAAGTTTCAAAAAAATTAGAGCATGTCAGAGAGAAATATGAGTGAATTACGAAATCGCTTCGGAGCCCTAGGCAGCTGCCTAGGAGATTTGGCCTGAGAGGTCAATTTTTTTGTATGGTTGAATTTGGACCCCAATTCATGGTCAATAATAGCCCTATCTAATATTATTGAGATGGGAAAAGGTTCAAAAAAATTAGAGCATGTTAGAGAGAAATATGAGTGAATTACGAGATCGCTTCGGAGCCCTAGGCAGCTGCATAGGAGATTTGGCATGAGAGGTCAATTTTTTTGTTTGGTTGAATTAGGACCCCAATTCATGGTCAATAACAGCCCTATATAATATTATTGAGATGGGAAAATGATCAAAAAAATTAGAGCTTGTTAGACAGAAATATGAGTGAATTACGAGATCGCTTCGGAGCCCTAGGCAGCTGCATAGGAGATTTGGCCTGAAAGGTCAATTTTTTTGTTTGGTTGAATTAGGACCCCAATTCATATTCAATAACAGCCCTATATAATATTATTGAGATGGGAAAAGGTTCAAAAAAATTAGAGCTTGTTAGGGAGAAATATGTCTGAATTACGAGATCGCTTCGGTTCCCTAGGAAGCTGCCTAGGAGATTTGGCCTGAAAGGTCAATTTTTTTGTTTGGTTGAATTAGGACCCCAATTTGTGGTCAATAACAGCGCGATATAATATTATTGAGATGGGAAAAGGTTCAAAAAAATTAGAGCTTCTTAGGGAGAAATATGAGTGAATTACGAGATCGCATCGAAGCCCTAGGCTGCTGCCTAAGAGATTTGGCATGAAAGGTCAATTTTTTTGTATGGTTGAATTTGGACCCCAATTCATGGTCAATAATAGACCTATCTAATATTACTGAGATGGGAAAAGGTTCAAAAAAATTAGAGCATGTTAGAGATAAATATGAGAGAAATTTGAAATATCTTCGGAGCCCAAGGCAGCTGCCTAGGAGATTTGGCCTGAAAGGTCAATTTTTTTGTTTGGTTGAATTAGGACCCCAATTCATATTCAATAACAGACCTATATAATATTATTGAGATGGGAAAAGGTTCAAAAAAATTAGAGCTTGTTAGGGAGAAATATGACTGAATTACGAGATCTCTTCGGAGCCCTAGGTAGCTGCCTAGGAGATTTGGCCTGAAAGGTCAATTTTTTTGTTTGGTTGAATTAGGACTCTAATTCGTGGTCATTAACAGCCCTATATAATATTATTGAGATGGGAAAAGGATCAAAAAAATTAGAGATTGTTAGGGAGAAATATGAGTGAATTACGAGATCGCTTCGGAGACCTAGGCAGCTGCCTAGGAGATTTGGCCTGAAAGGTCAATTTTTTTGTTTGGTTGAATTTTGACCCCAATTCGTGGTCAATAACAGCGCGATATAATATTATTGAGATGGGAAAAGGTTCAAAAAAATTAGAGCATGTTAGAGAGAAATATGAGTGAATTACGAAATCGCTTCGGAGCCCTAGGCAGCTGCCTAGGAGATTTGGCCTGAGAGGTCAATTTTTTTGTATGGTAGAATTTGGACCCCAATTCATGGTCAATAATAGCCCTATCTAATATTATTGAGATGAGAAAAGGTTTAAAAAAATTAGAGCATGTTAGAGAGAAATATGAGTGAATTTCGAAATCGCATCGGAGCCCTAGGCAGCTGCCTAGGAGATTTGGCCTGAGTGGTCAATTTTTTTGTTTGGTTGAATTAGGACCCCAATTCATGGTCAATAACAGCCATATACAATATTATGGAGATGGGAAAAGGATCAAAAAAATTAGAGCTTGTTAGAGATAAATATGAGTGAATTATGAAATCGCTTCGGAGCCCTAGGCAGCTGCCTAGGAGCTTTGGCCAGAAAGGTCAATTTTTTTGTTTGGTTGAATTAGGACCCCAATTCATATTCAATAACAGCCCTATATAATATTATTGAGATGGGAAAAGGTTCAAAAAAATTAGAGCTTGTTAGAGATAAATATGAGTGAATTATGAAATATCTTCGGAGCCCTAGGCAGCTGCCTAGGAGATTTGGCCTGAAAGGTCAATTTTTTTGTTTGGTTGAATTAGGACCCCAATTCATGGTCAATAACAGCCCTATATAATATTATTGAGATGGGAAAAGGTTCAAAGAAATTAGAGCTTGTTAGGGAGAAATATGACTGAATTACGAGATCGCTTCGGAGCCCTAGGCAACTGCCTAGGAGATTTGGCCTGAAAGGTCAATTTTTTTGTTTGTTTGAATTAGGACCCCAATTCATGGTCAATAACAGCCCTATATAATATTATTGAGATGGGAAAAGGATCAAAAAAATTAGAGCTTGTTAGGGAGAAATATGAGTGAATTACGAGATCGCTTCGGAGCCCTAGGCAGCTGCGTAGGAGATTTGGCCTGAAAGGTCAATTTTTTTGTTTGGTTGAATTAGGACCCCAATTCAAGGTCAATAATAGCCCTATATAATATCATTAAGATGGGAAAAGGTTCAAAAAATTAGAGCTTGTTAGAGAGAAATCTGAGTGAATTATGAAATCGATTCGGAGCCCTAGGTAGCTGCCTAGAAGATTTGGCCTGAAAGGTCAACTTTTTTTAATTGGTTGAATTAGGACTCCAATTCATGGTCAATAAGAGCCTTATATAATATTATTGAGATGGGAAAAGGAACAAAAAAATTAGAGCTTGTTAGAGAGAAATATGAGTGAATTACGAGATCGCTTCGGAGCCCTAGGCTGCTGCCTAGGAGATTTGGCCTGAAAGGTCAATTCTTTTGTTTGGTTGAATTAGGACTCCAGTTCGTGGTCATTAACAGCCCTATATAATATTATTGAGATGGGAAAAGGATCAAAAAAATTAGAGCTTGTTAGGGAGAAATATGAGTGAATTACGAGATCGCTTCGGAGCCCTAGGCAGCTGCCTAGGAGATTTGGCCTGAAAGGTCAATTTTTTTGTTTGGTTGAATTTTGACCCCAATTCATGGTCAATAATAGCCCTATCTAATATTATTGAGATGGGAAAAGGTTCAAAAAAATTAGAGCATGTTAGAGAGAAATATGAGTGAATTACGAAATCGCTTCGGAGCCCTAGGCAGCTGCCTAGGAGATTTGGCCTGAGAGGTCAATTTTTTTGTATGGTTGAATTTGGACCCCAATTCATGGTCAATAATAGCCCTATCTAATATTATTGAGATGGGAAAAGGTTCAAAAAAATTAGAGCATGTTAGAGAGAAATATGAGTGAATTACGAGATCGCTTCGGAGCCCTAGGCAGCTGCATAGGAGATTTGGCATGAGAGGTCAATTTTTTTGTTTGGTTGAATTAGGACCCCAATTCATGGTCAATAACAGCCCTATATAATATTATTGAGATGGGAAAAGGATCAAAAAAATTAGAGCTTGTTAGACAGAAATATGAGTGAATTACGAGATCGCTTCGGTTCCCTAGGAAGCTGCCTAGGAGATTTGGCCTGAAAGGTCAATTTTTTTGTTTGGTTGAATTAGGACCCCAATTCGTGGTCAATAACAGCCCTATATAATATTATTGAGATGGGAAAAGGATCAAAAAAATTAGAGCTTGTTAGACAGAAATATGAGTGAATTACGAGATCGCTTCGGTTCCCTAGGAAGCTGCCTAGGAGATTTGGCCTGAAAGGTCAATTTTTTTGTTTGGTTGAATTAGGACCCCAATTCGTGGTCAATAACAGCCCGATATAATATTATTGAGATGGGAAAAGGTTCAAAAAAATTAGAGCTTGTTAGAGATAAATATGAGTGAATTATGAAATATCTTCGGAGCCCTAGGCAGCTGCCTAGGAGATTTGGCCTGAAAGGTCAATTTTTTTGTTTGGTTGAATTAGGACCCCAATTCATGGTCAATAACAGCCCTATATAATATTATTGAGATGGGAAAAGGTTCAAAGAAATTAGAGCTTGTTAGGGAGAAATATGACTGAATTACGAGATCGCTTCGGAGCCCTAGGCAACTGCCTAGGAGATTTGGCCTGAAAGGTCAATTTTTTTGTTTGGTTGAATTAGGACCCCAATTCATGGTCAATAACAGCCCTATATAATATTATTGAGATGGGAAAAGGATCAAAAAAATTAGAGCTTGTTAGGGAGAAATATGAGTGAATTACGAGATCGCTTCGGAGCCCTAGGCAGCTGCCTAGGAGATTTGGCCTGAAAGGTCAATTTTTTTGTTTGGTTGAATTAGGACCCCAATTCAAGGTCAATAATAGCCCTATATAATATCATTAAGATGGGAAAAGGTTCAAAAAATTAGAGCTTGTTAGAGAGAAATCTGAGTGAATTATGAAATCGATTTGGAGCCCTAGGTAGCTGCCTAGAAGATTTGGCCTGAAAGGTCAACTTTTTTTAATTGGTTGAATTAGGACTCCAATTCATGGTCAATAAGAGCCTTATATAATATTATTGAGATGGGAAAAGGAACAAAAAAATTAGAGCTTGTTAGAGAGAAATATGAGTGAATGACGAGATCGCTTCGGAGCCCTAGGCAGCTGCATAGGAGATTTGGCCTGAGAGGTCAATTTTTTTGTTTGGTTGAATTAGGACCCCAATTCATGGTCAATAACAGCCCTATATAATATTATTGAGATGGGAAAAGGTTCAAAAAAATTAGAGCTTGTTAGACAGAAATATGAGTGAATTACGAGAACGCTTCGGAGCCTTAGGCAGCTGCCTAGGAGATTTGGCCTGAAAGGTCAATTTTTTTATTTGGTTGAATTTGGACCCCAATTCTTGGTCAATAATTGCCCTATATAATATTATGGAGATGGGAAAAGGTTCAAAAAAATTAGAGCTTGTTAGAGAGAAATATGAGTGAATTACGAGATCGCTTCGGAGCCCTAGGCAGCTGCCTAGGAGATTTGGCCTGAGAGGTCAATTTTTTTGTATGGTCGAATTTGGACCCCAATTCATGGTCAATAATAGCCCTATCTAATATTATTGAGATTGGAAAAGGTTCAAAAAAAATTAGAGCATGTTAGAGAGAAATATGAGTGAATTACGAAATCGCTTCGGAGCCCTAGGTAGCTGCCTAGGAGATTTGGCCTGAGAGGTCAATTTTTTTGTTTGGTTGAATTAGGACCCCAATTCATGGTCAATAACAGCCCTATATAATATTATTGAGATGGGAAAAGGACCAAAAAAATTAGAGCTAGTTAGAAAGACATATGAGTGAATTACGAGATCGCTTCTGAGACCTAGGCGGCTGCCTAGGAGATTTGGCCTGAAAGGTCAATTTTTTTGTTTGGTTGAATTAGGACCCCAATTCATGGTCAAAAATAGTCCTATGTAATATTATTGAGATGGGAAAAGGTTCCAAATAATTAGAGCTTGTTAGGGAGAAATATGAGTGAATTACGAGATCGCTTCGGAGCCCTAGGCACCTGCCTGGGAGATTTGGGCTGAAAAGTCAATTTTTTTTTCTGGTTGAATTAGGACCGTAATTCATGGTCAATAATAGTCCTATATAATATTATTGAGATGGGAAAAGGTTCCTAAAAATTAGGGCTTGTTAGGGAGAAATATGAGTGAATTACGAGATCGCTTCGGCGCCCTAGGCAGTTGCCTATGAGATTTGGCCTGAAATGTCAATTTTTTTGTTTGGTTGTATTAGGGCCCCAATTCATGGTCTATAATAGTCCTATATAATATTACTGAGATGGGAAAAGGTTCCAAAAAATTAGAGCTTGTTAGAGAGAAATCTGAGTGAATTATGAAATCGCTTCGGAGCCCTAGGTAGCTGCCTAGGAGATTTGGCCTGAAAGGTCGATTTTTGTGATTGGTTGAATTAGGACCCCAATTCATGGTCAATAACAGCCCTATATAATATTATTCAGATGGGAAAAGGATCAAAAACATTAGAGCTTGTTAGAGAGAAATATGAGTGAATTACGAGATCGCTTCGGAGCCCTAGGCAGCTGCCTAGGAGATTTGGCCTGAAAGGTCAATTTTTTTGTTTGGTTGAATTAGGACTCCAATTCGTGGTCATTAACAGCCCTATATAATATTATTGAGATGGGTAAAGGATCAAAAAAATTAGAGCTTGTTAGGGAGAAATATGAGTGAATTACGAGATCGCTTCGGAGCCCTAGGTAGCTGCCTAGGAGATTTGGCCTGAAAGGTCAATTTTATTGTTTGGTTGAATTTTGACCCCAATTCATGGTCAATAATAGCCCTATCTAATATTATTGTGATGGGAAAAGGTTCAAACATATTAGAGCATGTTAGAGAGAAATATGAGTGAACTACGAAATCGCTTCGGAGCCTTAGGCAGCTGCCTAGGAGATTTGGCCTGAGAGGTCAATTTTTTGGTTTGGTTGAATTAGGACCCCAATTCATGGTCAATAACAGCCCTATATAATATTATTGAGATGGGAAAAGGATAAAAAAAATTAGAGTTGTTCGAGAGAAATATGAGTGAATTACGAGATCGCTTCGGAGCCCTAGGCAGCTGCCTAGGAGATTTGGCCTGAAAGGTCAATTTTTTTGTTTGGTTGAATTAGGACCCCAATTCATGGTCATTAACAACCCTATATAATATTATTGAGATGGGAAAAGGATGAAAAAAATTAGAGCTTGTTAGAGAGAAATATGAGTGAATTACGAGATCGCTTCAGAGCCCTAGGCAGCTGCCTAGGAGATTTGGCCTGAGAGGTCATTTTTTTTGTATGGTTGAATTTGGACCCCAATTCTAGGTAAAAAATAGCCCTATCTAATATTATTGAGATGGGAAAAGGTTCAAAAAAATTAGAGCATGTTAGAGAGAAATATGAGTGAATTACGAGATCGCTTCGGTGCCCTAGGCAGCTGCCTAGGAGATTTGGCCTGAGAGGTCTATTTTTTTGTTTGGTTGAATTAGGACCCCAATTCATGGTCAATAATAGCCCTATATAATATTATTAAGATGGGAAAAGGTTCAAAAAAATTAGAGCTTGTTAGGGAGAAATATGACTGAATTACGAGATCGCTTCGGAGCCCTAGGCAGCTGCCTAGGAGATTTGGCCTGAGAGGTCAATTTTTTTGTATGGTCGAATTTGGACCCCAATTCATGGTCAATAATAGCCCTATCTAATATTATTGAGATTGGAAAAGGTTCAAAAAAAATTAGAGCATGTTAGAGAGAAATATGAGTGAATTACGAAATCGCTTCGGAGCCCTAGGTAGCTGCCTAGGAGATTTGGCCTGAGAGGTCAATTTTTTTGTTTGGTTGAATTAGGACCCCAATTCATGGTCAATAACAGCCCTATATAATATTATTGAGATGGGAAAAGGATAAAAAAAATTAGAGTTGTTCGAGAGAAATATGAGTGAATTACGAGATCGCTTCGGAGCCCTAGGCAGCTGCCTAGGAGATTTGGCCTGAAAGGTCAATTTTTTTGTTTGGTTGAATTAGGACCCCAATTCATGGTCATTAACAACCCTATATAATATTATTGAGATGGGAAAAGGATGAAAAAAATTAGAGCTTGTTAGAGAGAAATATGAGTGAATTACGAGATCGCTTCGGAGCCCTAGGCAGCTGCCTAGGAGATTTGGCCTGAGAGGACATTTTTTTTGTATGGTTGAATTTGGACCCAAATTCTAGGTAAAAAATAGCCCTATCTAATATTATTGAGATGGGAAAAGGTTCAAAAAAATTAGAGCATGTTAGAGAGAAATATGAGTGAATTACGAGATCGCTTCGGTGCCCTAGGCAGCTGCCTAGGAGATTTGGCCTGAGAGGGCTATTTTTTTGTTTGGTTGAATTAGGACCCCAATTCATGGTCAATAATAGCCCTATATAATATTATTAAGATGGGAAAAGGTTCAAAAAAATTAGAGCTTGTTAGGGAGAAATATGACTGAATTACGAGATTGGTTCGGAGCCCTAGGCAGCTGCCTAGGAGATTTGGCCAGAGAGGTCAATTTTAATGTATGGTCGAATTTGGACCCCAATTCATGGTCAATAATAGCCCTATCTAATATTATTGAGATTGGAAAAGGTTCAAAAAAAATTAGAGCATGTTAGAGAGAAATATGAGTGAATTACGAAATCGCTTCGGAGCCCTAGGTAGCTGCCTAGGAGATTTGGCCTGAGAGGTCAATTTTTTTGTTCGGTCGAATTAGGACCCCAATTCATGGTCAATAACAGCCCTATATAATATTATTGAGATGGGAAAAGGACCAAAAAAATTAGAGCTAGTTAGAAAGACATATGAGTGAATTACGAGATCGCTTCTGAGACCTAGGCAGCTGCCTAGGAGATTTGGCCTGAAAGGTCAATTTTTTTGTTTGGTTGAATTAGGACCCCAATTCATGGTCAAAAATAGTCCTATGTAATATTATTGAGATGGGAAAATGTTCCAAATAATTAGAGCTTGTTAGGGAGAAATATGAGTGAATTACGAGATCGCTTCGGAGCCCTAGGCACCTGCCTAGGAGATTTGGCCTGAAAAGTCAATTTTTTTTTCTGGTTGAATTAGGACCGCAATTCATGGTCAATAATAGTCCTATATAATATTATTGAGATGGGAAAAGGTTCCTAAAAATTAGGGCTTGTTAGGGAGAAATATGAGTGAATTACGAGATCGCTTCGGCGCCCTAGGCAGTTGCCTATGAGATTTGGCCTGAAATGTCAATTTTTTTGTTTTGTTGTATTAGGGCCCCAATTCATGGTCTATAATAGTCCTATATAATATTACTGAGATGGGAAAAGGTTCCAAAAAATTAGAGCTTGTTAGAGAGAAATCTGAGTGAATTATGAAATCGCTTCGGAGCCCTAGGTAGCTGCCTAGGAGATTTGGCCTGAAAGGTCGATTTTTGTGATTGGTTGAATTAGGACCCCAATTCATGGTCAATAACAGCCCTATATAATATTATTCAGTTGGGAAAAGGATCAAAAAAATTAGAGCTTGTTAGAGAGAAATATGAGTGAATTACGAGATCGCTTCGGAGCCCTAGGCAGCTGCCTAGGAGATTTGGCCTGAAAGGTCAATTTTTTTGTTTGGTAGAATTAGGACGCCAATTCGTGGTCATTAACAGCCCTATATAATATTATTGAGATGGGTAAAGGATCAAAAAAATTAGAGCTTGTTAGGGAGAAATATGAGTGAATTACGAGATCGCTTCGGAGCCCTAGGTAGCTGCCTAGGAGATTTGGCCTGAAAGGTCAATTTTTTTGTTTGGTTGAATTTTGACCCCAATTCATGTTCAATAATAGCCCTATCTAATATTATTGTGATGGGAAAAGGTTCAAACATATTAGAGCATGTTAGAGAGAAATATGAGTGAACTACGAAATCGCTTCGGAGCCCTAGGCAGCTGCCTAGGAGATTTGGCCTGAGAGGTCAATTTTTTGGTTTGGTTGAATTAGGACCCCAATTCATGGTCAATAACAGCCCTATATAATATTATTGAGATGGGAAAAGGATAAAAAAAATTAGAGTTGTTAGAGAGAAATATGAGTGAATTACGAGATCGCTTCGGTGCCCTAGGCAGCTGCCTAGGAGATTTGGCCTGAGAGGTCTATTTTTTTGTTTGGTTGAATTAGGACCCCAATTCATGGTCAATAATAGCCCTATATAATATTATTAAGATGGGAAAAGGTTCAAAAAAATTAGAGCTTGTTAGGGAGAAATATGACTGAATTACGAGATCGCTTCGGAGCCCTAGGCAGCTGCCTAGGAGATTTGGCCTGAAAGGTCAATTTTTTTGTTTGGTTGAATTAGGACCCCAATTCATGGTCAATAAAAGCCCTATATAATATTATTGAGATGGGAAAAGGATCAAAAAAATTAGAGCTTATTAGGGAGAAATATGAGTGAATTACGAGATCGCTTCGGAGCCCTAGGCAGCTGCCTAGGAGATTTGGCCTGAGAGGTCAATTTTTTTGTATGGTTGAATTTGGACCCCAATTCTTGGTCAAAAATAGCCCTATCTAATATTATTAATATGGGAAAAGGTTCAAAAAAATTAGAGCATGTTAGAAGGAAATATGAGTGAATTTCGAAATCGCATCGGAGCCCTAGGCAGCTGCCTAGGAGATTTGGCCTGAGTGGTCAATTTTTTTGTTTGGTTGAATTAGGACCCCAATTCATGGTCAATAACAGCCCTATACAATATTATTGAGATGGGAAAAGGATCAAAAAAATTAGAGCTTGTTAGAGAGAAATATGAGAGAATTACGAGATCGCTTCGGAGCCCTAGGCAGCTGCCTAGGAGATTTGGCCTGAAAGGTAAAATTTTTTGTTTGGTTGAATTAGGACCCCAATTCATATTCAATAACAGCCCTATAGAATATTATTGAGATGGGAAAAGGTTAAAAAAAATTAGAGCTTGTTAGGGAGAAATATGACTGAATTACGAGATCGCTTCGGAGCCCTAGGCCGCTGCCTAGGAGATTTGGCCTGAAAGGTCAATTTTTTTGTTTGGTTGAATTAGGACCCCAATCCATGGTCAATAACAGCGCTATATAATATTATTGATATGGGAAAAGGATCAAAAAAATTAGAGCTTGTTAGAGAGAAATATGAGTGAATTACGAGATCGCTTTGGAGCCCTAGGCAGCTGCCTAGGAGATTTGGCCTGAAGGTCAATTTTTTGTTTCGTTGAATTAGGACCCCAATTCATGGTCATTAACAGCCCTATATAATATTATTGAGATGGGAAAAGGATAAAAAAAATTAGAGTTGTTAGAGAGAAATATGAGTGAATTACGAGATCGCTTCGGAGCCCTAGGCGGCTGCCTAGGAGATTTGGCCTGAAAGGTCAATTTTATTGTTTGGTTGAATTAGGACCCCAATTCATGGTCATTAACAACCCTATATAATATTATTGAGATGGGAAAAGGATGAAAAAAATTAGAGCTTGTTAGAGAGAAATATGAGTAAATTACGAGATCGCTTCGGAGCCCTAGGCAGCTGCCTAGGAGATTTGGCCTGAGAGGTCAATTTTTTTGTATGGTTGAATATTGACCCCAATTCTTGGTCAAAAATAGCCCTATCTAATATTATTGAGATGGGAAAAGGTTCAAAAAAATTAGAGCATGTTAGAGAGAAATATGAGTGAATTACGAGATCGCTTCGGAGCCCTAGGCAGCTGCCTAGGAGATTTGGCCTGAGAGGTCTATTTTTTTGTTTGGTTGAATTAGGACCCCAATTCATGGTCAATAATAGCCCTATATAATATTATTAAGATGGGAAAAGGTTCAAAAAAATTAGAGCTTGTTAGGGAGAAATATGACTGAATTGTGAGATCGCTTCGGAGCCCTAGGCAGCTGCCTAGGAGATTTGGCCTGAGCGGTCAATTTTTTGGTTTGGTTGAATTAGGACCCCAATTCATGGTCAATAACAGCCCTATATAATATTATTGAGATGGGAAAAGGATAAAAAAAATTAGAGTTGTTAGAGAGAAATATGAGTGAATTACGAGATCGCTTCGGTGCCCTAGGCAGCTGCCTAGGAGATTTGGCCTGAGAGGTCTATTTTTTTGTTTGGTTGAATTAGGACCCCAATTCATGGTCAATAATAGCCCTATATAATATTATTAAGATGGGAAAAGGTTCAAAAAAATTAGAGCTTGTTAGGGAGAAATATGACTGAATTACGAGATCGCTTCGGAGCCCTAGGCAGCTGCCTAGGAGATTTGGCCTGAAAGGTCAATTTTTTTGTTTGGTTGAATTAGGACCCCAATTCATGGTCAATAAAAGCCCTATATAATATTATTGAGATGGGAAAAGGATCAAAAAAATTAGAGCTTGTTAGGGAGAAATATGACTGAATTACGAGATCGCTTCGGAGCCCTAGGCAGCTGCCTAGGAGATTTGGCCTGAAAGGTCAATTTTTTTGTTTGGTTGAATTAGGACTCTAATTCGTGGTCATTAACAGCCCTATATAATATTATTGAGATGGGAAAAGGATCAAAAAAATTAGAGCTTGTTAGGGAGAAATATGAGTGAATTACGAGATCGCTTCGGAGCCCTAGGCAGGCCTAGGAGATTTGGCCTGAAAGGTCAATTTTTTTGTTTGGTTGAATTTTGACCCCAATTCATGGTCAATAATAGCCCTATCTAATATTATTGAGATGGGAAAAGGTTCAAAAAAATTAGAGCATGTTAGAGAGAAATATGAGTGAATTACGAAATCGCTTCGGAGCCCTAGGCAGCTGCCTAGGAGATTTGGCGTGAGAGGTCAATTTTTTTGTATGGTTGAATTTGGACCCCAATTCATGGTCATTAACAGCCCTATATAATATTATAGAGATGGGAAAAGGATCAAAAAAATTAGAGCTTGTTAGACAGAAATATGAGTGAATTACGAGAACGCTTCGGAGCCCTAGGCAGCTGCCTAGGAGATTTGGCCTGAAAGGTCAATTTTTTTATTTGGTTGAATTTGAACCCCAATTCTTGGTCAATAATTGCCCTATATAATATTATTGAGATGGGAAAAGGTTCAAAAAAATTAGAGCTTGTTAGAGAGAAATATGAGTGAATTACGAGATCGCTTCGGAGCCCTAGGCAGCTGCCTAGGAGATTTGGCCTGGGGGGTCAATTTTTTTGTATGGTCGAATTTGGACCCCAATTCATGGTCAATAATAGCCCTATCTAATATTATTGAGATGAGAAAAGGTTTAAAAAAATTAGAGCATGTTAGAGAGAAATATGAGTGAATTTCGAAATCGCATCGGAGCCCTAGGCAGCTGCCTAGGAGATTTGGCCTGAGTGGTCAATTTTTTTGTTTGGTTGAATTAGGACCCCAATTCATGGTCAATAACAGCCCTATACAATATTATTGAGATGGGAAAAGGATCAAAAAAATTAGAGCTTGTTAGAGATAAATATGAGTGAATTCTGAAATCGCTTCGGAGCCCTAGGCAGCTGCCTAGGAGATTTGGCCAGAAAGGTCAATTTTTTTGTTTGGTTGAATTAGGACCCCAATTCATATTCAATAACAGCCCTATATAATATTATTGAGATGGGAAAAGGTTCAAAAAAATTAGAGCTTGTTAGGGAGAAATATGACTGAATTACGAGATCGCTTCGGAGCCCTAGGCAGCTGCCTAGGAGATTTGGCCTGAAAGGTCAATTTTTTTGTTTGGTTGAATTAGGACTCTAATTCGTGGTCATTAACAGCCCTATATAATATTATTGAGATGGGAAAAGGATCAAAAAAATTAGAGCTTGTTAGGGAGAAATATGAGTGAATTACGAGATCGCTTCGGAGCCCTAGGCAGGCCTAGGAGATTTGGCCTGAAAGGTCAATTTTTTTGTTTGGTTGAATTTTGACCCCAATTCATGGTAAATAATAGCCCTATCTAATATTATTGAGATGGGAAAAGGTTCAAAAAAATTAGAGCATGTTAGAGATAAATATGAGTGAATTACGAAATCGCTTCGGAGCCCTAGGCAGCTGCCTAGGAGATTTGGCCTGAGGGGTCAATTTTTTTGTTTGGTTGAATTAGGACCCCAATTCATATTCAATAACAGAACTATATAATATTATTGAGATGGGAAAAGGTTCAAAAAAATTAGAGCTTGTT
The DNA here is from genome assembly GCF_963169125.1 of Humulus lupulus. Taxonomy (NCBI): domain Eukaryota; kingdom Viridiplantae; phylum Streptophyta; class Magnoliopsida; order Rosales; family Cannabaceae; genus Humulus; species Humulus lupulus. Next base: position 287,287,262 of record NC_084795.1, read on the forward strand.
AGGGAGAAATATGACTGAATTACGAGATCGCTTCGGAGCCCTAGGCAGCTGCCTAGGAGATTTGGCCTGAAAGGTCAATTTTTTTGTTTGGTTGAATTAGGACTCTAATTCGTGGTCATTAACAGCCCTATATAATATTATTGAGATGGGAAAAGGATCAAAAAAATTAGAGCTTGTTAGGGAGAAATATGAGTGAATTACGAGATCGCTTCGGAGCCCTAGGCAGGCCTAGGAGATTTGGCCTGAAAGGTCAATTTTTTTCTTTGGTTGAATTTTGACCCCAATTCATGGTCAATAATAGCCCTATCTAATATTATTGAGATGGGAAAAGGATCAAAAAAATTCGAGCTTCTTAGGGAGAAATGTGAGTGAATTACGAGATCGCTTCGGAGCCCTAGGCAGCTGCCAAAGAGATTTGGCCTGAAAGGACAATTTTTTTGTATGGTTGAATTTGGACCCCAATTCATGGTCAATAATAGCCCTATCTAATATTATTGAGATTGGAAAAGGTTCAAAAAAAATTAGAGCATGTTAGAGAGAAATATGAGTGAATTAAGAAATCGCTTCGGAGCCCTAGGTAGCTGCCTAGGAGATTTGGCCTGAGAGGTCAATTTTTTTGTTTGGTTGAATTAGGACCCCAATTCATGGTCAATAACAGCCCTATATAATATTATTGAGATGGGAAAAGGACCAAAAAAATTAGAGCTAGTTAGAAAGACATATGAGTGAATTACGAGATCGCTTCGGAGACCTAGGCAGCTGCCTAGGAGATTTGGCCTGAAAGGTCAATTTTTTTGTTTGGTTGAATTAGGACCCCAATTCGTGGTCAATAATAGTCCTATGTAATATTATTGAGATGGGAAAAGGTTCCAAATAATTAGAGCTCGTTAGGGAGAAATATGAGTGAATTACGAGATCGCTTCGGAGCCCTAGGCACCTGCCTAGGAGATTTGGCCTGAAAAGTCAATTTTTTTTTCTGGTTGAATTAGGACCACAATTCATGGTCAATAATAGTCCTATATAATATTATTGAGATGAGAAAAGGTTTAAAAAAATTAGAGCATGTTAGAGAGAAATATGAGTGAATTTCGAAATCGCATCGGAGCCCTAGGCAGCTGCCTAGGAGATTTGGCCTGAGTGGTCAATTTTTTTGTTTGGTTGAATTAGGACCCCAATTCATGGTCAATAACAGCCCTATATAATATTATTGAGATGGGAAAAGGATCAAAAAAATTAGAGCTTGTTAGAGATAAATATGAGTGAATTATGAAATCGCTTCGGAGCCCTAGGCAGCTGCCTAGGAGATTTGGCCAGAAAGGTCAATTTTTTTGTTTGGTTGAATTAGGACCTCAATTCATATTCAATAACAGCCCTATATAATATTATTGAGATGGGAAAAGGTTCAAAAAAATTAGAGCTTGTTAGGGAGAAATATGACTGAATTACGATATCGCTTCGGAGCCCTAGGCAGCTGCCTAGGAGATTTGGCCTGAAAGGTCAATTTTTTTATTTGGTTGAATTAGGACCCCAATTTATGGTCATTAACAGCCCTATATAATATTATTGAATTGGGAAAAGGATCAAAAAAATTCAAGCATCTTAGGGAGAAATGTGAGTGAATTACGAGATCGCTTCGGAGCCCTAGGCAGCTGCCAAAGAGATTTGGCCTGAAAGGACAATTTTTTTGTATCGTTGAATTTGGACCCCAATTCATGGTCAATAATAGCCCTATCTAATATTATTGAGATTGGAAAAGGTTCAAAAAAAATTAGAGCATGTTAGAGAGAAATATGAGTGAATTAAGAAATCGCTTCGGAGCCCTAGGTAGCTGCCTAGGAGATTTGGCCTGAGAGGTCAATTTTTTTGTTTGGTTGAATTAGGACCCCAATTCATGGTCAATAACAGCCCTATATAATATTATTGAGATGGGAAAAGGACCAAAAAAATTAGAGCTAGTTAGAAAGACATATGAGTGAATTACGAGATCGCTTCGGAGACCTAGGCAGCTGCCTAGGAGATTTGGCCTGAAAGGTCAATTTTTTTGTTTGGTTGAATTAGGACCCCAATTCGTGGTCAATAATAGTCCTATGTAATATTATTGAGATGGGAAAAGGTTCAAAAAAATTAGAGCATGTTAGGGAGAAATATGACTGAATTACGAGATCGCTTCGGAGCCCTAGGCCGCTGCCTAGGAGATTTGGCCTGAAAGGTCAATTTTTTTGTTTGGTTGAATTAGGACCCCAATCCATGGTCAATAACAGCCCTATATAATATTATTGAGATGGGAAAAGGATCAAAAATATTAGAGCTTGTTAGGGAGAAATATGACTGAATTACGAGATCGCTTCGGTGCCCTAGGAAGCTGCCTAGGAGATTTGGCCTGAAAGGTCAATTTTTTTGTTTGGTTGAATTAGGACCCCAATTCGTGGTCAATAACAGCCCGATATAATATTATTGAGATGGGAAAAGGTTCAAAAAAATTAGAGCTTCTTAGGGAGAAATATGAGAGAATTACGAGATCGCATCGAAGCCCTAGGCTGCTGCCTAAGAGATTTGGCATGAAAGGTCAATTTTTTTGTATGGTTGAATTTGGACCCCAATTCATGGTCAATAATAGACCTATCTAATATTATTGAGATGGGAAAAGGTTCAAAAAAATTAGAGCATGTTAGAGATAAATATGAGTGAATTATGAAATATCTTCGGAGCCCTAGGCAGCTGCCTAGGAGATTTGGCCTGAAAGGTCAATTTTTTTGTTTGGTTGAATTAGGACCCCAATTCATATTCAATAACAGAACTATATAATATTATTGAGATGGGAAAAGGTTCAAAAAAATTAGAGCTTGTTAGGGAGAAATATGACTGAATTACGAGATCGCTTCGGAGCCCTAGGCAGCTGCCTAGGAGATTTGGCCTGAAAGGTCAATTTTTTTGTTTGGTTGAATTAGGACTCTAATTCGTGGTCATTAACAGCCCTATATAATATTATTGAGATGGGAAAAGGATCAAAAAAATTAGAGCTTGTTAGGGAGAAATATGAGTGAATTACGAGATCGCTTCGGAGCCCTAGGCAGCTGCCTAGGAGATTTGGCCTGAAAGGTCAATTTTTTTGTTTGGTTGAATTAGGACTCTAATTCGTGGTCATTAACAGCCCTATATAATATTATTGAGATGGGAAAAGGATCAAAAAAATTAGAGCTTGTTAGGGAGAAATATGAGTGAATTACGAGATCGCTTCGGAGCCCTAGGCAGGCCTAGGAGATTTGGCCTGAAAGGTCAATTTTTTTGTTTGGTTGAATTTTGACCCCAATTCATGGTCAATAATAGCCCTATCTAATATTATTGAGATGGGAAAAGGTTCAAAAAAATTAGAGCATGTTAGAGAGAAATATGAGTGAATTACGAAATCGCTTCGGAGCCCTAGGCAGCTGCCTAGGAGATTTGGCGTGAGAGGTCAATTTTTTTGTATGGTTTAATTTGGACCCCAATTCATGGTCATTAACAGCCCTATATAATATTATAGAGATGGGAAAAGGATCAAAAAAATTAGAGCTTGTTAGACAGAAATATGAGTGAATTACGAGAACGCTTCGGAGCCCTAGGCAGCTGCCTAGGAGATTTGGCCTGAAAGGTCAATTTTTTTATTTGGTTGAATTTGAACCCCAATTCTTGGTCAATAATTGCCCTATATAATATTATTGAGATGGGAAAAGGTTCAAAAAAATTAGAGCTTGTTAGAGAGAAATATGAGTGAATTACGAGATCGCTTCGGAGCCCTAGGCAGCTGCCTAGGAGATTTGGCCTGAGGGGTCAATTTTTTTGTATGGTCGAATTTGGACCCCAATTCATGGTCAATAATAGCCCTATCTAATATTATTGAGATGAGAAAAGGTTTAAAAAAATTAGAGCATGTTAGAGAGAAATATGAGTGAATTTCGAAATCGCATCGGAGCCCTAGGCAGCTGCCTAGGAGATTTGGCCTGAGTGGTCAATTTTTTTGTTTGGTTGAATTAGGACCCCAATTCATGGTCAATAACAGCCCTATACAATATTATTGAGATGGGAAAAGGATCAAAAAAATTAGAGCTTGTTAGAGATAAATATGAGTGAATTATGAAATCGCTTCGGAGCCCTAGGCAGCTGCCTAGGAGATTTGGCCAGAAAGGTCAATTTTTTTGTTTGGTTGAATTAGGACCCCAATTCATATTCAATAACAGCCCTATATAATATTATTGAGATGGGAAAAGGTTCAAAGAAATTAGAGCTTGTTAGGGAGAAATATGACTGAATTACGATATCGCTTCGGAGCCCTAGGCAGCTGCCTAGGAGATTTGGCCTGAAGTTCAATTTTTTTATTTGGTTGAATTAGGACCCCAATTTATGGTCATTAACAGCCCTATATAATATTATTGAGATGGGAAAAGGATCAAAAAAATTCGAGATTCTTAGGGAGAAATGTGAGTGAATTACGAGATCGCTTCGGAGCCCTAGGCAGCTGCCAAAGAGATTTGGCCTGAAAGGACAATTTTTTTGTATGGTTGAATTTGGACCCCAATTCATGGTCAATAATAGCCCTATCTAATATTATTGAGATTGGAAAAGGTTCAAAAAAAATTAGAGCATGTTAGAGAGAAATATGAGTGAATTAAGAAATCGCTTCGGAGCCCTAGGTAGCTGCCTAGGAGATTTGGCCTGAGAGGTCAATTTTTTTGTTTGGTTGAATTAGGACCCCAATTCATGGTCAATAACAGCCCTATATAATATTATTGAGATGGGAAAAGGACCAAAAAAATTAGAGCTAGTTAGAAAGACATATGAGTGAATTACGAGATCGCTTCGGAGACCTAGGCAGCTGCCTAGGAGATTTGGCCTGAAAGGTCAATTTTTTTGTTTGGTTGAATTAGGACCCCAATTCGTGGTCAATAATAGTCCTATGTAATATTATTGAGATGGGAAAAGGTTCCAAATAATTAGAGCTTGTTAGGGAGAAATATGAGTGAATTACGAGATCGCTTCGGAGCCCTAGGCACCTGCCTAGGAGATTTGGCCTGAAAAGTCAATTTTTTTTTCTGGTTGAATTAGGACCACAATTCATGGTCAATAATAGTCCTATATAATATTATTGAGATGAGAAAAGGTTTAAAAAAATTAGAGCATGTTAGAGAGAAATATGAGTGAATTTCGAAATCGCATCGGAGCCCTAGGCAGCAGCCTAGGAGATTTGGCCTGAGTGGTCAATTTTTTTGTTTGGTTGAATTAGGACCCCAATTCATGGTCAATAACAGCCCTATACAATATTATAGAGATGGGAAAAGGATCAAAAAAATTAGAGCTTGTTAGAGATAAATATGAGTGAATTATGAAATGGCTTCGGAGCCCTAGGCAGCTGCCTAGGAGATTTGGCCAGAAAGGTCAATTTTTTTGTTTGGTTGAATTAGGACCCCAATTCATATTCAATAACAGCCCTATATAATATTATTGAGATGGGAAAAGGTTCAAAAAAATTAGAGCTTGTCAGGGAGAAATATGACTGAATTACGATATCGCTTCGGAGCCCTAGGCAGCTGCCTAGGAGATTTGGCCTGAAAGGTCAATTTTTTTATTTGGTTGAATTAGGACCCCAATTTATGGTCATTAACAGCCCTATATAATATTATTGAGATGGGAAAAGGATCAAAAAAATTCAAGCTTCTTAGGGAGAAATGTGAGTGAATTACGAGATCGCTTCGGAGCCCTAGGCAGCTGCCAAAGAGATTTGGCCTGAAAGGACAATTTTTTTGTATGGTTGAATTTGGACCCCAATTCATGGTCAATAATAGCCCTATCTAATATTATTGAGATTGGAAAAGGTTCAAAAAAAATTAGAGCATGTTAGAGAGAAATATGAGTGAATTAAGAAATCGCTTCGGAGCCCTAGGTAGTTGCCTAGGAGATTTGGCCTGAGAGGTCAATTTTTTTGTTTGGTTGAATTAGGACCCCAATTCATGGTCAATAACAGCCCTATATAATATTATTGAGATGGGAAAAGGACCAAAAAAATTAGAGCTAGTTAGAAAGACATATGAGTGAATTACGAGATCGCTTCGGAGACCTAGGCAGCTGCCTAGGAGATTTGGCCTGAAAGGTCAATTTTTTTGTTTGGTTGAATTAGGACCCCAATTCGTGGTCAATAATAGTCCTATGTAATATTATTGAGATGGGAAAAGGTTCCAAATAATTAGAGCTGGTTAGGGAGAAATATGAGTGAATTACGAGATCGCTTCGGAGCTCTAGGCAGTTGCCTATGAGATTTGGCCTGAAATGTCAATTTTTTTGTTTGGTTGTATTAGGGCCCCAATTCATGGTCTATAATAGTCCTATATAATATTACTGAGATGGGAAAAGGTTCCAAAAAATTAGAGCTTGTTAGAGAGAAATCTGAGTGAATTATGAAATCGCTTCGGAGCCCTAGGTAGCTGCCTAGGTGATTTGGCCTGAAAGGTCAATTTTTGTGATTGGTTGAATTAGGGCCCCAATTCATGGTCAATAACAGCCCTATATAATATTATTGAGATGGGAAAAGGATCAAAAAAATTAGAGCTTGTTAGAGAGAAATATGAGTGAATTACGAGATCGCTTTGGAGCCCTAGGCAGCTGCCTAGGAGATTTGGCCTGAAAGGTCAATTTTTTTGTTTGGTTGAATTAGGACTCCAATTCGTGGTCATTAACAGCCCTATATAATATTATTGAGATGGGTAAAGGATTAAAAAAATTAGAGCTTGTTAGGGAGAAATATGAGTGAATTACGAGATCGCTTCGGAGCCCTAGGTAGCTGCCTAGGAGATTTGGCCTGAAAGGTCAATTTTTTTGTTTGGTTGAATTTTGACCTCAATTCATGGTCAATAATAGCCCTATCTAATATTATTGTGATGGGAAAAGGTTCAAACATATTAGAGCATGTTAGAGAGAAATATGAGTGAATTACGAAATCGCATCGGAGCCCTAGGCAGCTGCCTAGGAGATTTGGCCTGAGAGGTCAATTTTTTGGTTTGGTTGAATTAGGACCCCAATTCATGGTCAATAACAGCCCCATATAATATTATTGAGATGGGAAAAGGATAAAAAAAATTAGAGTTGTTAGAGAGAAATATGAGTGAATTACGAGATCGCTTCGGAGCCCTAGGCAGCTGCCTAGGAGATTTGGCCTGAGAGGTCTATTTTTTTGTTTGGTTGAATTAGGACCCCAATTCATGGTCAATAATAGCCCTATATAATATTATTAAGATGGGAAAAGGTTCAAAAAAATTAGAGCTTGTTAGGGAGAAATATGACTGAATTACGAGATCGCTTTGGAGCACTAGGCAGCTGCCTAGGAGATTTGGCCTGAAAGGTCAATTTTTTTGTTTGGTTGAATTAGGACCCCAATTCATGGTCAATAAAAGCCCTATATAATATTATTGAGATGGGAAAAGGATCAAAAAAATTAGAGCTTGTTAGGGAGAAATATGAGTGAATTACGAGATCGCTTCGGAGCCCTAGGCAGCTGCCTAGGAGATTTGGCCTGAGAGGTCAATTTTTTTGTATGGTTGAATTTGGACCCCAATTCTTGGTCAAAAATAGCCCTATCTAATATTATTGAGATGGGAAAAGGTTCAAAAAAATTAGAGCATGTTAGAGAGAAATATGAGTGAATTACGAGATCCCATCGGAGCCCTAGGCAGCTGCCTAGGAGATTTGGCCTGAGAGGTCAATTTTTTTGTTTGGTTGAATTAGGACCCCAATTCTTGGTCAAAAATAGCCCTATCTAATATTTTTGAGATGGGAAAAGGTTCAAAAAAATTAGAGCATGTTAGAGAGAAATATGAGTGAATTAAGAGATCGCTTCGGTGCCCTAGGCAGCTGCCTAGGAGATTTGGCCTGAGAGGTCTATTTTTTTGTTTGGTTGAATTAGGACCCCAATTCATGGTCAATAATAGCCCTATATAATATTATTAAGATGGGAAAAGGTTCAAAAAAATTAGAGCTTGTTAGGGAGAAATATGACTGAATTACGAGATCGCTTTGGAGCCCTAGGCAGCTGCCTAGGAGATTTGGCCTGAAAGGTCAATTTTTTTGTTTGGTTGAATTAGGACCCCAATTCATGGTCAATAAAAGCCCTATATAATATTATTGAGATGGGAAAAGGATCAAAAAAATTAGAGCTTGTTAGGGAGAAATATGAGTGAATTACGAGATCGCTTCGGAGCCCTAGGCAGCTGCCTAGGAGATTTGGCCTGAGAGGTCAATTTTTTTGTGTGGTTGAATTTGGACCCCAATTCTTGGTCAAAAATAGCCCTATCTAATATTATTGAGATGGGAAAAGGTTCAAAAAAATTAGAGCATGTTAGAGAGAAATATGAGTGAATTACGAGATCCCATCGGAGCCCTAGGCAGCTGCCTAGGAGATTTGGCCTGAGAGGTCAATTTTTTTGTTTAGTTGAATTAGGACCCCAATTCATGGTCAATAATAGCCCTATATAATATTATTAAGATGGGAAAAGGTTCAAAAAAATTAGAGCATGTTAGAAGGAAATATGAGTGAATTTCGAAATCGCATCGGAGCCCTAGGCAGCTGCCTAGGAGATTTGGCCTGAGTGGTCAATTTTTTTGTTTGGTTGAATTAGGACCCCAATTCATGGTCAATAACAGCCCTATACAAAATTATTGAGATGGGAAAAGGATCAAAAAAATTAGAGCTTGTTAGAGAGAAATATGAGTGAATTACGAGATCGCTTCGGAGCCCTAGGCAGCTGCCAAGGAGATTTGGCCTGAAAGGTAAATTTTTTTGTTTGGTTGAATTAGGACCCCAATTCATATTCAATAACAGCCCTATAGAATATTATTAAGATGGGAAAAGGTTAAAAAAAATTAGAGCTTGTTAGGGAGAAATATGACTGAATTACGAGATCGCTTCGGAGCCTTAGGCCGCTGCCTAGGAGATTTGGCCTGAAAGGTCAATTTTTTTGTTTGGTTGAATTAGGACCCCAATCCATGGTCAATAACAGCCCTATATAATATTATTGATATGGGAAAAGGATCAAAAAAATTAGAGCTTGTTAGAGAGAAATATGAGTGAATTACGAGATCGCTTTGGAGCCCTAGGCAGCTGCCTAGGAGATTTGGCCTGAAGGTCAATTTTTTTGTTTCGTTGAATTAGGATCCCAATTCAAGGTCATTAACAGCCCTATATAATATTATTGAGATGGGAAAAGGATAAAAACAATTAGAGTTGTTAGAGAGAAATATGAGTGAATTACGAGATCGCTTCGGAGCCCTAGGCAGCTGCCTAGGAGATTTGGCCTGAAAGGTCAATTTTTTTGTTTGGTTGAATTAGGACCCAAATTCATGGTCATTAACAACCCTATATAATATTATTGAGATGGGAAAAGGATGAAAAAAATTAGAGCTTGTTAGAGAGAAATATGAGTGAATTACGAGATCGCTTTGGAGCCCTAGGCAGCTGCCTAGGAGATTTGGCCTGAGAGGTCAATTTTTTTGTATGGTTGAATTTAGACCCCAATTCTTGGTCAAAAATAGCCCTATCTAATATTATTGAGATGGGAAAAGGTTCAAAAAAATTAGAGCATGTTAGAGAGAAATATGAGTGAATTACGAGATCGCTTCGGAGCCCTAGGCAGCTGCCTAGGAGATTTGGCCTGAGAGGTCTATTTTTTTGTTTGGTTGAATTAGGACCCCAATTCATGGTCAATAATAGCCCTATATAATATTATTAAGATGGGAAAAGGTTTAAAAAAATTAGAGCTTGTTAGGAAGAAATATGACTGAATTACGAGATCGCTTCGGAGCCCTAGGCAGCTGCCTAGGAGATTTGGCCTGAAAGGTCAATTTTTTTGTTTGGTTGAATTAGGACCCCAATTCATGGTCAATAAAAGCCCTATATAATATTATTGAGATGGGAAAAGGATCAAAAAAATTAGAGCTTGTTAGGGAGAAATATGAGTGAATTACGAGATCGCTTCGGAGCCCTAGGCAGCTGCCTAGGAGATTTGGCCTGAGAGGTCAATTTTTTTGTATGGTTGAATTTGGACCCCAATTCTTGGTCAAAAATAGCCCTATCTAATATTATTGAGATGGGAAAAGGTTCATAAAAATTAGAGCATGTTAGGGAGAAATATGACTGAATTACGAGATCGCTTCGGAGCCCTAGGCCGCTGCCTAGGAGATTTGGCCTGAAAGGTCAATTTTTTTGTTTGGTTGAATTAGGACCCCAATCCATGGTCAATAACAGCCCTATATAATATTATAGATATGGGAAAAGGATCAAAAAAATTAGAGGTTGTTAGAGAGAAATATGAGTGAATTACGAGATCGCTTCGGAGCCCTAGGCAGCTGCCTAGGAGATTTGGCCTGAAGGTCAATTTTTTTGTTTGGTTGAATTAGGACCCCAATTCATGGTCATTAACAGCCCTATATAATATTATTGAGATGGGAAAAGGATAAAAAAAATTAGAGTTGTTAGAGAGAAATATGAGTGAATTACGAGATCGCTTCGGAGCCCTAGGCCGCTGCCTAGGTGATTTGGCCTGAAAGGTCAATTTTTTTGTTTGGTTGAATTAGGACCCCAATCCATGGTCAATAACAGCCCTATATAATATTATTGATATGGGAAAAGGATGAAAAAAATTAGAGCTTGTTAGAGAGAAATATGAGTGAATTACGAGATCGCTTCGGAGCCCTAGGCAGCTGCCTAGGAGATTTGGCCTGAGAGGTCTATTTTTTTGTTTGGTTGAATTAGGACCCCAATTCATGGTCAATAATAGCCCTATATAATATTATTAAGATGGGAAAAGGTTCAAAAAAATTAGAGCTTGTTAGGGAGAAATATGACTGAATTACGAGATCGCTTCGGAGCACTAGGCAGCTGCCTAGGAGATTTGGCCTGAAAGGTCAATTTTTTTGTTTGGTTGAATTAGGACCCCAATTCATGGTCATTAACAGCCTTATATAATATTATTGAGATGGGAAAAGGATAAAAAAAATTAGAGTTGTTAGAGAGAAATATGAGTGAATTACGAGATCTCTTCGGAGCCCTAGGCAGCTGCCTAGGAGATTTGGCCTGAGAGGACAATTTTTTTGTATGGTTGAATTTAGACCCCAATTCTTGGTCAAAAATAGCCCTATCTAATATTATTGAGACGGGAAAAGGTTCAAAAAAATTAGAGCATGTGAGAGAGAAATATGAGTGAATTACGAGATCGCTTCGGAGCCCTAGGCAGCTGCCTAGGAGATTTGGCCTGAGAGGTCTATTTTTTTGTTTGGTTGAATTAGGACCCCAATTCATGGTCAATAATAGCCCTATATAATATTATTAAGATGGTAAAAGGTTCAAAAAAATTAGAGCTTGTTAGGGAGAAATATGACTGAATTACGAGATCGCTTCGGAGCCCTAGGCAGCTGCCAAGGAGATTTGGCCTGAAAGGTCAATTTTTTTGTTTGGTTGAATTAGGACCCCAATTCATGGTCAATAAAAGCCCTATATAATATTATTGAGATGGGAAAAGGATCAAAAAAATTAGAGCTTGTTAGGGAGAAATATGAGTGAATTACGAGATCGCTTCGGAGCCCTAGGCAGCTGCCTAGGAGATTTGGCCTGAGAGGTCAATTTTTTTGTATGGTTGAATTTGGACCCCAATTCTTGGTCAAAAATAGCCCTATCTAATATTATTGAGATGGGAAAAGGTTCAAAAAAATTAGAGCATGTTAGAGAGAAATATGAGTCAATTACGAGATCGCTTCGGAGCCCTAGGCAGCTGCCTAGGAGATTTGGCCTGAGAGGTCAATTTTTTTGTTTGGTTGAATTAGGACCCCAATTCATGGTCAATAATAAACCTATATAATATTATTAAGATGGGAAAAGGTTCAAAAAAATTAGAGCATGTTAGAAGGAAATATGAGTGAATTTCGAAATCGCATCGGAGCCCTAGGCAGCTGCCTAGGAGATTTGGCCTGAGTGGTCAATTTTTTTGTTTGGTTGAATTAGGACCCCAATTCATGGTCAATAACAGCCCTATACAATATTATAGAGATGGGAAAAGGATCAAAAAAATTAGAGCTTGTTAGAGAGAAATATGAGTGAATTACGAGATCGCTTCGGAGCCCTAGGCAGCTGCCTAGGAGATTTGGCGTGAAAGGTAAATTTTTTTGTTTGGATGAATTAGGACCCCAATTCATATTCAATAACAGCCCTATATAATATTATTGAGATGGGAAAAGGTTAAAAAAAATTAGAGCTTGTTAGGGAGAAATATGACTGAATTACGAGATCGCTTCAGAGCCCTAGGCTGCTGCTTAGGAGATTTGGCCTGAAAGGTCAATTTTTTTGTTTGGTTGAATTAGGACCCCAATTCATGGTCAATAACAGCCCTATATAATATTATTGATATGGGAAAAGGATCAAAAAAATTAGAGCTTGTTAGAGAGAAATATGAGTGAATTACGAGATCGCTTCGGAGCCCTAGGCAGCTGCCTAGGAGATTTGGCCTGAAAGGTCAATTTTTTTGTTTGGTTGAATTAGGACCCCAATTCATGGTGAATAACAGCCCTATATAATATTATTGAGATGGGAAAAGGATCAAAAAAATTAGAGCTTGTTAGAGATAAATATGAGTGAATTATGAAATATCTTCGGAGCCCTAGGCAGCTGCCTAGGAGATTTGGCCTGAAAGGTCAATTTTTTTGAGTGGTTGAATTAGGACCCCAATTCATATTCAATAACAGCCCTATATAATATTATTGAGATGGGGAAAGGTTCAAAAAAAGTAGAGATTGTTAGGGAGAAATATGACTGAATTACTAGATCGCTTCAGAGCCCTAGGCAGCAGCCGAGGAGATTTGGCCTGAAAGTTCAATTTTTTTGTTTGGTTGAATCAGGACCCCAATTCATGGTCTATAAAAGCCCTATATAATATTATTGAGATGGGAAAAGGATCAAAAAAATTAGAGTTGTTAGAGAGAAATATGAGTGAATTACGAGATCGCTTCGGAGCCCTAGGCAGCTGCCTAGGAGATTTGGCGTGAAAGGTAAATTTTTTTGTTTGGATTAATTAGGACCCCAATTCATATTCAATAACAGCCCTATATAATACTATTGAGATGGGAAAAGGTTAAAAAAAATTAGAGCTTGTTAGGGAGAAATATGACTGAATTACGAGATCGCTTCAGAGCCCTAGGCTGCTGCATAGGAGATTTGGCCTGAAAGGTCAATTTTTTTGTTTGGTTGAATTAGGACCCAATTCTTGGTCAATAACAGCCCTATATAATATTATTGATATGGGAAAAGGATCAAAAAAATTAGAGCTTGTTAGAGAGAAATATGAGTGAATTACGAGATCGCTTCGGAGCCCTAGGCAGCTGCCTAGGAGATTTGGCCTGAAAGGTCAATTTTTTTGTTTGGTTGAATTAGGACCCCAATTCATGGTGAATAACAGCCCTATATAATATTATTGAGATGGGAAAAGGATCAAAAAAATTAGAGCTTGTTAGAGATAAATATGAGTGAATTATGAAATATCTTCGGAGCCCTAGGCAGCTGCCTAGGAGATTTGGCCTGAAAGGTCAATTTTTTTGTGTGGTTGAATTAGGACCCCAATTCATATTCAATAACAGCCCTATATAATATTATTGAGATGGGAAAAGGTTCAAAAAAAGTAGAGCTTGTTAGGGAGAAATATGACTGAATTACTAGATCGCTTCGGAGCCCTAGGCAGCAGCCGAGGAGATTTGGCCTGAAAGGTCAATTTTTTTGTTTGGTTGAATTAGGACCCCAATTCATGGTCATTAACAAACCTATATAATATTATTGAGATGGGAAAAGGTTCAAAAAAAATTAGAGCTTGTTAGAGATAAATATGAGAGAATTATGAAATATCTTCGGAGCCCTAGGCAGCTGCCTAGGAGATTTGGCCTGAAAGGTCAATTTTTTTGTTTGGTTGAATTAGGACCCCAATTCATGGTCAATAACAGCCCTATATAATATTATTAAGATGGGAAAAGGTTTAAAAACATTAGAGCTTGTTAGGAAGAAATATGACTGAATTACGAGATCGCTTCGGAGCCCTAGGCAGCTGCCTAGGAGATTTGGCCTGAAAGGTCAATTTTTTTGTTTGGTTGAATTAGGACCCCAATTCATGGTCAATAAAAGCCCTATATAATATTATTGAGATGGGAAAAGGTTCAAAAAAAGTAGAGCTTGTTAGGGAGAAATATGACTGAATTACTAGATCGCTTCGGAGCCCTAGGCAGCAGCCGAGGAGATTTGGCCTGAAAGGTCAATTTTTTTGTTTGGTTGAATCAGGACCCCAATTCATGGTCTATAAAAGCCCTATATAATATTATTGAGATGGGAAAAGGATCAAAAAAATTAGAGTTGTTAGAGAGAAATATGAGTGAATTACGAGATCGCTTCGGAGCCCTAGGCAGCTGCCTAGGAGATTTGGCGTGAATGGTAAATTTTTTTGTTTGGTTGAATCAGGACCCCAATTCATGGTCTATAAAAGCCCTATATAATATTATTGAGATGGGAAAAGGATCAAAAAAATTAGAGTTGTTAGAGAGAAATATGAGTGAATTACGAGATCGCTTCGGAGCCCTAGGCAGCTGCCTAGGAGATTTGGCCTGAAAGGTCAATTTTTTTGTTTGGTTTAATTAGGACCCCAATTCATGGTCAATAACAACCCTATATAATATTATTGAGATGGGAAAAGGATGAAAAAATTTAGAGCTTGTTAGAGAGAAATAAGAGGGAATGACGAGATCGCTTCGGAGCCCTAGGCAGCTGCCTAGGAGATTTGGCCTGAAAGGTCAATTTTTTTGTTTGGTTGAATTAGGACCCCAATTCATGGCCAATAACAGCCCTATATAATATTATTAAGATGGGAAAAGGTTTAAAAAAATTAGAGCTTGTTAGGAAGAAATATGACTGAATTACGAGATCGCTTCGGAGCCCTAGGCTGCTGCCTAGGAGATTTGGCCTGAAAGGTCAATTTTTTTGTGTGGTTGAATTAGGAGCCCAATTCATATTCAATAACAGCCCTTTATAATATTATTGAGATGGGAAAAGGTTCAAAAAAAGTAGAGCTTGTTAGGGAGAAATATGACTGAATTACTAGATCGCTTCGGAGCCCTAGGCAGCAGCCGAGGAGATTTGGCCTGAAAGGTCAATTTTTTTGTTTGGTTGAATCAGGACCCCAATTCATGGTCTATAAAAGCCCTATATAATATTATTGAGATGGGAAAAGGATCAAAAAAATTAGAGTTGTTAGAGAGAAATATGAGTGAATTACGAGATCGCTTCGGAGCCCTAGGCAGCTGCCTAGGAGATTTGGCGTGAAAGGTAAATTTTTTTGTTTGGATTAATTAGGATCCCAATTCATATTCAATAACAGCCCTATATAATACTATTGAGATGGGAAAAGGTTAAAAAAAATTAGAGCTTGTTAGGGAGAAATATGACTGAATTACGAGATCGCTTCAGAGCCCTAGGCTGCTGCCTAGGAGATTTGGCCTGAAAGGTCAATTTTTTTGTTTGGTTGAATTAGGACCCCAATTCATGGTCAATAACAGCCCTATACAATATTATTGATATGGGAAAAGGATCAAAAAAATTAGAGCTTGTTAGAGAGAAATATGAGTGAATTACGAGATCGCTTCGGAGCCCTAGGCAGCTGCCAAGGAGATTTGGCCTGAAAGGTCAATTTTTTTGTTTGGTTGAATTAGGACCCCAATTCATGGTCAATAAAAGCCCTATATAATATTATTGAGATGGGAAAAGGTTCAAAAAAAGTAGAGCTTGTTAGGGAGAAATATGACTGAATTACTAGATCGCTTCGGAGCCCTAGGCAGCAGCCGAGGAGATTTGGCCTGAAAGGTCAATTTTTTTGTTTGGTTGAATCAGGACCCCAATTCATGGTCTATAAAAGCCCTATATAATATTATTGAGATGGGAAAAGGATCAAAAAAATTAGAGTTGTTAGAGAGAAATATGAGTGAATTACGAGATCGCTTCGGAGCCCTAGGCAGCTGCCTAGGAGATTTGGCGTGAATGGTAAATTTTTTTGTTTGGTTGAATCAGGACCCCAATTCATGGTCTATAAAAGCCCTATATAATATTATTGAGATGGGAAAAGGATCAAAAAAATTAGAGTTGTTAGAGAGAAATATGAGTGAATTACGAGATCGCTTCGGAGCCCTAGGCAGCTGCCTAGGAGATTTGGCCTGAAAGGTCAATTTTTTTGTTTGGTTGAATTAGGACCCCAATTCATGGTCAATAACAACCCTATATAATATTATTGAGATGGGAAAAGGATGAAAAATTTAGAGCTTGTTAGAGAGAAATAAGAGGGAATGACGAGATCGCTTCGGAGCCCTAGGCAGCTGCCTAGGAGATTTGGCCTGAAAGGTCAATTTTTTTGTTTGGTTGAATTAGGACCCCAATTCATGGCCAATAACAGCCCTATATAATATTATTAAGATGGGAAAAGGTTTAAAAAAATTAGAGCTTGTTAGGAAGAAATATGACTGAATTACGAGATCGCTTCGGAGCCCTAGGCAGCTGCCTAGGAGATTTGGCCTGAAAGGTCAATTTTTTTGTGTGGTTGAATTAGGAGCCCAATTCACATTCAATAACAGCCCTTTATAATATTATTGAGATGGGAAAAGGTTCAAAAAAAGTAGAGCTTGTTAGGGAGAAATATGACTGAATTACTAGATCGCTTCGGAGCCCTAGGCAGCAGCCGAGGAGATTTGGCCTGAAAGGTCAATTTTTTTGTTTGGTTGAATCAGGACCCCAATTCATGGTCTATAAAAGCCCTATATAATATTATTGAGATGGGAAAAGGATCAAAAAATTTAGAGTTGTTAGAGAGAAATATGAGTGAATTACGAGATCGCTTCGGAGCCCTAGGCAGCTGCCTAGGAGATTTGGCGTGAAAGGTAAATTTTTTTGTTTGGATTAATTAGGACCCCAATTCATATTCAATAACAGCCCTATATAATACTATTGAGATGGGAAAAGGTTAAAAAAAATTAGAGCTTGTTAGGGAGAAATATGACTGAATTACGAGATCGCTTCAGAGCCCTAGGCTGCTGCCTAGGAGATTTGGCCTGAAAGGTCAATTTTTTTGTTTGGTTGAATTAGGACCCCAATTCATGGTCAATAACAGCCCTATACAATATTATTGATATGGGAAAAGGATCAAAAAAATTAGAGCTTGTTAGAGAGAAATATGAGTGAATTACGAGATCGCTTCGGAGCCCTAGGCAGCTGCCTAGGAGATTTGGCCTGAAAGGTCAATTTTTTTGTTTGGTTGAATTAGGACCCCAATTCATGGTGAATAACAGCCCTATATAATATTATTGAGATGGGAAAAGGATCAAAAAAATTAGAGCTTGTTAGAGATAAATATGAGTGAATTATGAAATATCTTCGGAGCCCTAGGCAGCTGCCTAGGAGATTTGGCCTGAAAGGTCAATTTTTTTGTGTGGTTGAATTAGGACCCCAATTCATATTCAATAACAGCCCTATATAATATTATTGAGATGGGAAAAGGTTCAAAAAAAGTAGAGCTTGTTAGGGAGAAATATGACTGAATTACTAGATCGCTTCGGAGCCCTAGGCAGCAGCCGAGGAGATTTGGCCTGAAAGGTCAATTTTTTTGTTTGGTTGAATCAAGACCCCAATTCATGGTCTATAAAAGCCCTATATAATATTATTGAGATGGGAAAAGGATCAAAAAAATTAGAGTTGTTAGAGAGAAATATGAGTGAATTACGAGATCGCTTCGGAGCCCTAGGCAGCTGCCTAGGAGATTTGGCCTGAAAGGTCAATTTTTTTGTTTGGTTGAATTAGGACCCCAATTCATGGTCAATAACAACCCTATATAATATTATTGAGATGGGAAAAGGATGAAAAATTTAGAGCTTGTTAGAGAGAAATAAGAGGGAATGACGAGATCGCTTCGGAGCCCTAGGCAGCTGCCTAGGAGATTTGGCCTGAAAGGTCAATTTTTTTGTTTGGTTGAATTAGGACCCCAATTCATGGCCAATAACAGCCCTATATAATATTATTAAGATGGGAAAAGGTTTAAAAAAATTAGAGCTTGTTAGGAAGAAATATGACTGAATTACGAGATCGCTTCGGAGCCCTAGGCAGCTGCCTAGGAGATTTGGCCTGAAAGGTCAATTTTTTTGTGTGGTTGAATTAGGAGCCCAATTCACATTCAATAACAGCCCTTTATAATATTATTGAGATGGGAAAAGGTTCAAAAAAAGTAGAGCTTGTTAGGGAGAAATATGACTGAATTACTAGATCGCTTCGGAGCCCTAGGCAGCAGCCGAGGAGATTTGGCCTGAAAGGTCAATTTTTTTGTTTGGTTGAATCAGGACCCCAATTCATGGTCTATAAAAGCCCTATATAATATTATTGAGATGGGAAAAGGATCAAAAAATTTAGAGTTGTTAGAGAGAAATATGAGTGAATTACGAGATCGCTTCGGAGCCCTAGGCAGCTGCCTAGGAGATTTGGCGTGAAAGGTAAATTTTTTTGTTTGGATTAATTAGGACCCCAATTCATATTCAATAACAGCCCTATATAATACTATTGAGATGGGAAAAGGTTAAAAAAAATTAGAGCTTGTTAGGGAGAAATATGACTGAATTACGAGATCGCTTCAGAGCCCTAGGCTGCTGCCTAGGAGATTTGGCCTGAAAGGTCAATTTTTTTGTTTGGTTGAATTAGGACCCCAATTCATGGTCAATAACAGCCCTATACAATATTATTGATATGGGAAAAGGATCAAAAAAATTAGAGCTTGTTAGAGAGAAATATGAGTGAATTACGAGATCGCTTCGGAGCCCTAGGCAGCTGCCTAGGAGATTTGGCCTGAAAGGTCAATTTTTTTGTTTGGTTGAATTAGGACCCCAATTCATGGTGAATAACAGCCCTATATAATATTATTGAGATGGGAAAAGGATCAAAAAAATTAGAGCTTGTTAGAGATAAATATGAGTGAATTATGAAATATCTTCGGAGCCCTAGGCAGCTGCCTAGGAGATTTGGCCTGAAAGGTCAATTTTTTTGTGTGGTTGAATTAGGACCCCAATTCATATTCAATAACAGCCCTATATAATATTATTGAGATGGGAAAAGGTTCAAAAAAAGTAGAGCTTGTTAGGGAGAAATATGACTGAATTACTAGATCGCTTCGGAGCCCTAGGCAGCAGCCGAGGAGATTTGGCCTGAAAGGTCAATTTTTTTGTTTGGTTGAATCAAGACCCCAATTCATGGTCTATAAAAGCCCTATATAATATTATTGAGATGGGAAAAGGATCAAAAAAATTAGAGTTGTTAGAGAGAAATATGAGTGAATTACGAGATCGCTTCGGAGCCCTAGGCAGCTGCCTAGGAGATTTGGCCTGAAAGGTCAATTTTTTTGTTTGGTTGAATTAGGACCCCAATTCATGGTCAATAACAACCCTATATAATATTATTGAGATGGGAAAAGGATGAAAAAATTTAGAGCTTGTTAGAGAGAAATAAGAGGGAATGACGAGATCGCTTCGGAGCCCTAGGCAGCTGCCTAGGAGATTTGGCCTGAAAGGTCAATTTTTTTGTTTGGTTGAATTAGGACCCCAATTCATGGTCAATAACAGCCCTATATAATATTATTAAGATGGGAAAAGGTTTAAAAAAATTAGAGCTTGTTAGGAAGAAATATGACTGAATTACGAGATCGCTTCGGAGCCCTAGGCAGCTGCCTAGGAGATTTGGCCTGAAAGGTCAATTTTTTTGTTTGGTTGAATTAGGACCCCAATTCATGGTCAATAAAAGCCCTATATAATATTATTGAGATGGGAAAAGGTTCAAAAAAAGTAGAGCTTGTTAGGGAGAAATATGACTGAATTACTAGATCGCTTCGGAGCCCTAGGCAGCAGCCGAGGAGATTTGGCCTGAAAGGACAATTTTTTTGTTTGGTTGAATCAGGACCCCAATTCATGGTCTATAAAAGCCCTATATAATATTATTGATATGGGAAAAGGATCAAAAAAATTAGAGTTGTTAGAGAGAAATATGAGTGAATTACGAGATCGCTTCGGAGCCCTAGGCAGCGGCCTAGGAGATTTGGCGTGAATGGTAAATTTTTTTGTTTGGTTGAATCAGGACCCCAATTCATGGTCTATAAAAGCCCTATATAATATTATTGAGATGGGAAAAGAATCAAAAAAATTAGAGTTGTTAGAGAGAAATATGAGTGAATTACGAGATCGCTTCGGAGCCCTAGGCAGCTGCCTAGGAGATTTGGCCTGAAAGGTCAATTTTTTTGTTTGGTTGAATTAGGACCCCAATTCATGGTCAATAACAACCCTATATAATATTATTGAGATGGGAAAAGGATGAAAAAATTTAGAGCTTGTTAGAGAGAAATAAGAGGGAATGACGAGATCGCTTCGGAGCCCTAGGCAGCTGCCTAGGAGATTTGGCCTGAAAGGTCAATTTTTTTGTTTGGTTGAATTAGGACCCCAATTCATGGCCAATAACAGCCCTATATAATATTATTAAGATGGGAAAAGGTTTAAAAAAATTAGAGCTTGTTAGGAAGAAATATGACTGAATTACGAGATCGCTTCGGAGCCCTAGGCAGCTGCCTAGGAGATTTGGCCTGAAAGGTTAATTTTTTTGTGTGGTTGAATTAGGAGCCCAATTCATATTCAATAACAGCCCTTTATAATATTATTGAGATGGGAAAAGGTTCAAAAAAAGTAGAGCTTGTTAGGGAGAAATATGACTGAATTACTAGATCGCTTCGGAGCCCTAGGCAGCAGCCGAGGAGATTTGGCCTGAAAGGTCAATTTTTTTGTTTGGTTGAATCAGGACCCCAATTCATGGTCTATAAAAGCCCTATATAATATTATTGAGATGGGAAAAGGATCAAAAAAATTAGAGTTGTTAGAGAGAAATATGAGTGAATTACGAGATCGCTTCGGAGCCCTAGGCAGCTGCCTAGGAGATTTGGCGTGAAAGGTAAATTTTTTTGTTTGGATTAATTAGGACCCCAATTCATATTCAATAACAGCCCTATATAATACTATTGAGATGGGAAAAGGTTAAAAAAAATTAGAGCTTGTTAGGGAGAAATATGACTGAATTACGAGATCGCTTCAGAGCCCTAGGCTGCTGCCTAGGAGATTTGGCCTGAAAGGTCAATTTTTTTGTTTGGTTGAATTAGGACCCCAATTCATGGTCAATAACATCCCTATACAATATTATTGATATGGGAAAAGGATCAAAAAAATTAGAGCTTGTTAGAGAGAAATATGAGTGAATTACGAGATCGCTTCGGAGCCCTAGGCAGCTGCCTAGGAGATTTGGCCTGAAAGGTCAATTTTTTTGTTTGGTTGAATTAGGACCCCAATTCATGGTGAATAACAGCCCTATATAATATTATTGAGATGGGAAAAGGATCAAAAAAATTAGAGCTTGTTAGAGATAAATATGAGTGAATTATGAAATATCTTCGGAGCCCTAGGCAGCTGCCTAGGAGATTTGGCCTGAAAGGTCAATTTTTTTGTGTGGTTGAATTAGGACCCCAATTCATATTCAATAACAGCCCTATATAATATTATTGAGATGGGAAAAGGTTCAAAAAAAGTAGAGCTTGTTAGGGAGAAATATGACTGAATTACTAGATCGCTTCGGAGCCCTAGGCAGCAGCCGAGGAGATTTGGCCTGAAAGGTCAATTTTTTTGTTTGGTTGAATCAAGACCCCAATTCATGGTCTATAAAAGCCCTATATAATATTATTGAGATGGGAAAAGGATCAAAAAAATTAGAGTTGTTAGAGAGAAATATGAGTGAATTACGAGATCGCTTCGGAGCCCTAGGCAGCTGCCTAGGAGATTTGGCCTGAAAGGTCAATTTTTTTGTTTGGTTGAATTAGGACCCCAATTCATGGTCAATAACAACCCTATATAATATTATTGAGATGGGAAAAGGATGAAAAAATTTAGAGCTTGTTAGAGAGAAATAAGAGGGAATGACGAGATCGCTTCGGAGCCCTAGGCAGCTACCTAGGAGATTTGGCCTGAAAGGTCAATTTTTTTGTTTGGTTGAATTAGGACCCCAATTCATGGTCATTAACAGCCCTATATAATATTATTGAGATGGGAAAAGGTTCAAAAAAAATTAGAGCTTGTTAGAGATAAATATGAGAGAATTATGAAATATCTTCGGAGCCCTAGGCAGCTGCCTAGGAGATTTGGCCTGAAAGGTCAATTTTTTTGTTTGGTTGAATTAGGACCCCAATTCATGGTCAATAACAGCCCTATATAATATTATTAAGATGGCAAAAGGTTTAAAAAAATTAGAGCTTGTTAGGAAGAAATATGACTGAATTACGAGATCGCTTCGGAGCCCTAGGCAGCTGCCTAGGAGATTTGGCCTGAAAGGTCAATTTTTTTGTTTGGTTGAATTAGGACCCCAATTCATGGTCAATAAAAGCCCTATATAATATTATTGAGATGGGAAAAGGTTCAAAAAAAGTAGAGCTTGTTAGGGAGAAATATGACTGAATTACTAGATCGCTTCGGAGCCCTAGGCAGCAGCCGAGGAGATTTGGCCTGAAAGGTCAATTTTTTTGTTTGGTTGAATCAGGACCCCAATTCATGGTCTATAAAAGCCCTATATAATATTATTGATATGGGAAAAGGATCAAAAAAATTAGAGTTGTTAGAGAGAAATATGAGTGAATTACGAGATCGCTTCGGAGCCCTAGGCAGCGGCCTAGGAGATTTGGCGTGAATGGTAAATTTTTTTGTTTGGTTGAATCAGGACCCCAATTCATGGTCTATAAAAGCCCTATATAATATTATTGAGATGGGAAAAGAATCAAAAAAATTAGAGTTGTTAGAGAGAAATATGAGTGAATTACGAGATCGCTTCGGAGCCCTAGGCAGCTGCCTAGGAGATTTGGCCTGAAAGGTCAATTTTTTTGTTTGGTTGAATTAGGACCCCAATTCATGGTCAATAACAACCCTATATAATATTATTGAGATGGGAAAAGGATGAAAAAATTTAGAGCTTGTTAGAGAGAAATAAGAGGGAATGACGAGATCGCTTCGGAGCCCTAGGCAGCTGCCTAGGAGATTTGGCCTGAAAGGTCAATTTTTTTGTTTGGTTGAATTAGGACCCCAATTCATGGCCAATAACAGCCCTATATAATATTATTAAGATGGGAAAAGGTTTAAAAAAATTAGAGCTTGTTAGGAAGAAATATGACTGAATTACGAGATCGCTTCGGAGCCCTAGGCAGCTGCCTAGGAGATTTGGCCTGAAAGGTCAATTTTTTTGTTTGGTTGAATTAGGACCCCAATTCATATTCAATAACAGCCCTTTATAATATTATTGAGATGGGAAAAGGTTCAAAAAAAGTAGAGCTTGTTAGGGAGAAATATGACTGAATTACTAGATCGCTTCGGAGCCCTAGGCAGCAGCCGAGGAGATTTGGCCTGAAAGGTCAATTTTTTTGTTTGGTTGAATCAGGACCCCAATTCATGGTCTATAAAAGCCCTATATAATATTATTGAGATGGGAAAAGGATCAAAAAAATTAGAGTTGTTAGAGAGAAATATGAGTGAATTACGAGATCGCTTCGGAGCCCTAGGCAGCTGCCTAGGAGATTTGGCGTGAAAGGTAAATTTTTTTGTTTGGATTAATTAGGACCCCAATTCATATTCAATAACAGCCCTATATAATACTATTGAGATGGGAAAAGGTTAAAAAAAATTAGAGCTTGTTAGGGAGAAATATGACTGAATTACGAGATCGCTTCAGAGCCCTAGGCTGCTGCCTAGGAGATTTGGCCTGAAAGGTCAATTTTTTTGTTTGGTTGAATTAGGACCCCAATTCATGGTCAATAACAGCCCTATACAATATTATTGATATGGGAAAAGGATCAAAAAAATTAGAGCTTGTTAGAGAGAAATATGAGTGAATTACGAGATCGCTTCGGAGCCCTAGGCAGCTGCCTAGGAGATTTGGCCTGAAAGGTCAATTTTTTTGTTTGGTTGAATTAGGACCCCAATTCATGGAGAATAACACCCCTATATAATATTATTGAGATGGGAAAAGGATCAAAAAAATTAGAGCTTGTTAGAGATAAATATGAGTGAATTATGAAATATCTTCGGAGCCCTAGGCAGCTGCCTAGGAGATTTGGCCTGAAAGGTCAATTTTTTTGTGTGGTTGAATTAGGACCCCAATTCATATTCAATAACAGCCCTATATAATATTATTGAGATGGGAAAAGGTTCAAAAAAAGTAGAGCTTGTTAGGGAGAAATATGACTGAATTACTAGATCGCTTCGGAGCCCTAGGCAGCAGCCGAGGAGATTTGGCCTGAAAGGTCAATTTTTTTGTTTGGTTGAATCAAGACCCCAATTCATGGTCTATAAAAGCCCTATATAATATTATTGAGATGGGAAAAGGATCAAAAAAATTAGAGTTGTTAGAGAGAAATATGAGTGAATTACGAGATCGCTTCGGAGCCCTAGGCAGCTGCCTAGGAGATTTGGCCTGAAAGGTCAATTTTTTTGTTTGGTTGAATTAGGACCCCAATTCATGGTCAATAACAACCCTATATAATATTATTGAGATGGGAAAAGGATGAAAAAATTTAGAGCTTGTTAGAGAGAAATTAGAGGGAATGACGAGATCGCTTCGGAGCCCTAGGCAGCTGCCTAGGAGATTTGGCCTGAAAGGTCAATTTTTTTGTTTGGTTGAATTAGGACCCCAATTCATGGTCATTAACAGCCCTATATAATATTATTGAGATGGGAAAAGGTTCAAAAAAAATTAGAGCTTGTTAGAGATAAATATGAGAGAATTATGAAATATCTTCGGAGCCCTAGGCAGCTGCCTAGGAGATTTGGCCTGAAAGGTCAATTTTTTTGTTTGGTTGAATTAGGACCCCAATTCATGGTCAATAACAGCCCTATATAATATTATTAAGATGGGAAAAGGTTTAAAAAAATTAGAGCTTGTTAGGAAGAAATATGACTGAATTACGAGATCGCTTCGGAGCCCTAGGCAGCTGCCTAGGAGATTTGGCGTGAAAGGTAAATTTTTTTGTTTGGTTGAATCAGGACCCCAATTCATGGTCTATAAAAGCCCTATATAATATTATTGAGATGGGAAAAGGATCAAAAAAATTAGAGTTGTTAGAGAGAAATATGAGTGAATTACGAGATCGCTTCGGAGCCCTAGGCAGCTGCCTAGGAGATTTGGCCTGAAAGGTCAATTTTTTTGTTTGGTTGAATTAGGACCCCAATTCATGGTCAATAACAACCCTATATAATATTATTGAGATGGGAAAAGGATGAAAAACTTTAGAGCTTGTTAGAGAGAAATAAGAGGGAATGACGAGATCGCTTCGGAGCCCTAGGCAGCTGCCTAGGAGATTTGGCCTGAAAGGTCAATTTTTTTGTTTGGTTGAATTAGGACCCCAATTCATGGTCATTAACAGCCCTATATAATATTATTGAGATGGGAAAAGGTTCAAAAAAAATTAGAGCTTGTTAGAGATAAATATGAGAGAATTATGAAATATCTTCGGAGCCCTAGGCAGCTGCCTAGGAGATTTGGCCTGAAAGGTCAATTTTTTTGTTTGGTTGAATTAGGACCCCAATTCATGGCCAATAACAGCCCTATATAATATTATTAAGATGGGAAAAGGTTTAAAAAAATTAGAGCTTGTTAGGAAGAAATATGACTGAATTACGAGATCGCTTCGGAGCCCTAGGCAGCTGCCTAGGAGATTTGGCCTGAAAGGTCAATTTTTTTGTGTGGTTGAATTAGGACCCCAATTCATATTCAATAACAGCCCTTTATAATATTATTGAGATGGGAAAAGGTTCAAAAAAAGTAGAGCTTGTTAGGGAGAAATATGACTGAATTACTAGATCGCTTCGGAGCCCTAGGCAGCAGCCGAGGAGATTTGGCCTGAAAGGTCAATTTTTTTGTTTGGTTGAATTAGGACCCCAATTCATGGTCTATAAAAGCCCTATATAATATTATTGAGATGGGAAAAGGATCAAAAAAATTAGAGTTGTTAGAGAGAAATATGAGTGAATTACGAGATCGCTTCGGAGCCCTAGGCAGCTGCCTAGGAGATTTGGCCTGAAAGGTCAATTTTTTTGTTTGGTTGAATTAGGACCCCAATTCATGGTCAATAACAACCCTATATAATATTATTGAGATGGGAAAAGGATGAAAAAATTTAGAGCTTGTTAGAGAGAAATAAGAGGGAATGACGAGATCGCTTCGGAGCCCTAGGCAGCTGCCTAGGAGATTTGGCCTGAAAGGTCAATTTTTTTATTTGGTTGAATTAGGACCCCAATTCATGGTCATTAACATCCCTATATAATATTATTGAGATGGGAAAAGGTTCAAAAAAAATTAGAGCTTGTTAGAGATAAATATGAGAGAATTATGAAATATCTTCGGAGCCCTAGGCAGCTGCCTAGGAGATTTGGCCTGAAAGGTCAATTTTTTTGTTTGGTTGAATTAGGACCCCAATTCATGGTCAATAACAGCCCTATATAATATTATTGATATGGGAAAAGGATCAAAAAAATTAGAGTTGTTAGAGAGAAATATGAGTGAATTACGAGATCGCTTCGGAGCCCTAGGCAGCTGCCTAGGAGATTTGGCGTGAAAGGTAAATTTTTTTGTTTGGATGAATTAGGACCCCAATTCATATTCAATAACAGCCCTATATAGTACTATTGAGATGGGAAAAGGTTAAAAAAAATTAGAGCTTGTTAGGGAGAAATATGACTGAATTACGAGATCGCTTCAGAGCCCTAGGCTGCTGCTTAGGAGATTTGGCCTGAAAGGTCAATTTTTTTGTTTGGTTGAATTAGGACCCCAATTCATGGTCAATAACAGCCCTATATAATATTATTGATATGGGAAAAGGATCAAAAAAATTAGAGCTTGTTAGAGAGAAATATGAGTGAATTACGAGATCGCTTCGGAGCCCTAGGCAGCTGCCTAGGAGATTTGGCCTGAAAGGTCAATTTTTTTGTTTGGTTGAATTAGGACCCCAATTCATGGTGAATAACAGCCCTATATAATATTATTGAGATGGGAAAAGGATCAAAAAAATTAGAGCTTGTTAGAGATAAATATGAGTGAATTATGAAATATCTTCGGAGCCCTAGGCAGCTGCCTAGGAGATTTGGCCTGAAAGGTCAATTTTTTTGTGTGGTTGAATTAGGACCCCAATTCATATTCAATAACAGCCCTATATAATATTATTGAGATGGGAAAAGGTTCAACAAAAGTAGAGCTTGTTAGGGAGAAATATGACTGAATTACTAGATCGCTTCGGAGCCCTAGGCAGCAGCCGAGGAGATTTGGCCTGAAAGGTCAATTTTTTTGTTTGGTTGAATTAGGACCCCAATTCATGGTCTATAAAAGCCCTATATAATATTATTGAGATGGGAAAAGGATCAAAAAAATTAGAGTTGTTAGAGAGAAATATGAGTGAATTACGAGATCGCTTCGGAGCCCTAGGCAGCTGCCTAGGAGATTTGGCCTGAAAGGTCAATTTTTTTGTTTGGTTGAATTAGGACCCCAATTCATGGTCAATAACAGCCCTATATAATATTATTAAGATGGGAAAAGGTTTAAAAAAATTAGAGCTTGTTAGGAAGAAATAATACTGAATTACGAGATCGCTTCGGAGCCCTAGGCAGCTGCCTAGGAGATTTGGCGTGAAAGGTAAATTTTTTTGTTTGGTTGAATCAGGACCCCAATTCATGGTCTATAAAAGCCCTATATAATATTATTGAGATGGGAAAAGGATCAAAAAAATTAGAGTTGTTAGAGAGAAATATGAGTGAATTACGAGATCGCTTCGGAGCCCTAGGCAGCTGCCTAGGAGATTTGGCCTGAAAGGTCAATTTTTTTGTTTGGTTGAATTAGGACCCCAATTCATGGTCAATAACAACCCTATATAATATTATTGAGATGGGAAAAGGATGAAAAACTTTAGAGCTTGTTAGAGAGAAATAAGAGGGAATGACGAGATCGCTTCGGAGCCCTAGGCAGCTGCCTAGGAGATTTGGCCTGAAAGGTCAATTTTTTTGTTTGGTTGAATTAGGACCCCAATTCATGGTCATTAACAGCCCTATATAATATTATTGAGATGGGAAAAGGTTCAAAAAAAATTAGAGCTTGTTAGAGATAAATATGAGAGAATTATGAAATATCTTCGGAGCCCTAGGCAGCTGCCTAGGAGATTTGGCCTGAAAGGTCAATTTTTTTGTTTGGTTGAATTAGGACCCCAATTCATGGCTAATAACAGCCCTATATAATATTATTAAGATGGGAAAAGGTTTAAAAAAATTAGAGCTTGTTAGGAAGAAATATGACTGAATTACGAGATCGCTTCGGAGCCCTAGGCAGCTGCCTAGGAGATTTGGCCTGAAAGGTCAATTTTTTTGTGTGGTTGAATTAGGACCCCAATTCATATTCAATAACAGCCCTTTATAATATTATTGAGATGGGAAAAGGTTCAAAAAAAGTAGAGCTTGTTAGGGAGAAATATGACTGAATTACTAGATCGCTTCGGAGCCCTAGGCAGCAGCCGAGGAGATTTGGCCTGAAAGGTCAATTTTTTTGTTTGGTTGAATTAGGACCCCAATTCATGGTCTATAAAAGCCCTATATAATATTATTGAGATGGGAAAAGGATCAAAAAAATTAGAGTTGTTAGAGAGAAATATGAGTGAATTACGAGATCGCTTCGGAGCCCTAGGCAGCTGCCTAGGAGATTTGGCCTGAAAGGTCAATTTTTTTGTTTGGTTGAATTAGGACCCCAATTCATGGTCAATAACAACCCTATATAATATTATTGAGATGGGAAAAGGATGAAAAAATTTAGAGCTTGTTAGAGAGAAATAAGAGGGAATGACGAGATCGCTTCGGAGCCCTAGGCAGCTGCCTAGGAGATTTGGCCTGAAAGGTCAATTTTTTTATTTGGTTGAATTAGGACCCCAATTCATGGTCATTAACATCCCTATATAATATTATTGAGATGGGAAAAGGTTCAAAAAAAATTAGAGCTTGTTAGAGATAAATATGAGAGAATTATGAAATATCTTCGGAGCCCTAGGCAGCTGCCTAGGAGATTTGGCCTGAAAGGTCAATTTTTTTGTTTGGTTGAATTAGGACCCCAATTCATGGTCAATAACAGCCCTATATAATATTATTGATATGGGAAAAGGATCAAAAAAATTAGAGTTGTTAGAGAGAAATATGAGTGAATTACGAGATCGCTTCGGAGCCCTAGGCAGCTGCCTAGGAGATTTGGCGTGAAAGGTAAATTTTTTTGTTTGGATGAATTAGGACCCCAATTCATATTCAATAACAGCCCTATATAGTACTATTGAGATGGGAAAAGGTTAAAAAAAATTAGAGCTTGTTAGGGAGAAATATGACTGAATTACGAGATCGCTTCAGAGCCCTAGGCTGCTGCTTAGGAGATTTGGCCTGAAAGGTCAATTTTTTTGTTTGGTTGAATTAGGACCCCAATTCATGGTCAATAACAGCCCTATATAATATTATTGATATGGGAAAAGGATCAAAAAAATTAGAGCTTGTTAGAGAGAAATATGAGTGAATTACGAGATCGCTTCGGAGCCCTAGGCAGCTGCCTAGGAGATTTGGCCTGAAAGGTCAATTTTTTTGTTTGGTTGAATTAGGACCCCAATTCATGGTGAATAACAGCCCTATATAATATTATTGAGATGGGAAAAGGATCAAAAAAATTAGAGCTTGTTAGAGATAAATATGAGTGAATTATGAAATATCTTCGGAGTCCTAGGCAGCTGCCTAGGAGATTTGGCCTGAAAGGTCAATTTTTTTGTGTGGTTGAATTAGGACCCCAATTCATATTCAATAACAGCCCTATATAATATTATTGAGATGGGAAAAGGTTCAAAAAAAGTAGAGCTTGTTAGGGAGAAATATGACTGAATTACTAGATCGCTTCGGAGCCCTAGGCAGCAGCCGAGGAGATTTGGCCTGAAAGGTCAATTTTTTTGTTTGGTTGAATCAGGACCCCAATTCATGGTCTATAAAAGCCCTATATAATATTATTGAGATGGGAAAAGGATCAAAAAAATTAGAGTTGTTAGAGAGAAATATGAGTGAATTACGAGATCGCTTCGGAGCCCTAGGCAGCTGCCTAGGAGATTTGGCGTGAAAGGTAAATTTTTTTGTTAGGATGAATTAGGACCCCAATTCATATTCAATAACAGCCCTATATAATACTATTGAGATGGGAAAAGGTTAAAAAAAATTAGAGCTTGTTAGGGAGAAATATGACTGAATTACGAGATCGCTTCAGAGCCCTAGGCTGCTGCCTAGGAGATTTGGCCTGAAAGGTCAATTTTTTTGTTTGGTTGAATTAGGACCCCAATTCATGGTCAATAACAGCCCTATATAATATTATTGAGATGGGAAAAGGATGAAAAAATTTAGAGCTTGTTAGAGAGAAATAAGAGGGAATGACGAGATCGCTTCGGAGCCCTAGGCAGCTGCCTAGGAGATTTGGCCTGAAAGGTCAATTTTTTTGTTTGGTTGAATTAGGACCCCAATTCATGGTCATTAACAGCCCTATATAATATTATTGAGATGGGAAAAGGTTCAAAAAAAATTAGAGCTTGTTAGAGATAAATATGAGAGAATTATGAAATATCTTCGGAGCCCTAGGCAGCTGCCTAGGAGATTTGGCCTGAAAGGTCAATTTTTTTGTTTGGTTGAATTAGGACCCCAATTCATGGTCAATAACAGCCCTATATAATATTATTGATATGGGAAAAGGATCAAAAAAATTAGAGTTGTTAGAGAGAAATATGAGTGAATTACGAGATCGCTTCGGAGCCCTAGGCAGCTGCCTAGGAGATTTGGCGTGAAAGGTAAATTTTTTTGTTTGGATGAATTAGGACCCCAATTCATATTCAATAACAGCCCTATATAATACTATTGAGATGGGAAAAGGTTAAAAAAAATTAGAGCTTGTTAGGGAGAAATATGACTGAATTACGAGATCGCTTCAGAGCCCTAGGCTGCTGCTTAGGAGATTTGGCCTGAAAGGTCAATTTTTTTGTTTGGTTGAATTAGGACCCCAATTCATATTCAATAACAGCCCTATATAATACTATTGAGATGGGAAAAGGTTAAAAAAAATTAGAGCTTGTTAGGGAGAAATATGACTGAATTACGAGATCGCTTCAGAGCCCTAGGCTGCTGCTTAGGAGATTTGGCCTGAAAGGTCAATTTTTTGGTTTGGTTGAATTAGGACCCCAATTCATGGTCAATAACAGCCCTATATAATATTATTGATATGGGAAAAGGATCAAAAAAATTAGAGCTTGTTAGAGAGAAATATGAGTGAATTACGAGATCGCTTCGGAGCCCTAGGCAGCTGCCTAGGAGATTTGGCCTGAAAGGTCAATTTTTTGGTTTGGTTGAATTAGGACCCCAATTCATGGTGAATAACAGCCCTATATAATATTATTGAGATGGGAAAAGGATCAAAAAAATTAGAGCTTGTTAGAGATAAATATGAGTGAATTATGAAATATCTTCGGAGCCCTAGGCAGCTGCCTAGGAGATTTGGCCTGAAAGGTCAATTTTTTTGTCTGGTTGAATTAGGACCCCAATTCATATTCAATAACAGCCCTATATAATATTATTGAGATGGGAAAAGGTTCAAAAAAAGTAGAGCTTGTTAGGGAGAAATATGACTGAATTACTAGATCGCTTCGGAGCCCTAGGCAGCAGCCGAGGAGATTTGGCCTGAAAGGTCAATTTTTTTGTTTGGTTGAATCAGGACCCCAATTCATGGTCTATAAAAGCCCTATATAATATTATTGAGATGGGAAAAGGATCAAAAAAATTAGAGTTGTTAGAGAGAAATATGAGTGAATTACGAGATCGCTTCGGAGCCCTAGGCAGCTGCCTAGGAGATTTGGCGTGAAAGGTAAATTTTTTTGTTTGGATGAATTAGGACCCCAATTCATATTCAATAACAGCCCTATATAATACTATTGAGATGGGAAAAGGTTAAAAAAAATTAGAGCTTGTTAGGGAGAAATATGACTGAATTACGAGATCGCTTCAGAGCCCTAGGCTGCTGCTTAGGAGATTTGGCCTGAAAGGTCAATTTTTTTGTTTGGTTGAATTAGGACCCCAATTCATGGTCAATAACAGCCCTATATAATATTATTGATATGGGAAAAGGATCAAAAAAATTAGAGCTTGTTAGAGAGAAATATGAGTGAATTACGAGATCGCTTCGGAGCCCTAGGCAGCTGCCTAGGAGATTTGGCCTGAAAGGTCAATTTTTTTGTTTGGTTGAATTAGGACCCCAATTCAAGGTGAATAACAGCCCTATATAATATTATTGAGATGGGAAAAGGATCAAAAAAATTAGAGCTTGTTAGAGATAAATATGAGTGAATTATGAAATATCTTCGGAGCCCTAGGCAGCTGCCTAGGAGATTTGGCCTGAAAGGTCAATTTTTTTGTGTGGTTGAATTAGGACCCCAATTCATATTCAATAACAGCCCTATATAATATTATTGAGATGGGAAAAGGTTCAAAAAAAGTAGAGCTTGTTAGGGAGAAATATGACTGAATTACTAGATCGCTTCGGAGCCCTAGGCAGCAGCCGAGGAGATTTGGCCTGAAAGGTCAATTTTTTTGTTTGGTTGAATCAGGACCCCAATTCATGGTCTATAAAAGCCCTATATAATATTATTGAGATGGGAAAAGGATCAAAAAAATTAGAGTTGTTAGAGAGAAATATGAGTGAATTACGAGATCGCTTCGGAGCCCTAGGCAGCTGCCTAGGAGATTTGGCGTGAAAGGTAAATTTTTTTGTTTGGATGAATTAGGACCCCAATTCATATTCAATAACAGCCCTATATAATACTATTGAGATGGGAAAAGGTTAAAAAAAATTAGAGCTTGTTAGGGAGAAATATGACTGAATTACGAGATCTCTTCAGAGCCCTAGGCTGCTGCCTAGGAGATTTGGCCTGAAAGGTCAATTTTTTTGTTTGGTTGAATTAGGACCCCAATTCATGGTCAATAACAGCCCTATATAATATTATTGATATGGGAAAAGGATCAAAAAAATTAGAGCTTGTTAGAGAGAAATATGAGTGAATTACGAGATCGCTTCGGAGCCCTAGGCAGCTGCCTAGGAGATTTGGCCTGAAAGGTCAATTTTTTTGTTTGGTTGAATTAGGACCCCAATTCATGGTGAATAACAGCCCTATATAATATTATTGAGATGGGAAAAGGATCAAAAAAATTAGAGCTTGTTAGAGATAAATATGAGTGAATTATGAAATATCTTCGGAGCCCTAGGCAGCTGCCTAGGAGATTTGGCCTGAAAGGTCAATTTTTTTGTGTGGTTGAATTAGGACCCCAATTCATATTCAATAACAGCCCTACATAATATTATTGAGATGGGAAAAGGTTCAAAAAAAGTAGAGCTTGTTAGGGAGAAATATGACTGAATTACTAGATCGCTTCGGAGCCCTAGGCAGCAGCCGAGGAGATTTGGCCTGAAAGGTCAATTTTTTTGTTTGGTTGAATCAGGACCCCAATTCATGGTCTATAAAAGCCCTATATAATATTATTGAGATGGGAAAAGGATCAAAAAAATTAGAGTTGTTAGAGAGAAATATGAGTGAATTACGAGATCGCTTCGGAGCCCTAGGCAGCTGCCTAGGAGATTTGGCCTGAAAGGTCAATTTTTTTGTTTGGTTGAATTAGGACCCCAATTCATGGTCAATAACAACCCTATATAATATTATTGAGATGGGAAAAGGATGAAAAAATTTAGAGCTCGTTAGAGAGAAATAAGAGGGAATGATGAGATCGCTTCGGAGCCCTAGGCAGCTGCCTAGGAGATTTGGCCTGAAAGGTCAATTTTTTTGTTTGGTTGAATTAGGACCCCAATTCATGGTCATTAACAGCCCTATATAATATTATTGAGATGGGAAAAGGTTCAAAAAAAATTAGAGCTTGTTAGAGATAAATATGAGAGAATTATGAAATATCTTCGGAGCCCTAGGCAGCAGCCTAGGAGATTTGGCCTGAAAGGTCAATTTTTTTGTTTGGTTGAATTAGGACCCCAATTCATGGTCAATAACAGCCCTATATAATATTATTAAGATGGGAAAAGGTTTAAAAAAATTAGTGCTTGTTAGGAAGAAATATGACTGAATTACGAGATCGCTTCGGAGCCCTAGGCAGCTGCCTAGGAGATTTGGCCTGAAAGGTCAATTTTTTTGTTTGGTTAAATTAGGACCCCAATTCATGGTCAATAAAAGCCCTATATAATATTATTGAGATGGGAAAAGGATCAAAAAAATTAGAGCTTGTTAGGGAGAAATATGAGTGAATTACGAGATCGCTTCGGAGCCCTAGGCAGCTGCCTAGGAGATTTGGCCTGAGAGGTCAATTTTTTTGTATGGTTGAATTTGGACCCCAATTCTTGGTCAAAAATATCCCTATCTAATATTATTGAGATGGGAAAAGGTTCAAAAAAATTAGAGCATGTTAGGGAGAAATATGACTGAATTACGAGATCGCTTCGGAGCCCTAGGCCGCTGCCTAGGAGATTTGGCCTGAAAGGTCAATTTTTTTGTTTGGTTGAATTAGGACCCCAATCCATGGTCAATAACAGCCCTATATAATATTATTGATATGGGAAAAGGATCAAAAAAATTAAAGGTTGTTAGAGAGAAATATGAGTGAATTACGAGATCGCTTCGGAGCCCTAGGCAGCTGCCTAGGAGATTTGGCCTGAAGGTCAATTTTTTTGTTTGGTTGAATTAGGACCCCAATTCATGGTCATTAACAGCCCTATATAATATTATTGAGATGGGAAAAGGATAAAAAAAATTAGAGTTGTTAGAGAGAAATATGAGTGAATTACGAGATGTCTTCGGAGCCCTAGGCAGCTGCCTAGGAGATTTGGCCTGAAAGGTCAATTTTTTTGTTTGGTTGAATTAGGACCCCAATTCATGGTCATTAACAACCCTATATAATATTATTGTGATGGGAAAAGGATGAAAAAAATTAGAGCTTGTTAGAGAGAAATATGAGTGAATTACGAGATCGCTTCGGAGCCCTAGGCAGCTGCCTAGGAGATTTGGCCTGAGAGGTCTATTTTTTTGTTTGGTTGAATTAGGACCCCAATTCATGGTCAATAATAGCCCTATATAATATTATTAAGATGGGAAAAGGTTCAAAAAAATTAGAGCTTGTTAGGGAGAAATATGACTGAATTACGAGATCGCTTCGGAGCCCTAAGCAGCTGCCTAGGAGATTTGGCCTGAAAGGTCAATTTTTTTGTTTGGTTGAATTAGGACCCCAATTCATGGTCATTAACAGCCCTATATAATATTATTGAGATGGGAAAAGGATAAAAAAAATTAGAGTTGTTAGAGAGAAATATGAGTGAATTACGAGATCTCTTCGGAGCCCTAGGCAGCTGCCTAGGAGATTTGGCCTGAGAGGACAATTTTTTTGTATGGTTGAATTTAGACCCCAATTCTTGGTCAAAAATAGCCCTATCTAATATTATTGAGACGGGAAAAGGTTCAAAAAAATTAGAGCATGTGAGAGAGAAATATGAGTGAATTACGAGATCGCTTCGGAGCCCTAGGCAGCTGCCTAGGAGATTTGGCCTGAGAGGTCTATTTTTTTGTTTGGTTGAATTAGGACCCCAATTCATGGTCAATAATAGCCCTATATAATATTATTAAGATGGGAAAAGGTTCAAAAAAATTAGAGCTTGTTAGGGAGAAATATGACTGAATTACGAGATCGCTTCGGAGCCCTAGGCAGCTGCCTAGGAGATTTGGCCTGAAAGGTCAATTTTTTTGTTTGGTTGAATTAGGACCCCAATTCATGGTCAATAAAAGCCCTATATAATATTATTGAGATGGGAAAAGGATCAAAAAAATTAAAGCTTGTTAGGGAGAAATATGAGTGAATTACGAGATCGCTTCGGAGCCCTAGGCAGCTGCCTAGGAGATTTGGCCTGAGAGGTCAATTTTTTTGTATGGTTGAATTTGGACACCAATTCTTGGTCAAAAATAGCCCTATCTAATATTATTGAGATGGGAAAAGGTTCAAAAAAATTAGAGCATGTTAGAGAGAAATATGAGTCAATTACGAGATCGCTTCGGAGCCCTAGGCAGCTGCCTAGGAGATTTGGCCTGAGAGGTCAATTTTTTTGTTTGGTTGAATTAGGACCCCAATTCATGGTCAATAATAAACCTATATAATATTATTAAGATGGGAAAAGGTTCAAAAAAATTAGAGCATGTTAGAAGGAAATATGAGTGAATTTCGAAATCGCATCGGAGCGCTAGGCAGCTGCCTAGGAGATTTGGCCTGAGTGGTCAATTTTTTTGTTTGGTTGAATTAGGACCCCAATTCATGGTCAATAACAGCCCTATACAATATTATAGAGATGGGAAAAGGATCAAAAAAATTAGAGCTTGTTAGGGAGAAATATGAGTGAATTACGAGATCGCTTCGGAGCCCTAGGCAGCTGCCTAGGAGATTTGGCCTGAGAGGTCAATTTTTTTGTATGGTTGAATTTGGACCCCAATTCTTGGTCAAAAATAGCCCTATCTAATATTATTGAGATGGGAAAAGGTTCAAAAAAATTAGAGCATGTTAGGGAGAAATATGACTGAATTACGAGATCGCTTCGGAGCCCTAGGCCGCTGCCTAGGAGATTTGGCCTGAAAGGTCAATTTTTTTGTTTGGTTGAATTAGGACCCCAATCCATGGTCAATAACAGCCCTATATAATATTATTGATATGGGAAAAGGATCAAAAAAATTAGAGCTTGTTAGAGAGAAATATGAGTGAATTACGAGATCGCTTCGGAGCCCTAGGCAGCTGCCTAGGAGATTTGGCCTGAAAGGTCAATTTTTTTGTTTGGTTGAATTAGGACCCCAATTCATGGTGAATAACAGCCCTATATAATATTATTGAGATGGGAAAAGGATCAAAAAAATTAGAGCTTGTTAGAGATAAATATGAGTGAATTATGAAATATCTTCGGAGCCCTAGGCAGCTGCCTAGGAGATTTGGCCTGAAAGGACAATTTTTTTGTGTGGTTGAATTAGGACCCCAATTCATATTCAATAACAGCCCTATATAATATTATTGAGATGGGAAAAGGTTCAAAAAAATTAGAGCTTGTTAGGGAGAAATATGACTGAATTACTAGATCGCTTCGGAGCCCTAGGCAGCAGCCGAGGAGATTTGGCCTGAAAGGTCAATTTTTTTGTTTGGTTGAATCAGGACCCCAATTCATGGTCATTAACAGCCCTATATAATATTATTGAGATGGGAAAAGGGTCAAAAAAATTAGAGTTGTTAGAGAGAAATATGAGTGAATTACGAGATCGCTTCGGAGCCCTAGGCAGCTGCCTAGGAGATTTGGCCTGAAAGGTCAATTTTTTTGTTTGGTTAAATTAGGACCCCAATTCATGGTCAATAACAACCCTATATAATATTATTGAGATGGGAAAAGGATGAAAAAATTTAGAGCTTGTTAGAGAGAAATAAGAGGGAATGACGAGATCGCTTCGGAGCCCTAGGCAGCTGCCTAGGAGATTTGGCCTGAAAGGTCAATTTTTTTGATTGGTTGAATTAGGACCCCAATTCATGGTCATTAACAGCCCTATATAATATTATTGAGATGGGAAAAGGTTCAAAAAAAATTAGAGCTTGTTAGAGATAAATATGAGAGAATTATGAAATATCTTCGGAGCCCTAGGCAGCTGCCTAGGAGATTTGGCCTGAAAGGTCAATTTTTTTGTTTGGTTGAATTAGGACCCCAATTCATGGTCAATAACAGCCCTATATAATATTATTGAGATGGGAAAATGTTCAAAAAAATTAGAGCTTGTTTGGGAGAAATATGACTGAATTACGAGATCGCTTCGGAGCCCTAGGCAGCTGCATAGGAGATTTGGCCTGAGAGGTCAATTTTTTTGTTTGGTTGAATTAGGACCCCAATTTATGTTAAATAACAGCCCTATATAATATTATTGAGATGGAAAAAGGATCAAAAAAATTAGAGCTTCTTAGGGAGAAATGTGAGTGAATTACGAGATCGCTTCGGAGCCCTAGGCAGCTGCCAAAGAGATTTGGCCTGAAAGGACAATTTTTTTGTATGGTTGAATTTGGACCCCAATTCATGGTCAATAATAGCCCTATCTAATATTATTGAGATTGGAAAAGGTTCAAAAAAAATTAGAGCATGTTAGAGAGAAATATGAGTGAATTACGAAATCGCTTCGGAGCCCTAGGTAGCTGCCTAGGAGATTTGGCCTGAGAGGTCAATTTTTTTGTTTGGTTGAATTAGGACCCCAATTCATGGTCAATAACAGCCCTATATAATATTATTGAGATGGGAAAAGGACCAAAAAAATTAGAGCTAGTTAGAAAGACATATGAGTGAATTACGAGATCGCTTCGGAGACCTAGGCAGCTGCCTAGGAGATTTGGCCTGAAAGGTCAATTTTTTTGTTTGGCTGAATCAGGACCCCAATTCATGGTCAATAAAAGCCCTATATAATATTATTGAGATGGGATAAGGATCAAAAAAATTAGAGTTGTTAGAGAGAAATATGAGTGAATTACGAGATCTCTTCGGAGCCCTAGGCAGCTGCCTAGGAGATTTGGCCTGAAAGGTCAATTTTTTTGTTTGGTTGAATTAGGACCCCAATTCATGGTCATTAACAACCCTATATAATATTACTGAGATGGGAAAAGGATGAAAAAATTTAGAGCTTGTTAGAGAGAAATAAGAGGGAATGACGAGATCGCTTCGGAGCCCTACGCCGCTGCCTAGGAGATTTGGCCTGAAAGGTCAATTTTTTTGTTTGGTTGAATTAGGACCCCAATTCATGGTCATTAACAGCCCTATATAATATTATTGAGATGGGAAAAGGTTCAAAAAAATTAGATCTTGTTAGAGATAAATATGAGAGAATTATGAAATATCTTCGGAGCCCTAGGCAGCTGCCTAGGAGATTTGGCCTGAAAGGTCAATTTTTTTGTTTGGTTGAATTAGGACCCCAATTCATGGTCAATAACAGCCCTATATAATATTATTGAGATGGGAAAAGGTTCAAAAAAATTAGAGCTTGTTAGGGAGAAATATGACTGAATTACGAGATCGCTTCGGAGCCCTAGGCAGCTGCATAGGAGATTTGGCCTGAGAGGTCAATTTTTTTGTTTGGTTGAATTAGGACCCCAATTTATGGTCAATAACAGCCCTATATAATATTATTGAGATGGAAAAAGGATCAAAAAAATTAGAGCTTCTTAGGGAGAAATGTGAGTGAATTACGAGATCGCTTCGGAGCCCTAGGTAGCAGCCAAAGAGATTTGGCCTGAAAGGACAATTTTTTTGTATGGTTGAATTTGGACCCCAATTCATGGTCAATAATAGCCCTATATAATATTATTGAGATTGGAAAAGGTTCAAAAAAAATTAGAGCATGTTAGAGAGAAATATGAGTGAATTACGAAATCGCTTCGGAGCCCTAGGTAGCTGCCTAGGAGATTTGGCCTGAGAGGTCAATTTTTTTGTTTGGTTGAATTAGGACCCCAATTCATGGTCAATAACAGCCCTATATAATATTATTGAGATGGGAAAAGGACCAAAAAAATTAGAGCTAGTTAGAAAGACATATGAGTGAATTACGAGATCTCTTCGGAGACCTAGGCAGCTGCCTAGGAGATTTGGCCTGAAAGGTCAATTTTTTTGTTTGGTTGAATCAGGACCCCAATTCATGGTCAATAAAAGCCCTATATAATATTATTGAGATGGGAAAAGGATCAAAAAAATTAGAGTTGTTAGAGAGAAATATGAGTGAATTACGAGATCTCTTCGGAGCCCTAGGCAGCTGCCTAGGAGATTTGGCCTGAAAGGTCAATTTTTTTGTTTGGTTGAATTAGGACCCCAATTCATGGTCATTAACAACCCTATATAATATTACTGAGATGGGAAAAGGATGAAAAAATTTAGAGCTTGTTAGAGAGAAATAAGAGGGAATGACGAGATCGCTTCGGAGCCTTACGCAGCTGCCTAGGAGATTTGGCCTGAAAGGTCAATTTTTTTGTTTGGTTGAATTAGGACCCCAATTCATGGTCATTAACAGCCCTATATAATATTATTGAGATGGGAAAAGGTTCAAAAAAATTAGATCTTGTTAGAGATAAATATGAGAGAATTATGAAATATCTTCGGAGCCCTAGGCAGCTGCCTAGGAGATTTGGCCTGAAAGGTCAATTTTTTTGTTTGGTTGAATTAGGACCCCAATTCATGGTCAATAACAGCCCTATATAATATTATTGAGATGGGAAAAGGTTCAAAAAAATTAGAGCTTGTTAGGGAGAAATATGACTGAATTACGAGATCGCTTCGGAGCCCTAGGCAGCTGCATAGGAGATTTGGCCTGAGAGGTCAATTTTTTTGTTTGGTTGAATTAGGACCCCAATTTATGGTCAATAACAGCCCTATATAATATTATTGAGATGGAAAAAGGATCAAAAAAATTAGAGCTTCTTAGGGAGAAATGTGAGTGAATTACGAGATCGCTTCGGAGCCCTAGGCAGCTGCCAAAGAGATTTGGCCTGAAAGGACAATTTTTTTGTATGGTTGAATTTGGACCCCAATTCATGGTCAATAATAGCCCTATCTAATATTATTGAGATTGGAAAAGATTCAAAAAAAATTAGAGCATGTTAGAGAGAAATATGAGTGAATTACGAAATCGCTTCGGAGCCCTAGGTAGCTGCCTAGGAGATTTGGCCTGAGAGGTCAATTTTTTTGTTTGGTTGAATTAGGACCCCAATTCATGGTCAATAACAGCCCTATATAATATTATTGAGATGGGAAAAGGACCAAAAAAATTAGAGCTAGTTAGAAAGACATATGAGTGAATTACGAGATCTCTTCGGAGACCTAGGCAGCTGCCTAGGAGATTTGGCCTGAAAGGTCAATTTTTTTGTTTGGTTGAATCAGGACCCCAATTCATGGTCAAAAAAGCCCTATATAATATTATTGAGATGGGAAAATGATCAAAAAAATTAGAGTTGTTGGAGAGAAATATGAGTGAATTACGAGATCGCTTCGGAGCCCTATGCAGCTGCCTAGGAGATTTGGCCTGAAAGGTCAATTTTTTTGTTTGGTTGAATTAGGACCCTAATTCATGGTCATTAACAACCCTATATAATATTATTGAGATGGGATAAGGATGAAAAATTTAGAGCTTGTTAGAGAGAAATAAGAGGGAATGACGAGATCGCTTCGGAGCCCTAGGCAGCAGCCTAGGAGATTTGGCCTGAAAGGTCAATTTTTTTGTTTGGTTGAATTAGGACCCCAATTCACGGTCATTAACAGCCCTATATAATATTATTGAGATGGGAAAAGGTTCAAAAAAATTAGATCTTGTTAGAGATAAATATGAGAGAATTATGAAATATCTTCGGAGCCCTAGGCAGCTGCCTAGGAGATTTGGCCTGAAAGGTCAATTTTTTTGTTTGGTTGAATTAGGACCCCAATTCATGGTCAATAACAGCCCTATATAATTTTATTGAGATGGGAAAAGGTTCAAAAAAATTAGAGCTTGTTAGGGAGACATATGGCTGAATTACGAGATCGCTTCGGAGCCCTAGGCAGCTGCATAGGAGATTTGGCCTGAGAGGTCAATTTTTTTGTTTGGTTGAATTAGGACCCCAATTTATGGTCAATAACAGCCCTATATAATATTATTGAGATGGAAAAAGGATCAAAAAAATTAGAGCTTCTTAGGGAGAAATGTGAGTGAATTACGAGATCGCTTTGGAGCCCTAGGCAGCTGCCAAAGAGATTTGGCCTGAAAGGACAATTTTTTTGTATGGTTGAATTTGGACCCAAATTCATGGTCAATAATAGCCCTATCTAATATTATTGAGATTGGAAAAGGTTCAAAAAAAATTAGAGCTTGTTAGAGAGAAATCTGAGTGAATTATGAAATCGCTTCGGAGCCCTAGGCAGTTGCCTAGGAGATTTGGCCTGAGAGGTCTATTTTTTTGTTTGGTTGAATTAGGACCCCAATTCATGGTCAATAATAGCCCTATATAATATTATTAAGATGGGAAAAGGTTCAAAAAAATTAGAGCTTGTTAGGGAGAAATATGACTGAATTACGAGATCGCTTCGGAGCCCTAGGCAGCTGCCTAGGAGATTTGGCCTGAAAGGTCAATTTTTTTTTGGTTGAATTAGGACCCCAATTCATGGTCAATAAAAGCCCTATATAATATTATTGAGATGGGACAAGGATCTAAAAAATTAGAGCTTGTTACTGAGAAATATGAGTGAATTACGAGATCGCTTCGAAGCCCTAGGCAGCT
This sequence comes from Humulus lupulus, assembly GCF_963169125.1. Classification (NCBI taxonomy): domain Eukaryota; kingdom Viridiplantae; phylum Streptophyta; class Magnoliopsida; order Rosales; family Cannabaceae; genus Humulus; species Humulus lupulus. The sequence continues at coordinate 287,329,817 of NC_084795.1, forward strand.
GCCTAGGAGATTTGGCCTGAAAGGTCAATTTTTTTGTTTGGTTGAATTAGGACCCCAATTCATGGTCAATAATAGCCCTATATAATATTATTAAGATGGGAAAAGGTTCAAAAAAATTAGAGCATGTTAGAAGGAAATATGAGTGAATTTCGATATCGCATCGGAGCCCTAGGCAGCTGCCTAGGAGATTTGGCCTGAAAGGTCAATTTTTTTGTTTGGTTGAATTAGGACCCCAATTCATGGTCAATAACAGCCCTATACAATATTATAGAGATGGGAAAAGGATCAAAAAAATTAGAGCTTGTTAGAAAGAAATATGAGTGAATTACGAGATCGCTTCGGAGCCCTAGGCCGCTGCCTAGGAGATTTGGCCTGAAAGGTAAATTTTTTTGTTTGGTTGAATTAGGACCCCAATTCATATTCAATAACAGCCCTATATAATATTATTGAGATGTGAAAAGGTTAAAAAAAATTAGAGCTTGTTATGGGGAAATATGACTGAATTACGAGATCGCTTCGGAGCCCTAGGCCGCTGCCTAGGAGATTTGGCCTGAAAGGTCAATTTTTTTGTTTGGTTGAATTAGGACCCCAATTCATGGTCAATAACAGCCCTATATAATATTATTAAGATGGGAAAAGGTCCAAAAAAATTAGAGCTTTTTAGGGAGAGATATGAGTGAATTACGAGATCGCTTTGGAGCCCTAGGCAGCTGCCTAGGAGATTTGGCTTGAAAGTTCAATTTTTTTGTTTGGTTGAATTAGGACCCCAATTCAAGGTCAATAATAGCCCTATATAATATTATTAAGATGGGAAAAGCTCCAAAAAAATTAGAGCTTGTTAGAGAGAAATCTGAGTGAATTATGAAATCGCTTCGGAGCCCTAGGTAGCTGCCTAGGAGATTTGGCCTGAAAGGTCAATTTTTGTGATTGGTTGAATTAGGACCCCAATTGATGGTCAATGACTGCCCTATATAATATTATTGAGATGGGAAAAGGATCAAGAAAATTAGAGCTTGTTAGAGAGAAATATGAGTGAATTACGAGATCGCTTCGGAGCCCTAGGCAGCGGCCTAGGAGATTTGGCCTGAAAGGTCAATTTTTTTGTTTGGTTGAATAAGGACTCCAATTCGTGGTCATTAACAGCCCTATATAATATTATTGAGATGGGTAAAGGATCAAAAAAATTAGAGCTTGTTAGGGAGAAATATGAGTGAATTACGAGATCGCTACGGAGCCCTAGGCAGCTGCCATGGAGATTTGGCCTGAAAGGTCAATTTTTTTGTTTGGTTGAATTAGGATCCCAATTCAGATTCAATAACAGCCCTATATAATATTATTTAGATGGGAAAAGGTTCAAAAAAATTAGAGCTTGTTAGGGAGAAATATGACTGAATTACGAGATCTCTTCGAAGCCCTAGGCAGCTGCATAGGAGATTTGGCCTGAAAGGTCAATTTTTTTGTTTGGTTGAATTAGGACCCCAATTCATGGTCAATAATAGCCCTATATAATATTATTGAGATGGGAAAAGGTTCAAAAAAATTAGAGTTGTTAGAGAGAAATATGAGTGAATTACGAAATCGCTTCGGAGCCCTAGGTAGCTGCCTAGGAGATTTGGCCTGAAAGGTCAATTTTTTTGTTTGGTTGAATTAGGACCCCAATTCATGGTCATTAACAGCCCTATATAATATTATTGAGATGGGAAAAGGATCAAAAAAATTAGAGCTTGTTAGAGAGAAATATGAGTGAATTACGAGATCGCTTCGGAGCCTTAGGCAGCTGCCTAGGAGATTTGGACTGAAAGGTCAATTGTTTTGTTTGGTTGAATTAGGACCCCAATTCATGGTCATTAACAGCCCTATATATTATTATTGAGATGGGAAAAGGTTCAAAAAAATTAGAGCTTGTTAGAGTTAAATATGAGTGAATTACGAAATATCTTCGGAGCCCTAGGCAGCTGCCATGGAGATTTGGCCTGAAAGGTCAATTTTTTTGTTTGGTTGAATTATGACCCCAATTCTTATTCAATAACAGCCCTATATAATATTATTGAGATGGGAAAAGGTTCAAAAAAATTAGAGCTTGTTAGAGAAAAATATGAGTGAATTACGAGATCGCTTCGGAGCCCTAGGCAGCTGCCTAGGAGATTTGGACTGAAAGGTCAATTGTTTTGTTTGGTTGAATTAGGACCCCAATTCATGGTCATTAACAGCCCTATATAATATTATTGAGATGGGAAAAGGTTCAAAAAAATTAGAGCTTGTTAGAGATAAATATGAGTGAATTATGAAATATCTTCGGAGCCCTAGGCAGCTGCCATGGAGATTTGGCCTGAAAGGTCAATTTTTTTGTTTGGTTGAATTAGGATCCCAATTCAGATTCAATAACAGCCCTATATAATATTATTTAGATGGGAAAAGGTTCAAAAAAATTAGAGCTTGTTAGGGAGAAATATGACTGAATTACGAGATCGCTTCGAAGCCCTAGGCAGCTGCATAGGAGATTTGGCTTGAAAGGTCAATTTTTTTGTTTGGTTGAATTAGGACCCCAATTCATGGTCAATAATAGCCCTATATAATATTATTGAGATGGGAAAAGGTTCAAAAAAATTAGAGTTGTTAGAGAGAAATATGAGTGAATTACGAAATCGCTTCGGAGCCCTAGGTAGCTGCCTAGGAGATTTGGCCTGAAAGGTCAATTTTTTTGTTTGGTTGAATTAGGACCCCAATTCATGGTCATTAACAGCCCTATATAATATTATTGAGATGGGAAAAGGATCAAAAAAATTAGAGCTTGTTAGAGAGAAATATGAGTGAATTACGAGATCGCTTCGGAGCCTTAGGCAGCTGCCTAGGAGATTTGGACTGAAAGGTCAATTGTTTTGTTTGGTTGAATTAGGACCCCAATTCATGGTCATTAACAGCCCTATATATTATTATTGAGATGGGAAAAGGTTCAAAAAAATTAGAGCTTGTTAGAGATAAATATGAGTGAATTACGAAATATCTTCGGAGCCCTAGGCAGCTGCCATGGAGATTTGGCCTGAAAGGTCAATTTTTTTGTTTGGTTGAATTATGACCCCAATTCTTATTCAATAACAGCCCTATATAATATTATTGAGATGGGAAAAGGTTCAAAAAAATTAGAGCTTGTTAGAGAAAAATATGAGTGAATTACGAGATCGCTTCGGAGCCCTAGGCAGCTGCCTAGGAGATTTGGACTGAAAGGTCAATTGTTTTGTTTGGTTGAATTAGGACCCCAATTCATGGTCATTAACAGCCCTATATAATATTATTGAGATGGGAAAAGGTTCAAAAAAATTAGAGCTTGTTAGAGATAAATATGAGTGAATTATGAAATATCTTCGGAGCCCTAGGCAGCTGCCATGGAGATTTGGCCTGAAAGGTCAATTTTTTTGTTTGGTTGAATTAGGATCCCAATTCAGATTCAATAACAGCCCTATATAATATTATTTAGATGGGAAAAGGTTCAAAAAAATTAGAGCTTGTTAGGGAGAAATATGACTGAATTACGAGATCGCTTCGAAGCCCTAGGCAGCTGCATAGGAGATTTGGCTTGAAAGGTCAATTTTTTTGTTTGGTTGAATTAGGACCCCAATTCATGGTCAATAATAGCCCTATATAATATTATTGAGATGGGAAAAGGTTCAAAAAAATTAGAGCTTGTTAGAGAGAAATATGAGTGAATTACGAAATCGCTCCGGAGCCCTAAGCAGCGGCCTAGGAGATTTGGCCTGAAAGGTCAATTTTTTTGTTTGGTTGAATTAGGACCCCAATTCATGGTCAATAACAGCCCTATATAATATTATTGAGATGGGAAAAGGATCAAAAAAATTAGAGCTTGTTAGAGAGAAATATGAGTGAATTACGAGATCGCTTCGGAGCCCTAGGCAGCTGCCTAGGAGATTTGGCCTGAAAGGTCAATTTTTTTGTTTGGTTGAATTAGGACCCCAATTCATGGTCAATAATAGCCCTATATAATATTATTGAGATGGGAAAAGGTTCAAAAAAATTAGAGCTTGTTAGAGAATAATATGAGTGAATTACGAAATCGCTCCGGAGCCCTAGGCAGCGGCCTAGGAGATTTGGCCTGAAAGGTCAATTTTTTTGTTTGGTTGAATTAGGACCCCAATTCATGGTCAATAACAACCCTATATAATATTATTGAGATGGGAAAAGGATCAAAAAAATTAGAGCTTGCTAGAGAAAATATGAGTGAATTACGAGATCGCTTCGGAGCCCTAGGCAGCTGCCTAGGAGATTTGGCCTGAAAGGTCAATTTTTTTGTTTGGTTGAATTAGGACCCCAATTCATGGTCAATAATAGCCCTATATAATATTATTAAGATGGGAAAAGGTTCAAAAAAATTAGAGCCTGTTAGAGAGAAATATGAGTGAATTACGAAATCGCTTCGGAGCCCTAGACAGCTGCCTAGGAGATTTGGCCTGAAAGGTCAATTTTTTTATTTGGTTGAATTAGGACCCCAATTCATGGTCAATAACAGCCCTATACAATATTATAGAGATCGGAAAAGGATCAAAAAAATTAGAGCTTGTTAGAGAGAAATATGAGTGAATTACGAGATCGCTTCGGAGCCCTAGGCCGCTGCCTAGGAGATTTGGCCTGAAAGGTAAATTTTTTTGTTTGGTTGAATTAGGACCCCAATTCATATTCAATAACAGCCCTATATAATATTATTTAGATGGGAAAAGGATAAAAAAAATTAGAGTTGTTAGAGAGAAATATGAGTGAATTACGAGATCGCTTCGGAGCCCTAGGCAGCTGCCTAGGAGATTTGGCCTGAAAGGTCAATTTTTTTGTTTGGTTGAATTAGGACCCCAATTCATGGTCATTAACAACCCTATATAATATTATTGAGATGGGAAAAGGATGAAAAAAATTAGAGCTTGTTAGAGAGAAATATGAGTGAATTACGAGATCGCTTCGGTGCCCTAGGCAGCTGCCTAGGAGATTTGGCCTGAGAGGTCAATTTTTTTGTATGGTTGAATTTGGACCCCAATTCTTGGTCAAAAATAGCCCTATCTAATATTATTGAGATGGGAAAAGGTTCAAAAAAATTAGAGCATGTTAGAGAGAAATATGAGTGAATTACGAGATCGCTTCGGAGCCCTAGGCAGCTGCCTAGGAGATTTGGCCTGAGAGGTCTATTTTTTTGTTTGGTTGAATTAGGACCCCAATTCATGGTCAATAATAGCCCTATATAATATTATTAAGATGGGAAAAGGTTCAAAAAAATTAGAGCTTGTTAGGGAGAAATATGACTGAATTACGAGATCGCTTCGGAGCCCTAGGCAGCTGCCTAGGAGATTTGGCCTGAAAGGTCAATTTTTTTTTGGTTGAATTAGGACCCCAATTCATGGTCAATAAAAGCCCTATATAATATTATTGAGATGGGAAAAGGATCTAAAAAATTAGAGCTTGTTACTGAGAAATATGAGTGAATTACGAGATCGCTTCGGAGCCCTAGGCAGCTGCCTAGGAGATTTGGCCTGAAAGGTCAATTTTTTTGTTTGGTTGAATTAGGACCCCAATTCATGGTCAATAATAGCCCTATATAATATTATTAAGATGGGAAAAGGTTCAAAAAAATTAGAGCATGTTAGAAGGAAATATGAGTGAATTTCGATATCGCATCGGAGCCCTAGGCAGCTGCCTAGGAGATTTGGCCTGAAAGGTCAATTTTTTTGTTTGGTTGAATTAGGACCCCAATTCATGGTCAATAACAGCCCTATAAAATATTATAGAGATGGGAAAAGGATCAAAAAAATTAGAGCTTGTTAGAGAGAAATATGAGTGAATTACGAGATCGCTTCGGAGCCCTAGGCCGCTGCCTAGGAGATTTGGCCTGAAAGGTAAATTTTTTTGTTTGGTTGAATTAGGACCCCAATTCATATTCAATAACAGCCCTATATAATATTATTGAGATGTGAAAAGGTTAAAAAAAATTAGAGCTTGTTATGGGGAAATATGACTGAATTACGAGATCGCTTCGGAGCCCTAGGCCGCTGCCTAGGAGATTTGGCCTGAAAGGTCAATTTTTTTGTTTGGTTGAATTAGGACCCCAATTCATGGTCAATAACAGCCCTATATAATATTATTAAGATGGGAAAAGGTCCAAAAAAATTAGAGCTTTTTAGGGAGAGATATGAGTGAATTACGAGATCGCTTTGGAGCCCTAGGCAGCTGCCTAGGAGATTTGGCTTGAAAGTTCAATTTTTTTGTTTGGTTGAATTAGGACCCCAATTCAAGGTCAATAATAGCCCTATATAATATTATTAAGATGGGAAAAGCTCCAAAAAAATTAGAGCTTGTTAGAGAATAATATGAGTGAATTACGAGATCGCTTCGGAGCCCTAGGCAGCTGCCTAGGAGATTTGGACTGAAAGGTCAATTGTTTTGTTTGGTTGAATTAGGACCCCAATTCATGGTCATTAACAGCCCTATATAATATTATTGAGATGGGAAAAGGTTCAAAAAAATTAGAGCTTGTTAGAGATAAATATGAGTGAATTATGAAATATCTTCGGAGCCCTAGGCAGCTGCCATGGAGATTTGGCCTGAAAGGTCAATTTTTTTGTTTGGTTGAATTATGATCCCAATTCAGATTCAATAACAGCCCTATATAATATTATTTAGATGGGAAAAGGTTCAAAAAAATTAGAGCTTGTTAGGGAGAAATATGACTGAATTACGAGATCGCTTCGAAGCCCTAGGCAGCTGCATAAGAGATTTGGCTTGAAAGGTCAATTTTTTTGTTTGGTTGAATTAGGACCCCAATTCATGGTCAATAATAGCCCTATATAATATTATTGAGATGGGAAAAGGTTCAAAAAAATTAGAGCTTGTTAGAGAGAAATATGAGTGAATTACGAAATCGCTCCGGAGCCCTAGGCAGCGGCCTAGGAGATTTGGCCTGAAAGGTCAATTTTTTTGTTTGGTTGAATTAGGACCCCAATTCATGGTCAATAACAGCCCTATATAATATTATTGAGATGGGAAAAGGATCAAAAAAATTAGAGCTTGTTAGAGAGAAATATGAGTGAATTACGAGATCGCTTCGGAGCCCTAGGCAGCTGCCTAGGAGATTTGGCCTGAAAGGTCAATTTTTTTGTTTGGTTGAATTAGGACCCCAATTCATGGTCAATAATAGCCCTATATAATATTATTGAGATGGGAAAAGGTTCAAAAAAATTAGAGCTTGTTAGAGAATAATATGAGTGAATTACGAAATCGCTCCGGAGCCCTAGGCAGCGGCCTAGGAGATTTGGCCTGAAAGGTCAATTTTTTTGTTTGGTTGAATTAGGACCCCAATTCATGGTCAATAACAACCCTATATAATATTATTGAGATGGGAAAAGGATCAAAAAAATTAGAGCTTGCTAGAGAAAAATATGAGTGAATTACGAGATCGCTTCGGAGCCCTAGGCAGCCGCCTAGGAGATTTGGCCTGAAAGGTCAATTTTTTTGTTTGGTTGAATTAGGACCCCAATTCATGGTCAATAATAGCCCTATATAATATTATTAAGATGGGAAAAGGTTCAAAAAAATTAGAGCATGTTAGAGAGAAATATGAGTGAATTACGAAATCGCTTCGGAGCCCTAGACAGCTGCCTAGGAGATTTGGCCTGAAAGGTCAATTTTTTTGTTTGGTTGAATTAGGACCCCAATTCATGGTCAATAACAGCCCTATACAATATTATAGAGATGGGAAAAGGATCAAAAAAATTAGAGCTTGTTAGAGAGAAATATGAGTGAATTACGAGATCGCTTCGGAGCCTTAGGCAGCTGCCTAGGAGATTTGGACTGAAAGGTCAATTGTTTTGTTTGGTTGAATTAGGACCCCAATTCATGGTCATTAACAGCCCTATATATTATTATTGAGATGGGAAAAGGTTCAAAAAAATTAGAGCTTGTTAGAGTTAAATATGAGTGAATTACGAAATATCTTCGGAGCCCTAGGCAGCTGCCATGGAGATTTGGCCTGAAAGGTCAATTTTTTTGTTTGGTTGAATTATGACCCCAATTCTTATTCAATAACAGCCCTATATAATATTATTGAGATGGGAAAAGGTTCAAAAAAATTAGAGCTTGTTAGAGAAAAATATGAGTGAATTACGAGATCGCTTCGGAGCCCTAGGCAGCTGCCTAGGAGATTTGGACTGAAAGGTCAATTGTTTTGTTTGGTTGAATTAGGACCCCAATTCATGGTCATTAACAGCCCTATATAATATTATTGAGATGGGAAAAGGTTCAAAAAAATTAGAGCTTGTTAGAGATAAATATGAGTGAATTATGAAATATCTTCGGAGCCCTAGGCAGCTGCCATGGAGATTTGGCCTGAAAGGTCAATTTTTTTGTTTGGTTGAATTAGGATCCCAATTCAGATTCAATAACAGCCCTATATAATATTATTTAGATGGGAAAAGGTTCAAAAAAATTAGAGCTTGTTAGGGAGAAATATGACTGAATTACGAGATCGCTTCGAAGCCCTAGGCAGCTGCATAGGAGATTTGGCTTGAAAGGTCAATTTTTTTGTTTGGTTGAATTAGGACCCCAATTCATGGTCAATAATAGCCCTATATAATATTATTGAGATGGGAAAAGGTTCAAAAAAATTAGAGTTGTTAGAGAGAAATATGAGTGAATTACGAAATCGCTTCGGAGCCCTAGGTAGCTGCCTAGGAGATTTGGCCTGAAAGGTCAATTTTTTTGTTTGGTTGAATTAGGACCCCAATTCATGGTCATTAACAGCCCTATATAATATTATTGAGATGGGAAAAGGATCAAAAAAATTAGAGCTTGTTAGAGAGAAATATGAGTGAATTACGAGATCGCTTCGGAGCCTTAGGCAGCTGCCTAGGAGATTTGGACTGAAAGGTCAATTGTTTTGTTTGGTTGAATTAGGACCCCAATTCATGGTCATTAACAGCCCTATATATTATTATTGAGATGGGAAAAGGTTCAAAAAAATTAGAGCTTGTTAGAGATAAATATGAGTGAATTACGAAATATCTTCGGAGCCCTAGGCAGCTGCCATGGAGATTTGGCCTGAAAGGTCAATTTTTTTGTTTGGTTGAATTATGACCCCAATTCTTATTCAATAACAGCCCTATATAATATTATTGAGATGGGAAAAGGTTCAAAAAAATTAGAGCTTGTTAGAGAAAAATATGAGTGAATTACGAGATCGCTTCGGAGCCCTAGGCAGCTGCCTAGGAGATTTGGACTGAAAGGTCAATTGTTTTGTTTGGTTGAATTAGGACCCCAATTCATGGTCATTAACAGCCCTATATAATATTATTGAGATGGGAAAAGGTTCAAAAAAATTAGAGCTTGTTAGAGATAAATATGAGTGAATTATGAAATATCTTCGGAGCCCTAGGCAGCTGCCATGGAGATTTGGCCTGAAAGGTCAATTTTTTTGTTTGGTTGAATTAGGATCCCAATTCAGATTCAATAACAGCCCTATATAATATTATTTAGATGGGAAAAGGTTCAAAAAAATTAGAGCTTGTTAGGGAGAAATATGACTGAATTACGAGATCGCTTCGAAGCCCTAGGCAGCTGCATAGGAGATTTGGCTTGAAAGGTCAATTTTTTTGTTTGGTTGAATTAGGACCCCAATTCATGGTCAATAAAAGCCCTATATAATATTATTGAGATGGGAAAAGGTTCAAAAAAATTAGAGCTTGTTAGAGAGAAATATGAGTGAATTACGAAATCGCTCCGGAGCCCTAAGCAGCGGCCTAGGAGATTTGGCCTGAAAGGTCAATTTTTTTGTTTGGTTGAATTAGGACCCCAATTCATGGTCAATAACAGCCCTATATAATATTATTGAGATGGGAAAAGGATCAAAAAAATTAGAGCTTGTTAGAGAGAAATATGAGTGAATTACGAGATCGCTTCGGAGCCCTAGGCAGCTGCCTAGGAGATTTGGCCTGAAAGGTCAATTTTTTTGTTTGGTTGAATTAGGACCCCAATTCATGGTCAATAATAGCCCTATATAATATTATTGAGATGGGAAAAGGTTCAAAAAAATTAGAGCTTGTTAGAGAATAATATGAGTGAATTACGAAATCGCTCCGGAGCCCTAGGCAGCGGCCTAGGAGATTTGGCCTGAAAGGTCAATTTTTTTGTTTGGTTGAATTAGGACCCCAATTCATGGTCAATAACAACCCTATATAATATTATTGAGATGGGAAAAGGATCAAAAAAATTAGAGCTTGCTAGAGAAAAATATGAGTGAATTACGAGATCGCTTCGGAGCCCTAGGCAGCTGCCTAGGAGATTTGGCCTGAAAGGTCAATTTTTTTGTTTGGTTGAATTAGGACCCCAATTCATGGTCAATAATAGCCCTATATAATATTATTAAGATGGGAAAAGGTTCAAAAAAATTAGAGCCTGTTAGAGAGAAATATGAGTGAATTACGAAATCGCTTCGGAGCCCTAGACAGCTGCCTAGGAGATTTGGCCTGAAAGGTCAATTTTTTTATTTGGTTGAATTAGGACCCCAATTCATGGTCAATAACAGCCCTATACAATATTATAGAGATCGGAAAAGGATCAAAAAAATTAGAGCTTGTTAGAGAGAAATATGAGTGAATTACGAGATCGCTTCGGAGCCCTAGGCCGCTGCCTAGGAGATTTGGCCTGAAAGGTAAATTTTTTTGTTTGGTTGAATTAGGACCCCAATTCATATTCAATAACAGCCCTATATAATATTATTGAGATGGGAAAAGGATAAAAAAAATTAGAGTTGTTAGAGAGAAATATGAGTGAATTACGAGATCGCTTCGGAGCCCTAGGCAGCTGCCTAGGAGATTTGGCCTGAAAGGTCAATTTTTTTGTTTGGTTGAATTAGGACCCCAATTCATGGTCATTAACAACCCTATATAATATTATTGAGATGGGAAAAGGATGAAAAAAATTAGAGCTTGTTAGAGAGAAATATGAGTGAATTACGAGATCGCTTCGGTGCCCTAGGCAGCTGCCTAGGAGATTTGGCCTGAGAGGTCAATTTTTTTGTATGGTTGAATTTGGACCCCAATTCTTGGTCAAAAATAGCCCTATCTAATATTATTGAGATGGGAAAAGGTTCAAAAAAATTAGAGCATGTTAGAGAGAAATATGAGTGAATTACGAGATCGCTTCGGAGCCCTAGGCAGCTGCCTAGGAGATTTGGCCTGAGAGGTCTATTTTTTTGTTTGGTTGAATTAGGACCCCAATTCATGGTCAATAATAGCCCTATATAATATTATTAAGATGGGAAAAGGTTCAAAAAAATTAGAGCTTGTTAGGGAGAAATATGACTGAATTACGAGATCGCTTCGGAGCCCTAGGCAGCTGCCTAGGAGATTTGGCCTGAAAGGTCAATTTTTTTTTGGTTGAATTAGGACCCCAATTCATGGTCAATAAAAGCCCTATATAATATTATTGAGATGGGAAAAGGATCTAAAAAATTAGAGCTTGTTACTGAGAAATATGAGTGAATTACGAGATCGCTTCGGAGCCCTAGGCAGCTGCCTAGGAGATTTGGCCTGAAAGGTCAATTTTTTTGTTTGGTTGAATTAGGACCCCAATTCATGGTCAATAATAGCCCTATATAATATTATTAAGATGGGAAAAGGTTCAAAAAAATTAGAGCATGTTAGAAGGAAATATGAGTGAATTTCGATATCGCATCGGAGCCCTAGGCAGCTGCCTAGGAGATTTGGCCTGAAAGGTCAATTTTTTTGTTTGGTTGAATTAGGACCCCAATTCATGGTCAATAACAGCCCTATAAAATATTATAGAGATGGGAAAAGGATCAAAAAAATTAGAGCTTGTTAGAGAGAAATATGAGTGAATTACGAGATCGCTTCGGAGCCCTAGGCCGCTGCCTAGGAGATTTGGCCTGAAAGGTAAATTTTTTTGTTTGGTTGAATTAGGACCCCAATTCATATTCAATAACAGCCCTATATAATATTATTGAGATGTGAAAAGGTTAAAAAAAATTAGAGCTTGTTATGGGGAAATATGACTGAATTACGAGATCGCTTCGGAGCCCTAGGCCGCTGCCTAGGAGATTTGGCCTGAAAGGTCAATTTTTTTGTTTGGTTGAATTAGGACCCCAATTCATGGTCAATAACAGCCCTATATAATATTATTAAGATGGGAAAAGGTCCAAAAAAATTAGAGCTTTTTAGGGAGAGATATGAGTGAATTACGAGATCGCTTTGGAGCCCTAGGCAGCTGCCTAGGAGATTTGGCTTGAAAGTTCAATTTTTTTGTTTGGTTGAATTAGGACCCCAATTCAAGGTCAATAATAGCCCTATATAATATTATTAAGATGGGAAAAGCTCCAAAAAAATTAGAGCTTGTTAGAGAATAATATGAGTGAATTACGAGATCGCTTCGGAGCCCTAGGCAGCTGCCTAGGAGATTTGGACTGAAAGGTCAATTGTTTTGTTTGGTTGAATTAGGACCCCAATTCATGGTCATTAACAGCCCTATATAATATTATTGAGATGGGAAAAGGTTCAAAAAAATTAGAGCTTGTTAGAGATAAATATGAGTGAATTATGAAATATCTTCGGAGCCCTAGGCAGCTGCCATGGAGATTTGGCCTGAAAGGTCAATTTTTTTGTTTGGTTGAATTATGATCCCAATTCAGATTCAATAACAGCCCTATATAATATTATTTAGATGGGAAAAGGTTCAAAAAAATTAGAGCTTGTTAGGGAGAAATATGACTGAATTACGAGATCGCTTCGAAGCCCTAGGCAGCTGCATAAGAGATTTGGCTTGAAAGGTCAATTTTTTTGTTTGGTTGAATTAGGACCCCAATTCATGGTCAATAATAGCCCTATATAATATTATTGAGATGGGAAAAGGTTCAAAAAAATTAGAGCTTGTTAGAGAGAAATATGAGTGAATTACGAAATCGCTCCGGAGCCCTAGGCAGCGGCCTAGGAGATTTGGCCTGAAAGGTCAATTTTTTTGTTTGGTTGAATTAGGACCCCAATTCATGGTCAATAACAGCCCTATATAATATTATTGAGATGGGAAAAGGATCAAAAAAATTAGAGCTTGTTAGAGAGAAATATGAGTGAATTACGAGATCGCTTCGGAGCCCTAGGCAGCTGCCTAGGAGATTTGGCCTGAAAGGTCAATTTTTTTGTTTGGTTGAATTAGGACCCCAATTCATGGTCAATAATAGCCCTATATAATATTATTGAGATGGGAAAAGGTTCAAAAAAATTAGAGCTTGTTAGAGAATAATATGAGTGAATTACGAAATCGCTCCGGAACCCTAGGCAGCGGCCTAGGAGATTTGGCCTGAAAGGTCAATTTTTTTGTTTGGTTGAATTAGGACCCCAATTCATGGTCAATAACAACCCTATATAATATTATTGAGATGGGAAAAGGATCAAAAAAATTAGAGCTTGCTAGAGAAAAATATGAGTGAATTACGAGATCGCTTCGGAGCCCTAGGCAGCCGCCTAGGAGATTTGGCCTGAAAGGTCAATTTTTTTGTTTGGTTGAATTAGGACCCCAATTCATGGTCAATAATAGCCCTATATAATATTATTAAGATGGGAAAAGGTTCAAAAAAATTAGAGCATGTTAGAGAGAAATATGAGTGAATTACGAAATCGCTTCGGAGCCCTAGACAGCTGCCTAGGAGATTTGGCCTGAAAGGTCAATTTTTTTGTTTGGTTGAATTAGGACCCCAATTCATGGTCAATAACAGCCCTATACAATATTATAGAGATGGGAAAAGGATCAAAAGAATTAGAGCTTGTTAGAGAGAAATATGAGTGAATTACGAGATCGCTTCGGAGCCCTAGGCCGCTGCCTAGGAGATTTGGCCTGAAAGGTAAATTTTTTTGTTTGGTTGAATTAGGACCCCAATTCATATTCAATAACAGCCCTATATAATATTATTGAGATGTGAAAAGGTTAAAAAAAATTAGAGCTTGTTATGGGGAAATATGACTGAATTACGAGATCGCTTCGGAGCCCTAGGCCGCTGCCTAGGAGATTTGGCCTGAAAGGTCAATTTTTTTGTTTGGTTGAATTAGGACCCCAATTCATGGTCAATAACAGCCCTATATAATATTATTAAGATGGGAAAAGGTCCAAAAAAATTAGAGCTTTTTAGGGAGAGATATGAGTGAATTACGAGATCGCTTTGGAGCCCTAGGCAGCTGCCTAGGAGATTTGGCTTGAAAGTTCAATTTTTTTGTTTGGTTGAATTAGGACCCCAATTCAAGGTCAATAATAGCCCTATATAATATTATTAAGATGGGAAAAGCTCCAAAAAAATTAGAGCTTGTTAGAGAATAATATGAGTGAATTACGAGATCGCTTCGGAGCCCTAGGCAGCTGCCTAGGAGATTTGGACTGAAAGGTCAATTGTTTTGTTTGGTTGAATTAGGACCCCAATTCATGGTCATTAACAGCCCTATATAATATTATTGAGATGGGAAAAGGTTCAAAAAAATTAGAGCTTGTTAGAGATAAATATGAGTGAATTATGAAATATCTTCGGAGCCCTAGGCAGCTGCCATGGAGATTTGGCCTGAAAGGTCAATTTTTTTGTTTGGTTGAATTAGGATCCCAATTCAGATTCAATAACAGCCCTGTATAATATTATTTAGATGGGAAAAGGTTCAAAAAAATTAGAGCTTGTTAGGGAGAAATATGACTGAATTACGAGATCGCTTCGAAGCCCTAGGCAGCTGCATAGGAGATTTGGCTTGAAAGGTCAATTTTTTTGTTTGGTTGAATTAGGACCCCAATTCATGGTCAATAATAGCCCTATATAATATTATTGAGATGGGAAAAGGTTCAAAAAAATTAGAGCTTGTTAGAGAGAAATATGAGTGAATTACGAAATCGCTCCGGAGCCCTAGGCAGCGGCCTAGGAGATTTGGCCTGAAAGGTCAATTTTTTTGTTTGGTTGAATTAGGACCCCAATTCATGGTCAATAACAGCCCTATATAATATTATTGAGATGGGAAAAGGATCAAAAAAATTAGAGCTTGTTAGAGAGAAATATGAGTGAATTACGAGATCGCTTCGGAGCCCTAGGCAGCTGCCTAGGAGATTTGGCCTGAAAGGTCAATTTTTTTGTTTGGTTGAATTAGGACCCCAATTCATGGTCAATAATAGCCCTATATAATATTATTGAGATGGGAAAAGGTTCAAAAAAATTAGAGCTTGTTAGAGAATAATATGAGTGAATTACGAAATCGCTCCGGAGCCCTAGGCAGCGGCCTAGGAGATTTGGCCTGAAAGGTCAATTTTTTTGTTTGGTTGAATTAGGACCCCAATTCATGGTCAATAACAACCCTATATAATATTATTGAGATGGGAAAAGGATCAAAAAAATTAGAGCTTGCAAGAGAAAAATATGAGTGAATTACGAGATCGCTTCGGAGCCCTAGGCAGCCGCCTAGGAGATTTGGCCTGAAAGGTCAATTTTTTTGTTTGGTTGAATTAGGACCCCAATTCATGGTCAATAATAGCCCTATATAATATTATTAAGATGGGAAAAGGTTCAAAAAAATTAGAGCATGTTAGAGAGAAATATGAGTGAATTACGAAATCGCTTCGGAGCCCTAGACAGCTGCCTAGGAGATTTGGCCTGAAAGGTCAATTTTTTTGTTTGGTTGAATTTGGACCCCAATTCATGGTCAATAACAACCCTATATAATATTATTGAGATGGGAAAAGGATCAAAAAAATTAGAGCTTGCTAGACAAAAATATGAGTGAATTACGAGATCGCTTCGGAGCCCTAGGCAGCTGCCTAGGAGATTTGGCCTGAAAGGTCAATTTTTTTGTTTGGTTGAATTAGGACCCCAATTCATGGTCAATAATAGCCCTATATAATATTATTAAGATGGGAAAAGGTTCAAAAAAATTAGAGCCTGTTAGAGAGAAATATGAGTGAATTACGAAATCGCTTCGGAGCCCTAGACAGCTGCCTAGGAGATTTGGCCTGAAAGGTCAATTTTTTTATTTGGTTGAATTAGGACCCCAATTCATGGTCAATAACAGCCCTATACAATATTATAGAGATCGGAAAAGGATCAAAAAAATTAGAGCTTGTTAGAGAGAAATATGAGAGAATTACGAGATCGCTTCGGAGCCCTAGGCCGCTGCCTAGGAGATTTGGCCTGAAAGGTAAATTTTTTTGTTTGGTTGAATTAGGACCCCAATTCATATTCAATAACAGCCCTATATAATATTATTGAGATGGGAAAAGGATAAAAAAAATTAGAGTTGTTAGAGAGAAATATGAGTGAATTACGAGATCGCTTCGGAGCCCTAGGCAGCTGCCTAGGAGATTTGGCCTGAAAGGTCAATTTTTTTGTTTGGTTGAATTAGGACCCCAATTCATGGTCATTAACAACCCTATATAATATTATTGAGATGGGAAAAGGATGAAAAAAATTAGAGCTTGTTAGAGAGAAATATGAGTGAATTACGAGATCGCTTCGGTGCCCTAGGCAGCTGCCTAGGAGATTTGGCCTGAGAGGTCAATTTTTTTGTATGGTTGAATTTGGACCCCAATTCTTGGTCAAAAATAGCCCTATCTAATATTATTGAGATGGGAAAAGGTTCAAAAAAATTAGAGCATGTTAGAGAGAAATATGAGTGAATTACGAGATCGCTTCGGAGCCCTAGGCAGCTGCCTAGGAGATTTGGCCTGAGAGGTCTATTTTTTTGTTTGGTTGAATTAGGACCCCAATTCATGGTCAATAATAGCCCTATATAATATTATTAAGATGGGAAAAGGTTCAAAAAAATTAGAGATTGTTAGGGAGAAATATGACTGAATTACGAGATCGCTTCGGAGCCCTAGGCAGCTGCCTAGGAGATTTGGCCTGAAAGGTCAATTTTTTTTTGGTTGAATTAGGACCCCAATTCATGGTCAATAAAAGCCCTATATAATATTATTGAGATGGGAAAAGGATCTAAAAAATTAGAGCTTGTTACTGAGAAATATGAGTGAATTACGAGATCGCTTCGGAGCCCTAGGCAGCTGCCTAGGAGATTTGGCCTGAAAGGTCAATTTTTTTGTTTGGTTGAATTAGGACCCCAATTCATGGTCAATAATAGCCCTATATAATATTATTAAGATGGGAAAAGGTTCAAAAAAATTAGAGCATGTTAGAAGGAAATATGAGTGAATTTCGATATCGCATCGGAGCCCTAGGCAGCTGCCTAGGAGATTTGGCCTGAAAGGTCAATTTTTTTGTTTGGTTGAATTAGGACCCCAATTCATGGTCAATAACAGCCCTATACAATATTATAGAGATGGGAAAAGGATCAAAAAAATTAGAGCTTGTTAGAGAGAAATATGAGTGAATTACGAGATCGCTTCGGAGCCCTAGGCCGCTGCCTAGGAGATTTGGCCTGAAAGGTAAATTTTTTTGTTTGGTTGAATTAGGACCCCAATTCATATTCAATAACAGCCCTATATAATATTATTGAGATGTGAAAAGGTTAAAAAAAATTAGAGCTTGTTATGGGGAAATATGACTGAATTACGAGATCGCTTCGGAGCCCTAGGCCGCTGCCTAGGAGATTTGGCCTGAAAGGTCAATTTTTTTGTTTGGTTGAATTAGGACCCCAATTCATGGTCAATAACAGCCCTATATAATATTATTAAGATGGGAAAAGGTCCAAAAAAATTAGAGCTTTTTAGGGAGAGATATGAGTGAATTACGAGATCGCTTTGGAGCCCTAGGCAGCTGCCTAGGAGATTTGGCTTGAAAGTTCAATTTTTTTGTTTGGTTGAATTAGGACCCCAATTCAAGGTCAATAATAGCCCTATATAATATTATTAAGATGGGAAAAGCTCCAAAAAAATTAGAGCTTGTTAGAGAATAATATGAGTGAATTACGAGATCGCTTCGGAGCCCTAGGCAGCTGCCTAGGAGATTTGGACTGAAAGGTCAATTGTTTTGTTTGGTTGAATTAGGACCCCAATTCATGGTCATTAACAGCCCTATATAATATTATTGAGATGGGAAAAGGTTCAAAAAAATTAGAGCTTGTTAGAGATAAATATGAGTGAATTATGAAATATCTTCGGAGCCCTAGGCAGCTGCCATGGAGATTTGGCCTGAAAGGTCAATTTTTTTGTTTGGTTGAATTAGGATCCCAATTCAGATTCAATAACAGCCCTATATAATATTATTTAGATGGGAAAAGGTTCAAAAAAATTAGAGCTTGTTAGGGAGAAATATGACTGAATTACGAGATCGCTTCGAAGCCCTAGGCAGCTGCATAGGAGATTTGGCTTGAAAGGTCAATTTTTTTGTTTGGTTGAATTAGGACCCCAATTCATGGTCAATAATAGCCCTATATAATATTATTGAGATGGGAAAAGGTTCAAAAAAATTAGAGCTTGTTAGAGAGAAATATGAGTGAATTACGAAATCGCTCCGGAGCCCTAGGCAGCGGCCTAGGAGATTTGGCCTGAAAGGTCAATTTTTTTGTTTGGTTGAATTAGGACCCCAATTCATGGTCAATAACAGCCCTATATAATATTATTGAGATGGGAAAAGGATCAAAAAAATTAGAGCTTGTTAGAGAGAAATATGAGTGAATTACGAGATCGCTTCGGAGCCTTAGGCAGCTGCCTAGGAGATTTGGCCTGAAAGGTCAATTTTTTTGTTTGGTTGAACTAGGACCCCAATTCATGGTCAATAATAGCCCTATATAATATTATTGAGATGGGAAAAGGTTCAAAAAAATTAGAGCTTGTTAGAGAATAATATGAGTGAATTACGAAATCGCTCCGGAGCCCTAGGCAGCGGCCTAGGAGATTTGGCCTGAAAGGTCAATTTTTTTGTTTGGTTGAATTAGGACCCCAATTCATGGTCAATAACAACCCTATATAATATTATTGAGATGGGAAAAGGATCAAAAAAATTAGAGCTTGCTAGAGAAAAATATGAGTGAATTACGAGATCGCTTCGGAGCCCTAGGCAGCCGCCTAGGAGATTTGGCCTGAAAGGTCAATTTTTTTGTTTGGTTGAATTAGGACCCCAATTCATGGTCAATAATAGCGCTATATAATATTATTAAGATGGGAAAAGGTTCAAAAAAATTAGAGCATGTTAGAGAGAAATATGAGTGAATTACGAAATCGCTTCGGAGCCCTAGACAGCTGCCTAGGAGATTTGGCCTGAAAGGTCAATTTTTTTGTTTGGTTGAATTAGGACCCCAATTCATGGTCAATAACAGCCCTATACAATATTATAGAGATGGGAAAAGGATCAAAAGAATTAGAGCTTGTTAGAGAGAAATATGAGTGAATTACGAGATCGCTTCGGAGCCCTAGGCCGCTGCCTAGGAGATTTGGCCTGAAAGGTAAATTTTTTTGTTTGGTTGAATTAGGACCCCAATTCATATTCAATAACAGCCCTATATAATATTATTGAGATGTGAAAAGGTTAAAAAAAATTAGAGCTTGTTATGGGGAAATATGACTGAATTACGAGATCGCTTCGGAGCCCTAGGCCGCTGCCTAGGAGATTTGGCCTGAAAGGTCAATTTTTTTGTTTGGTTGAATTAGGACCCCAATTCATGGTCAATAACAGCCCTATATAATATTATTAAGATGGGAAAAGGTCCAAAAAAATTAGAGCTTTTTAGGGAGAGATATGAGTGAATTACGAGATCGCTTTGGAGCCCTAGGCAGCTGCCTAGGAGATTTGGCTTGAAAGTTCAATTTTTTTGTTTGGTTGAATTAGGACCCCAATTCAAGGTCAATAATAGCCCTATATAATATTATTAAGATGGGAAAAGCTCCAAAAAAATTAGAGCTTGTTAGAGAATAATATGAGTGAATTACGAGATCGCTTCGGAGCCCTAGGCAGCTGCCTAGGAGATTTGGACTGAAAGGTCAATTGTTTTGTTTGGTTGAATTAGGACCCCAATTCATGGTCATTAACAGCCCTATATAATATTATTGAGATGGGAAAAGGTTCAAAAAAATTAGAGCTTGTTAGAGATAAATATGAGTGAATTATGAAATATCTTCGGAGCCCTAGGCAGCTGCCATGGAGATTTGGCCTGAAAGGTCAATTTTTTTGTTTGGTTGAATTAGGATCCCAATTCAGATTCAATAACAGCCCTATATAATATTATTTAGATGGGAAAAGGTTCAAAAAAATTAGAGCTTGTTTGGGAGAAATATGACTGAATTACGAGATCGCTTCGAAGCCCTAGGCAGCTGCATAGGAGATTTGGCTTGAAAGGTCAATTTTTTTGTTTGGTTGAATTAGGACCCCAATTCATGGTCAATAATAGCCCTAAATAATATTATTGAGATGGGAAAAGGTTCAAAAAAATTAGAGCTTGTTAGAGAGAAATATGAGTGAATTACGAAATCGCTCCGGAGCCCTAGGCAGCGGCCTAGGAGATTTGGCCTGAAAGGTCAATTTTTTTGTTTGGTTGAATTAGGACCCCAATTCATGGTCAATAACAGCCCTATATAATATTATTGAGATGGGAAAAGGATCAAAAAAATTAGAGCTTGTTAGAGAGAAATATGAGTGAATTACGAGATCGCTTCGGAGCCCTAGGCAGCTGCCTAGGAGATTTGGCCTGAAAGGTCCATTTTTTTGTTTGGTTGAATTAGGACCCCAATTCATGGTCAATAATAGCCCTATATAATATTATTGAGATGGGAAAAGGTTCAAAAAAATTAGAGCTTGTTAGAGAATAATATGAGTGAATTACGAAATCGCTCCGGAGCCCTAGGCAGCGGCCTAGGAGATTTGGCCTGAAAGGTCAATTTTTTTGTTTGGTTGAATTAGGACCCCAATTCATGGTCAATAACAACCCTATATAATATTATTGAGATGGGAAAAGGATCAAAAAAATTAGAGCTTGCTAGAGAAAAATATGAGTGAATTACGAGTTCGCTTCGGAGCCCTAGGCAGCCGCCTAGGAGATTTGGCCTGAAAGGTCAATTTTTTTGTTTGGTTGAATTAGGACCCCAATTCATGGTCAATAATAGCCCTATATAATATTATTAAGATGGTAAAAGGTTCAAAAAAATTAGAGCATGTTAGAGAGAAATATGAGTGAATTACGAAATCGCTTCGGAGCCCTAGACAGCTGCCTAGGAGATTTGGCCTGAAAGGTCAATTTTTTTGTTTGGTTGAATTAGGACCCCAATTCATGGTCAATAACAGCCCTATACAATATTATAGAGATGGGAAAAGGATCAAAAGAATTAGAGCTTGTTAGAGAGAAATATGAGTGAATTACGAGATCGCTTCGGAGCCCTAGGCCGCTGCCTAGGAGATTTGGCCTGAAAGGTAAATTTTTTTGTTTGGTTGAATTAGGACCCCAATTCATATTCAATAACAGCCCTATATAATATTATTGAGATGTGAAAAGGTTAAAAAAAATTAGAGCTTGTTATGGGGAAATATGACTGAATTACGAGATCGCTTCGGAGCCCTAGGCCGCTGCCTAGGAGATTTGGCCTGAAAGGTCAATTTTTTTGTTTGGTTGAATTAGGACCCCAATTCATGGTCAATAACAGCCCTATATAATATTATTAAGATGGGAAAAGGTCCAAAAAAATTAGAGCTTTTTAGGGAGAGATATGAGTGAATTACGAGATCGCTTTGGAGCCCTAGGCAGCTGCCTAGGAGATTTGGCTTGAAAGTTCAATTTTTTTGTTTGGTTGAATTAGGACCCCAATTCCAGGTCAATAATAGCCCTATATAATATTATTAAGATGGGAAAAGCTCCAAAAAAATTAGAGCTTGTTAGAGAGAAATCTGAGTGAATTATGAAATCGCTTCGGAGCCCTAGGTAGCTGCCTAGGAGATTTGGCCTGAAAGGTCAATTTTTGTTATTGGTTGAATTAGGACCCCAATTCATGGTCAATGACTGCCCTATATAATATTATTGAGATGGGAAAAGGATCAAAAAAATTAGAGCTTGTTAGAGAGAAATATGAGTGAATTACGAGATCGCTTCGGAGCCCTAGGCAGCGGCCTAGGAGATTGGGCCTGAAAGGTCAATTTTTTTGTTTCGTTGAATAAGGACTCCAATTCGTGGTCATTAACAGCCCTATATAATATTATTGAGATGGGTAAAGGATCAAAAAAATTAGAGCTTGTTAGGGGGAAATATGAGTGAATTACGAGATCGCTACGGAGCCCTAGGCAGCTGCCATGGAGATTTGGCCTGAAAGGTCAATTTCTTTGTTTGGTTGAATTAGGATCCCAATTCAGATTCAATAACAGCCCTATATAATATTATTTAGATGGGAAAAGGTTCAAAAAAATTAGAGCTTGTTAGGGAGATATATGACTGAATTACGAGATCTCTTCGAAGCCCTAGGCAGCTGCATAGGAGATTTGGCCTGAAAGGTCAATTTTTTTGTTTGGTTGAATTAGGACCCCAATTCATGGTCAATAATAGCCCTATATAATATTATTGAGATGGGAAAAGGTTCAAAAAAATTAGAGTTGTTAGAGAGAAATATGAGTGAATTACGAAATCGCTTCGGAGCCCTAGGTAGCAGCCTAGGAGATTTGGCCTGAAAGGTCAATTTTTTTGTTTGGTTGAATTAGGACCCCAATTCATGGTCATTAACAGCCCTATATAATATTATTGAGATGGGAAAAGGATCAAAAAAATTAGAGCTTGTTAGAGAGAAATATGAGTGAATTACGAGATCGCTTCGGAGCCTTAGGCTGCTGCCTAGGAGATTTGGACTGAAAGGTCAATTGTTTTGTTTGGTTGAATTAGGACCCCAATTCATGGTCATTAACAGCCCTATATATTATTATTGAGATGGGAAAAGGTTCAAAAAAATTAGAGCTTGTTAGAGATAAATATGAGTGAATTACGAAATATCTTCGTAGCCCTAGGCAGCTGCCATGGAGATTTGGCCTGAAAGGTCAATTTTTTTGTTTGGTTGAATTAGGACCCCAATTCTTATTCAATAACAGCCCTATATAATATTATTGAGATGGGAAAAGGTTCAAAAAAATTAGAGCTTGTTAGAGAAAAATATGAGTGAATTACGAGATCGCTTCGGAGCCCTAGGCAGCTGCCTAGGAGATTTGGACTGAAAGGTCAATTGTTTTGTTTGGTTGAATTAGGACCCCAATTCATGGTCATTAACAGCCCTATATAATATTATTGAGATGGGAAAAGGTTCAAAAAAATTAGAACTTGTTAGAGATAAATATGAGTGAATTATGAAATATCTTCGGAGCCCTAGGCAGCTGCCATGGAGATTTGGCCTGAAAGGTCAATTTTTTTGTTTGGTTGAATTAGGATCCCAATTCAGATTCAATAACAGCCCTATATAATATTATTTAGATGGGAAAAGGTTCAAAAAAATTAGAGCTTGTTAGGGAGAAATATGACTGAATTACGAGATCGCTTCGAAGCCCTAGGCAGCTGCATAGGAGATTTGGCTTGAAAGGTCAATTTTTTTGTTTGGTTGAATTAGGACCCCAATTCATGGTCAATAATAGCCCTATATAATATTATTGAGATGGGAAAAGGTTCAAAAAAATTAGAGCTTGTTAGAGAGAAATATGAGTGAATTACGAAATCGCTCCGGAGCCCTAGGCAGCGGCCTAGGAGATTTGGCCTGAAAGGTCAATTTTTTTGTTTGGTTGAATTAGGACCCCAATTCATGGTCAATAACAGCCCTATATAATATTATTGAGATGGGAAAAGGATCAAAAAAATTAGAGCTTGTTAGAGAGAAATATGAGTGAATTACGAGATCGCTTCGGAGCCCTAGGCAGCTGCCTAGGAGATTTGGCCTGAAAGGTCAATTTTTTTGTTTGGTTGAATTAGGACCCCAATTCATGGTCAATAATAGCCCTATATAATATTATTGAGATGGGAAAAGGTTCAAAAAAATTAGAGCTTGTTAGAGAATAATATGAGTGAATTACGAAATCGCTCCGGAGCCCTAGGCAGCGGCCTAGGAGATTTGGCCTGAAAGGTCAATTTTTTTGTTTGGTTGAATTAGGACCCCAATTCATGGTCAATAACAACCCTATATAATATTATTGAGATGGGAAAAGGATCAAAAAAATTAGAGCTTGCTAGAGAAAAATATGAGTGAATTACGAGATCGCTTCGGAGCCCTAGGCAGCTGCCTAGGAGATTTGGCCTGAAAGGTCAATTTTTTTGTTTGGTTGAATTAGGACCCCAATTCATGGTCAATAATAGCCCTATATAATATTATTAAGATGGGAAAAGGTTCAAAAAAATTAGAGCATGTTAGAGAGAAATATGAGTGAATTACGAAATCGCTTCGGAGCCCTAGACAGCTGCCTAGGAGATTTGGCCTGAAAGGTCAATTTTTTTGTTTGGTTGAATTAGGACCCCAATTCATGGTCAATAATAGCCCTATATAATATTATTAAGATGGGAAAAGGTTCAAAAAAATTAGAGCATGTTAGAGAGAAATATGAGTGAATTACGAAATCGCTTCGGAGCCCTAGACAGCTGCCTAGGAGATTTGGCCTGAAAGGTCAATTTTTTTGTTTGGTTGAACTAGGACCCCAATTCATGGTCAATAACAGCCCTATATAATATTATTGAGATGGGAAAAGGATCAGAAAAATTAGTGCTTGTTAGAGAGAAATATGAGTGAATTACGAGATCGCTTCGGAGCCCTAGGCAGCTGCCTAGGAGATTTGGCCTGAAAGGGAAATTATTTTGTTTGGTTGAATTAGGACCCCAATTCATGGTCAATAATAGCCCTATATAATATTATTAAGATGGGAAAAGGTTCAAAAAAATTAGAGCTTGTTAGGGAGAAATATGACTGAATTACGAGATCGCTTCGGAGCCCTAGGCAGCTGCCTAGGAGATTTGGCCTGAAAGGTCAATTTTTTTTTGGTTGAATTAGGACCCCAATTCATGGTCAATAAAAGCCCTATATAATATTATTGAGATGGGAAAAGGATCTAAAAAATTAGAGCTTGTTACGGAGAAATATGAGTGAATTACGAGATCGCTTCGGAGCCCTAGGCAGCTGCCTAGGAGATTTGGCCTGAAAGGTCAATTTTTTTGTTTGGTTGAATTAGGACCCCAATTCATGGTCAATAATAGCCCTATATAATATTATTAAGATGGGAAAAGGTTCAAAAAAATTAGAGCATGTTAGAAGGAAATATGAGTGAATTTCGATATCGCATCGGAGCCCTAGGCAGCTGCCTAGGAGATTTGGCCTGAAAGGTCAATTTTTTTGTTTGGTTGAATTAGGACCCCAATTCATGGTCAATAACAGCCCTATACAATATTATAGAGATGGGAAAAGGATCAAAAAAATTAGAGCTTGTTAGAGAGAAATATGAGTGAATTACGAGATCGCTTCGGAGCCCTAGGCCGCTGCCTAGGAGATTTGGCCTGAAAGGTAAATTTTTTTGTTTGGTTGAATTAGGACCCCAATTCATATTCAATAACAGCCCTATATAATATTATTGAGATGTGAAAAGGTTAAAAAAAATTAGAGCTTGTTATGGGGAAATATGACTGAATTACGAGATCGCTTCGGAGCCCTAGGCCGCTGCCTAGGAGATTTGGCCTGAAAGGTCAATTTTTTTGTTTGGTTGAATTAGGACCCCAATTCATGGTCAATAACAGCCCTATATAATATTATTAAGATGGGAAAAGGTCCAAAAAAATTAGAGCTTTTTAGGGAGAGATATGAGTGAATTACGAGATCGCTTTGGAGCCCTAGGCAGCTGCCTAGGAGATTTGGCTTGAAAGTTCAATTTTTTTGTTTGGTTGAATTAGGACCCCAATTCCAGGTCAATAATAGCCCTATATAATATTATTAAGATGGGAAAAGCTCCAAAAAAATTAGAGCTTGTTAGAGAGAAATCTGAGTGAATTATGAAATCGCTTCGGAGCCCTAGGTAGCTGCCTAGGAGATTTGGCCTGAAAGGTCAATTTTTGTGATTGGTTGAATTAGGACCCCAATTCATGGTCAATGACTGCCCTATATAATATTATTGAGATGGGAAAAGGATCAAAAAAATTAGAGCTTGTTAGAGAGAAATATGAGTGAATTACGAGATCGCTTCGGAGCCCTAGGCAGCGGCCTAGGAGATTTGGCCTGAAAGGTCAATTTTTTTGTTTCGTTGAATAAGGACTCCAATTCGTGGTCATTAACAGCCCTATATAATATTATTGAGATGGGTAAAGGATCAAAAAAATTAGAGCTTGTTAGGGAGAAATATGAGTGAATTACGAGATCGCTACGGAGCCCTAGGCAGCTGCCATGGAGATTTGGCCTGAAAGGTCAATTTCTTTGTTTGGTTGAATTAGGATCCCAATTCAGATTCAATAACAGCCCTATATAATATTATTTAGATGGGAAAAGGTTCAAAAAAATTAGAGCTTGTTAGGGAGATATATGACTGAATTACGAGATCTCTTCGAAGCCCTAGGCAGCTGCATAGGAGATTTGGTCTGAAAGGTCAATTTTTTTGTTTGGTTGAATTAGGACCCCAATTCATGGTCAATAATAGCCCTATATAATATTATTGAGATGGGAAAAGGTTCAAAAAAATTAGAGTTGTTAGAGAGAAATATGAGTGAATTACGAAATCGCTTCGGAGCCCTAGGTAGCTGCCTAGGAGATTTGGCCTGAAAGGTCAATTTTTTTGTTTGGTTGAATTAGGACCCCAATTCATGGTCATTAACAGCCCTATATAATATTATTGAGATGGGAAAAGGATCAAAAAAATTAGAGCTTGTTAGAGAGAAATATGAGTGAATTACGAGATCGCTTCGGAGCCTTGGGCTGCTGCCTAGGAGATTTGGACTGAAAGGTCAATTGTTTTGTTTGGTTGAATTAGGACCCCAATTCATGGTCATTAACAGCCCTATATATTATTATTGAGATGGGAAAAGGTTCAAAAAAATTAGAGGTTGTTAGAGATAAATATGAGTGAATTACGAAATATCTTCGTAGCCCTAGGGAGCTGCCATGGAGATTTGGCCTGAAAGGTCAATTTTTTTGTTTGGTTGAATTAGGACCCCAATTCTTATTCAATAACAGCCCTATATAATATTATTGAGATGGGAAAAGGTTCAAAAAAGTTAGAGCTTGTTAGAGAAAAATATGAGTGAATTACGAGATCGCTTCGGAGCCCTAGGCAGCTGCCTAGGAGATTTGGACTGAAAGGTCAATTGTTTTGTTTGGTTGAATTAGGACCCCAATTCATGGTCATTAACAGCCCTATATAATATTATTGAGATGGGAAAAGGTTCAAAAAAATTAGAACTTGTTAGAGATAAATATGAGTGAATTATGAAATATCTTCGGAGCCCTAGGCAGCTGCCATGGAGATTTGGCCTGAAAGGTCAATTTTTTTGTTTGGTTGAATTAGGATCCCAATTCAGATTCAATAACAGCCCTATATAATATTATTTAGATGGGAAAAGGTTCAAAAAAATTTGAGCTTGTTAGGGAGAAATATGACTGAATTACGAGATCGCTTCGAAGCCCTAGGCAGCTGCATAGGAGATTTGGCTTGAAAGGTCAATTTTTTTGTTTGGTTGAATTAGGACCCCAATTCATGGTCAATAATAGCCCTATATAATATTATTGAGATGGGAAAAGGTTCAAAAAAATTAGAGCTTGTTAGAGAGAAATATGAGTGAATTACGAAATCGCTCCGGAGCCCTAGGCAGCGGCCTAGGAGATTTGGCCTGAAAGGTCAATTTTTTTGTTTGGTTGAATTAGGACCCCAATTCATGGTCAATAACAGCCCTATATAATATTATTGAGATGGGAAAAGGATCAAAAAAATTAGAGCTTGTTAGAGAGAAATATGAGTGAATTACGAGATCGCTTCGGAGCCCTAGGCAGCTGCCTAGGAGATTTGGCCTGAAAGGTCAATTTTTTTGTTTGGTTGAATTAGGACCCCAATTCATGGTCAATAATAGCCCTATATAATATTATTGAGATGGGAAAAGGTTCAAAAAAATTAGAGCTTGTTAGAGAAAAATATGAGTGAATTACGAAATCGCTCCGGAGCCCTAGGCAGCGGCCTAGGAGATTTGGCCTGAAAGGTCAATTTTTTTGTTTGGTTGAATTAGGACCCTAATTCATGGTCAATAACAACCCTATATAATATTATTGAGATGGGAAAAGGATCAAAAAACTTAGAGCTTGCTAGAGAAAAATATGAGTGAATAACGAGATCGCTTCGGAGCCCTAGGCAGCTGCCTAGGAGATTTGGCCTGAAAGGTCAATTTTTTTGTTTGGTTGAATTAGGACCCCAATTCATGGTCAATAATAGCCCTATATAATATTATTAAGATGGGAAAAGGTTCAAAAAAATTAGAGCATGTTAGAGAGAAATATGAGTGAATTACGAAATCGCTTCGGAGCCCTAGACAGCTGCCTAGGAGATTTGGCCTGAAAGGTCAATTTTTTTGTTTGGTTGAACTAGGACCCCAATTCATGGTCAATAACAGCCCTATATAATATTATTGAGATGGGAAAAGGATCAGAAAAATTAGTGCTTGTTAGAGAGAAATATGAGTGAATTACGAGATCGCTTCGGAGCCCTAGGCAGCTGCCTAGGAGATTTGGCCTGAAAGGGAAATTATTTTGTTTGGTTGAATTAGGACCCCAATTCATGGTCATTAACAGCCCTATATAATATTATTGAGATGGGAAAAGGATCAAAAAAATTAGAGCTTGTTAGAGTGAAATATGAGTGAATTACGTGATCGCTTCGGAGCCCTAGGCAGCCGCCTAGGAGATTTGGCCTGAAAGGTCAATTTTTTTGTTTGGTTGAATTAGGACCCCAATTCATGGTCATTAACAGCCCTATATAATATAATTGAGATGGGAAAAGGTTCAAAAAAATTAGAGCTTGTTAGAGAAATATATGAGTGAATTATGAAATATCTTCGGAGCCCTAGGCAGCTGCCTAGGAGATTTGGCCTGAAAGGTCAATTTTTTTGTTTGGTTGAATTAGGACCCCAATTCATGGTCAATAATAGCCCTATATAATATTATTGAGATGGGAAAAGGTTCAAAAAAATTAGAGCTTGTTAGAGAAAAATATGAGTGAATTACGAAATCGCTCCGGAGCCCTAGGCAGCGGCCTAGGAGATTTGGCCTGAAAGGTCAATTTTTTTGTTTGGTTGAATTAGGACCCCAATTCATGGTCAATAATAGCCCTATATAATATTATTGAGATGGGAAAAGGTTCAAAAAAATTAGAGCTTGTTAGAGAAAAATATGAGTGAATTACGAAATCGATCCGGAGCCCTAGGCAGCGGCCTAGGAGATTTGGCCTGAAAGGTCAATTTTTTTGTTTGGTTGAATTAGGACCCCAATTCATGGTCAATAACAACCCTATATAATATTATCGAGATGGGAAAAGGGTCAAAAAAATTAGAGCTTGCTAGAGAAAAATATGAGTGAATTACGAGATCGCTTCGGAGTCCTAGGCAGCTGCCTAGGAGATTTGGCCTGAAAGGTCAATTTTTTTGTTTGGTTGAATTAGGACCCCAATTCATGGTCAATAATAGCCCCATATAATATTATTAAGATGGGAAAAGGTTCAAAAAAATTAGAGCATGTTAGAGAGAAATATGAGTGAATTACGAAATCGCTTCGGAGCCCTAGACAACTGCCTAGGAGATTTGGCCTGAAAGGTCAATTTTTTTGTTTGGTTGAACTAGGACCCCAATTCATGGTCAATAACAGCCCTATATAATATTATTGAGATGGGAAAAGGATCAGAAAAATTAGTGCTTGTTAGAGAGAAATATGAGTGAATTACGAGATCGCTTCGGAGCCCTAGGCAGCTGCCTAGGAGATTTGGCCTGAAATGGAAATTATTTTGTTTGGTTGAATTAGGACCCCAATTCATGGTCATTAACAGCCCTATATAATATTATTGAGATGGGAAAAGGATCAAAAAAATTAGAGCTTGTTAGAGTGAAATAAGAGTGAATTACGTGATCGCTTCGGAGCCCTAGGCAGCCGCCTAGGAGATTTGGCCTGAAAGGTCAATTTTTTTGTTTGGTTGAATTAGGACCCCAATTCATGGTCATTAACAGCCCTATATAATATAATTGAGATGGGAAAAGGTTCAAAAAAATTAGAGCTTGTTAGAGAAATATATGAGTGAATTATGAAATATCTTCGGAGCCCTAGGCAGCTGCCTAGGAGATTTGGCCTGAAAGGTCAATTTTTTTGTTTGGTTGAATTAGGACCCCAATTCATGGTCAATAATAGCCCTATATAATATTATTGAGATGGGAAAAGGTTCAAAAAAATTAGAGCTTGTTAGAGAAAAATATGAGTGAATTACGAAATCGCTCCGGAGCCCTAGGCAGCGGCCTAGGAGATTTGGCCTGAAAGGTCAATTTTTTTGTTTGGTTGAATTAGGACCCCAATTCATGGTCAATAATAGCCCTATATAATATTATTGAGATGGGAAAAGGTTCAAAAAAATTAGAGCTTGTTAGAGAAAAATATGAGTGAATTACGAAATCGATCCGGAGCCCTAGGCAGCGGCCTAGGAGATTTGGCCTGAAAGGTCAATTTTTTTGTTTGGTTGAATTAGGACCCCAATTCATGGTCAATAACAACCCTATATAATATTATCGAGATGGGAAAAGGGTCAAAAAAATTAGAGCTTGCTAGAGAAAAATATGAGTGAATTACGAGATCGCTTCGGAGTCCTAGGCAGCTGCCTAGGAGATTTGGCCTGAAAGGTCAATTTTTTTGTTTGGTTGAATTAGGACCCCAATTCATGGTCAATAATAGCCCTATATAATATTATTAAGATGGGAAAAGGTTCAAAAAAATTAGAGCATGTTAGAGAGAAATATGAGTGAATTACGAAATCGCTTCGGAGCCCTAGACAACTGCCTAGGAGATTTGGCCTGAAAGGTCAATTTTTTTGTTTGGTTGAACTAGGACCCCAATTCATGGTCAATAACAGCCCTATATAATATTATTGAGATGGGAAAAGGATCAGAAAAATTAGTGCTTGTTAGAGAGAAATATGAGTGAATTACGAGATCGCTTCGGAGCCCTAGGCAGCTGCCTAGGAGATTTGGCCTGAAAGGGCAATTATTTTGTTTGGTTGAATTAGGACCCCAATTCATGGTCATTAACAGCCCTATATAATATTATTGAGATGGGAAAAGGATCAAAAAAATTAGAGCTTGTTAGAGAGAAATATGAGTGAATTACGTGATCGCTTCGGAGCCCTAGGCAGCCGCCTAGGAGATTTGGCCTGAAAGGTCAATTTTTTTGTTTGGTTGAATTAGGACCCCAATTCATGGTCATTAACAGCCCTATATAATATAATTGAGATGGTTAAAGGTTCAAAAAAATTAGAGCTTGTTAGAGAAATATATGAGTGAATTATGAAATATCTTCGGAGCCCTAGGCAGCTGCCTAGGAGATTTGGCCTGAAAGGTCAATTTTTTTGTTTGGTTGAATTAGGACCCCAATTCATGGTCAATAATAGCCCTATATAATATTATTGAGATGGGAAAAGGTTCAAAAAAATTAGAGCTTGTTAGAGAAAAATATGAGTGAATTACGAAATCGCTCCGGAGCCCTCGGCAGCGGCCTAGGAGATTTGGCCTGAAAGGTCAATTTTTTTGTTTGGTTGAATTAGGACCCCAATTCATGGTCAATAACAACCCTATATAATATTATTGAGATGGGAAAAGGATCAAAAAAATTAGAGCTTGCTAGAGAAAAATATGAGTGAATTACGAAATCGCTCCGGAGCCCTAGGCAGCGGCCTAGGAGATTTGGCCTGAAAGGTCAATTTTTTTGTTTGGTTGAATTAGGACCCCAATTCATGGTCAATAACAACCCTATATAATATTATTGAGATGGGAAAAGGATCAAAAAAATTAGAGCTTGCTAGAGAAAAATATGAGTGAATTACGAGATCGCTTCGGAGCCCTAGGCAGCTGCCTAGGAGATTTGGCCTGAAAGGTCAATTTTTTTGTTTGGTTGAATTAGGACCCCAATTCATGGTCAATAATAGCCCTATATAATATTATTAAGATGGGAAAAGGTTCAAAAAAATTAGAGCATGTTAGAGAGAAATATGAGTGAATTACGAAATCGCTTCGGAGCCCTAGACAGCTGCCTAGGAGATTTGGCCTGAAAGGTCAATTTTTTTGTTTGGTTGAACTAGGACCCCAATTCATGGTCAATAACAGCCCTATATAATATTATTGAGATGGGAAAAGGATCAGAAAAATTAGTGCTTGTTAGAGAGAAATATGAGTGAATTACGAGATCGCTTCGGAGCCCTAGGCAGCTGCCTAGGAGATTTGGCCTGAAAGGTCAATTTTTTTGTTTGGTTGAATTAGGACCCCAATTCATGGTCAATAATAGCCCTATATAATATTATTGAGATGGGAAAAGGTTCAAAAAAATTAGAGCTTGTTAGAGAAAAATATGAGTGAATTACGAAATCGCTCCGGAGCCCTAGGCAGCGGCCTAGGAGATTTGGCCTGAAAGGTCAATTTTTTTGTTTGGTTGAATTAGGACCCCAATTCATGGTCAATAACAACCCTATATAATATTATTGAGATGGGAAAAGGATCAAAAAAATTAGAGCTTGCTAGAGAAAAATATGAGTGAATTACGAAATCGCTCCGGAGCCCTAGGCAGCGGCCTAGGAGATTTGGCCTGAAAGGTCAATTTTTTTGTTTGGTTGAATTAGGACCCCAATTCATGGTCAATAACAACCCTATATAATATTATTGAGATGGGAAAAGGATCAAAAAAATTAGATCTTGCTAGAGAAAAATATGAGTGAATTACGAGATCGCTTCGGAGCCCTAGGCAGCTGCCTAGGAGATTTGGCCTGAAAGGTCAATTTTTTTGTTTGGTTGAATTAGGACCCCAATTCATGGTCAATAATAGCCCTATATAATATTATTAAGATGGGAAAAGGTTCAAAAAAATTAGAGCATGTTAGAGAGAAATATGAGTGAATTACGAAATCGCTTCGGAGCCCTAGACAGCTGCCTAGGAGATTTGGCCTGAAAGGTCAATTTTTTTGTTTGGTTGAACTAGGACCCCAATTCATGGTCAATAACAGCCCTATATAATATTATTGAGATGGGAAAAGGATCAGAAAAATTAGTGCTTGTTAGAGAGAAATATGAGTGAATTACGAGATCGCTTCGGAGCCCTAGGCAGCTGCCTAGGAGATTTGGCCTGAAAGGGCAATTATTTTGTTTGGTTGAATTAGGACCCCAATTCATGGTCATTAACAGCCCTATATAATATTATTGAGATGGGAAAAGGATCAAAAAAATTAGAGCTTGTTAGAGAGAAATATGAGTGAATTACGTGATCGCTTCGGAGCCCTAGGCAGCCGCCTAGGAGATTTGGCCTGAAAGGTCAATTTTTTTGTTTGGTTGAATTAGGACCCCAATTCATGGTCATTAACAGCCCTATATAATATAATTGAGATGGGAAGAGGTTCAAAAAAATTAGAGCTTGTTAGAGAAATATATGAGTGAATTATGAAATATCTTCGGAGCCCTAGGCAGCTGCCTAGGAGATTTGGCCTGAAAGGTCAATTTTTTTGTTTGGTTGAATTAGGACCCCAATTCATGGTCAATAATAGCCCTATATAATATTATTGAGATGGGAAAAGGTTCAAAAAAATTAGAGCTTGTTAGAGAAAAATATGAGTGAATTACGAAATCGCTCCGGAGCCCTAGGCAGCGGCCTAGGAGATTTGGCCTGAAAGGTCAATTTTTTTGTTTGGTTGAATTAGGACCCTAATTCATGGTCAATAACAACCCTATATAATATTATTGAGATGGGAAAAGGATCAAAAAACTTAGAGCTTGCTAGAGAAAAATATGAGTGAATAACGAGATCGCTTCGGAGCCCTAGGCAGCTGCCTAGGAGATTTGGCCTGAAAGGTCAATTTTTTTGTTTGGTTGAATTAGGACCCCAATTCATGGTCAATAATAGCCCTATATAATATTATTAAGATGGGAAAAGGTTCAAAAAAATTAGAGCATGTTAGAGAGAAATATGAGTGAATTACGAAATCGCTTCGGAGCCCTAGACAGCTGCCTAGGAGATTTGGCCTGAAAGGTCAATTTTTTTGTTTGGTTGAACTAGGACCCCAATTCATGGTCAATAACAGCCCTATATAATATTATTGAGATGGGAAAAGGTTCAAAAAAATTAGAGCTTGTTAGAGAAAAATATGAGTGAATTACGAAATCGCTCCGGAGCCCTAGGCAGCGGCCTAGGAGATTTGGCCTGAAAGGTCAATTTTTTTGTTTGGTTGAATTAGGACCCCAATTCATGGTCAATAACAACCCTATATAATATTATTGAGATGGGAAAAGGATTAAAAAAATTAGAGCTTGCTAGAGAAAAATATGAGTGAATTACGAGATCGCTTCGGAGCCCTAGGCAGCTGCCTAGGAGATTTGGCCTGAAAGGTCAATTTTTTTGTTTGGTTGAATTAGGACCCCAATTCATGGTCAATAACAACCCTATATAATATTATTGAGATGGGAAAAGGATCAAAAAAATTAGAGCTTGCTAGAGAAAAATATGAGTGAATTACGAGATCGCTTCGGAGCCCTAGGCAGCTGCCTAGGAGATTTGGCCTGAAAGGGCAATTATTTTGTTTGGTTGAATTAGGACCCCAATTCATGGTCATTAACAGCCCTATATAATATTATTGAGATGGGAAAAGGATCAAAAAAATTAGAGCTTGTTAGAGAGAAATATGAGTGAATTACGTGATCGCTTCGGAGCCCTAGGCAGCCGCCTAGGAGATTTGGCCTGAAAGGTCAATTTTTTTGTTTGGTTGAATTAGGACCCCAATTCATGGTCATTAACAGCCCTATATAATATAATTGAGATGGGAAGAGGTTCAAAAAAATTAGAGCTTGTTAGAGAAATATATGAGTGAATTATGAAATATCTTCGGAGCCCTAGGCAGCTGCCTAGGAGATTTGGCCTGAAAGGTCAATTTTTTTGTTTGGTTGAATTAGGACCCCAATTCATGGTCAATAATAGCCCTATATAATATTATTGAGATGGGAAAAGGTTCAAAAAAATTAGAGCTTGTTAGAGAAAAATATGAGTGAATTACGAAATCGCTCCGGAGCCCTCGGCAGCGGCCTAGGAGATTTGGCCTGAAAGGTCAATTTTTTTGTTTGGTTGAATTAGGACCCCAATTCATGGTCAATAACAACCCTATATAATATTATTGAGATGGGAAAAGGATCAAAAAAATTAGAGCTTGCTAGAGAAAAATATGAGTGAATTACGAAATCGCTCCGGAGCCCTAGGCAGCGGCCTAGGAGATTTGGCCTGAAAGGTCAATTTTTTTGTTTGGTTGAATTAGGACCCCAATTCATGGTCAATAACAACCCTATATAATATTATTGAGATGGGAAAAGGATCAAAAAAATTAGAGCTTGCTAGAGAAAAATATGAGTGAATTACGAGATCGCTTCGGAGCCCTAGGCAGCTGCCTAGGAGATTTGGCCTGAAAGGTCAATTTTTTTGTTTGGTTGAATTAGGACCCCAATTCATGGTCAATAATAGCCCTATATAATATTATTAAGATGGGAAAAGGTTCAAAAAAATTAGAGCATGTTAGAGAGAAATATGAGTGAATTACGAAATCGCTTCGGAGCCCTAGACAGCTGCCTAGGAGATTTGGCCTGAAAGGTCAATTTTTTTGTTTGGTTGAACTAGGACCCCAATTCATGGTCAATAACAGCCCTATATAATATTATTGAGATGGGAAAAGGATCAGAAAAATTAGTGCTTGTTAGAGAGAAATATGAGTGAATTACGAGATCGCTTCGGAGCCCTAGGCAGCTGCCTAGGAGATTTGGCCTGAAAGGTCAATTTTTTTGTTTGGTTGAATTAGGACCCCAATTCATGGTCAATAATAGCCCTATATAATATTATTGAGATGGGAAAAGGTTCAAAAAAATTAGAGCTTGTTAGAGAAAAATATGAGTGAATTACGAAATCGCTCCGGAGCCCTAGGCAGCGGCCTAGGAGATTTGGCCTGAAAGGTCAATTTTTTTGTTTGGTTGAATTAGGACCCCAATTCATGGTCAATAACAACCCTATATAATATTATTGAGATGGGAAAAGGATCAAAAAAATTAGAGCTTGCTAGAGAAAAATATGAGTGAATTACGAAATCGCTCCGGAGCCCTAGGCAGCGGCCTAGGAGATTTGGCCTGAAAGGTCAATTTTTTTGTTTGGTTGAATTAGGACCCCAATTCATGGTCAATAACAACCCTATATAATATTATTGAGATGGGAAAAGGATCAAAAAAATTAGAGCTTGCTAGAGAAAAATATGAGTGAATTACGAGATCGCTTCGGAGCCCTAGGCAGCTGCCTAGGAGATTTGGCCTGAAAGGTCAATTTTTTTGTTTGGTTGAATTAGGACCCCAATTCATGGTCAATAATAGCCCTATATAATATTATTAAGATGGGAAAAGGTTCAAAAAAATTAGAGCATGTTAGAGAGAAATATGAGTGAATTACGAAATCGCTTCGGAGCCCTAGACAGCTGCCTAGGAGATTTGGCCTGAAAGGTCAATTTTTTTGTTTGGTTGAACTAGGACCCCAATTCATGGTCAATAACAGCCCTATATAATATTATTGAGATGGGAAAAGGATCAGAAAAATTAGTGCTTGTTAGAGAGAAATATGAGTGAATTACGAGATCGCTTCGGAGCCCTAGGCAGCTGCCTAGGAGATTTGGCCTGAAAGGGCAATTATTTTGTTTGGTTGAATTAGGACCCCAATTCATGGTCATTAACAGCCCTATATAATATTATTGAGATGGGAAAAGGATCAAAAAAATTAGAGCTTGTTAGAGAGAAATATGAGTGAATTACGTGATCGCTTCGGAGCCCTAGGCAGCCGCCTAGGAGATTTGGCCTGAAAGGTCAATTTTTTTGTTTGGTTGAATTAGGACCCCAATTCATGGTCATTAACAGCCCTATATAATATAATTGAGATGGGAAGAGGTTCAAAAAAATTAGAGCTTGTTAGAGAAATATATGAGTGAATTATGAAATATCTTCGGAGCCCTAGGCAGCTGCCTAGGAGATTTGGCCTGAAAGGTCAATTTTTTTGTTTGGTTGAATTAGGACCCCAATTCATGGTCAATAATAGCCCTATATAATATTATTGAGATGGGAAAAGGTTCAAAAAAATTAGAGCTTGTTAGAGAAAAATATGAGTGAATTACGAAATCGCTCCGGAGCCCTAGGCAGCGGCCTAGGAGATTTGGCCTGAAAGGTCAATTTTTTTGTTTGGTTGAATTAGGACCCTAATTCATGGTCAATAACAACCCTATATAATATTATTGAGATGGGAAAAGGATCAAAAAACTTAGAGCTTGCTAGAGAAAAATATGAGTGAATAACGAGATCGCTTCGGAGCCCTAGGCAGCTGCCTAGGAGATTTGGCCTGAAAGGTCAATTTTTTTGTTTGGTTGAATTAGGACCCCAATTCATGGTCAATAATAGCCCTATATAATATTATTAAGATGGGAAAAGGTTCAAAAAAATTAGAGCATGTTAGAGAGAAATATGAGTGAATTACGAAATCGCTTCGGAGCCCTAGACAGCTGCCTAGGAGATTTGGCCTGAAAGGTCAATTTTTTTGTTTGGTTGAACTAGGACCCCAATTCATGGTCAATAACAGCCCTATATAATATTATTGAGATGGGAAAAGGTTCAAAAAAATTAGAGCTTGTTAGAGAAAAATATGAGTGAATTACGAAATCGCTCCGGAGCCCTAGGCAGCGGCCTAGGAGATTTGGCCTGAAAGGTCAATTTTTTTGTTTGGTTGAATTAGGACCCCAATTCATGGTCAATAACAACCCTATATAATATTATTGAGATGGGAAAAGGATTAAAAAAATTAGAGCTTGCTAGAGAAAAATATGAGTGAATTACGAGATCGCTTCGGAGCCCTAGGCAGCTGCCTAGGAGATTTGGCCTGAAAGGTCAATTTTTTTGTTTGGTTGAATTAGGACCCCAATTCATGGTCAATAATAGCCCTATATAATATTATTAAGATGGGAAAAGGTTCAAAAAAATTAGAGCATGTTAGAGAGAAATATGAGTGAATTACGAAATCGCTTCGGAGCCCTAGACAACTGCCTAGGCGATTTGGCCTGAAAGGTCAATTTTTTTGTTTGGTTGAACTAGGACCCCAATTCATGGTCAATAACAGCCCTATATAATATTATTGAGATGGGAAAAGGATCAGAAAAATTAGTGCTTGTTAGAGAGAAATATGAGTGAATTACGAGATCGCTTCGGAGCCCTAGGCAGCTGCCTAGGAGATTTGGCCTGAAAGGGCAATTATTTTGTTTGGTTGAATTAGGACCCCAATTCATGGTCATTAACAGCCCTATATAATATTATTGAGATGGGAAAAGGATCAAAAAAATTAGAGCTTGTTAGAGAGAAATATGAGTGAATTACGTGATCGCTTCGGAGCCCTAGGCAGCCGCCTAGGAGATTTGGCCTGAAAGGTCAATTTTTTTGTTTGGTTGAATTAGGACCCCAATTCATGGTCATTAACAGCCCTATATAATATAATTGAGATGGTTAAAGGTTCAAAAAAATTAGAGCTTGTTAGAGAAATATATGAGTGAATTATGAAATATCTTCGGAGCCCTAGGCAACTGCCTAGGAGATTTGGCCTGAAAGGTCAATTTTTTTGTTTGGTTGAACTAGGACCCCAATTCATGGTCAATAACAGCCCTATATAATATTATTGAGATGGGAAAAGGTTCAAAAAAATTAGAGCTTGTTAGAGAAAAATATGAGTGAATTACGAAATCGCTCCGGAGCCCTAGGCAGCGGCCTAGGAGATTTGGCCTGAAAGGTCAATTTTTTTGTTTGGTTGAATTAGGAACCCAATTCATGGTCAATAATAGCCCTATATAATATTATTGAGATGGGAAAAGGTTCAAAAAAATTAGAGCTTGTTAGAGAAAAATATGAGTGAATTACGAAATCGATCCGGAGCCCTAGGCAGCGGCCTAGGAGATTTGGCCTGAAAGGTCAATTTTTTTGTTTGGTTGAATTAGGACCCCAATTCATGGTCAATAACAACCCTATATAATATTATCGAGATGGGAAAAGGGTCAAAAAAATTAGAGCTTGCTAGAGAAAAATATGAGTGAATTACGAGATCGCTTCGGAGTCCTAGGCAGCTGCCTAGGAGATTTGGCCTGAAAGGTCAATTTTTTTGTTTGGTTGAATTAGGACCCCAATTCATGGTCAATAATAGCCCTATATAATATTATTAAGATGGGAAAAGGTTCAAAAAAATTAGAGCATGTTAGAGAGAAATATGAGTGAATTACGAAATCGCTTCGGAGCCCTAGACAACTGCCTAGGAGATTTGGCCTGAAAGGTCAATTTTTTTGTTTGGTTGAACTAGGACCCCAATTCATGGTCAATAACAGCCCTATATAATATTATTGAGATGGGAAAAGGATCAGAAAAATTAGTGCTTGTTAGAGAGAAATATGAGTGAATTACGAGATCGCTTCGGAGCCCTAGGCAGCTGCCTAGGAGATTTGGCCTGAAAGGGCAATTATTTTGTTTGGTTGAATTAGGACCCCAATTCATGGTCATTAACAGCCCTATATAATATTATTGAGATGGGAAAAGGATCAAAAAAATTAGAGCTTGTTAGAGAGAAATATGAGTGAATTACGTGATCGCTTCGGAGCCCTAGGCAGCCGCCTAGGAGATTTGGCCTGAAAGGTCAATTTTTTTGTTTGGTTGAATTAGGACCCCAATTCATGGTCATTAACAGCCCTATATAATATAATTGAGATGGGAAAAGGTTCAAAAAAATTAGAGCTTGTTAGAGAAATATATGAGTGAATTATGAAATATCTTCGGAGCCCTAGGCAGCTGCCTAGGAGATTTGGCCTGAAAGGTCAATTTTTTTGTTTGGTTGAATTAGGACCCCAATTCATGGTCAATAATAGCCCTATATAATATTATTGAGATGGGAAAAGGTTCAAAAAAATTAGAGCTTGTTAGAGAAAAATATGAGTGAATTACGAAATCGCTCCGGAGCCCTAGGCAGCGGCCTAGGAGATTTGGCCTGAAAGGTCAATTTTTTTGTTTGGTTGAATTAGGACCCCAATTCATGGTCAATAACAACCCTATATAATATTATTGAGATGGGAAAAGGATTAAAAAAATTAGAGCTTGCTAGAGAAAAATATGAGTGAATTACGAGATCGCTTCGGAGCCCTAGGCAGCTGCCTAGGAGATTTGGCCTGAAAGGTCAATTTTTTTGTTTGGTTGAATTAGGACCCCAATTCATGGTCAATAATAGCCCTATATAATATTATTAAGATGGGAAAAGGTTCAAAAAAATTAGAGCATGTTAGAGAGAAATATGAGTGAATTACGAAATCGCTTCGGAGCCCTAGACAACTGCCTAGGCGATTTGGCCTGAAAGGTCAATTTTTTTGTTTGGTTGAACTAGGACCCCAATTCATGGTCAATAACAGCCCTATATAATATTATTGAGATGGGAAAAGGATCAGAAAAATTAGTGCTTGTTAGAGAGAAATATGAGTGAATTACGAGATCGCTTCGGAGCCCTAGGCAGCTGCCTAGGAGATTTGGCCTGAAAGGGCAATTATTTTGTTTGGTTGAATTAGGACCCCAATTCATGGTCATTAACAGCCCTATATAATATTATTGAGATGGGAAAAGGATCAAAAAAATTAGAGCTTGTTAGAGAGAAATATGAGTGAATTACGTGATCGCTTCGGAGCCCTAGGCAGCCGCCTAGGAGATTTGGCCTGAAAGGTCAATTTTTTTGTTTGGTTGAATTAGGACCCCAATTCATGGTCATTAACAGCCCTATATAATATAATTGAGATGGTTAAAGGTTCAAAAAAATTAGAGCTTGTTAGAGAAATATATGAGTGAATTATGAAATATCTTCGGAGCCCTAGGCAGCTGCCTAGGAGATTTGGCCTGAAAGGTCAATTTTTTTGTTTGGTTGAATTAGGACCCCAATTCATGGTCATTAACAGCCCTATATAATATAATTGAGATGGTTAAAGGTTCAAAAAAATTAGAGCTTGTTAGAGAAATATATGAGTGAATTATGAAATATCTTCGGAGCCCTAGGCAGCTGCCTAGGAGATTTGGCCTGAAAGGTCAATTTTTTTGTTTGGTTGAACTAGGACCCCAATTCATGGTCAATAACAGCCCTATATAATATTATTGAGATGGGAAAAGGTTCAAAAAAATTAGAGCTTGTTAGAGAAAAATATGAGTGAATTACGAAATCGCTCCGGAGCCCTAGGCAGCGGCCTAGGAGATTTGGCCTGAAAGGTCAATTTTTTTGTTTGGTTGAATTAGGAACCCAATTCATGGTCAATAATAGCCCTATATAATATTATTGAGATGGGAAAAGGTTCAAAAAAATTAGAGCTTGTTAGAGAAAAATATGAGTGAATTACGAAATCGATCCGGAGCCCTAGGCAGCGGCCTAGGAGATTTGGCCTGAAAGGTCAATTTTTTTGTTTGGTTGAATTAGGACCCCAATTCATGGTCAATAACAACCCTATATAATATTATCGAGATGGGAAAAGGGTCAAAAAAATTAGAGCTTGCTAGAGAAAAATATGAGTGAATTACGAGATCGCTTCGGAGTCCTAGGCAGCTGCCTAGGAGATTTGGCCTGAAAGGTCAATTTTTTTGTTTGGTTGAATTAGGACCCCAATTCATGGTCAATAATAGCCCTATATAATATTATTAAGATGGGAAAAGGTTCAAAAAAATTAGAGCATGTTAGAGAGAAATATGAGTGAATTACGAAATCGCTTCGGAGCCCTAGACAACTGCCTAGGAGATTTGGCCTGAAAGGTCAATTTTTTTGTTTGGTTGAACTAGGACCCCAATTCATGGTCAATAACAGCCCTATATAATATTATTGAGATGGGAAAAGGATCAGAAAAATTAGTGCTTGTTAGAGAGAAATATGAGTGAATTACGAGATCGCTTCGGAGCCCTAGGCAGCTGCCTAGGAGATTTGGCCTGAAAGGGCAATTATTTTGTTTGGTTGAATTAGGACCCCAATTCATGGTCATTAACAGCCCTATATAATATTATTGAGATGGGAAAAGGATCAAAAAAATTAGAGCTTGTTAGAGAGAAATATGAGTGAATTACGAAATCGCTTCGGAGCCCTAGGC
The DNA here is from genome assembly GCF_963169125.1 of Humulus lupulus. Taxonomy (NCBI): domain Eukaryota; kingdom Viridiplantae; phylum Streptophyta; class Magnoliopsida; order Rosales; family Cannabaceae; genus Humulus; species Humulus lupulus. The sequence continues at coordinate 287,372,160 of NC_084795.1, forward strand.
AGCCGCCTAGGAGATTTGGCCTGAAAGGTCAATTTTTTTGTTTGGTTGAATTAGGACCCCAATTCATGGTCATTAACAGCCCTATATAATATAATTGAGATGGGAAAAGGTTCAAAAAAATTAGAGCTTGTTAGAGAAATATATGAGTGAATTATGAAATATCTTCGGAGCCCTAGGCAGCTGCCTAGGAGATTTGGCCTGAAAGGTCAATTTTTTTGTTTGGTTGAATTAGGACCCCAATTCATGGTCAATAATAGCCCTATATAATATTATTGAGATGGGAAAAGGTTCAAAAAAATTAGAGCTTGTTAGAGAAAAATATGAGTGAATTACGAAATCGCTCCGGAGCCCTAGGCAGCGGCCTAGGAGATTTGGCCTGAAAGGTCAATTTTTTTGTTTGGTTGAATTAGGACCCCAATTCATGGTCAATAACAACCCTATATAATATTATTGAGATGGGAAAAGGATTAAAAAAATTAGAGCTTGCTAGAGAAAAATATGAGTGAATTACGAGATCGCTTCGGAGCCCTAGGCAGCTGCCTAGGAGATTTGGCCTGAAAGGTCAATTTTTTTGTTTGGTTGAATTAGGACCCCAATTCATGGTCAATAATAGCCCTATATAATATTATTAAGATGGGAAAAGGTTCAAAAAAATTAGAGCATGTTAGAGAGAAATATGAGTGAATTACGAAATCGCTTCGGAGCCCTAGACAACTGCCTAGGCGATTTGGCCTGAAAGGTCAATTTTTTTGTTTGGTTGAACTAGGACCCCAATTCATGGTCAATAACAGCCCTATATAATATTATTGAGATGGGAAAAGGATCAGAAAAATTAGTGCTTGTTAGAGAGAAATATGAGTGAATTACGAGATCGCTTCGGAGCCCTAGGCAGCTGCCTAGGAGATTTGGCCTGAAAGGGCAATTATTTTGTTTGGTTGAATTAGGACCCCAATTCATGGTCATTAACAGCCCTATATAATATTATTGAGATGGGAAAAGGATCAAAAAAATTAGAGCTTGTTAGAGAGAAATATGAGTGAATTACGTGATCGCTTCGGAGCCCTAGGCAGCCGCCTAGGAGATTTGGCCTGAAAGGTCAATTTTTTTGTTTGGTTGAATTAGGACCCCAATTCATGGTCATTAACAGCCCTATATAATATAATTGAGATGGTTAAAGGTTCAAAAAAATTAGAGCTTGTTAGAGAAATATATGATTGAATTATGAAATATCTTCGGAGCCCTAGGCAGCTGCCTAGGAGATTTGGCCTGAAAGGTCAATTTTTTTGTTTGGTTGAATTAGGACCCCAATTCATGGTCATTAACAGCCCTATATAATATAATTGAGATGGTTAAAGGTTCAAAAAAATTAGAGCTTGTTAGAGAAATATATGAGTGAATTATGAAATATCTTCGGAGCCCTAGGCAGCTGCCTAGGAGATTTGGCCTGAAAGGTCAATTTTTTTGTTTGGTTGAATTAGGACCCCAATTCATGGTCAATAATAGCCCTATATAATATTATTGAGATGGGAAAAGGTTCAAAAAAATTAGAGCTTGTTAGAGAAAAATATGAGTGAATTACGAAATCGCTCCGGAGCCCTAGGCAGCGGCCTAGGAGATTTGGCCTGAAAGGTCAATTTTTTTGTTTGGTTGAATTAGGACCCCAATTCATGGTCAATAACAACCCTATATAATATTATTGAGATGGGAAAAGGATCAAAAAAATTAGAGCTTGCTAGAGAAAAGTATGAGTGAATTACGAAATCGCTCCGGAGCCCTAGGCAGCGGCCTAGGAGATTTGGCCTGAAAGGTCAATTTTTTTGTTTGGTTGAATTAGGACCCCAATTCATGGTCAATAACAACCCTATATAATATTATTGAGATGGGAAAAGGATCAAAAAAATTAGAGCTTGCTAGAGAAAAATATGAGTGAATTACGAGATCGCTTCGGAGCCCTAGGCAGCTGCCTAGGAGATTTGGCCTGAAAGGTCAATTTTTTTGTTTGGTTGAATTAGGACCCCAATTCATGGTCAATAATAGCCCTATATAATATTATTAAGATGGGAAAAGGTTCAAAAAAATTAGAGCATGTTAGAGAGAAATATGAGTGAATTACGAAATCGCTTCGGAGCCCTAGACAGCTGCCTAGGAGATTTGGCCTGAAAGGTCAATTTTTTTGTTTGGTTGAACTAGGACCCCAATTCATGGTCAATAACAGCCCTATATAATATTATTGAGATGGGAAAAGGATCAGAAAAATTAGTGCTTGTTAGAGAGAAATATGAGTGAATTACGAGATCGCTTCGGAGCCCTAGGCAGCTGCCTAGGAGATTTGGCCTGAAAGGTCAATTTTTTTGTTTGGTTGAATTAGGACCCCAATTCATGGTCAATAATAGCCCTATATAATATTATTGAGATGGGAAAAGGTTCAAAAAAATTAGAGCTTGTTAGAGAAAAATATGAGTGAATTACGAAATCGCTCCGGAGCCCTAGGCAGCGGCCTAGGAGATTTGGCCTGAAAGGTCAATTTTTTTGTTTGGTTGAATTAGGACCCCAATTCATGGTCAATAACAACCCTATATAATATTATTGAGATGGGAAAAGGATCAAAAAAATTAGAGCTTGCTAGAGAAAAATATGAGTGAATTACGAAATCGCTCCGGAGCCCTAGGCAGCGGCCTAGGAGATTTGGCCTGAAAGGTCAATTTTTTTGTTTGGTTGAATTAGGACCCCAATTCATGGTCAATAACAACCCTATATAATATTATTGAGATGGGAAAAGGATCAAAAAAATTAGAGCTTGCTAGAGAAAAATATGAGTGAATTACGAGATCGCTTCGGAGCCCTAGGCAGCTGCCTAGGAGATTTGGCCTGAAAGGTCAATTTTTTTGTTTGGTTGAATTAGGACCCCAATTCATGGTCAATAATAGCCCTATATAATATTATTAAGATGGGAAAAGGTTCAAAAAAATTAGAGCATGTTAGAGAGAAATATGAGTGAATTACGAAATCGCTTCGGAGCCCTAGACAGCTGCCTAGGAGATTTGGCCTGAAAGGTCAATTTTTTTGTTTGGTTGAACTAGGACCCCAATTCATGGTCAATAACAGCCCTATATAATATTATTGAGATGGGAAAAGGATCAGAAAAATTAGTGCTTGTTAGAGAGAAATATGAGTGAATTACGAGATCACTTCGGAGCCCTAGGCAGCTGCCTAGGAGATTTGGCCTGAAAGGGCAATTATTTTGTTTGGTTGAATTAGGACCCCAATTCATGGTCATTAACAGCCCTATATAATATTATTGAGATGGGAAAAGGATCAAAAAAATTAGAGCTTGTTAGAGAGAAATATGAGTGAATTACGTGATCGCTTCGGAGCCCTAGGCAGCCGCCTAGGAGATTTGGCCTGAAAGGTCAATTTTTTTGTTTGGTTGAATTAGGACCCCAATTCATGGTCATTAACAGCCCTATATAATATAATTGAGATGGGAAAAGGTTCAAAAAAATTAGAGCTTGTTAGAGAAATATATGAGTGAATTATGAAATATCTTCGGAGCCCTAGGCAGCTGCCTAGGAGATTTGGCCTGAAAGGTCAATTTTTTTGTTTGGTTGAATTAGGACCCCAATTCATGGTCATTAACAGCCCTATATAATATAATTGAGATGGTTAAAGGTTCAAAAAAATTAGAGCTTGTTAGAGAAATATATGAGTGAATTATGAAATATCTTCGGAGCCCTAGGCAGCTGCCTAGGAGATTTGGCCTGAAAGGTCAATTTTTTTGTTTGGTTGAATTAGGACCCCAATTCATGGTCAATAATAGCCCTATATAATATTATTGAGATGGGAAAAGGTTCAAAAAAATTAGAGCTTGTTAGAGAAAAATATGAGTGAATTACGAAATCGCTCCGGAGCCCTAGGCAGCGGCCTAGGAGATTTGGCCTGAAAGGTCAATTTTTTTGTTTGGTTGAATTAGGACCCCAATTCATGGTCAATAACAACCCTATATAATATTATTGAGATGGGAAAAGGATCAAAAAAATTAGAGCTTGCTAGAGAAAAATATGAGTGAATTACGAAATCGCTCCGGAGCCCTAGGCAGCGGCCTAGGAGATTTGGCCTGAAAGGTCAATTTTTTTGTTTGGTTGAATTAGGACCCCAATTCATGGTCAATAACAACCCTATATAATATTATTGAGATGGGAAAAGGATCAAAAAAATTAGAGCTTGCTAGAGAAAAATATGAGTGAATTACGAGATCGCTTCGGAGCCCTAGGCAGCTGCCTAGGAGATTTGGCCTGAAAGGTCAATTTTTTTGTTTGGTTGAATTAGGACCCCAATTCATGGTCAATAATAGCCCTATATAATATTATTAAGATGGGAAAAGGTTCAAAAAAATTAGAGCATGTTAGAGAGAAATATGAGTGAATTACGAAATCGCTTCGGAGCCCTAGACAGCTGCCTAGGAGATTTGGCCTGAAAGGTCAATTTTTTTGTTTGGTTGAACTAGGACCCCAATTCATGGTCAATAACAGCCCTATATAATATTATTGAGATGGGAAAAGGATCAGAAAAATTAGTGCTTGTTAGAGAGAAATATGAGTGAATTACGAGATCGCTTCGGAGCCCTAGGCAGCTGCCTAGGAGATTTGGCCTGAAAGGTCAATTTTTTTGTTTGGTTGAATTAGGACCCCAATTCATGGTCAATAATAGCCCTATATAATATTATTGAGATGGGAAAAGGTTCAAAAAAATTAGAGCTTGTTAGAGAAAAATATGAGTGAATTACGAAATCGCTCCGGAGCCCTAGGCAGCGGCCTAGGAGATTTGGCCTGAAAGGTCAATTTTTTTGTTTGGTTGAATTAGGACCCCAATTCATGGTCAATAACAACCCTATATAATATTATTGAGATGGGAAAAGGATCAAAAAAATTAGAGCTTGCTAGAGAAAAATATGAGTGAATTACGAAATCGCTCCGGAGCCCTAGGCAGCGGCCTAGGAGATTTGGCCTGAAAGGTCAATTTTTTTGTTTGGTTGAATTAGGACCCCAATTCATGGTCAATAACAACCCTATATAATATTATTGAGATGGGAAAAGGATCAAAAAAATTAGAGCTTGCTAGAGAAAAATATGAGTGAATTACGAGATCGCTTCGGAGCCCTAGGCAGCTGCCTAGGAGATTTGGCCTGAAAGGTCAATTTTTTTGTTTGGTTGAATTAGGACCCCAATTCATGGTCAATAATAGCCCTATATAATATTATTAAGATGGGAAAAGGTTCAAAAAAATTAGAGCATGTTAGAGAGAAATATGAGTGAATTACGAAATCGCTTCGGAGCCCTAGACAGCTGCCTAGGAGATTTGGCCTGAAAGGTCAATTTTTTTGTTTGGTTGAACTAGGACCCCAATTCATGGTCAATAACAGCCCTATATAATATTATTGAGATGGGAAAAGGATCAGAAAAATTAGTGCTTGTTAGAGAGAAATATGAGTGAATTACGAGATCGCTTCGGAGCCCTAGGCAGCTGCCTAGGAGATTTGGCCTGAAAGGGCAATTATTTTGTTTGGTTGAATTAGGACCCCAATTCATGGTCATTAACAGCCCTATATAATATTATTGAGATGGGAAAAGGATCAAAAAAATTAGAGCTTGTTAGAGAGAAATATGAGTGAATTACGTGATCGCTTCGGAGCCCTAGGCAGCCGCCTAGGAGATTTGGCCTGAAAGGTCAATTTTTTTGTTTGGTTGAATTAGGACCCCAATTCATGGTCATTAACAGCCCTATATAATATAATTGAGATGGGAAAAGGTTCAAAAAAATTAGAGCTTGTTAGAGAAATATATGAGTGAATTATGAAATATCTTCGGAGCCCTAGGCAGCTGCCTAGGAGATTTGGCCTGAAAGGTCAATTTTTTTGTTTGGTTGAATTAGGACCCCAATTCATGGTCAATAATAGCCCTATATAATATTATTGAGATGGGAAAAGGTTCAAAAAAATTAGAGCTTGTTAGAGAAAAATATGAGTGAATTACGAAATCGCTCCGGAGCCCTAGGCAGCGGCCTAGGAGATTTGGCCTGAAAGGTCAATTTTTTTGTTTGGTTGAATTAGGACCCCAATTCATGGTCAATAACAACCCTATATAATATTATTGAGATGGGAAAAGGATTAAAAAAATTAGAGCTTGCTAGAGAAAAATATGAGTGAATTACGAGATCGCTTCGGAGCCCTAGGCAGCTGCCTAGGAGATTTGGCCTGAAAGGTCAATTTTTTTGTTTGGTTGAATTAGGACCCCAATTCATGGTCAATAATAGCCCTATATAATATTATTAAGATGGGAAAAGGTTCAAAAAAATTAGAGCATGTTAGAGAGAAATATGAGTGAATTACGAAATCGCTTCGGAGCCCTAGACAACTGCCTAGGAGATTTGGCCTGAAAGGTCAATTTTTTTGTTTGGTTGAACTAGGACCCCAATTCATGGTCAATAACAGCCCTATATAATATTATTGAGATGGGAAAAGGATCAGAAAAATTAGTGCTTGTTAGAGAGAAATATGAGTGAATTACGAGATCGCTTCGGAGCCCTAGGCAGCTGCCTAGGAGATTTGGCCTGAAAGGGCAATTATTTTGTTTGGTTGAATTAGGACCCCAATTCATGGTCATTAACAGCCCTATATAATATTATTGAGATGGGAAAAGGATCAAAAAAATTAGAGCTTGTTAGAGAGAAATATGAGTGAATTACGTGATCGCTTCGGAGCCCTAGGCAGCCGCCTAGGAGATTTGGCCTGAAAGGTCAATTTTTTTGTTTGGTTGAATTAGGACCCCAATTCATGGTCATTAACAGCCCTATATAATATAATTGAGATGGGAAAAGGTTCAAAAAAATTAGAGCTTGTTAGAGAAATATATGAGTGAATTATGAAATATCTTCGGAGCCCTAGGCAGCTGCCTAGGAGATTTGGCCTGAAAGGTCAATTTTTTTGTTTGGTTGAATTAGGACCCCAATTCATGGTCAATAATAGCCCTATATAATATTATTGAGATGGGAAAAGGTTCAAAAAAATTAGAGCTTGTTAGAGAAAAATATGAGTGAATTACGAAATCGCTCCGGAGCCCTAGGCAGCGGCCTAGGAGATTTGGCCTGAAAGGTCAATTTTTTTGTTTGGTTGAATTAGGACCCCAATTCATGGTCAATAACAGCCCTATATAATATTATTGAGATGGGAAAAGGATCAAAAAAATTAGAGCTTGTTAGAGAGAAATATGAGTGAATTACGAGATCGCTTCGGAGCCCTAGGCAGCTGCCTAGGAGATTTGGCCTGAAAGGTCAATTTTTTTGTTTGGTTGAACTAGGACCCCAATTCATGGTCAATAACAGCCCTATATAATATTATTGAGATGGGAAAAGGATCAGAAAAATTAGTGCTTGTTAGAGAGAAATATGAGTGAATTACGAGATCGCTTCGGAGCCCTAGGCAGCTGCCTAGGAGATTTGGCCTGAAAGGTCAATTTTTTTGTTTGGTTGAATTAGGACCCCAATTCATGGTCAATAATAGCCCTATATAATATTATTGAGATGGGAAAAGGTTCAAAAAAATTAGAGCTTGTTAGAGAAAAATATGAGTGAATTACGAAATCGCTCCGGAGCCCTAGGCAGCGGCCTAGGAGATTTGGCCTGAAAGGTCAACTTTTTTGTTTGGTTGAATTAGGACCCCAATTCATGGTCAATAACAACCCTATATAATATTATTGAGATGGGAAAAGGATCAAAAAAATTAGAGCTTGCTAGAGAAAAATATGAGTGAATTACGAAATCGCTCCGGAGCCCTAGGCAGCGGCCTAGGAGATTTGGCCTGAAAGGTCAATTTTTTTGTTTGGTTGAATTAGGACCCCAATTCATGGTCAATAACAACCCTATATAATATTATTGAGATGGGAAAAGGATCAAAAAAATTAGAGCTTGCTAGAGAAAAATATGAGTGAATTACGAGATCGCTTCGGAGCCCTAGGCAGCTGCCTAGGAGATTTGGCCTGAAAGGTCAATTATTTTGTTTGGTTGAATTAGGACCCCAATTCATGGTCATTAACAGCCCTATATAATATTATTGAGATGGGAAAAGGATCAAAAAAATTAGAGCTTGTTAGAGAGAAATATGAGTGAATTACGTGATCGCTTCGGAGCCCTAGGCAGCCGCCTAGGAGATTTGGCCTGAAAGGTCAATTTTTTTGTTTGGTTGAATTAGGACCCCAATTCATGGTCATTAACAGCCCTATATAATATAATTGAGATGGGAAAAGGTTCAAAAAAATTAGAGCTTGTTAGAGAAATATATGAGTGAATTATGAAATATCTTCGGAGCCCTAGGCAGCTGCCTAGGAGATTTGGCCTGAAAGGTCAATTTTTTTGTTTGGTTGAATTAGGACCCCAATTCATGGTCAATAATAGCCCTATATAATATTATTGAGATGGGAAAAGGTTCAAAAAAATTAGAGCTTGTTAGAGAAAAATATGAGTGAATTACGAAATCGCTCCGGAGCCCTAGGCAGCGGCCTAGGAGATTTGGCCTGAAAGGTCAATTTTTTTGTTTGGTTGAATTAGGACCCCAATTCATGGTCAATAACAACCCTATATAATATTATTGAGATGGGAAAAGGATTAAAAAAATTAGAGCTTGCTAGAGAAAAATATGAGTGAATTACGAGATCGCTTCGGAGCCCTAGGCAGCTGCCTAGGAGATTTGGCCTGAAAGGTCAATTTTTTTGTTTGGTTGAATTAGGACCCCAATTCATGGTCAATAATAGCCCTATATAATATTATTAAGATGGGAAAAGGTTCAAAAAAATTAGAGCATGTTAGAGAGAAATATGAGTGAATTACGAAATCGCTTCGGAGCCCTAGACAACTGCCTAGGAGATTTGGCCTGAAAGGTCAATTTTTTTGTTTGGTTGAACTAGGACCCCAATTCATGGTCAATAACAGCCCTATATAATATTATTGAGATGGGAAAAGGATCAGAAAAATTAGTGCTTGTTAGAGAGAAATATGAGTGAATTACGAGATCGCTTCGGAGCCCTAGGCAGCTGCCTAGGAGATTTGGCCTGAAAGGGCAATTATTTTGTTTGGTTGAATTAGGACCCCAATTCATGGTCATTAACAGCCCTATATAATATTATTGAGATGGGAAAAGGATCAAAAAAATTAGAGCTTGTTAGAGAGAATTATGAGTGAATTACGTGATCGCTTCGGAGCCCTAGGCAGCCGCCTAGGAGATTTGGCCTGAAAGGTCAATTTTTTTGTTTGGTTGAATTAGGACCCCAATTCATGGTCATTAACAGCCCTATATAATATAATTGAGATGGGAAAAGGTTCAAAAAAATTAGAGCTTGTTAGAGAAATATATGAGTGAATTATGAAATATCTTCGGAGCCCTAGGCAGCTGCCTAGGAGATTTGGCCTGAAAGGTCAATTTTTTTGTTTGGTTGAATTAGGACCCCAATTCATGGTCAATAATAGCCCTATATAATATTATTGAGATGGGAAAAGGTTCAAAAAAATTAGAGCTTGTTAGAGAAAAATATGAGTGAATTACGAAATCGCTCCGGAGCCCTAGGCAGCGGCCTAGGAGATTTGGCCTGAAAGGTCAATTTTTTTGTTTGGTTGAATTAGGACCCCAATTCATGGTCAATAACAGCCCTATATAATATTATTGAGATGGGAAAAGGATCAAAAAAATTAGAGCTTGCTAGAGAAAAATATGAGTGAATTACGAAATCGCTCCGGAGCCCTAGGCAGCGGCCTAGGAGATTTGGCCTGAAAGGTCAATTTTTTTGTTTGGTTGAATTAGGACCCCAATTCATGGTCAATAACAACCCTATATAATATTATTGAGATGGGAAAAGGATCAAAAAAATTAGAGCTTGTTAGAGAGAAATATGAGTGAATTACGTGATCGCTTCGGAGCCCTAGGCAGCCGCCTAGGAGATTTGGCCTGAAAGGTCAATTTTTTTGTTTGGTTGAATTAGGACCCCAATTCATGGTCATTAACAGCCCTATATAATATAATTGAGATGGGAAAAGGTTCAAAAAAATTAGAGCTTGTTAGAGAAATATATGAGTGAATTATGAAATATCTTCGGAGCCCTAGGCAGCTGCCTAGGAGATTTGGCCTGAAAGGTCAATTTTTTTGTTTGGTTGAATTAGGACCCCAATTCATGGTCAATAATAGCCCTATATAATATTATTGAGATGGGAAAAGGTTCAAAAAAATTAGAGCTTGTTAGAGAAAAATATGAGTGAATTACGAAATCGCTCCGGAGCCCTAGGCAGCGGCCTAGGAGATTTGGCCTGAAAGGTCAATTTTTTTGTTTGGTTGAATTAGGACCCCAATTCATGGTCAATAACAACCCTATATAATATTATTGAGATGGGAAAAGGATTAAAAAAATTAGAGCTTGCTAGAGAAAAATATGAGTGAATTACGAGATCGCTTCGGAGCCCTAGGCAGCTGCCTAGGAGATTTGGCCTGAAAGGTCAATTTTTTTGTTTGGTTGAATTAGGACCCCAATTCATGGTCAATAATAGCCCTATATAATATTATTAAGATGGGAAAAGGTTCAAAAAAATTAGAGCATGTTAGAGAGAAATATGAGTGAATTACGAAATCGCTTCGGAGCCCTAGACAACTGCCTAGGAGATTTGGCCTGAAAGGTCAATTTTTTTGTTTGGTTGAACTAGGACCCCAATTCATGGTCAATAACAGCCCTATATAATATTATTGAGATGGGAAAAGGATCAGAAAAATTAGTGCTTGTTAGAGAGAAATATGAGTGAATTACGAGATCGCTTCGGAGCCCTAGGCAGCTGCCTAGGAGATTTGGCCTGAAAGGGCAATTATTTTGTTTGGTTGAATTAGGACCCCAATTCATGGTCATTAACAGCCCTATATAATATTATTGAGATGGGAAAAGGATCAAAAAAATTAGAGCTTGTTAGAGAGAAATATGAGTGAATTACGTGATCGCTTCGGAGCCCTAGGCAGCCGCCTAGGAGATTTGGCCTGAAAGGTCAATTTTTTTGTTTGGTTGAATTAGGACCCCAATTCATGGTCATTAACAGCCCTATATAATATAATTGAGATGGGAAAAGGTTCAAAAAAATTAGAGCTTGTTAGAGAAATATATGAGTGAATTATGAAATATCTTCGGAGCCCTAGGCAGCTGCCTAGGAGATTTGGCCTGAAAGGTCAATTTTTTTGTTTGGTTGAATTAGGACCCCAATTCATGGTCAATAATAGCCCTATATAATATTATTGAGATGGGAAAAGGTTCAAAAAAATTAGAGCTTGTTAGAGAAAAATATGAGTGAATTACGAAATCGCTCCGGAGCCCTAGGCAGCGGCCTAGGAGATTTGGCCTGAAAGGTCAATTTTTTTGTTTGGTTGAATTAGGACCCCAATTCATGGTCAATAACAGCCCTATATAATATTATTGAGATGGGAAAAGGATCAAAAAAATTAGAGCTTGCTAGAGAAAAATATGAGTGAATTACGAGATCGCTTCGGAGCCCTAGGCAGCTGCCTAGGAGATTTGGCCTGAAAGGTCAATTTTTTTGTTTGGTTGAATTAGGACCCCAATTCATGGTCAATAATAGCCCTATATAATATTATTAAGATGGGAAAAGGTTCAAAAAAATTAGAGCATGTTAGAGAGAAATATGAGTGAATTACGAAATCGCTTCGGAGCCCTAGACAGCTGCCTAGGAGATTTGGCCTGAAAGGTCAATTTTTTTGTTTGGTTGAACTAGGACCCCAATTCATGGTCAATAACAGCCCTATATAATATTATTGAGATGGGAAAAGGATCAAAAAAATTAGAGCTTGTTAGAGAGAAATATGAGTGAATTACGTGATCGCTTCGGAGCCCTAGGCAGCCGCCTAGGAGATTTGGCCTGAAAGGTCAATTTTTTTGTTTGGTTGAATTAGGACCCCAATTCATGGTCATTAACAGCCCTATATAATATAATTGAGATGGGAAAAGGTTCAAAAAAATTAGAGCTTGTTAGAGAAATATATGAGTGAATTATGAAATATCTTCGGAGCCCTAGGCAGCTGCCTAGGAGATTTGGCCTGAAAGGTCAATTTTTTTTTTTGGTTGAATTAGGACCCCAATTCATGGTCAATAACAGCCCTATATAATATTATTGAGATGGGAAAAGGATCAAAAAAATTAGAGCTTGTTAGAGAGAAATATGAGTGAATTACGAGATCGCTTCGGAGCCCTAGGCAGCTGCCTAGGAGATTTGGCCTGAAAGGGCAATTATTTTGTTTGGTTGAATTAGGACCCCAATTCATGGTCATTAACAGCCCTATATAATATTATTGAGATGGGAAAAGGATCAAAAAAATTAGAGCTTGTTAGAGAAATATATGAGTGAATTATGAAATATCTTCGGAGCCCTAGGCCGCTGCCTAGGAGATTTGGCCTGAAAGGTCAATTTTTTTGTTTGGTTGAATTAGGACCCCAATTCATGGTCAATAATAGCCCTATATAATATTATTGAGATGGGAAAAGGTTCAAAAAAATTAGAGCTTGTTAGAGAAAAATATGAGTGAATTACGAAATCGCTCCGGAGCCCTAGGCAGCGGCCTAGGAGATTTGGCCTGAAAGGTCAATTTTTTTGTTTGGTTGAATTAGGACCCCAATTCATGGTCAATAACAACCCTATATAATATTATTGAGATGGGAAAAGGATAAAAAAAATTAGAGCTTGCTAGAGAAAAATATGAGTGAATTACGAGATCGCTTCGGAGCCCTAGGCAGCTGCCTAGGAGATTTGGCCTGAAAGGTCAATTTTTTTGTTTGGTTGAATTAGGACCCCAATTCATGGTCAATAATAGCCCTATATAATATTATTAAGATGGGAAAAGGTTCAAAAAAATTAGAGCATGTTAGAGAGAAATATGAGTGAATTACGAAATCGCTTCGGAGCCCTAGACAACTGCCTAGGAGATTTGGCCTGAAAGGTCAATTTTTTTGTTTGGTTGAACTAGGACCCCAATTCATGGTCAATAACAGCCCTATATAATATTATTGAGATGGGAAAAGGATCAGAAAAATTAGTGCTTGTTAGAGAGAAATATGAGTGAATTACGAGATCGCTTCGGAGCCCTAGGCAGCTGCCTAGGAGATTTGGCCTGAAAGGGCAATTATTTTGTTTGGTTGAATTAGGACCCCAATTCATGGTCATTAACAGCCCTATATAATATTATTGAGATGGGAAAAGGATCAAAAAAATTAGAGCTTGTTAGAGAGAAATATGAGTGAATTACGTGATCGCTTCGGAGCCCTAGGCAGCCGCCTAGGAGATTTGGCCTGAAAGGTCAATTTTTTTGTTTGGTTGAATTAGGACCCCAATTCATGGTCATTAACAGCCCTATATAATATAATTGAGATGGGAAAAGGTTCAAAAAAATTAGAGCTTGTTAGAGAAATATATGAGTGAATTATGAAATATCTTCGGAGCCCTAGGCAGCTGCCTAGGAGATTTGGCCTGAAAGGTCAATTTTTTTGTTTGGTTGAATTAGGACCCCAATTCATGGTCAATAATAGCCCTATATAATATTATTGAGATGGGAAAAGGTTCAAAAAAATTAGAGCTTGTTAGAGAAAAATATGAGTGAATTACGAAATCGCTCCGGAGCCCTAGGCAGCGGCCTAGGAGATTTGGCCTGAAAGGTCAATTTTTTTGTTTGGTTGAATTAGGACCCCAATTCATGGTCAATAACAACCCTATATAATATTATTGAGATGGGAAAAGGATCAAAAAAATTAGAGCTTGCTAGAGAAAAATATGAGTGAATTACGAGATCGCTTCGGAGCCCTAGGCAGCTGCCTAGGAGATTTGGCCTGAAAGGTCAATTTTTTTGTTTGGTTGAATTAGGACCCCAATTCATGGTCAATAATAGCCCTATATAATATTATTAAGATGGGAAAAGGTTCAAAAAAATTAGAGCATGTTAGAGAGAAATATGAGTGAATTACGAAATCGCTTCGGAGCCCTAGACAACTGCCTAGGAGATTTGGCCTGAAAGGTCAATTTTTTTGTTTGGTTGAACTAGGACCCCAATTCATGGTCAATAACAGCCCTATATAATATTATTGAGATGGGAAAAGGATCAGAAAAATTAGTGCTTGTTAGAGAGAAATATGAGTGAATTACGAGATCGCTTCGGAGACCTAGGCAGCTGCCTAGGAGATTTGGCCTGAAAGGGCAATTATTTTGTTTGGTTGAATTAGGACCCCAATTCATGGTCATTAACAGCCCTATATAATATTATTGAGATGGGAAAAGGATCAAAAAAATTAGAGCTTGTTAGAGAGAAATATGAGTGAATTACGTGATCGCTTCGGAGCCCTAGGCAGCCGCCTAGGAGATTTGGCCTGAAAGGTCAATTTTTTTGTTTGGTTGAATTAGGACCCCAATTCATGGTCATTAACAGCCCTATATAATATAATTGAGATGGGAAAAGGTTCAAAAAAATTAGAGCTTGTTAGAGAAATATATGAGTGAATTATGAAATATCTTCGGAGCCCTAGGCAGCTGCCTAGGAGATTTGGCCTGAAAGGTCAATTTTTTTGTTTGGTTGAATTAGGACCCCAATTCATGGTCAATAATAGCCCTATATAATATTATTGAGATGGGAAAAGGTTCAAAAAAATTAAAGCTTGTTAGAGAAAAATATGAGTGAATTACGAAATCGCTCCGGAGCCCTGGGCAGCGGCCTAGGAGATTTGGCCTGAAAGGTCAATTTTTTTGTTTGGTTGAATTAGGACCCCAATTCATGGTCAATAACAACCCTATATAATATTATTGAGATGGGAAAAGGATCAAAAAAATTAGAGCTTGCTAGAGAAAAATATGAGTGAATTACGAGATCGCTTCGGAGCCCTAGGCAGCTGCCTAGGAGATTTGGCCTGAAAGGTCAATTTTTTTGTTTGGTTGAATTAGGACCCCAATTAATGGTCAATAATAGCCCTATATAATATTATTAAGATGGGAAAAGGTTCAAAAAAATTAGAGCATGTTAGAGAGAAATATGAGTGAATTACGAAATCGCTTCGGAGCCCTAGACAGCTGCCTAGGAGATTTGGCCTGAAAGGTCAATTTTTTTGTTTGGTTGAACTAGGACCCCAATTCATGGTCAATAACAGCCCTATATAATATTATTGAGATGGGAAAAGGATCAAAAAAATTAGAGCTTGTTAGAGAGAAATATGAGTGAATTACGTGATCGCTTCGGAGCCCTAGGCAGCCGCCTAGGAGATTTGGCCTGAAAGGTCAATTTTTTTGTTTGGTTGAATTAGGACCCCAATTCATGGTCATTAACAGCCCTATATAATATAATTGAGATGGGAAAAGGTTCAAAAAAATTAGAGCTTGTTAGAGAAATATATGAGTGAATTATGAAATATCTTCGGAGCCCTAGGCAGCTGCCTAGGAGATTTGGCCTGAAAGGTCAATTTTTTTGTTTGGTTGAATTAGGACCCCAATTCATGGTCAATAACAGCCCTATATAATATTATTGAGATGGGAAAAGGATCAAAAAAATTAGAGCTTGTTAGAGAGAAATATGAGTGAATTACGAGATCGCTTCGGAGCCCTAGGCAGCTGCCTAGGAGATTTGGCCTGAAAGGGCAATTATTTTGTTTGGTTGAATTAGGACCCCAATTCATGGTCATTAACAGCCCTATATAATATTATTGAGATGGGAAAAGGATCAAAAAAATTAGAGCTTGTTAGAGAAATATATGAGTGAATTATGAAATATCTTCGGAGCCCTAGGCAGCTGCCTAGGAGATTTGGCCTGAAAGGTCAATTTTTTTGTTTGGTTGAATTAGGACCCCAATTCATGGTCAATAACAGCCCTATATAATATTATTGAGATGGGAAAAGGATCAAAAAAATTAGAGCTTGTTAGAGAGAAATATGAGTGAATTACGAGATCGCTTCGGAGCCCTAGGCAGCTGCCTAGGAGATTTGGCCTGAAAGGTCAATTTTTTTGTTTGGTTGAATTAGGACCCCAATTAATGGTCAATAATAGCCCTATATAATATTATTGAGATGGGAAAAGGTTCAAAAAAATTAGAGCTTGTTAGAGAGAAATATGAGTGAATTACGAAATCGCTACGGAGCCCTAGGCAGCGGCCTAGGAGATTTGGCTTGAAAGGTCAATTTTTTTGTTTGGTTGAATTAGGACCCCAATTCATGGTCAATAACAGCCCTATATAATATTATTGAGATGGGAAAAGGATCAAAAAAATTAGAGCTTGTTAGAGAGAAATATGAGTGAATTACGAGATCGCTTCGGAGCCCTAGGCAGGAGATTTGGCCTGAAAGGTCAATTTTTTTGTTTGGTTGAATTAGGACCCCAATTCATGGTCAATAACAGCCCTATATAATATTATTGAGATGGGAAAAGGATTAAAAAAATAAGAGCTTGTTTGAGAGAAATATGAGTGAATTACGAGATCGCTTCGGAGCCCTAGGCAGCTGCCTAGGAGATTTGGCCTGAAAGGTCAATTTTTTTGTTTGGTTGAATTAGGACCCCAATTCATGGTCATTAACAGCCCTATATAATATTATTGAGTTGGGAAAAGGATCAAAAAAATTAGAGCTTGTAAGAGATAAATATGAGTGAATTATGAAATATCTTCGGAGCCCTAGGCCGCTGCCTAGGAGATTGGGCCTGAAAGGTCAATTTTTTTGTTTGGTTGAATTAGGACTCCAATTCGTATTCAATAACAGCCCTATATAATATTATTGAGATGGGAAAAGGATCAAAAAAATTAGAGCTTGTTAGAGAGAAATATGAGTGAATTACGAGATCGCTTCGGAGCCCTAGGCAGCTGCCTAGGAGATTTGGCCTGAGAGGTCAATTTTTTTGTTTGGTTGAATTAGGACCCAAATTCATGGTCAATAATAGCCCTATATAATATTATTGAGATGGGGAAAGGTTCAAAAAAATTAGAGCTTGTTAGAGATATATATGAGTGAATTATGAAATATCTTCGGAGCCCTAGGCAGCTGCCTAGGAGATTTGGCCTGAAAGGTCAATTTTTTTGTTTGGTTGAATTAGGACCCCAATTCATGGTCAATAACAGCCCTATATAATATTATTGAGATGGGAAAAGGATTAAAAAAATAAGAGCTTGTTAGAGAGAAATATGAGTGAATTACGAGATCGCTTCGGAGCCCTAGGCAGCTGCCTAGGAGATTTGGCCTGAAAGGTCAATTTTTTTGTTTGGTTGAATTAGGACCCCAATTCATGGTCATTAACAGCCCTATATAATATTATTGAGATGGGAAAAGGTTCAAAAAAATTAGAGCTTGTTAGAGATATATATGAGTGAATTATGAAATATCTTCGGAGCCCTAGGCAGCTGCCTAGGAGATTTGGCCTGAAAGGTCTATTTTTTTGTTTGGTTGAATTAGGACCCCAATTCATGGTGAATAACAGCCCTATATAATATTATTGAGATGGGAAAAGGATCAAAAAAATTAGAGCTTGTTAGAGAGAAATATGTGTGAATTACGAGATCGCTTCGGAGCCCTAGGCAGCTGCCTAGGAGATTTGGCCTGAAAGGTCAATTTTTTTGTTTGGTTGAATTAGGACTCCAATTCATGGTCATTAACAGCCCTATATAATATTATTGAGTTGGGAAAAGGATCAAAAAAATTAGAGCTTGTAAGAGATAAATATGAGTGAATTATGAAATATCTTCGGAGCCCTAGGCAGCTGCCTAGGAGATTGGGCCTGAAAGGTCAATTTTTTTGTTTGGTTGAATTAGGACTCCAATTCGTATTCAATAACAGCCCTATATAATATTATTGAGATGGGAAAAGGTTCAAAAAAATTAGAGCTTGTTAGAGATAAATATGAGTGAATTACGAGATCGCTTCGGAGCCCTAGGCAGCTGCCTAGGAGATTTGGCCTGAGAGGTCAATTTTTTTGTTTGGTTGAATTAGGACCCAAATTCATGGTCAATAATAGCCCTATATAATATTATTGAGATGGGAAAAGGTTCAAAAAAATTAGAGCTTGTTAGAGATATATATGAGTGAATTATGAAATATCTTCGGAGCCCTAGGCAGCTGCCTAGGAGATTTGGCCTGAAAATTCAATTTTTTTGTTTGGTTGAATTAGGACCCCAATTCATGGTCAATAACAGCCCTATATAATTTTATTGAGATGGGAAAAGGATTAAAAAAATAAGAGCTTGTTAGAGAGAAATATGAGTGAATTACGAGATCGCTTCGGAGCCCTAGGCAGCTGCCTAGGAGATTTGGCCTGAAAGGTCAATTTTTTTGTTTGGCTGAATTAGGACCCCAATTCATGGTCATTAACAGCCCTATATAATATTATTGAGATGGGAAAAGGTTCAAAAAAATTAGAGCTTGTTAGAGATATATATGAGTGAATTATGAAATATCTTCGGAGCCCTAGGCAGCTGCCTAGGAGATTTGGCCTGAAAGGTCTATTTTTTTGTTTGGTTGAATTAGGACCCCAATTCATGGTCAATAACAGCCCTATATAATATTATTGAGATGGGAAAAGGATCAAAAAAATTAGAGCTTGTTAGAGGGAAATATGAGTGAATTACGAGATCGCTTCGGAGCCCTAGGCAGCTGCCTAGGAGATTTGGCCTGAAAGGTCCATTTTTTTGTTTGGTTGAATTACGACCCCAATTCATGGTTAATAACAGCCCTATATAATATTATTGAGATGGGAAAAGGATCAAAAAAATTAGAGCTTGTTAGAGAGAAATATGTGTGAATTACGAGATCGCTTCGGAGCCCTAGGCAGCTGCCTAGGAGATTTGGCCTGAAAGGTCAATTTTTTTGTTTGGTTGAATTAGGACCCCAATTCATGGTCATTAACAGCCCTATATAATATTATAGAGTTGGGAAAAGGATCAAAAAAATTAGAGCTTGTAACAGATAAATATGAGTGAATTATGAAATATCTTCGGAGCCCTAGGCAGCTGCCTAGGAGATTGGGCCTGAAAGGTCAATTTTTTTGTTTGGTTGAATTTGGACTCCAATTCGTATTCAATAACAGCCCTATATAATATTATTGAGATGGGAAAAGGTTTAAAAAAATTAGAGCTTGTTAGAGATAAATATGAGTGAATTACGAGATCGCTTCGGAGCCCTAGGCAGCTGCCTAGGAGATTTGGCCTGAGAGGTCAATTTTTTTGTTTGGTTGAATTAGGACCCCAATTCATGGTCAATAATAGCCCTATATAATATTATTGAGATGGGAAAAGGATCAAAAAAATTAGAGCTTGTAAGAGATAAATATGAGTGAATTATGAAATATCTTCGGAGCCCTAGGCAGCTGCCTAGGAGATTGGGCCTGAAAGGTCAATTTTTTTGTTTGGTTGAATTAGGACTCCAATTCGTATTCAATAACAGCCCTATATAATATTATTGAGATGGGAAAAGGTTCAAAAAAATTAGAGCTTGTTAGAGATAAATATGAGTGAATTACGAGATCGCTTCGGAGCCCTAGGCAGCTGCCTAGGAGATTTGGCCTGAGAGGTCAATTTTTTTGTTTGGTTGAATTAGGACCCAAATTCATGGTCAATAATAGCCCTATATAATATTATTGAGATGGGAAAAGGTTCAAAAAAATTAGAGCTTGTTAGAGATATATATGAGTGAATTATGAAATATCTTCGGAGCCCTAGGCAGCTGCCTAGGAGATTTGGCCTGAAAGGTCAATTTTTTTGTTTGGTTGAATTAGGACCCCAATTCATGGTCAATAACAGCTCTATATAATTTTATTGAGATGGGAAAAGGATTAAAAAAATAAGAGCTTGTTAGAGAGAAATATGAGTGAATTACGAGATCGCTTCGGAGCCCTAGGCAGCTGCCTAGGAGATTTGGCCTGAAAGGTCAATTTTTTTGTTTGGTTGAATTAGGACCCCAATTCATGGTCATTAACAGCCCTATATAATATTATTGAGATGGGAAAAGGTTCAAAAAAATTAGAGCTTGTTAGAGATATATATGAGTGAATTATGAAATATCTTCGGAGCCCTAGGCAGGTGCCTAGGAGATTTGGCCTGAAAGGTCTATTTTTTTGTTTTGTTGAATTAGGACCCCAATTCATGGTCAATAACAGCCCTATATAATATTATTGAGATGGGAAAAGGATCAAAAAAATTAGAGCTTGTTAGAGAGAAATATGTGTGAATTACGAGATCGCTTCGGAGCCCTAGGCAGCTGCCTAGGAGATTTGGCCTGAAAGGTCAATTTTTTTGTTTGGTTGAATTAGGACCCCAATTCATGGTCATTAACAGCCCTATATAATATAATTGAGTTGGGAAAAGGATCAAAAAAATTAGAGCTTGTAAGAGATAAATATGAGTGAATTATGAAATATCTTCGGAGCCCTAGGCAGCTGCCTAGGAGATTGGGCCTGAAAGGTCAATTTTTTTGTTTGGTTGAATTAGGACTCCAATTCGTATTCAATAACAGCCCTATATAATATTATTGAGATGGGAAAAGGTTCAAAAAAATTAGAGCTTGTTAGAGATAAATATGAGTGAATTACGAGATCGCTTCGGAGCCCTAGGCAGCTGCCTAGGAGATTTGGCCTGAGAGGTCAATTTTTTTGTTTGGTTGAATTAGGACCCCAATTCATGGTCAATAATAGCCCTATATAATATTATTGAGATGGGAAAAGGTTCAAAAAAATTAGAGCTTGTTAGAGATATATATGAGTGAATTATGAAATATCTTCGGAGCCCTAGGCAGCTGCCTAGGAGATTTGGCCTGAAAGGTCAATTTTTTTGTTTGGTTGAATTAGGACCCCAATTCATGGTCAATAACAGCCCTATATAATATTATTGAGATGGGAAAAGGATTAAAAAAATAAGAGCTTGTTAGAGAGAAATATGAGTGAATTACGAGATCGCTTCGGAGCCCTAGGCAGCTGCCTAGGAGATTTGGCCTGAAAGGTCAATTTTTTTGTTTGGTTGAATTAGGACCCCAATTCATGGTCATTAACAGCCCTATATAATATTATTGAGATGGGAAAAGGTTCAAGAAAATTAGAGCTTGTTAGAGAAATATATGAGTGAATTATGAAATATCTTCGGAGCCCTAGGCAGCTGCCTAGGAGATTTGGCCTGAAAGGTCAATTTTTTTGTTTGGTTGAATTAGGACCCCAATTCATGGTCAATAACAGCCCTATATAATATTATGGAGATGGGAAAAGGATCAAAAAAATTAGAGCTTGTTAGAGAGAAATATGAGTGAATTACGAGATCGCTTCGGAGCCCTAGGCAGCTGCCTAGGAGATTTGGCCTGAAAGGTCCATTTTTTTGTTTGGTTGAATTAGGACCCAAATTCATGGTCAATAATAGCCCTATATAATATTATTGAGATGTGAAAAGGTTCAAAAAAATTAAAGCTTGTTAGAGATATATATGAGTGAATTATGAAATATCTTCGGAGCCCTAGGCAGCTGCCTAGGAGATTTGTCCTGAAAGGTCAATTTTTTTGTTTGGTTGAATTAGGACCCCAATTCATGGTCAATAACAGCCCTATATAATATTATTGATATGGGAAAAGGATCAAAAAAATTAGAGCTTGTTAGAGTGAAATATGAGTTAATTACGAGATCGCTTCGGAGCCCTAGGCAGCTGCCTAGGAGATTTGGCCTGAAAGGTCAATTTCTTTGTTTGGTTGAATTAGGACCCCAATTCATGGTCATTAACAGCCCTATATAATATTATTGAGATGGGAAAAGGTTCAAAAAAATTAGAGCTTGTTAGAGATATATATGAGTGAATTATGAAATATCTTCGGAGCCCTAGGCAGCTGCCTAGGAGATTTGGCCTGAAAGGTCAATTTGTTTGTTTGGTTGAATTAGGACCCCAATTCATGGTCAATAACAGCCCTATATAATATTATTGAGATGGGAAAAGGTTCAAAAAAATTAGAGCTTTTTAGAGGGAAATATGAGTGAATTACGAAATCGCTGCGGATCCCTAGGCAGCTGCCTAGGAGATTTGGTCTGAATGGTCAATTTTTTTGTTTGGTTGAATTAGGAACCCCAATTCATGGTCAATAACAGCCCTATATAATATTATTGATATGGGAAAAGGATCAAAAAAATTAGAGCTTGTTAGAGTGAAATATGAGTTAATTACGAGATCGCTTCGGAGCCCTAGGCAGCTGCCTAGAAGATTTGGCCTGAAAGGTCAATTTCTTTGTTTGGTTGAATTAGGACCCCAATTCATGGTCATTAACAGCCCTATATAATATTATTGAGATGGGAAAAGGTTCAAAAAAATTAGAGCTTGTTAGAGATATATATGAGTGAATTATGAAATATCTTCGGAGCCCTAGGCAGCTGCCTAGGAGATTTGGCCTGAAAGGTCAATTTGTTTGTTTGGTTGAATTAGGACCCCAATTCATGGTCAATAACAGCCCTATATAATATTATTGAGATGGGAAAAGGTTCAAAAAAATTAGAGCTTTTTAGAGGGAAATATGAGTGAATTACGAAATCGCTGCGGATCCCTAGGCTGCTGCCTAGGAGAATTGGTCTGAATGGTCAATTTTTTTGTTTGGTTGAATTAGGAACCCCAATTCATGGTCAATAACAGCCCTATATAATATTATTGAGATGGGAAAAGGATCAAAAAAATTAGAGCTTGTTAGAGGGAAATATGAGTGAATTACGAGATCGCTTCGGAGCCCTAGGCAGCTGCCTAGGAGATTTGGCCTGAAAGGTCCATTTTTTTGTTTGGTTGAATTAGGACCCCAATTCATGGTTAATAACAGCCCTATATAATATTATTGAGATGGGAAAAGGATCAAAAAAATTAGAACTTGTTAGAGAGAAATATGAGTGAATTATGAGATCGCTTCGGAGCCCTAGGCAGCTGCCTAGGAGATTTGGCCTGAAAGGTCCATTTTTTTGTTTGGTTGAATTAGGACCCCAATTCATGGTCATTAACAGCCCTATATAATATTATTGAGATGGGAAAAGGTTCAAAAAAATTAGAGCTTGTTAGAGATATATATGAGTGAATTATGAAATATCTTCGGAGCCCTAGGCAGCTGCCTAGGAGATTTGGCCTGAAAGGTCAATTTTTTTGTTTGGTTGAATTAGGACCCCAATTCATGGTCAATAACAGCCCTATATAATATTATTGATATGGGAAAAGGATCAAAAACATTAGAGCTTGTTAGAGTGAAATATGAGTTAATTACGAGATCGCTTCGGAGCCCTAGGCAGCTGCCTAGGAGATTTGGCCTGAAAGGTCAATTTCTTTGTTTGGTTGAATTAGGACCCCAATTCATGGTCATTAACAGCCCTATATAATATTATTGAGATTGGAAAAGGTTCAAAAAAATTAGAGCTTGTTAGAGATAAATATGAGTGAATTATGAAATATCTTCGGAGCACTAGGCAGCTGCCTAGGAGATTTGGCCTGAAAGGTCAATTTTTTTGTTTGGTTGAATTAGGACCCCAATTCGTATTCAATAACAGCCCTATATTATATTATTGAGATGGGAAAAGGTTCAAAAAAATTGGAGCTTGTTAGGGAGAAATATGACTGAATTACGAGATCGCTTCGGACCCCTAGGCAGCTGCCTACGAGATTTGGCCTGAAAGGTCAATTTTTTTGTTTGGTTGAATTTGGACCCCAATTCATGGTCAATAACAGCCCTATATAATATTATTGATATGGGAAAAGGATCAAAAAAATTAGAGCTTGTTAGAGTGAAATATAAGTGAATTACGAGATCGCTTCGGAGCCCTAGGCAGCTGCCTAGGAGATTTGGCCTGAAAGGTCAATTTTTTTGTTTGGTTGAATTAGGACCCCAATTCATGGTCATTAACAGCCCTATATAATATTATTGAGATGGGAAAAGGTTCAAAAAAATTAGAGCTTGTTAGAGATAAATATGAGTGAATTATGAAATATCTTCGGAGCCCTAGGCAGCTGCCTAGGAGATTTGGCCTGAAAGGTCAATTTTTTTGTTTGGTTGAATTAGGACCCCAATTCGTATTCAATAATAGCCCTATATAATATTATTGAGATGGGAAAAGGTTCAAAAAAATTAGAGCTTGTTAGGGAGAAATATGACTGAATTACAAGATCGCTTCGGACCCCTAGGCAGCTGCCTAGGAGATTTGGCCTGAAAGGTCAATTTTTTTGTTTGGTTGAATTAGGACCCCAATTCATGGTCATTAACAGCCCTATATAATATTATTGAGATGGGAAAAGGTTCAAAAAAATTAGAGCTTGTTTTAGATAAATATGAGTGAATTATGAAATATCTTCGGAGCCTAGGCAGCTGCCTAGGAGATTTGGCCTGAATGGTCAATTTTTTTGTTTGGTTGAATTAGGACTCCAATTCGTATTCAATAACAGCCCTATATAATATTATTGAGATGGGAAAAGGATCAAAAAAATTAGAGCTTGTTAGAGAGAAATATGAGTGAATTACGAGATCGCTTCGGACCCCTAGGCAGCTAGATGCCTAGGAGATTTGGCCTGAAAGGTCAATTTTTTTGTTTGGTTGAATTAGGACCCCAATTCATATTCAATAACAGCCCTATATAATATTATTGAGATGGGAATAGGTTCAAAAAAATTAGAGCTTGTTAGTGAGAAATATGACTGAATTACGAGATCGATTCGGAGCCCTAGGCAGCTGCCTAAGAGATTTGGCCTGAAAGGTCAATTTTTTTGTTTGGTTGAATTAGGACACCAATTCATGGTCAATAACAGCCCTATATAATATTATTGTGATGCGAAAAGGATCAAAAAAATTAGAGCTTGTTAGAGAAAAATATGAGTGAATTACGAAATCGCTCCGGAGCCCTAGGCAGCGGCCTAGGAGATTTGGCCTGAAAGGTCAATTTTTTTGTTTGGTTGAATTAGGTCCCCAATTCATGGTCATTAACAGCCCTATATAATATTATTGAGATGGGAAAATGTTCAAAAAAATTAGAGCTTGTTAGGGAGAAATATGACTGAATTACGAGATCGCTTCGGAGCCCTAGGCAGCTGCCTAGGAGATTTGGCCTGAAAGGTCAATTTTTTTGTTTGGTTGAATTAGGACCCCAATTCATGGTCATTAACTGCCCTATATAATATTATTGAGATGGGAAAAGGTTCAAAAAAATTAGAACTTGTTAGAGATAAATATGAGTGAATTATGAAATATCTTCGGAGCCCTAGGCAGCTCCCTAGGAGATTTGGCCTGAAAGGTCAATTTTTTTGTTTGGTTGAATTAGGACCCCAATTCGTATTCAATAACAGCTCTATATAATATTATTGAGATGGGATAAGGTTCAAAAAAATTAGAGCTTGTTTGAGATAAATATGAGTGAATTATGAAATATCTTCGGAGCCTAGGCAGCTGCCTAGGAGATTTGGCTTGAAAGGTCAATTTTTTTGTTTGGTTGAATTAGGACCCCAATTCGTATTCAATAACAGCCCTATATAATATTATTGAGATGGGAAAAGGTTCAAAAAAATTAGAGCTTGTTAGGGAGAAATATGACTGAATTACGAGATCGCTTCGGAGCCCTAGGCAGCTGCCTAGGAGATTTAGCCTGAAAGGTCAATTTTTTTGTTTGGTTGAATTAGGACCCCAATTCATGGTCATTAACAGCCCTATATAATATTATTGAGATGGGAAAAGGTTCAAAAAAATTAGAGCTTGTTAGAGATAAATATGAGTGAATTATGAAATATCTTCGGAGCCCTAGGCAGCTGCCTAGGAGATTTGGCCTGAAAGGTCAATTTTTTTGTTTGGTTGAATTAGGACCCCAATTCGTATTCAATAATAGCCCTATATAATATTATTGAGATGGGAAAAGGTTCAAAAAAATTAGAGCTTGTTAGGGAGAAATATGACTGAATTACAAGATCGCTTCGGACCCCTAGGCAGCTGCCTAGGAGATTTGGCCTGAAAGGTCAATTTTTTTGTTTGGTTGAATTAGGACCCCAATTCATGGTCATTAACAGCCCTATATAATATTATTGAGATGGGAAAAGGTTCAAAAAAATTAGAGCTTGTTTGAGATAAATATGAGTGAATTATGAAATATCTTCGGAGCCTAGGCAGCTGCCTAGGAGATTTGGCCTGAAAGGTCAATTTTTTTGTTTGGTTGAATTAGGACTCCAATTCGTGTTCAATAACAGCCCTATATAATATTATTGAGATGGGAAAAGGATCAAAAAAATTAGAGCTTGTTAGAGAGAAATATGAGTGAATTACGAGATCGCTTCGGACCCCTAGGCAGCTAGATGCCTAGGAGATTTGGCCTGAAAGGTCAATTTTTTTGTTTGGTTGAATTAGGACCCCAATTCATATTCAATAACAGCCCTATATAATATTATTGAGATGGGAAAAGGTTCAAAAAAATTAGAGCTTGTTAGTGAGAAATATGACTGAATTACGAGATCGATTCGGAGCCCTAGGCAGCTGCCTAAGAGATTTGGCCTGAAAGGTCAATTTTTTTGTTTGGTTGAATTAGGACACCAATTCATGGTCAATAACAGCCCTATATAATATTATTGTGATGCGAAAAGGATCAAAAAAATTAGAGCTTGTTAGAGAAAAATATGAGTGAATTACGAAATCGCTCCGGAGCCCTAGGCAGCGGCCTAGGAGATTTGGCCTGAAAGGTCAATTTTTTTGTTTGGTTGAATTAGGTCCCCAATTCATGGTCATTAACAGCCCTATATAATATTATTGATATGGGAAAATGTTCAAAAAAATTAGAGCTTGTTAGAGATAAATATGAGTGAATTATGAAATCGCTTCGGAGCCCTAGGCAGTTGCTTAGGAGATTTGGCCAGAAAGGTCAATTTTTTTGTTTGGTTGAATTAGGACCCCAATTCATGTTCAATAACAGCCCTATATAATATTATTGAGATGGGAAAAGGTTCAAAAAAATTAGAGCTTGTTAGGGAGAAATATGACTGAATTACGAGATCGCTTCGGAGCCCTAGGCAGCTGCCTAGGAGATTTGGCCTGAAAGGTCAATTTTTTTGTTTGGTTGAATTAGGACCCCAATTCATGGTCATTAACAGCCCTATATAATATTATTGAGATGGGAAAAGGTTCAAAAAAATTAGAACTTGTTAGAGATAAATATGAGTGAATTATGAAATATCTTCGGAGCCCTAGGCAGCTGCCTAGGAGATTTGGCCTGAAAGGTCAATTTTTTTGTTTGGTTGAATTAGGACCCCAATTCGTATTCAATAACAGCTCTATATAATATTATTGAGATGGGATAAGGTTCAAAAAAATTAGAGCTTGTTAGGGAGAAATATGACTGAATTACGAGATCGCTTCGGACCCCTAGGTAGCTGCCTAGGAGATTTGGCCTGAAAGGTCAATTTTTTTGTTTGGTTGAATTAGGACCCCAATTCATGGTCATTAACAGCCCTATATAATATTATTGAGATGGGAAAAGGTTCAAAAAAATTAGAGCTTGTTTGAGATAAATATGAGTGAATTATGAAATATCTTCGGAGCCTAGGCAGCTGCCTAGGAGATTTGGCCTGAAAGGTCAATTTTTTTGTTTGGTTGAATTAGGACCCCAATTCGTATTCAATAACAGCCCTATATAATATTATTGAGATGGGAAAAGGTTCAAAAAAATTAGAGCTTGTTAGGGAGAAATATGACTGAATTACGAGATCGCTTCGGAGCCCTAGGCAGCTGCCTAGGAGATTTAGCCTGAAAGGTTAATTTTTTTGTTTGGTTGAATTAGGACCCCAATTCATGGTCACTAACAGCCCTATATAATATTATTGAGATGGGAAAAGGATCAAAAAAATTAGAGTTTGTAAGAGATAAATATGAGTGAATTATGAAATATCTTCGGAGCCCTAGGTAGCTGCCTAGGAGATTTGGCCTGAAAGGTCAATTTTTTTGTTTGGATGAATTAGGACTCCAATTCGTATTCAATAACAGCCCTATATAATATTATTGAGATGGGAAAAGGATCAAAAAAATTAGAGCTTGTTAGAGAGATATATGAGTGAATTACGAGATCGCTTCGGACCCCTAGGCAGCTGCCTAGGAGATTTGGCCTGAGAGGTCAATTTTTTTGTTTGGTTGAATTAGGACCCAAATTCAAGGTCAATAATAGCCCTATATAATATTATTTAGATGGGAAAAGGTTCAAAAAAATTAGAGCTTGTTAGAGATATATATGAGTGAATTATGAAATATCTTCGGAGCCCTAGGCAGCTGCCTAGGAGATTTGGCCTGAAAGGTCAATTTTTTTGTTTGGTTGAATTAGGACCCCAATTCATGGTCAATAACAGCCCTATATAATATTATTGAGATGGGAAAAGGATTAAAAAAATTAGAGCTTGTTAGAGAGAAATATGAGTGAATTATGAGATCGCTTCGGAGCCCTAGGCAGCTGCCTAGGAGATTTGGCCTGAAAGGTCAATTTTTTAGTTTGGTTGAATTAGAACCCCAATTCATGGTCATTAACAGCCCTATATAATATAATTGAGATGGGAAAAGGTTCAAAAAATTTAGAGCTTGTTAGAGATATATATGAGTGAATTATGAAATATCTTCGGAGCCCTAGGCAGCTGCCTAGGAGATTTGGCCTGAAAGGTCAATTTTTTTGTTTGGTTGAATTAGGACCCCAATTCATGGTCAATAACAGCCCTATATAATATTATTGAGATGGGAAAGGGATCAAAAAAATTAGAGCTTGTTAGAGAGAAATATGAATGAATTACGAGATCGCTTCGGAGCCCTAGGCAGCTGCCTAGGAGATTTGGCCTGAAAGGTCAATTTTTTTGTTTGGTTGAATTAGGACCCCAATTCATGGTCATTAACAGCCCTATATAATATTATTGAGATGGGAAAAGGTTCAAAAAAATTAGAACTTGTTAGAGATAAATATGAGTGAATTATGAAATATCTTCGGAGCCCTAGGCAGCTGCCTAGGAGATTTGGCCTGAAAGGTCAATTTTTTTGTTTGGTTGAATTAGGACCCCAATTCGTATTCAATAACAGCTCTATATAATATTATTGAGATGGGAAAAGGTTCAAAAAAATTAGAACTCGTTAGAGATAAATATGAGTGAATTATGAAATATCTTCGGAGCCCTAGGCAGCTGCCTAGGAGATTTGGCCTGAAAGGTCAATTTTTTTGTTTGGTTGAATTAGGACCCCAATTCGTATTCAATAACAGCTCTATATAATATTATTGAGATGGGATAAGGTTCAAAAAAATTAGAGCTTGTTAGGGAGAAATATGACTGAATTACGAGATCGCTTCGGACCCCTAGGTAGCTGCCTAGGAGATTTGGCCTGAAAGGTCAATTTTTTTGTTTGGTTGAATTAGGACCCCAATTCATGGTCATTAACAGCCCTATATAATATTATTGAGATGGGAAAAGGTTCAAAAAAATTAGAGCTTGTTTGAGATAAATATGAGTGAATTATGAAATATCTTCGGAGCCTAGGCAGCTGCCAAGGAGATTTGGCCTGAAAGGTCAATTTTTTTGTTTGGTTGAATTAGGACCCCAATTCGTATTCAATAACAGCCCTATATAATATTATTGAGATGGGAAAAGGTTCAAAAAAATTAGAGCTTGTTAGGGAGAAATATGACTGAATTACGAGATCGCTTCGGAGCCCTAGGCAGCTGCCTAGGAGATTTAGCCTGAAAGGTTAATTTTTTTGTTTGGTTGAATTAGGACCCCAATTCATGGTCATTAACAGCCCTATATAATATTATTGAGATGGGAAAAGGATCAAAAAAATTAGAGTTTGTAAGAGATAAATATGAGTGAATTATGAAATATCTTCGGAGCCCTAGGTAGCTGCCTAGGAGATTTGACCTGAAAGGTCAATTTTTTTGTTTGGTTGAATTAGGACTCCAATTCGTATTCAATAACAGCCCTATATAATATTATTGAGATGGGAAAAGGATCAAAAAAATTAGAGCTTGTTAGAGAGATATATGAGTGAATTACGAGATCGCTTCGGACCCCTAGGCAGCTGCCTAGGAGATTTGGCCTGAGAGGTCAATTTTTTTGTTTGGTTGAATTAGGACCCAAATTCAAGGTCAATAATAGCCCTATATAATATTATTTAGATGGGAAAAGGTTCAAAAAAATTAGAGCTTGTTAGAGATATATATGAGTGAATTATGAAATATCTTCGGAGCCCTAGGCAGCTGCCTAGGAGATTTGGCCTGAAAGGTCAATTTTTTTGTTTGGTTGAATTAGGACCCCAATTCATGGTCAATAACAGCCCTATATAATATTATTGAGATGGGAAAAGGATTAAAAAAATTAGAGCTTGTTAGAGAGAAATATGAGTGAATTATGAGATCGCTTCGGAGCCCTAGGCAGCTGCCTAGGAGATTTGGCCTGAAAGGTCAATTTTTTAGTTTGGTTGAATTAGAACCCCAATTCATGGTCATTAACAGCCCTATATAATATAATTGAGATGGGAAAAGGTTCAAAAAATTTAGAGCTTGTTAGAGATATATATGAGTGAATTATGAAATATCTTCGGAGCCCTAGGCAGCTGCCTAGGAGATTTGGCCTGAAAGGTCAATTTTTTTGTTTGGTTGAATTAGGACCCCAATTCATGGTCAATAACAGCCCTATATAATATTATTGAGATGGGAAAGGGATCAAAAAAATTAGAGCTTGTTAGAGAGAAATATGAATGAATTACGAGATCGCTTCGGAGCCCTAGGCAGCTGCCTAGGAGATTTGGCCTGAAAGGTCAATTTTTTTGTTTGGTTGAATTAGGACCCCAATTCATGGTCATTAACAGCCCTATATAATATTATTGAGATGGGAAAAGGTTCAAAAAAATTAGAGCTTGTTAGAGATATATATGAGTGAATTATGAAATATCTTCGGAGCCCTAGGCAGCTGCCTAGGAGATTTGGCCTGAAAGGTCAATTTTTTTGTTTGGTTGAATTAGGACCCCAATTCATGGTCAATAACAGCCCTGTATAATATTATTGATATGGGAAAAGGATCAAAAAAATTAGAGCTTGTTAGAGTGAAATATGAGTGAATTACGAGATCGCTTCGGAGCCCTAGGCAGCTGCCTAGGAGATTTGGCCTGAAAGGTCAATTTTTTTGTTTGGTTGAATTAGGACCCCAATTCATGGTCATTAACAGCCCTATATAATATTATTGAGATGGGAAAAGGTTCAAAAAAATTAGAGCTTGTTAGAGATAAATATGAGTGAATTATGAAATATCTTCGGAGCCCTAGGCAGCTGCCTAGGAGATTTGGCCTGAAAGGTCAATTTTTTTGTTTGGTTGAATTTGGACCCCAATTCATGGTCAATAACAGCCCTATATAATATTATTGAGATGGGAAAAGGATCAAAAAAATTAGAGCTTGTTAGAGAGATATATGAGTGAATTACGAGATCGCTTCGGACCCCTAGGCAGCTGCCTAGGAGATTTGGCCTGAGAGGTCAATTTTTTTGTTTGGTTGAATTAGGACCCAAATTCAAGGTCAATAATAGCCCTATATAATATTATTTAGATGGGAAAAGGTTCAAAAAAATTAGAGCTTGTTAGAGATATATATGAGTGAATTATGAAATATCTTCGGAGCCCTAGGCAGCTGCCTAGGAGATTTGGCCTGAAAGGTCAATTTTTTTGTTTGGTTGAATTAGGACCCCAATTCATGGTCAATAACAGCCCTATATAATATTATTGAGATGGGAAAAGGATTAAAAAAATTAGAGCTTGTTAGAGAGAAATATGAGTGAATTATGAGATCGCTTCGGAGCCCTAGGCAGCTGCCTAGGAGATTTGGCCTGAAAGGTCAATTTTTTAGTTTGGTTGAATTAGAACCCCAATTCATGGTCATTAACAGCCCTATATAATATAATTGAGATGGGAAAAGGTTCAAAAAATTTAGAGCTTGTTAGAGATATATATGAGTGAATTATGAAATATCTTCGGAGCCCTAGGCAGCTGCCTAGGAGATTTGGCCTGAAAGGTCAATTTTTTTGTTTGGTTGAATTAGGACCCCAATTCATGGTCAATAACAGCCCTATATAATATTATTGAGATGGGAAAGGGATCAAAAAAATTAGAGCTTGTTAGAGAGAAATATGAATGAATTACGAGATCGCTTCGGAGCCCTAGGCAGCTGCCTAGGAGATTTGGCCTGAAAGGTCAATTTTTTTGTTTGGTTGAATTAGGACCCCAATTCATGGTCATTAACAGCCCTATATAATATTATTCAGATGGGAAAAGGTTCAAAAAAATTAGAGCTTGTTAGAGATATATATGAGTGAATTATGAAATATCTTCGGAGCCCTAGGCAGCTGCCTAGGAGATTTGGCCTGAAAGGTCAATTTTTTTGTTTGGTTGAATTAGGACCCCAATTCATGGTCAATAACAGCCCTGTATAATATTATTGATATGGGAAAAGGATCAAAAAAATTAGAGCTTGTTAGAGTGAAATATGAGTGAATTACGAGATCGCTTCGGAGCCCTAGGCAGCTGCCTAGGAGATTTGGCCTGAAAGGTCAATTTTTTTGTTTGGTTGAATTAGGACCCCAATTCATGGTCATTAACAGCCCTATATAATATTATTGAGATGGGAAAAGGTTCAAAAAAATTAGAGCTTGTTAGAGATAAATATGAGTGAATTATGAAATATCTTCGGAGCCCTAGGCAGCTGCCTAGGAGATTTGGCCTGAAAGGTCAATTTTTTTGTTTGGTTGAATTTGAACCCCAATTCATGGTCAATAACAGCCCTATATAATATTATTGAGATGGGAAAAGGATCAAAAAAATTAGAGCTTGTTAGAGAGAAATATGAGTGAATTACGAAATCGCTTCGGAGCCCTAGGCAGCTTCTTAGGAGATTTGCCCTGAAAGGTCAATTTTTTTGTTTGGTTGAATTAGGACCCCAATTCATGGTCAATAATAGCCCTATATAATATTATTGAGATGGGAAAAGGTTCAAAAAAATTAGAGCTTGTTAGAGAGAAATATAAGTGAATAACGAAATCGCTTCGAAGCCCTAGGCAGCTGCCTAGGAGATTTGGCCTGAAAGGTCAATTTTTTTGTTTGTTGAATTAGGACCCCAATTCATGGTCAATTACAGCCCTATATAATATTATTGAGATGGGAAAAGGTTCAAACAAATTAGAGCTTTTTAGAGAGAAATATGAGTGAATTACGAAATCGCTTCGGAGCCCTAGGCAGCTGCCTAGGAGATTTGGCCTGAAAGGTCAATTTTTTTGTTTGGTTGAATTAGGACCCCAATTCATGGTCAATAACAGCCCTATATAATATTATTGAGATGGGAAAAGGTTCAAAAAAATTAGAGCTTTTTAGAGAGAAATATGAGTGAATTACGAAATTGCTTCGGAGCCCTAGGCAGCTTCTTAGGAGATTTGCCCTGAAAGGTCAATTTTTTTGTTTGGTTGAATTAGGACCCCAATTCATGGTCAATAATAGCCCTATATAATATTATTGAGATGGGAAAAGGTTCAAAAAAATTAGAGCTTGTTAGAGAGAAATATGAGTGAATTACGAAATCGCTTCGAAGCCCTAGGCTGCTGCCTAGGAGATTTGGCCTGAAAGGTCAATTTTTTTGTTTGTTGAATTAGGACCCCAATTCATGGTCAATTACAGCCCTATATAATATTATTGAGATGGGAAAAGGTTCAAACAAATTAGAGCTTTTTAGAGAGAAATATGAGTGAATTACGAAATCGCTTCGGAGCCCTAGGCAGCTGCCTAGGAGATTTGGCCTGAAAGGTCAATTTTTTTGTTTGGTTGAATTAGGACCCCAATTCATGGTCAATAACAGCCCTATATAATATTATTGAGATGGGAAAAGGTTCAAAAAAATTAGAGCTTTTTAGAGAGAAATATGAGTGAATTACGAAATCGCTTCGGATCCCTAGGCAGCTGCCTAGGAGATTTTGCCTGAAAGGTCAATTTTTTTGTTTGGTTGAATTAGGACCCCAATTCATGGTCAATAATAGCCCTATACAATATTATTGAGATGGGAAAAGGTTCAAAAAAATTAGATCTTGTTAGAGAGAAATATGAGTGAATTACGAAATCGCTTCGGAGCCCTAGGCAGCTGCCTAGGAGATTTGGCCTGAAAGGTCAATTTGTTTGTTTGGTTGAATTAGGAACCCAATTCATGGTCAATAACAGCCCTATATAATATTATTGAGATGGGAAAAGGTTCAAAAAAATTAGAGCTTTATAGAGGGAAATATGAGTGAATTACGAAATCGCTGCGGATCCCTAGGCAGCTGCCTAGGAGATTTGGTCTGAATGGTCAATTTTTTTGTTTGGTTGAATTAGGAACCCCAATTCATGGTCAATAACAGCCCTATATAATATTATTGAGATAGGAAAAGGATCAAAAAAATTAGAGCTTGTTAGAGAGAAATATGAGTGAATTACGAGATCGCTTCGGAGCCCTAGGGAGCTGCCTAGGAGATTTGGCCTGAAAGGTCAATTTTTTTGTTTGGTTGAATTCGGACCCCAATTCATGGTCAATAATAGCCCTATATAATATTATTAAGATGGGAAAAGGTTCAAAAAAATTAGAGCTTGTTAGAGAGAAATATGAGTGAATTACGAGATCGCTTCGGAGACCTAAGCAGCTGCCTAGGAGATTTGGCCTGAAAGGTCAATTTTTTTGTTTGATTGAATTAGGACCCCAATTCATGGTCAATAATAGCCCTATATAATATTATTGAGATGGGAAAAGGTTCAAAAAAATTAGAGCTTGTTAGAGATAATTATCAGTGAATTATGAAATCGCTTCGGAGCCCTAGGCAGCAGCCTAGGAGATTTGGCCTGAAAGGTCAATTTTTTTGTTTGTTTGAATTAAGACCCCAATTCATATTCAATAACAGCCCTATATAATATTATTGAGATGGGAAAAGGATAAAAAAAATTAGAGCTTGTTAGAGAGAAATATGAGTGAATTACGAGATCGCTTCGGAGCCCTAGGCAGCTGCCTAGGAGATTTGGCCTGAAAGGTCAATATTTTTGTTTGGTTGAATTACGAGATCGCTTCAGAGCCCTAGGCAGCTGCCTAGGAGATTTGGCCTGAAAGGTCAATTTTTTTGTTTGGTTGAATTAGGACCCCAATTCATGGTCAATAATTGCCCTATACAATATTATTGAGATGGGAAAAGGTTCAAAAAAATTAGATCTTGTTAGAGAGAAATATGAGTGAATTACGAAATCGCTTCGGAGCCCTAGGCAGCTGCCTAGGAGATTTGGCCTGAGAGGTCAATTTTTTTGTTTGGTTGAATTAGGACCCCAATTCAAGGTCAATAATAGCCCTATATAATATTATTGACATGGGAAAAGGTTCAAAAAAATTAGAGCTTGTTAGAGATATATATGAGTGAATTATGAAATATCTTCGGAGCCCTAGGCAGCTGCCTAGGAGATTTGGCCTGAAAGGTCAATTTTTTTGTTTGGTTGAATTAGGACCCCAATTCATGGTCAATAACAGCCCTATATAATATTATTGAGATGGGAAAAGGATTAAAAAAATTAGAGCTTGTTAGAGAGAAATATGAGTGAATTATGAGATCGCTTCGGAGCCCTAGGCAGCTGCCTAGGAGATTTGGCCTGAAAGGTCAATTTTTTTGTTTGGTTGAATTAGGACCCCAATTCATGGTCATTAACAGCCCTATATATAATATTATTGAGATGGGAAAAGGTTCAAAAAAATTAGAGCTTGTTAGAGATAAATATGAGTGAATTATGAAATATCTTCGGAGCCCTAGGCAGCTGCCTAGGAGATTTGGCCTGAAAGGTCAATTTTTTTGTTTGGTTGAATTTGGACCCCAATTCATGGTCAATAACAGCCCTATATAATATTATTGAGATGGGAAAAGGATCAAAAAAATTAGAGCTTGTTAGAGAGAAATATGAGTGAATTACGAGATCGCTTCGGAGCCCTAGGCAGCTGCCTAGGAGATTTGGCCTGAAAGGTCAATTTTTTTGTTTGGTTGAATTAGGACCCCAATTCATGGTCAATAACAGCCCTATATAATATTATTGAGATGGGAAAAGGTTCAAAAAAATTAGAGCTTTTTAGAGAGAAATATGAGTGAATTACGAAATCGCTTCGGAGCCCTAGGCAGCTGCCTAGGAGATTTGCCCTGAAAGGTCAATTTTTTTGTTTGGTTGAATTAGGACCCCAATTCATGGTCAATAATAGCCCTATATAATATTATTGAGATGGGAAAAGGTTCAAAAAAATTAGAGCTTTTTAGAGAGAAATATGAGTGAATTACGAAATCGCTTCGGAGCCCTAGGCAGCTGCCTAGGAGATTTGCCCTGAAAGGTCAATTTTTTTGTTTGGTTGAATTAGGACCCCAATTCATGGTCAATAATAGCCCTATATAATATTATTGAGATGGGAAATGGTTCAAAAAAATTAGAGCTTGTTATAGAGAAATATGAGTGAATTACGAAATCGCTTCGAAGCCCTAGGCAGCTGCCTAGGAGATTTGGCCTGAAAGGTCAATTTTTTTGTTTGTTGAATTAGGACCCCAATTCATGGTCAATTACAGGCCTATATAATATTATTGAGATGGGAAAAGGTTCAAACAAATTAGAGCTTTTTAGAGAGAAATATGAGTGAATTACGAAATCGCTTCGGAGCCCTAGGCAGCTGCCTAGGAGATTTGGCCTGAAAGGTCAATTTTTTTGTTTGGTTGAATTAGGACCCCAATTCATGGTGAATAACAGCCCTATATAATATTATTGAGATGGGAAAAGGATCAAAAAAATTAGAGCTTGTTAGAGAGAAATATGAGTGAATTACGAAATCGCTTCGAAGCCCTAGGCAGCTGCCTAGGAGATTTGGCCTGAAAGGTCAATTTTTTTGTTTGTTGAATTAGGACCCCAATTCATGGTCAATTACAGGCCTATATAATATTATTGAGATGGGAAAAGGTTCAAACAAATTAGAGCTTTTTAGAGAGAAATATGAGTGAATTACGAAATCGCTTCGGAGCCCTAGGCAGCTGCCTAGGAGATTTGGCCTGAAAGGTCAATTTTTTTGTTTGGTTGAATTAGGACCCCAATTCATGGTGAATAACAGCCCTATATAATATTATTGAGATGGGAAAAGGATCAAAAAAATTAGAGCTTGTTAGAGATAAATATGAGTGAATTATGAAATATCTTCGGAGCCCTAGGCAGCTGCCTAGGAGATTTGGCCTGAAAGGTCAATTTTTTTGTTTGGTTGAATTTGGACCCCAATTCATGGTCAATAATAGCCCTATATAATATTATTGAGATGGGAAAAGGATCAAAAAAATTAGAGCTTGTTAGAGAGAAATATGAGTGAATTACGAGATCGCTTCGGAGCCCTAGGCAGCTGCCTAGGAGATTTGGCCTGAAAGGTCAATTTTTTTGTTTGGTTGAATTAGGACCCCAATTCATGGTCAATAACAGCCCTATATAATATTATTGAGATGGGAAAAGGTTCAAAAAAATTAGAGCTTTTTAGAGAGAAATATGAGTGAATTACGAAATCGCTTCGGAGCCCTAGGCCGCTGCCTAGGAGATTTGCCCTGAAAGGTCAATTTTTTTGTTTGGTTGAATTAGGACCCCAATTCATGGTCAATAATAGCCCTATATAATATTATTGAAATGGGAAAAGGTTCAAAAAAATTAGAGCTGGTCAGAGAGAAATATGAGTGAATTACGAAATCGCTTCGAAGCCCTAGGCAGCTGCCTAGGAGATTTGGCCTGAAAGGTCAATTTTTTTGTTTGTTGAATTAGGACCCCAATTCATGGTCAATTACAGCCCTATATAATATTATTGAGATGGGAAAAGGTTCAAACAAATTAGAGCTTTTTAGAGAGAAATATGAGTGAATTACGAAATCGCTTCGGAGCCCTAGGCAGCTGCCTAGGAGATTTGGCCTGAAAGGTCAATTTTTTTGTTTGGTTGAATTAGGACCCCAATTCATGGTGAATAACAGCCCTATATAATATTATTGAGATGGGAAAAGGATCAAAAAAATTAGATCTTGTTAGAGAGAAATATGAGTGAATTACGAAATCGCTTCGGAGCCCTAGGCAGCTGCCTAGGAGATTTAGCCTGAGAGGTCAATAATAGCCCTATATAATATTATTGACATGGGAAAAGGTTCAAAAAAATTAGAGCTTGTTAGAGATATATATGAGTGAATTATGAAATATCTTCGGAGCCCTAGGCAGCTGCCTAGGAGATTTGGCCTGAAAGGTCAATTTTTTTGTTTGGTTGAATTAGCACCCCAATTCATGGTCAATAACAGCCCTATATAATATTATTGAGATGGGAAAAGGTTCAAAAAAATTAGAGCTTTTTAGAGAGAAATATGAGTGAATTACGAAATCGCTTCGGATCCCTAGGCAGCTGCCTAGGAGATTTGGCCTGAAAGGTCAATTTTTTTGTTTGGTTGAATTAGGACCCCAATTCATGGTCAATAATAGCCCTATACAATATTATTGAGATGGGAAAAGGTTCAAAAAAATTAGATCTTGTTAGAGAGAAATATGAGTGAATTACGAAATCGCTTCGGAGCCCTAGGCAGCTGCCTAGGAGATTTGGCCTGAAAGGTCAATTTTTTTGTTTGGTTGAATTAGGACCCCAATTCATGGTCAATAACAGCCCTATATAATATTATTGAGATGGGAAAAGGATTAAAAAAATAAGAGCTTGTTAGAGAGAAATATGAGTGAATTACGAGATCGCTTCGGAGCCCTAGGCAGCTGCCTAGGAGATTTGGCCTGAAAGGTCAATTTTTTTGTTTGGTTGAATTAGGACCCCAATTCATGGTCAATAACAGCCCTATATAATATTATTGAGATGGGAAAAGGTTCAAAAAAATTAGAGCTTTTTAGAGAGAAATATGAGTGAATTACGAAATCGCTTCGGAGCCCTAGGCAGCTGCCTAGGAGATTTGCCCTGAAAGGTCAATTTTTTTGTTTGGTTGAATTAGGACCCCAATTCATGGTCAATAATAGCCCTATATAATATTATTGAGATGGGAAATGGTTCAAAAAAATTAGAGCTTGTTAGAGAGAAATATGAGTGAATTACGAAATCGCTTCGAAGCCCTAGGCAGCTGCCTAGGAGATTTGGCCTGAAAGGTCAATTTTTTTGTTTGTTGAATTAGGACCCCAATTCATGGTCAATTACAGGCCTATATAATATTATTGAGATGGGAAAAGGTTCAAACAAATTAGAGCTTTTTAGAGAGAAATATGAGTGAATTACGAAATCGCTTCGGAGCCCTAGGCAGCTGCCTAGGAGATTTGGCCTGAAAGGTCAATTTTTTTGTTTGGTTGAATTAGGACCCCAATTCATGGTGAATAACAGCCCTATATAATATTATTGAGATGGGAAAAGGATCAAAAAAATTAGAGCTTGTTAGAGATAAATATGAGTGAATTATGAAATATCTTCGGAGCCCTAGGCAGCTGCCTAGGAGATTTGGCCTGAAAGGTCAATTTTTTTGTTTGGTTGAATTTGGACCCCAATTCATGGTCAATAATAGCCCTATATAATATTATTGAGATGGGAAAAGGATCAAAAAAATTAGAGCTTGTTAGAGAGAAATATGAGTGAATTACGAGATCGCTTCGGAGCCCTAGGCAGCTGCCTAGGAGATTTGGCCTGAAAGGTCAATTTTTTTGTTTGGTTGAATTAGGACCCCAATTCATGGTCAATAACAGCCCTATATAATATTATTGAGATGGGAAAATGTTCAAAAAAATTAGAGCTTTTTAGAGAGAAATATGAGTGAATTACGAAATCGCTTCGGAGCCCTAGGCCGCTGCCTAGGAGATTTGCCCTGAAAGGTCAATTTTTTTGTTTGGTTGAATTAGGACCCCAATTCATGGTCAATAATAGCCCTATATAATATTATTGAGATGGGAAAAGGTTCAAAAAAATTAGAGCTGGTCAGAGAGAAATATGAGTGAATTACGAAATCGCTTCGAAGCCCTAGGCAGCTGCCTAGGAGATTTGGCCTGAAAGGTCAATTTTTTTGTTTGTTGAATTAGGACCCCAATTCATGGTCAATTACAGCCCTATATAATATTATTGAGATGGGAAAAGGTTCAAACAAATTAGAGCTTTTTAGAGAGAAATATGAGTGAATTACGAAATCGCTTCGGAGCCCTAGGCAGCTGCCTAGGAGATTTGGCCTGAAAGGTCAATTTTTTTGTTTGGTTGAATTAGGACCCCAATTCATGGTGAATAACAGCCCTATATAATATTATTGAGATGGGAAAAGGATCAAAAAAATTAGATCTTGTTAGAGAGAAATATGAGTGAATTACGAAATCGCTTCGGAGCCCTAGGCAGCTGCCTAGGAGATTTGGCCTGAGAGGTCAATAATAGCCCTATATAATATTATTGACATGGGAAAAGGTTCAAAAAAATTAGAGCTTGTTAGAGATATATATGAGTGAATTATGAAATATCTTCAGAGCCCTAGGCAGCTGCCTAGGAGATTTGGCCTGAAAGGTCAATTTTTTTGTTTGGTTGAATTAGCACCCCAATTCATGGTCAATAACAGCCCTATATAATATTATTGAGATGGGAAAAGGTTCAAAAAAATTAGAGCTTTTTAGAGAGAAATATGAGTGAATTACGAAATCGCTTCGGATCCCTAGGCAGCTGCCTAGGAGATTTGGCCTGAAAGGTCAATTTTTTTGTTTGGTTGAATTAGGACCCCAATTCATGGTCAATAATAGCCCTATACAATATTATTGAGATGGGAAAAGGTTCAAAAAAATTAGATCTTGTTAGAGAGAAATATGAGTGAATTACGAAATCGCTTCGGAGCCCTAGGCAGCTGCCTAGGAGATTTGGCCTGAAAGGTCAATTTTTTTGTTTGGTTGAATTAGGACCCCAATTCATGGTCAATAACAGCCCTATATAATATTATTGAGATGGGAAAAGGATTAAAAAAATAAGAGCTTGTTAGAGAGAAATATGAGTGAATTACGAGATCGCTTCGGAGCCCTAGGCAGCTGCCTAGGAGATTTGGCCTGAAAGGTCAATTTTTTTGTTTGGTTGAATTAGGACCCCAATTCATGGTCAATAACAGCCCTATATAATATTATTGAGATGGGAAAAGGTTCAAAAAAATTAGAGCTTTTTAGAGAGAAATATGAGTGAATTACGAAATCGCTTCGGAGCCCTAGGCAGCTGCCTAGGAGATTTGCCCTGAAAGGTCAATTTTTTTGTTTGGTTGAATTAGGACCCCAATTCATGGTCAATAATAGCCCTATATAATATTATTGAGATGGGAAATGGTTCAAAAAAATTAGAGCTTGTTAGAGAGAAATATGAGTGAATTACGAAATCGCTTCGAAGCCCTAGGCAGCTGCCTAGGAGAGTTGGCCTGAAAGGTCAATTTTTTTGTTTGTTGAATTAGGACCCCAATTCATGGTCAATTACAGGCCTATATAATATTATTGAGATGGGAAAAGGTTCAAACAAATTAGAGCTTTTTAGAGAGAAATATGAGTGAATTACGAAATCGCTTCGGAGCCCTAGGCAGCTGCCTAGGAGATTTGGCCTGAAAGGTCAATTTTTTTGTTTGGTTGAATTAGGACCCCAATTCATGGTGAATAACAGCCCTATATAATATTATTGAGATGGGAAAAGGATCAAAAAAATTAGAGCTTGTTAGAGATAAATATGAGTGAATTATGAAATATCTTCGGAGCCCTAGGCAGCTGCCTAGGAGATTTGGCCTGAAAGGTCAATTTTTTTGTTTGGTTGAATTTGGACCCCAATTCATGGTCAATAATAGCCCTATATAATATTATTGAGATGGGAAAAGGATCAAAAAAATTAGAGCTTGTTAGAGAGAAATATGAGTGAATTACGAGATCGCTTCGGAGCCCTAGGCAGCTGCCTAGGAGATTTGGCCTGAAAGGTCAATTTTTTTGTTTGGTTGAATTAGGACCCCAATTCATGGTCAATAACAGCCCTATATAATATTATTGAGATGGGAAAAGGTTCAAAAAAATTGGAGCTTTTTAGAGAGAAATATGAGTGAATTACGAAATCGCTTCGGAGCCCTAGGCCGCTGCCTAGGAGATTTGCCCTGAAAGGTCAATTTTTTTGTTTGGTTGAATTAGGACCCCAATTCATGGTCAATAATAGCCCTATATAATATTATTGAGATGGGAAAAGGTTCAAAAAAATTAGAGCTTGTCAGAGAGAAATATGAGTGAATTACGAAATCGCTTCGAAGCCCTAGGCAGCTGCCTAGGAGATTTGGCCTGAAAGGTCAATTTTTTTGTTTGTTGAATTAGGACCCCAATTCATGGTCAATTACAGCCCTATATAATATTATTGAGATGGGAAAAGGTTCAAACAAATTAGAGCTTTTTAGAGAGAAATATGAGTGAATTACGAAATCGCTTCGGAGCCCTAGGCAGCTGCCTAGGAGATTTGGCCTGAGAGGTCAATTTTTTTGTTTGGTTGAATTAGGACCCCAATTCATGGTGAATAACAGCCCTATATAATATTATTGAGATGGGAAAAGGATCAAAAAAATTAGATCTTGTTAGAGAGAAATATGAGTGAATTACGAAATCGCTTCGGAGCCCTAGGCAGCTGCCTAGGAGATTTGGCCTGAGAGGTCAATAATAGCCCTATATAATATTATTGACATGGGAAAAGGTTCAAAAAAATTAGAGCTTGTAAGAGATATATATGAGTGAATTATGAAATATCTTCGGAACCCTAGGCAGCTGCCTAGGAGATTTGGCCTGAAAGGTCAATTTTTTTGTTTGGTTGAATTAGGACCCCAATTCATGGTCAATAACAGCCCTATATAATATCATTGAGATGGGAAAAGGTTCAAAAAAATTAGAGCTTTTTAGAGAGAAATATGAGTGAATTACGAAATCGCTTCGGATCCCTAGGCAGCTGCCTAGGAGATTTGGCCTGAAAGGTCAATTTTTTTGTTTGGTTGAATTAGGACCCCAATTCATGGTCAATAATAGCCCTATACAATATTATTGCGATGGGAAAAGGTTCAAAAAAATTAGATCTTGTTAGAGAGAAATATGAGTGAATTACGAAATCGCTTCGGAGCCCTAGGCAGCTGCCTAGGAGATTTGGCCTGAAAGGTCAATTTTTTTGTTTGGTTGAATTAGGACCCCAATTCATGGTCAATAACAGCCCTATATAATATTATTGAGATGGGAAAAGGATTAAAAAAATAAGAGCTTGTTAGAGAGAAATAGGAGTGAATTACGAGATCGCTTCGGAGCCCTAGGCAGCTGCCTAGGAGATTTGGCCTGAAAGGTCAATTTTTTTGTTTGGTTGAATTAGGACCCCAATTCATGGTCAATAACAGCCCTATATAATATTATTGAGATGGGAAAAGGTTCAAAAAAATTAGAGCTTTTTAGAGAGAAATATGAGTGAATTACGAAATCGCTTCGGAGCCCTAGGCAGCTGCCTAGGAGATTTGCCCTGAAAGGTCAATTTTTTTGTTTGGTTGAATTAGGACCCCAATTCATGGTCAATAATAGCCCTATATAATATTATTGAGATGGGAAATGGTTCAAAAAAATTAGAGCTTGTTAGAGAGAAATATGAGTGAATTACGAAATCGCTTTGAAGCCCTAGGCAGCTGCCTAGGAGATTTGGCCTGAAAGGTCAATTTTTTTGTTTGTTGAATTAGGACCCCAATTCATGGTCAATTACAGGCCTATATAATATTATTGAGATGGGAAAAGGTTCAAACAAATTAGAGCTTTTTAGAGAGAAATATGAGTGAATTACGAAATCGCTTCGGAGCCCTAGGCAGCTGCCTAGGAGATTTGGCCTGAAAGGTC
Source organism: Humulus lupulus (assembly GCF_963169125.1). Lineage (NCBI taxonomy): Eukaryota > Viridiplantae > Streptophyta > Magnoliopsida > Rosales > Cannabaceae > Humulus > Humulus lupulus. Next base: position 287,416,100 of record NC_084795.1, read on the forward strand.
AATTTTTTTGTTTGGTTGAATTAGGACCCCAATTCATGGTGAATAACAGCCCTATATAATATTATTGAGATGGGAAAAGGATCAAAAAAATTAGAGCTTGTTAGAGATAAATATGAGTGAATTATGAAATATCTTCGGAGCCCTAGGCAGCTGCCTAGGAGATTTGGCCTGAAAGGTCAATTTTTTTGTTTGGTTGAATTTGGACCCCAATTCATGGTCAATAATAGCCCTATATAATATTATTGAGATGGGAAAAGGATCAAAAAAATTAGAGCTTGTTAGAGAGAAATATGAGTGAATTACGAGATCGCTTCGGAGCCCTAGGCAGCTGCCTAGGAGATTTGGCCTGAAAGGTAAATTTTTTTGTTTGGTTGAATTAGGACCCCAATTCATGGTCAATAACAGCCCTATATAATATTATTGAGATGGGAAAAGGATTAAAAAAATAAGAGCTTGTTAGAGAGAAATATGAGTGAATTACGAGATCGCTTCGGAGCCCTAGGCAGCTGCCTAGGAGATTTGGCCTGAAAGGTCAATTTTTTTGTTTGGTTGAATTAGGACCCCAATTCATGGTCAATAACAGCCCTATATAATATTATTGAGATGGGAAAAGGATCAAAAAAATTAGAGCTTTTTAGAGAGAAATATGAGTGAATTACGAAATCGCTTCAGATCCCTAGGCAGCTGCCTAGGAGATTTGGCCTGAAAGGTCAATTTTTTTGTTTGGTTGAATTAGGACCCCAATTCATGGTCAATAATAGCCTTATACAATATTATTGAGATGGGAAAAGGTTCAAAAAAATTAGATCTTGTTAGAGAGAAATATGAGTGAATTACGAAATCGCTTCGGAGCCCTAGGCAGCTGCCTAGGAGATTTGGCCTGAAAGGTCAATTTTTTTGTTTGGTTGAATTAGGACCCCAATTCATGGTCAATAACAGCCCTATATAATATTATTGAGATGGTAAAAGGTTCAAAAAAATTAGAGCTTTTTAGAGGGAAATATGAGTGAATTACGAAATCGCTGCGGATCCCTAGGCAGCTGCCTAGGAGATTTGGTCTGAATGGTCAATTTTTTTGTTTGGTTGAATTAGGAACCCCAATTCATGGTCAATAACAGCCCTATATAATATTATTGAGATGGGAAAAGGATCAAAAAAATTAGAGCTTGTTAGAGAGAAATATGAGTGAATTACGAGATCGCTTCGGAGCCCTAGGGAGCTGCCTAGGAGATTTGGCCTGAAAGGTCAATTTTTTTGTTTGGTTGAATTAGGACCCCAATTCATGGTCAATAATAGCCCTATATAATATTATTAAGATGGGAAAAGGTTCAAAAAAATTAGAGCTTGTTAGAGAGAAATATGAGTGAATTACGAGATCGCTTCGGAGACCTAAGCAGCTGCCTAGAAGATTTGGCCTGAAAGGTCAATTTTTTTGTTTGATTGAATTAGGACCCCAATTCATGGTCAATAATAGCCCTATATAATATTATTGAGATGGGAAAAGGTTCAAAAAAATTAGTGCTTGTTAGAGATAAATATCAGTGAATTATGAAATCGCATCGGAGCCCTAGGCAGCAGCCTAGGAGATTTGGCCTGAAAGGTCAATTTTTTTGTTTGGTTGAATTAAGACCCCAATTCATATTCTATAACAGCCCTATATAATATTATTGAGATGGGAAAAGGATAAAAAAAATTAGAGCTTGTTAGAGAGAAATATGAGTGAATTACGAGATCGCTTCGGAGCCCTAGGCAGCTGCCTAGGAGATTTGGCCTGAAAGGTCAATTTTTTTGTTTGGTTGAATTACGAGATCGCTTCAGAGCCCTAGGCAGCTGCCTAGGAGATTTGGCCTGAAAGGTCAATTTTTTTGTTTGGTAGAATTAGGACCCCAATTCATGGTCAATAATAGCCCTATACAATATTATTGAGATGGGAAATGGTTCAAAAAAATTAGAGCTTGTTAGAGAGAAATATGAGTGAATTACGAAATCGCTTTGAAGCCCTAGGCAGCTGCCTAGGAGATTTGGCCTGAAAGGTCAATTTTTTTGTTTGTTGAATTAGGACCCCAATTCATGGTCAATTACAGGCCTATATAATATTATTGAGATGGGAAAAGGTTCAAACAAATTAGAGCTTTTTAGAGAGAAATATGAGTGAATTACGAAATCGCTTCGGAGCCCTAGGCAGCTGCCTAGGAGATTTGGCCTGAAAGGTCAATTTTTTTGTTTGGTTGAATTAGGACCCCAATTCATGGTGAATAACAGCCCTATATAATATTATTGAGATGGGAAAAGGATCAAAAAAATTAGAGCTTGTTAGAGATAAATATGAGTGAATTATGAAATATCTTCGGAGCCCTAGGCAGCTGCCTAGGAGATTTGGCATGAAAGGTCAATTTTTTTGTTTGGTTGAATTTGGACCCCAATTCATGGTCAATAATAGCCCTATATAATATTATTGAGATGGGAAAAGGATCAAAAAAATTAGAGCTTGTTAGAGAGAAATATGAGTGAATTACGAGATCGCTTCGGAGCCCTAGGCAGCTGCCTAGGAGATTTGGCCTGAAAGGTAAATTTTTTTGTTTGGTTGAATTAGGACCCCAATTCATGGTCAATAACAGCCCTATATAATATTATTGAGATGGGAAAAGGATTAAAAAAATAAGAGCTTGTTAGAGAGAAATATGAGTGAATTACGAGATCGCTTCGGAGCCCTAGGCAGCTGCCTAGGAGATTTGGCCTGAAAGGTCAATTTTTTTGTTTGGTTGAATTAGGACCCCAATTCATGGTCAATAACAGCCCTATATAATATTATTGAGATGGGAAAAGGATCAAAAAAATTAGAGCTTTTTAGAGAGAAATATGAGTGAATTACGAAATCGCTTCAGATCCCTAGGCAGCTGCCTAGGAGATTTGGCCTGAAAGGTCAATTTTTTTGTTTGGTTGAATTAGGACCCCAATTCATGGTCAATAATAGCCTTATACAATATTATTGAGATGGGAAAAGGTTCAAAAAAATTAGATCTTGTTAGAGAGAAATATGAGTGAATTACGAAATCGCTTCGGAGCCCTAGGCAGCTGCCTAGGAGATTTGGCCTGAAAGGTCAATTTTTTTGTTTGGTTGAATTAGGACCCCAATTCATGGTCAATAACAGCCCTATATAATATTATTGAGATGGTAAAAGGTTCAAAAAAATTAGAGCTTTTTAGAGGGAAATATGAGTGAATTACGAAATCGCTGCGGATCCCTAGGCAGCTGCCTAGGAGATTTGGTCTGAATGGTCAATTTTTTTGTTTGGTTGAATTAGGAACCCCAATTCATGGTCAATAACAGCCCTATATAATATTATTGAGATGGGAAAAGGATCAAAAAAATTAGAGCTTGTTAGAGAGAAATATGAGTGAATTACGAGATCGCTTCGGAGCCCTAGGGAGCTGCCTAGGAGATTTGGCCTGAAAGGTCAATTTTTTTGTGTGGTTGAATTAGGACCCCAATTCATGGTCAATAATAGCCCTATATAATATTATTAAGATGGGAAAAGGTTCAAAAAAATTAGAGCTTGTTAGAGAGAAATATGAGTGAATTACGAGATCGCTTCGGAGACCTAAGCAGCTGCCTAGAAGATTTGGCCTGAAAGGTCAATTTTTTTGTTTGATTGAATTAGGACCCCAATTCATGGTCAATAATAGCCCTATATAATATTATTGAGATGGGAAAAGGTTCAAAAAAATTAGAGCTTGTTAGAGATAAATATCAGTGAATTATGAAATCGCATCGGAGCCCTAGGCAGCAGCCTAGGAGATTTGGCCTGAAAGGTCAATTTTTTTGTTTGGTTGAATTAAGACCCCAATTCATATTCAATAACAGCCCTATATAATATTATTGAGATGGGAAAAGGATAAAAAAAATTAGAGCTTGTTAGAGAGAAATATGAGTGAATTACGAGATCGCTTCGGAGCCCTAGGCAGCTGCCTAGGAGATTTGGCCTGAAAGGTCAATTTTTTTGTTTGGTTGAATTACGAGATCGCTTCAGAGCCCTAGGCAGCTGCCTAGGAGATTTGGCCTGAAAGGTCAATTTCTTTGTTTGGTAGAATTAGGACCCCAATTCATGGTCAATAATAGCCCTATACAATATTATTGAGATGGGAAAAGGTTCAAAAAAATTAGATCTTGTTAGAGAGAAATATGAGTGAATTACGAAATCGCTTCGGAGCCCTAGGCAGCTGCCTAGGAGATTTGGCCTGAGAGGTCAATTTTTTTGTTTGGTTGAATTAGGACCCCAATTCAAGGTCAATAATAGCCCTATATAATATTATTGACATGGGAAAAGGTTCAAAAAAATTAGAGCTTGTTAGAGATATATATGAGTGAATTATGAAATATCTTCGGAGCCCTAGGCAGCTGCCTAGGAGATTTGGCCTGAAAGGTCAATTTTTTTGTTTGGTTGAATTAGGACCCCAATTCATGGTCAATAACAGCCCTATATAATATTATTGAGATGGGAAAAGGATTAAAAAAATTAGAGCTTGTTAGAGAGAAATATGAGTGAATTATGAGATCGCTTCGGAGCCCTAGGCAGCTGCCTAGGAGATTTGGCCTGAAAGGTCAATTTTTTTATTTGGTTGAATTAGGACCCCAATTCATGGTCATTAACAGCCCTATATAATATTATTGAGATGGGAAAAGGTTCAAAAAAATTAGAGCTTGTTAGAGATAAATATGAGTGAATTATGAAATATCTTCGGAGCCCTAGGCAGCTGCCTAGGAGATTTGGCCTGAAAGGTCAATTTTTTTGTTTGGTTGAATTTGGACCCCAATTCATGGTCAATAACAGCCCTATATAATATTATTGAGATGGGAAAAGGATCAAAAAAATTAGAGCTTGTTAGAGAGAAATATGAGTGAATTACGAGATCGCTTCGGAGCCCTAGGCAGCTGCCTAGGAGATTTGGCCTGAAAGGTCAATTTTTTTGTTTGGTTGAATTAGGACCCCAATTCATGGTCAATAACAGCCCTATATAATATTATTGAGATGGGAAAAGGTTCAAAAAAATTAGAGCTTTTTAGAGAGAAATATGAGTGAATTACGAAATCGCTTCGGAGCCCTAGGCAGCTGCCTAGGAGATTTGCCCTGAAAGGTCAATTTTTTTGTTTGGTTGAATTAGGACCCCAATTCATGGTCAATAATAGCCCTATATAATATTATTGAGATGGGAAATGGTTCAAAAAAATTAGAGCTTGTTAGAGAGAAATATGAGTGAATTACGAAATCGCTTCGAAGCCCTAGGCAGCTGCCTAGGAGATTTGGCCTGAAAGGTCAATTTTTTTGTTTGTTGAATTAGGACCCCAATTCATGGTCAATTACAGGCCTATATAATATTATTGAGATGGGAAAAGGTTCAAACAAATTAGAGCTTTTTAGAGAGAAATATGAGTGAATTACGAAATCGCTTCGGAGCCCTAGGCAGCTGCCTAGGAGATTTGGCCTGAAAGGTCAATTTTTTTGTTTGGTTGAATTAGGACCCCAATTCATGGTGAATAACAGCCCTATATAATATTATTGAGATGGGAAAAGGATCAAAAAAATTAGAGCTTGTTAGAGATAAATATGAGTGAATTATGAAATATCTTCGGAGCCCTAGGCAGCTGCCTAGGAGATTTGGCCTGAAAGGTCAATTTTTTTGTTTGGTAGAATTAGGACCCCAATTCATGGTCAATAATAGCCCTATACAATATTATTGAGATGGGAAAAGGTTCAAAAAAATTAGATCTTGTTAGAGAGAAATATGAGTGAATTACGAAATCGCTTCGGAGCCCTAGGCAGCTGCCTAGGAGATTTGGCCTGAGAGGTCAATTTTTTTGTTTGGTTGAATTAGGACCCCAATTCAAGGTCAATAATAGCCCTATATAATATTATTGACATGGGAAAAGGTTCAAAAAAATTAGAGCTTGTTAGAGATATATATGAGTGAATTATGAAATATCTTCGGAGCCCTAGGCAGCTGCCTAGGAGAATTGGCCTGAAAGGTCAATTTTTTTGTTTGGTTGAATTAGGACCCCAATTCATGGTCAATAACAGCCCTATATAATATTATTGAGATGGGAAAAGGATTAAAAAAATTAGAGCTTGTTAGAGAGAAATATGAGTGAATTATGAGATCGCTTCGGAGCCCTAGGCAGCTGCCTAGGAGATTTGGCCTGAAAGGTCAATTTTTTTATTTGGTTGAATTAGGACCCCAATTCATGGTCATTAACAGCCCTATATAATATTATTGAGATGGGAAAAGGTTCAAAAAAATTAGAGCTTGTTAGAGATAAATATGAGTGAATTATGAAATATCTTCGGAGCCCTAGGCAGCTGCCTAGGAGATTTGGCCTGAAAGGTCAATTTTTTTGTTTGGTTGAATTTGGACCCCAATTCATGGTCAATAACAGCCCTATATAATATTATTGAGATGGGAAAAGGATCAAAAAAATTAGAGCTTGTTAGAGAGAAATATGAGTGAATTACGAGATCGCTTCGGAGCCCTAGGCAGCTGCCTAGGAGATTTGGCCTGAAAGGTCAATTTTTTTGTTTGGTTGAATTAGGACCCCAATTCATGGTCAATAACAGCCCTATATAATATTATTGAGATGGGAAAAGGTTCAAAAAAATTAGAGCTTTTTAGAGAGAAATATGAGTGAATTACGAAATCGCTTCGGAGCCCTAGGCAGCTGCCTAGGAGATTTGGCCTGAAAGGTCAATTTTTTTGTTTGGTTGAATTAGGACCCCAATTCATGGTCAATAATAGCCCTATATAATATTATTGAGATGGGAAATGGTTCAAAAAAATTAGAGCTTGTTAGAGAGAAATATGAGTGAATTACGAAATCGCTTCGAAGCCCTAGGCAGCTGCCTAGGAGATTTGGCCTGAAAGGTCAATTTTTTTGTTTGTTGAATTAGGACCCCAATTCATGGTCAATTACAGGCCTATATAATATTATTGAGATGGGAAAAGGTTCAAACAAATTAGAGCTTTTTAGAGAGAAATATGAGTGAATTACGAAATCGCTTCGGAGCCCTAGGCAGCTGCCTAGGAGATTTGGCCTGAAAGGTCAATTTTTTTGTTTGGTTGAATTAGGACCCCAATTCATGGTGAATAACAGCCCTATATAATATTATTGAGATGGGAAAAGGATCAAAAAAATTAGAGCTTGTTAGAGATAAATATGAGTGAATTATGAAATATCTTCGGAGCCCTAGGCAGCTGCCTAGGAGATTTGGCCTGAAAGGTCAATTTTTTTGTTTGGTTGAATTTGGACCCCAATTCATGGTCAATAATAGCCCTATATAATATTATTGAGATGGGACAAGGATCAAAAAAATTAGAGCTTGTTAGAGAGAAATATGAGTGAATTACGAGATCGCTTCGGAGCCCTAGGCAGCTGCCTAGGAGATTTGGCCTGAAAGGACAATTTTTTTGTTTGGTTGAATTAGGACCCCAATTCATGGTCAATAACAGCCCTATATAATATTATTGAGATGGGAAAAGGTTCAAAAAAATTAGAGCTTTTTAGAGAGAAATATGAGTGAATTAGGAAATCGCTTCGGAGCCCTAGGCCGCTGCCTAGGAGATTTGCCCTGAAAGGTCAATTTTTTTGTTTGGTTGAATTAGGACCCCAATTCATGGTCAATAATAGCCCTATATAATATTATTGAGATGGGAAAAGGTTCAAAAAAATTAGAGCTTGTCAGAGAGAAATATGAGTGAATTACGAAATCGCTTCGAAGCCCTAGGCAGCTGCCTAGGAGATTTGGCCTGAAAGGTCAATTTTTTTGTTTGTTGAATTAGGACCCCAATTCATGGTCAATTACAGCCCTATATAATATTATTGAGATGGGAAAAGGTTCAAACAAATTAGAGCTTTTTAGAGAGAAATATGAGTGAATTACGAAATCGCTTCGGAGCCCTAGGCAGCTGCCTAGGAGATTTGGCCTGAAAGGTCAATTTTTTTGTTTGGTTGAATTAGGACCCCAATTCATGGTGAATAACAGCCCTATATAATATTATTGAGATGGGAAAAGGATCAAAAAAATTAGAGCTTGTTAGAGAGAAATATGAGTGAATTACGAGATCACTTCGGAGCCCTAGGCAGCTGCCTAGGAGATTTGGCCTGAAAGGTCAATTTTTTTGTTTGGTTGAATTAGGACCCCAATTCATGGTCAATAACAGCCCTATATAATATTATTGAGATGGGAAAAGGTTCAAAAAAATTAGAGCTTTTTAGAGAGAAATATGAGTGAATTACGAAATCGCTGCGGAGCCCTAGGCAGCTGCCTAGGAGATTTGGTCTGAAAGGTCAATTTTTTTGTTTGGTTGAATTAGGAACCCCAATTCATGGTCAATAACAGCCCTATATAATATTATTGAGATGGGAAAAGGATCAAAAAAATTAGAGCTTGTTAGAGAGAAATATGAGTGAATTACGAGATCGCTTCGGAGCCCTAGGGAGCTGCCTAGGAGATTTGGCCTGAAAGGTCAATTTTTTTGTTTGGTTGAATTAGGACCCCAATTAATGGTCAATAATAGCCCTATATAATATTATTAAGATGGGAAAAGGTTCAAAAATATTAGAGCTTGTTAGAGAGAAATATGAGTGAATTACGAGATCGCTTCGGAGACCTAAGCAGCTGCCTAGGAGATTTGGCCTGAAAGGTCAATTTTTTTGTTTGGTTGAATTAGGACCCCAATTCATGGTGAATAACAGCCCTATATAATATTATTGAGATGGGAAAAGGATCAAAAAAATTAGAGCTTGTTAGAAAGAAATATGAGTGAATTACGAGATCACTTCGGAGCCCTAGGCAGCTGCCTAGGAGATTTGGCCTGAAAGGTCAATTTTTTTGTTTGGTTGAATTAGGACCCCAATTCATGGTCAATAACAGCCCTATATAATATTATTGAGATGGGAAAAGGTTCAAAAAAATTAGAGCTTTTTAGAGAGAAATATGAGTGAATTACGAAATCGCTTCGGATCCCTAGGCTGCTGCCTAGGAGATTTGGCCTGAAAGGTCAATTTTTTTGTTTGGTTGAATTAGGACCCCAATTCATGGTCAATAATAGCCCTATACAATATTATTGAGATGGGAAAAGGTTCAAAAAAATTAGATCTTGTTAGAGAGAAATATGAGTGAATTACGAAATCGCTTCGGAGCCCTAGGCAGCTGCCTAGGAGATTTGGCCTGAAAGGTCAATTTTTTTGTTTGGTTGAATTAGGACCCCAATTCATGGTCAATAATAGCCCTATACAATATTATTGAGATGGGAAAAGGTTCAAAAAAATTAGATCTTGTTAGAGAGAAATATGAGTGAATTACGAAATCGCTGCGGAGCCCTAGGCAGCTGCCTAGGAGATTTGGTCTGAAAGGTCAATTTTTTTGTTTGGTTGAATTAGGAACCCCAATTCATGGTCAATAACAGCCCTATATAATATTATTGAGATGGGAAAAGGATCAAAAAAATTAGAGCTTGTTAGAGAGAAATATGAGTGAATTACGAGATCGCTTCGGAGCCCTAGGGAGCTGCCTAGGAGATTTGGCCTGAAAGGTCAATTTTTTTGTTTGGTTGAATTAGGACCCCAATTAATGGTCAATAATAGCCCTATATAATATTATTAAGATGGGAAAAGGTTCAAAAATATTAGAGCTTGTTAGAGAGAAATATGAGTGAATTACGAGATCGCTTCGGAGACCTAAGCAGCTGCCTAGGAGATTTGGCCTGAAAGGTCAATTTTTTTGTTTGGTTGAATTAGGACCCCAATTCATGGTGAATAACAGCCCTATATAATATTATTGAGATGGGAAAAGGATCAAAAAAATTAGAGCTTGTTAGAGAGAAATATGAGTGAATTACGAGATCACTTCGGAGCCCTAGGCAGCTGCCTAGGAGATTTGGCCTGAAAGGTCAATTTTTTTGTTTGGTTGAATTAGGACCCCAATTCATGGTCAATAACAGCCCTATATAATATTATTGAGATGGGAAAAGGTTCAAAAAAATTAGAGCTTTTTAGAGAGAAATATGAGTGAATTACGAAATCGCTTCGGATCCCTAGGCTGCTGCCTAGGAGATTTGGCCTGAAAGGTCAATTTTTTTGTTTGGTTGAATTAGGACCCCAATTCATGGTCTATAATAGCCCTATACAATATTATTGAGATGGGAAAAGGTTCAAAAAAATTAGATCTTGTTAGAGAGAAATATGAGTGAATTACGAAATCGCTTCGGAGCCCTAGGCAGCTGCCTAGGAGATTTGGCCTGAAAGGTCAATTTTTTTGTTTGGTTGAATTAGGACCCCAATTCATGGTCAATAACAGCCCTATATAATATTATTGAGATGGGAAAAGGTTCAAAAAAATTAGAGCTTTTTAGAGAGAAATATGAGTGAATTACGAAATCGCTGCGGACCCCTAGGCAGCTGCCTAGGAGATTTGGTCTGAAAGGTCAATTTTTTTGTTTGGTTGAATTAGGAACCCCAATTCATGGTCAATAACAGCCCTATATAATATTATTGAGATGGGAAAAGGATCAAAAAAATTAGAGCTTGTTAGAGAGAAATATGAGTGAATTACGAGATCGCTTCGGAACCCTAGGGAGCTGCCTAGGAGATTTGGCCTGAAAGGTCAATTTTTTTGTTTGGTTGAATTAGGACCCCAATTCATGGTCAATAATAGCCCTATATAATATTATTAAGATGGGAAAAGGTTCAAAAACATTAGAGCTTGTTAGAGAGAAATATGAGTGAATTACGAGATCGCTTCGGAGACCTAAGCAGCTGCCTAGGAGATTTGGCCTGAAAGGTCAATTTTTTTGTTTGGTTGAATTAGGAACCCCAATTCATGGTCAATAACAGCCCTATATAATATTATTGAGATGGGAAAAGGTTCAAACAAATTAGAGCTTTTTAGAGAGAAATATGAGTGAATTACGAAATCGCTTCGGAGCCCTAGGCAGCTGCCTAGGAGATTTGGCCTGAAAGGTCAATTTTTTTGTTTGGTTGAATTTGGACCCCAATTCATGGTCAATAATAGCCCTATATAATATTATTGAGATGGGACAAGGATCAAAAAAATTAGAGCTTGTTAGAGAGAAATATGAGTGAATTACGAGATCGCTTCGGAGCCCTAGGCAGCTGCCTAGGAGATTTGGCCTGAAAGGTCAATTTTTTTGTTTGGTTGAATTAGGACCCCAATTCATGGTCAATAACAGCCCTATATAATATTATTGAGATGGGAAAAGGTTCAAAAAAATTAGAGCTTTTTAGAGAGAAATATGAGTGAATTATGAAATCGCTTCGGAGCCCTAGGCCGCTGCCTAGGAGATTTGCCCTGAAAGGTCAATTTTTTTGTTTGGTTGAATTAGGACCCCAATTCATGGTCAATAATAGCCCTATATAATATTATTGAGATGGGAAAAGGTTCAAAAAAATTAGAGCTTGTCAGAGAGAAATATGAGTGAATTACGAAATCGCTTCGAAGCCCTAGGCAGCTGCCTAGGAGATTTGGCCTGAAAGGTCAATTTTTTTGTTTGTTGAATTAGGACCCCAATTCATGGTCAATTACAGCCCTATATAATATTATTGAGATGGGAAAAGGTTCAAACAAATTAGAGCTTTTTAGAGAGAAATATGAGTGAATTACGAAATCGCTTCGGAGCCCTAGGCAGCTGCCTAGGAGATTTGGCCTGAAAGGTCAATTTTTTTGTTTGGTTGAATTAGGACCCCAATTCATGGTGAATAACAGCCCTATATAATATTATTGAGATGGGAAAAGGATCAAAAAAATTAGAGCTTGTTAGAGAGAAATATGAGTGAATTACGAGATCACTTCGGAGCCCTAGGCAGCTGCCTAGGAGATTTGGCCTGAAAGGTCAATTTTTTTGTTTGGTTGAATTAGGACCCCAATTCATGGTCAATAACAGCCCTATATAATATTATTGAGATGGGAAAAGGTTCAAAAAAATTAGAGCTTTTTAGAGAGAAATATGAGTGAATTACGAAATCGCTGCGGAGCCCTAGGCAGCTGCCTAGGAGATTTGGTCTGAAAGGTCAATTTTTTTGTTTGGTTGAATTAGGAACCCCAATTCATGGTCAATAACAGCCCTATATAATATTATTGAGATGGGAAAAGGATCAAAAAAATTAGAGCTTGTTAGAGAGAAATATGAGTGAATTACGAGATCGCTTCGGAGCCCTAGGGAGCTGCCTAGGAGATTTGGCCTGAAAGGTCAATTTTTTTGTTTGGTTGAATTAGGACCCCAATTAATGATCAATAATAGCCCTATATAATATTATTAAGATGGGAAAAGGTTCAAAAATATTAGAGCTTGTTAGAGAGAAATATGAGTGAATTACGAGATCGCTTCGGAGACCTAAGCAGCTGCCTAGGAGATTTGGCCTGAAAGGTCAATTTTTTTGTTTGGTTGAATTAGGACCCCAATTCATGGTGAATAACAGCCCTATATAATATTATTGAGATGGGAAAAGGATCAAAAAAATTAGAGCTTGTTAGAAAGAAATATGAGTGAATTACGAGATAACTTCGGAGCCCTAGGCAGCTGCCTAGGAGATTTGGCCTGAAAGGTCAATTTTTTTGTTTGGTTGAATTAGGACCCCAATTCATGGTCAATAACAGCCCTATATAATATTATTGAGATGGGAAAAGGTTCAAAAAAATTAGAGCTTTTTAGAGAGAAATATGAGTGAATTACGAAATCGCTTCGGATCCCTAGGCTGCTGCCTAGGAGATTTGGCCTGAAAGGTCAATTTTTTTGTTTGGTTGAATTAGGACCCCAATTCATGGTCAATAATAGCCCTATACAATATTATTGAGATGGGAAAAGGTTCAAAAAAATTAGATCTTGTTAGAGAGAAATATAAGTGAATTACGAAATCGCTTCGGAGCCCTAGGCAGCTGCCTAGGAGATTTGGCCTGAAAGGTCAATTTTTTTGTTTGGTTGAATTAGGACCCCAATTCATGGTCAATAATAGCCCTATACAATATTATTGAGATGGGAAAAGGTTCAAAAAAATTAGATCTTGTTAGAGAGAAATATGAGTGAATTACGAAATCGCTGCGGAGCCCTAGGCAGCTGCCTAGGAGATTTGGTCTGAAAGGTCAATTTTTTTGTTTGGTTGAATTAGGAACCCCAATTCATGGTCAATAACAGCCCTATATAATATTATTGAGATGGGAAAAGGATCAAAAAAATTAGAGCTTGTTAGAGAGAAATATGAGTGAATTACGAGATCGCTTCGGAGCCCTAGGGAGCTGCCTAGGAGATTTGGCCTGAAAGGTCAATTTTTTTGTTTGGTTGAATTAGGACCCCAATTAATGGTCAATAATAGCCCTATATAATATTATTAAGATGGGAAAAGGTTCAAAAATATTAGAGCTTGTTAGAGAGAAATATGAGTGAATTACGAGATCGCTTCGGAGACCTAAGCAGCTGCCTAGGAGATTTGGCCTGAAAGGTCAATTTTTTTGTTTGGTTGAATTAGGACCCCAATTCATGGTGAATAACAGCCCTATATAATATTATTGAGATGGGAAAAGGATCAAAAAAATTAGAGCTTGTTAGAGAGAAATATGAGTGAATTACGAGATCACTTCGGAGCCCTAGGCAGCTGCCTAGGAGATTTGGCCTGAAAGGTCAATTTTTTTGTTTGGTTGAATTAGGACCCCAATTCATGGTCAATAACAGCCCTATATAATATTATTGAGATGGGAAAAGGTTCAAAAAAATTAGAGCTTTTTAGAGAGATATATGAGTGAATTACGAAATCGCTTCGGATCCCTAGGCTGCTGCCTAGGAGATTTGGCCTGAAAGGTCAATTTTTTTGTTTGGTTGAATTAGGACCCCAATTCATGGTCTATAATAGCCCTATACAATATTATTGAGATGGGAAAAGGTTCAAAAAAATTAGATCTTGTTAGAGAGAAATATGAGTGAATTACGAAATCGCTTCGGAGCCCTAGGCAGCTGCCTAGGAGATTTGGCCTGAAAGGTCAATTTTTTTGTTTGGTTGAATTAGGACCCCAATTCATGGTCAATAACAGCCCTATATAATATTATTGAGATGGGAAAAGGTTCAAAAAAATTAGAGCTTTTTAGAGAGAAATATGAGTGAATTACGAAATCGCTGCGGAGCCCTAGGCAGCTGCCTAGGAGATTTGGTCTGAAAGGTCAATTTTTTTGTTTGGTTGAATTAGGAACCCCAATTCATGGTCAATAACAGCCCTATATAATATTATTGAGATGGGAAAAGGATCAAAAAAATTAGAGCTTGTTAGAGAGAAATATGAGAGAATTACGAGATCGCTTCGGAGCCCTAGGGAGCTGCCTAGGAGATTTGGCCTGAAAGGTCAATTTTTTTGTTTGGTTGAATTAGGACCCCAATTCATGGTCAATAATAGCCCTATATAATATTATTAAGATGGGAAAAGGTTCAAAAACATTAGAGCTTGTTAGAGAGAAATATGAGTGAATTACGAGATCGCTTCGGAGACCTAAGCAGCTGCCTAGGAGATTTGGCCTGAAAGGTCAATTTTTTTGTTTGATTGAATTAGGACCCCAATTCATGGTCAATAATAGCCCTATATAATATTATTGAGATGGGAAAAGGTTCAAAAAAATTAGAGCTTGTTAGAGATAAATATCAGTGAATTATGAAATCGCTTCGGAGGCCTAGGCAGCAGCCTAGGAGATTTGGCCTGAAAGGTCAATTTTTTTGTTTGGTTGAATTAAGACCCCAATTCATATTCAATAACAGCCCTATATAATATTATTGAGATGGGAAAAGGATAAAAAAAATTAGAGCTTTTTAGAGAGAAATATGAGTGAATTACGAAATCGCTGCGGAGCCCTAGGGAGCTTCCTAGGAGATTTGGCCTGAAAGGTCAATTTTTTTGTTTGGTTGAATTAGGACCCCAATTCATGGTGAATAACAGCCCTATATAATATTATTGAGATGGGAAAAGGATCAAAAAAATTAGAGCTTGTTAGAGAGAAATATGAGTGAATTACGAGATCACTTCGGAGCCCTAGGCAGCTACCTAGGAGATTTGGCCTGAAAGGTCAATTTTTTTGTTTGGTTGAATTAGGACCCCAATTCATGGTCAATAACAGCCCTATATAATATTATTGAGATGGGAAAAGGTTCAAAAAAATTAGAGCTTTTTAGAGAGAAATATGAGTGAATTACGAAATCGCTTCGGATCCCTAGGCTGCTGCCTAGGAGATTTGGCCTGAATGGTCAATTTTTTTGTTTGGTTGAATTAGGACCCCAATTCATGGTCAATAATAGCCCTATACAATATTATTGAGATGGGAAAAGGTTCAAATAAATTAGATCTTGTTAGAGAGAAATATGAGTGAATTACGAAATCGCTTCGGAGCCCTAGGCAGCTGCCTAGGAGATTTGGCCTGAAAGGTCAATTTTTTTGTTTGGTTGAATTAGGACCCCAATTCATGGTCAATAACAGCCCTATATAATATTATTGAGATGGGAAAAGGTTCAAAAAAATTAGAGCTTTTTAGAGAGAAATATGAGTGAATTACGAAATCGCTGCGGAGCCCTAGGCAGCTGCCTAGGAGATTTGGTCTGAAAGGTCAATTTTTTTGTTTGGTTGAATGAGGAACCCCAATTCATGGTCAATAACAGCCCTATATAATATTATTGAGATGGGAAAAGGATCAAAAAAATTAGAGCTTGTTAGAGAGAAATATGAGTGAATTACGAGATCGCTTCGGAGCCCTAGGGAGCTGCCTAGGAGATTTGGCCTGAAAGGTCAATTTTTTTGTTTGGTTGAATTAGGACCCCAATTAATGGTCAATAATAGCCCTATATAATATTATTAAGATGGGAAAAGGTTCAAAAATATTAGAGCTTGTTAGAGAGAAATATGAGTGAATTACGAGATCGC
This sequence comes from Humulus lupulus, assembly GCF_963169125.1. Classification (NCBI taxonomy): domain Eukaryota; kingdom Viridiplantae; phylum Streptophyta; class Magnoliopsida; order Rosales; family Cannabaceae; genus Humulus; species Humulus lupulus. The sequence goes on from NC_084795.1 coordinate 287,432,056, forward strand.
TTCGGAGACCTAAGCAGCTGCCTAGGAGATTTGGCCTGAAAGGTCAATTTTTTTGTTTGGTTGAATTAGGACCCCAATTCATGGTGAATAACAGCCCTATATAATATTATTGAGATGGGAAAAGGATCAAAAAAATTAGAGCTTGTTAGAGAGAAATATGAGTGAATTACGAGATCACTTCGGAGCCCTAGGCAGCTGCCTAGGAGATTTGGCCTGAAAGGTCAATTTTTTTGTTTGGTTGAATTAGGACCCCAATTCATGGTCAATAACAGCCCTATATAATATTATTGAGATGGGAAAAGGTTCAAAAAAATTAGAGCTTTTTAGAGAGAAATATGAGTGAATTACGAAATCGCTTCGGATCCCTAGGCTGCTGCCTAGGAGATTTGGCCTGAAAGGTCAATTTTTTTGTTTGGTTGAATTAGGACCCCAATTCATGGTCAATAATAGCCCTATACAATATTATTGAGATGGGAAAAGGTTCAAAAAAATTAGATCTTGTTAGAGAGAAATATGAGTGAATTACGAAATCGCTTCGGAGCCCTAGGCAGCTGCCTAGGAGATTTGGCCTGAAAGGTCAATTTTTTTGTTTGGTTGAATTAGGACCCCAATTCATGGTCAATAACAGCCCTTTATAATATTATTGAGATGGGAAAAGGTTCAAAAAAATTAGAGCTTTTTAGAGAGAAATATGAGTGAATTACGAAATCGCTGAGGAGCCCTAGGCAGCTGCCTAGGAGATTTGGCCTGAAAGGTCAATTTTTTTGTTTGATTGAATTAGGACCCCAATTCATGGTCAATAAGAGCCCTATATAATATTATTGAGATGGGAAAAGGATAAAAAAAATTAGAGCTTTTTAGAGAGAAATATGAGTGAATTACGAAATCGCTGCGGAGCCCTAGGGAGCTTCCTAGGAGATTTGGCCTGAAAGGTCAATTTTTTTGTTTGGTTGAATTAGGACCCCAATTCATGGTGAATAACAGCCCTATATAATATTATTGAGATGGGAAAAGGATCAAAAAAATTAGAGCTTGTTAGAGAGAAATATGAGTGAATTACGAGATCACTTCGGAGCCCTAGGCAGCTACCTAGGAGATTTGGCCTGAAAGGTCAATTTTTTTGTTTGGTTGAATTAGGACCCCAATTCATGGTCAATAACAGCCCTATATAATATTATTGAGATGGGAAAAGGTTCAAAAAAATTAGAGCTTTTTAGAGAGAAATATGAGTGAATTACGAAATCGCTTCGGATCCCTAGGCTGCTGCCTAGGAGATTTGGCCTGAATGGTCAATTTTTTTGTTTGGTTGAATTAGGACCCCAATTCATGGTCAATAATAGCCCTATACAATATTATTGAGATGGGAAAAGGTTCAAATAAATTAGATCTTGTTAGAGAGAAATATGAGTGAATTACGAAATCGCTTCGGAGCCCTAGGCAGCTGCCTAGGAGATTTGGCCTGAAAGGTCAATTTTTTTGTTTGGTTGAATTAGGACCCCAATTCATGGTCAATAACAGCCCTATATAATATTATTGAGATGGGAAAAGGTTCAAAAAAATTAGAGCTTTTTAGAGAGAAATATGAGTGAATTACGAAATCGCTGCGGAGCCCTAGGCAGCTGCCTAGGAGATTTGGTCTGAAAGGTCAATTTTTTTGTTTGGTTGAATGAGGAACCCCAATTCATGGTCAATAACAGCCCTATATAATATTATTGAGATGGGAAAAGGATCAAAAAAATTAGAGCTTGTTAGAGAGAAATATGAGTGAATTACGAGATCGCTTCGGAGCCCTAGGGAGCTGCCTAGGAGATTTGGCCTGAAAGGTCAATTTTTTTGTTTGGTTGAATTAGGACCCCAATTAATGGTCAATAATAGCCCTATATAATATTATTAAGATGGGAAAAGGTTCAAAAATATTAGAGCTTGTTAGAGAGAAATATGAGTGAATTACGAGATCGCTTCGGAGACCTAAGCAGCTGCCTAGGAGATTTGGCCTGAAAGGTCAATTTTTTTGTTTGGTTGAATTAGGACCCCAATTCATGGTGAATAACAGCCCTATATAATATTATTGAGATGGGAAAAGGATCAAAAAAATTAGAGCTTGTTAGAGAGAAATATGAGTGAATTACGAGATCACTTCGGAGCCCTAGGCAGCTGCCTAGGAGATTTGGCCTGAAAGGTCAATTTTTTTGTTTGGTTGAATTAGGACCCCAATTCATGGTCAATAACAGCCCTATATAATATTATTGAGATGGGAAAAGGTTCAAAAAAATTAGAGCTTTTTAGAGAGAAATATGAGTGAATTACGAAATCGCTTCGGATCCCTAGGCTGCTGCCTAGGAGATTTGGCCTGAAAGGTCAATTTTTTTGTTTGGTGGAATTAGGACCCCAATTCATGGTCAATAATAGCCCTATACAATATTATTGAGATGGGAAAAGGTTCAAAAAAATTAGATCTTGTTAGAGAGAAATATGAGTGAATTACGAAATCGCTTCGGAGCCCTAGGCAGCTGCCTAGGAGATTTGGCCTGAAAGGTCAATTTTTTTGTTTGGTTGAATTAGGACCCCAATTCATGGTCAATAACAGCCCTTTATAATATTATTGAGATGGGAAAAGGTTCAAAAAAATTAGAGCTTTTTAGAGAGAAATATGAGTGAATTACGAAATCGCTGCGGAGCCCTAGGCAGCTGCCTAGGAGATTTGGCCTGAAAGGTCAATTTTTTTGTTTGATTGAATTAGGACCCCAATTCATGGTCAATAAGAGCCCTATATAATATTATTGAGATGGGAAAAGGTTCAAAAAAATTAGAGCTTGTTAGAGATAAATATCAGTGAATTATGAAATCGCTTCGGAGCCCTAGGCAGCAGCCTAGGAGATTTGGCCTGAAAGGTCAATTTTTTTGTTTGGTTGAATTAAGACCCCAATTCATATTCAATAACAGCCCTATATAATATTATTGAGATGGGAAAAGGATAAAAAAAATTAGAGCTTTTTAGAGAGAAATATGAGTGAATTACGAAATCGCTGCGGAGCCCTAGGGAGCTTCCTAGGAGATTTGGCCTGAAAGGTCAATTTTTTTGTTTGGTTGAATTAGGACCCCAATTCATGGTGAATAACAGCCCAATATAATATTATTGAGATGGGAAAAGGATCAAAAAAATTAGAGCTTGTTAGAGAGAAATATGAGTGAATTACGAGATCACTTCGGAGCCCTAGGCAGCTGCCTAGGAGATTTGGCCTGAAAGGTCAATTTTTTTGTTTGGTTGAATTAGGACCCCAATTCATGGTCAATAACAGCCCTATATAATATTATTGAGATGGGAAAAGGTTCAAAAAAATTAGAGCTTTTTAGAGAGAAATATGAGTGAATTACGAAATCGCTTCGGATCCCTAGGCTGCTGCCTAGGAGATTTGGCCTGAAAGGTCAATTTTTTTGTTTGGTTGAATTAAGACCCCAATTCATATTCAATAACAGCCCTATATAATATTATTGAGATGGGAAAAGGATAAAAAAAATTAGAGCTTTTTAGAGAGAAATATGAGTGAATTACGAAATCGCTGCGGAGCCCTAGGGAGCTTCCTAGGAGATTTGGCCTGAAAGGTCAATTTTTTTGTTTGGTTGAATTAGGACCCCAATTCATGGTCAATAACAGCCCAATATAATATTATTGAGATGGGAAAAGGTTCAAAAAAATTAGAGCTTTTTAGAGAGAAATATGAGTGAATTACGAAATCGCTTCGGATCCCTAGGCTGCTGCCTAGGAGATTTGGCCTGAAAGGTCAATTTTTTTGTTTGGTTGAATTAGGACCCCAATTCATGGTCAATAATAGCCCTATACAATATTATTGAGATGGGAAAAGGTTCAAAAAAATTAGATCTTGTTAGAGAGAAATATGAGTGAATTACGAAATCGCTTCGGAGCCCTAGGCAGCTGCCTAGGAGATTTGGCCTGAAAGGTCAATTTTTTTGTTTGGTTGAATTAGGACCCCAATTCATGGTCAATAACAGCCCTATATAATATTATTGAGATGGGAAAAGGTTCAAAAAAATTAGAGCTTTTTAGAAAGAAATATGAGTGAATTACGAAATCTCTGCGGAGCCCTAGGCAGCTGCCTAGGAGATTTGGTCTGAAAGGTCAATTTTTTTGTTTGGTTGAATTAGGAACCCCAATTCATGGTCAATAACAGCCCTATATAATATTATTGAGATGGGAAAAGGATCAAAAAAATTAGAGCTTGTTAGAGAGAAATATGAGTGAATTACGAGATCGCTTCGGAGCCCTAGGGAGCTGCCTAGGAGATTTGGCCTGAAAGGTCAATTTTTTTGTTTGGTTGAATTAGGACCCCAATTAATGGTCAATAATAGCCCTATATAATATTATTAAGATGGGAAAAGGTTCAAAAATATTAGAGCTTGTTAGAGAGAAATATGAGTGAATTACGAGATCGCTTCGGAGACCTAAGCAGCTGCCAAGGAGATTTGGCCTGAAAGGTCAATTTTTTTGTTTGGTTGAATTAGGACCCCAATTCATGGTGAATAACAGCCCTATATAATATTATTGAGATGGGAAAAGGATCAAAAAAATTAGAGCTTGTTAGAGAGAAATATGAGTGAATTACGAGATCACTTCGGAGCCCTAGGCAGCTGCCTAGGAGATTTGGCCTGAAAGGTCAATTTTTTTGTTTGGTTGAATTAGGACCCCAATTCATGGTCTATAACAGCCCTATATAATATTATTGAGATGGGAAAAGGTTCAAAAAAATTAGAGCTCTTTAGAGAGAAATATGAGTGAATTACGAAATCGCTTCGGATCCCTAGGCTGCTGCCTAGGAGATTTGGCCTGAAAGGTCAATTTTTTTGTTTGGTTGAATTAGGACCCCAATTCAAGGTCAATAATAGCCCTATACAATATTATTGAGATGGGAAAAGGTTCAAAAAAATTAGATCTTGTTAGAGAGAAATATGAGTGAATTACGAAATCGCTTCGGAGCCCTAGGCAGCTGCCTAGGAGATTTGGCCTGAAAGGTCAATTTTTTTGTTTGGTTGAATTAGGACCCCAATTCATGGTCAATAACAGCCCTATATAATATTATTGAGATGGGAAAAGGTTCAAAAAAATTAGAGCTTTTTAGAGAGAAATATGAGTGAATTACGAAATCTCTGCGGAGCCCTAGGCAGCTGCCTAGGAGATTTGGTCTGAAAGGTCAATTTTTTTGTTTGGTTGAATTAGGAACCCCAATTCATGGTCAATAACAGCCCTATATAATATTATTGAGATGGGAAAAGGATCAAAAAAATTAGAGCTTGTTAGAGAGAAATATGAGTGAATTACGAGATCGCTTCGGAGCCCTAGGGAGCTGCCTAGGAGATTTGGCCTGAAAGGTCAATTTTTTTGTTTGGTTGAATTAGGACCCCAATTAATGGTCAATAATAGCCCTATATAATATTATTAAGATGGGAAAAGGTTCAAAAATATTAGAGCTTGTTAGAGAGAAATATGAGTGAATTACGAGATCGCTTCGGAGACCTAAGCAGCTGCCAAGGAGATTTGGCCTGAAAGGTCAATTTTTTTGTTTGGTTGAATTAGGACCCCAATTCATGGTGAATAACAGCCCTATATAATATTATTGAGATGGGAAAAGGATCAAAAAAATTAGAGCTTGTTAGAGAGAAATATGAGTGAATTACGAGATCACTTCGGAGCCCTAGGCAGCTGCCTAGGAGATTTGGCCTGAAAGGTCAATTTTTTTGTTTGGTTGAATTAGGACCCCAATTCATGGTCAATAACAGCCCTATATAATATTATTGAGATGGGAAAAGGTTCAAAAAAATTAGAGCTCTTTAGAGAGAAATATGTGTGAATTACGAAATCGCTTCGGATCCCTAGGCTGCTGCCAAGGAGATTTGGCCTGAAAGGTCAATTTTTTTGTTTGGTTGAATTAGGACCCTAATTCATGGTCAATAACAGCCCTATATAATATTATTGAGATGGGAAAAGGTTCAAAAAAATTAGAGCTTTTTAGAGAGAAATATGAGTGAATTACGAAATCGCTTCGGATCCCTAGGCTGCTGCCTAGGAGATTTGGCCTGAATGGTCAATTTTTTTGTTTGGTTGAATTAGGACCCCAATTCATGGTCAATAATAGCCCTATACAATATTATTGAGATGGGAAAAGGTTCAAAAAAATTAGATCTTGTTAGAGAGAAATATGAGTGAATTACGAAATCGCTTCGGAGCCCTAGGCAGCTGCCTAGGAGATTTGGCCTGAAAGGTCAATTTTTTTGTTTGGTTGAATTAGGACCCCAATTCATGGTCAATAACAGCCCTATATAATATTATTGAGATGGGAAAAGGTTCAAAAAAATTAGAGCTTTTTAGAGAGAAATATGAGTGAATTACGAGATCGCTTCGGAGCCCTAGGGAGCTGCCTAGGAGATTTGGCCTGAAAGGTCAATTTTTTTGTTTGGTTGAATTAGGACCCCAATTCATGGTGAATAACAGCCCTATATAATATTATTGAGATGGGAAAAGGTTCAAAAAAATTAGAGCTCTTTAGAGAGAAATATGAGTGAATTACGAAATCGCTTCGGATCCCTAGGCTGCTGCCTAGGAGATTTGGTCTGAAAGGTCAATTTTTTTGTTTGGTTGAATTAGGAACCCCAATTCATGGTCAATAACAGCCCTATATAATATTATTGAGATGGGAAAAGGATCAAAAAAATTAGAGCTTGTTAGAGAGAAATATGAGTGAATTACGAGATCGCTTCGGAGCCCTAGGGAGCTGCCTAGGAGATTTGGCCTGAAAGGTCAATTTTTTTGTTTGGTTGAATTAGGACCCCAATTCATGGTCAATAATAGCCCTATATAATATTATTAAGATGGGAAAAGGTTCAAAAAAATTAGAGCTTGTTAGAGAGAAATATGAGTGAATTACGAGATCGCTTCGGAGACCTAAGCAGCTGCCTAGGAGATTTGGCCTGAAAGGTCAATTTTTTTGTTTGATTGAATTAGGACCCCAATTCATGGTCAATAATAGCCCTATATAATATTATTGAGATGGGAAAAGGTTCAAAAAAATTAGAGCTTGTTAGAGATAAATATCAGTGAATTATGAAATCGCTTCGGAGCCCTAGGCAGTAGCCTAGGAGATTTGGCCTGAAAGGTCAATTTTTTTGTTTGGTTGAATTAAGACCCCAATTCATATTCAATAACAGCCCTATATAATATTATTGAGATGGGAAAAGGATAAAAAAAATTAGAGCTTTTTAGAGAGAAATATGAGTGAATTACGAAATCGCTGCGGAGCCCTAGGGAGCTTCCTAGGAGATTTGGCCTGAAAGGTCAATTTTTTTGTTTGGTTGAATTAGGACCCCAATTCATGGTGAATAACAGCCCTATATAATATTATTGAGATGGGAAAAGGATCAAAAAAATTAGAGCTTGTTAGAGAGAAATATGAGTGAATTACGAGATCACTTCGGAGCCCTAGGCAGCTGCCTAGGAGATTTGGCCTGAAAGGTCAATTTTTTTGTTTGGTTGAATTAGGACCCCAATTCATGGTCAATAACAGCCCTATATAATATTATTGAGATGGGAAAAGGTTCAAAAAAATTAGAGCTTTTTAGAGAGAAATATGAGTGAATTACGAAATCGCTTCGGATCCCTAGGCTGCTGCCTAGGAGATTTGGCCTGAATGGTCAATTTTTTTGTTTGGTTGAATTAGGACCCCAATTCATGGTCAATAATAGCCCTATACAATATTATTGAGATGGGAAAAGGTTCAAAAAAATTAGATCTTGTTAGAGAGAAATATGAGTGAATTACGAAATCGCTTCGGAGCCCTAGGCAGCTGCCTAGGAGATTTGGCCTGAAAGGTCAATTTTTTTGTTTGGTTGAATTAGGACCCCAATTCATGGTCAATAACAGCCCTATATAATATTATTGAGATGGGAAAAGGTTCAAAAAAATTAGAGCTTTTTAGAGAGAAATATGAGTGAATTACGAAATCGCTGCGGAGCCCTAGGCAGCTGCCTAGGAGATTTGGTCTGAAAGGTCAATTTTTTTGTTTGGTTGAATTAGGAACCCCAATTCATGGTCAATAACAGCCCTATATAATATTATTGAGATGGGAAAAGGATCAAAAAAATTAGAGCTTGTTAGAGAGAAATATGAGTGAATTACGAGATCGCTTCGGAGCCCTAGGGAGCAGCCTAGGAGATTTGGCCTGAAAGGTCAATTTTTTTGTTTGGTTGAATTAGGACCCCAATTAATGGTCAATAATAGCCCTATATAATATTATTAAGATGGGAAAAGGTTCAAAAATATTAGAGCTTGTTAGAGAGAAATATGAGTGAATTACGAGATCGCTTCGGAGACCTAAGCAGCTGCCTAGGAGATTTGGCCTGAAAGGTCAATTTTTTTGTTTGGTTGAATTAGGACCCCAATTCATGGTGAATAACAGCCCTATATAATATTATTGAGATGGGAAAAGGATCAAAAAAATTAGAGCTTGTTAGAGAGAAATATGAGTGAATTACGAGATCACTTCGGAGCCCTAGGCAGCTGCCTAGGAGATTTCGCCTGAAAGGTCAATTTTTTTGTTTGGTTGAATTAGGACCCCAATTCATGGTCAATAACAGCCCTATATAATATTATTGAGATGGGAAAAGGTTCAAAAAAATTAGAGCTTTTTAGAGAGAAATATGAGTGAATTACGAGATCACTTCGGAGCCCTAGGCAGCTGCCTAGGAGATTTGGCCTGAAAGGTCAATTTTTTTGTTTGGTTGAATTAGGACCCCAATTCATGGTCAATAATAGCCCTATACAATATTATTGAGATGGGAAAAGGTTCAAAAAAATTAGATCTTGTTAGAGAGAAATATGAGTGAATTACGAAATCGCTTCGGAGCCCTAGGCAGCTGCCTAGGAGATTTGGCCAGAAAGGTCAATTTTTTTGTTTGGTTGAATTAGGACCCCAATTCATGGTCAATAACAGCCCTATATAATATTATTGAGATGGGAAAAGGTTCAAAAAAATTAGAGCTTTTTAGAGAGAAATATGAGTGAATTACGAAATCGCTGCGGAGCCCTAGGCAGCTGCCTAGGAGATTTGGTCTGAAAGGTCAATTTTTTTGTTTGGTTGAATTAGGAACCCCAATTCATGGTCAATAACAGCCCTATATAATATTATTGAGATGGGAAAAGGATCAAAAAAATTAGAGCTTGTTAGAGAGAAATATGAGTGAATTACGAGATCGCTTCGGAGCCCTAGGCAGCTGCCTAGGAGATTTGGCCTGAAAGGTCAATTTTTTTGTTTGGTTGAGTTAGGACCCCAATTCATGGTCAATAATAGCTCTATATAATATTATTAAGATGGGAAAAGGTTCAAAAAAATTAGACCATGTTAGAGAGAAATATGAGTGAATTACGAGATCGCTTCGGAGCCCTAGGCAGCTGCCTAGGAGATTTGGCCTGAAAGGTCAATTTTTTTGTTTGGCTGAATTAGGACCCCAATTCATGGTCAATAATAGCCCTATAAAATATTATTGAGATGGGAAAAGGGTCAAAAAAATTAGACCTTGTTAGAGAGAAATATGAGTGAATTACGAGATCGCTTCGGAGCCCTAGGCCGCTGCTTAGGAGATTTGTCCTGAAAGGTCAATTTTTTTGTTTGTTTGAATTAGGACCCCAATTCATGGTCATTAACAGCCCTATATAATATTATTGAGATGGGAAAAGGATCAAAAAAATTAGAGCTTGTTAGAGAGAAATATGAGTGAATTATGAAATCGCTTCGGAACCTTAGGCAGCTGCCTAGGAGATTTGGCCTGAAAGGTCAATTTTTTTGTTTGGTTGAATTAGGACCCCAATTCATGGTCAATAACAGCCCTATATAATATTATTGAGATGGGAAAAGGATCAAAAAAATTAGAGCTTGTTAGAGAGAAATATGAGTGAATTACGAGATCGCTTCGGAGCCCTTGGCAGCTGCCTAGGAGATTTGGCCTGAAAGGTCAATTTTTTTGTTTGGTTGAATTAGGACCCCAATTCATGGTCAATAACTGCCCTATATAATATTATTGAGATGGGAAAAGGTTCAAAAAATTTAGAGCTTTTTAGAGAGAAATATGAGTGAATTACGAAATCGCTTCGGAGCCCTAGGCAGCTGCCTAGGAGATTTGGCCTGAAAGGTCAATTTTTTTGTTTGGTTGAATTAGGACCCCAATTCATGGTCAATAATAGCCCTATATAATATTATTGAGATGGGAAAAGGATCAAAAAAATTAGAGCTTGTTAGAGAGAAATATGAGTGAATTACGAGATCACTTCGGAGCCCTAGGCAGCTGCCTAGGAGATTTGGCCTGAAAGGTCAATTTTTTTGTTTGGTTGAATTAGGACCCCAATTCATGGTCAATAATAGCCCTATATAATATTATTGAGATGGGAAAAGGATCAAAAAAATTAGAGCTTGTTAGAGAGAAATATGAGTGAATTACGAGATCACTTCGGAGCCCTAGGCAGCTGCCTAGGAGATTTGGCCTGAAAGGTCAATTTTTTTGTTTGGTTGAATTAGGACCCCAATTCATGGTCAATAACAGCCCTATATAATATTATTGAGATGGGAAAAGGATCAGAAAAATTAGAGCTTTTTAGAGAGAAATATGAGTGAATTACGAAATCGCTTCGGAGCCCTAGGCAGCTGCCTAGGAGATTTGGCCTGAAAGGTCAATTTTTTTGTTTGGTTGAATTAGGACCCCAATTCATGGTCATTAACAGCCCTATATAATATTATTGAGATGGGAAATGGATCAAAAAAATTAGAGCTTGTTAGAGAGAAATATGAGTGAATTACGAGATCGCTTCGGAGCCCTAGGCTGCTGCCTAGGAGATTTGGCCTGAAAGGGCAATTTTTTTGTTTGGTTGAATTAGGAACCCAATTCATGGTCAATAATAGCTCTATGTAATATTATTAAGATGGGAAAAGGTTCAAAAATATTAGACCATGTTAGAGAGAAATATGAGTGAATTACGAGATCGCTTCGGAGCCCTAGGCAACTGCCTAGGAGATTTGGCCTGAAAGGTCAATTTTTTTGTTTGGCTCAATTAGGACCCCAATTCATGGTCAATAACAGCCCTATATAATATTATTGAGATGGTAAAAGGATCAAAAAAATTAAAGCTTGTTAGAGAGAAATATGAGTGAATTACGAGATCGCTTCGGAGCCCTAGGCAGCTGCCTAGGAGATTTAGCCTGAAAGGTCAATTTTTTTGTTTGGTTGAATTAGGACCCCAATTCATGGTCATTAACAGCCCTATATAATATTATTGAGATGGGAAAAGGATCAAAAAAATTAGAGCTTGTTAGAGAGAAATATGAGTGAATTACGAAATCGCTTCGGAGCCCTAGGCAGCAGCCTAGGAGATTTGGCCTGAAAGGTCAATTTTTTTGTTTGGTTGAATTAGGACCCCAAGTCATGGTCAATAACAGCCCTATATAATATTATTGAGATGGGAAAAGGTTCAAAAAAATTAGAGCTTTTTAGAGAGAAATATGTGTGAATTACGAAATCGCTTCGGAGCCCTAGGCAGCTGCCTAGGAGATTTGGCCTGAAAGGTCAATTTTTTTGTTTGGTTGAATTAGGACCCCAATTCATGGTCAATAACAGCCCTATATAATATTATTGAGATGGGAAATGGATCAAAAAAATTAGAGCTTGTTAGAGAGAAATATGAGTGAATTACGAGATCGCTTCGGAGCCCTAGGCAGCTGCCTAGGAGATTTGGCCTGAAAGGTCAATTTTTTTGTTTGGTTGAGTTAGGACCCCAATTCATGGTCAATAATAGCTCTATATAATATTATTAAGATGGGAAAAGGTTCAAAAAAATTAGACCATGTTAGAGAGAAATATGAGTGAATTACGAGATCGCTTCGGAGCCCTAGGCAGCTGCCTAGGAGATTTGGCCTGAAAGGTCAATTTTTTTGTTTGGCTGAATTAGGACCCCAATTCATGGTCAATAATAGCCCTATAAAATATTATTGAGATGGGAAAAGGGTCAAAAAAATTAGACCTTGTTAGAGAGAAATATGAGTGAATTACGAGATCGCTTCGGAGCCGTAGGCCGCTGCTTAGGAGATTTGTCCTGAAAGGTCAATTTTTTTGTTTGTTTGAATTAGGACCCCAATTCATGGTCATTAACAGCCCTATATAATATTATTGAGATGGGAAAAGGATCAAAAAAATTAGAGCTTGTTAGAGAGAAATATGAGTGAATTACGAAATCGCTCCGGAACCTTAGGCAGCTGCCTAGGAGATTTGGCCTGAAAGGTCAATTTTTTTGTTTGGTTGAATTAGGACCCCAATTCATGGTCAATAACAGCCCTATATAATATTATTGAGATGGGAAAAGGATCAAAAAAATTAGAGCTTGTTAGAGAGAAATATGAGTGAATTACGAGATCGCTTCGGAGCCCTTGGCAGCTGCCTAGGAGATTTGGCCTGAAAGGTCAATTTTTTTGTTTGGTTGAATTAGGACCCCAATTCATGGTCAATAACTGCCCTATATAATATTATTGAGATGGGAAAAGGTTCAAAAAATTTAGAGCTTTTTAGAGAGAAATATGAGTGAATTACGAAATCGCTTCGGAGCCCTAGGCAGCTGCCTAGGAGATTTGGCCTGAAAGGTCAATTTTTTTGTTTGGTTGAATTAGGACCCCAATTCATGGTCAATAATAGCCCTATATAATATTATTGAGATGGGAAAAGGATAAAAAAAATTAGAGCTTGTTAGAGAGAAATATGAGTGAATTACGAGATCACTTCGGAGCCCTAGGCAGCTGCCTAGGAGATTTGGCCTGAAAGGTCAATTTTTTTGTTTGGTTGAATTAGGACCCCAATTCATGGTCAATAACAGCCCTATATAATATTATTGAGATGGGAAAAGGATCAAAAAAATTAGAGCTTTTTAGAGAGAAATATGAGTGAATTACGAAATCGCTTCGGAGCCCTAGGCAGCTGCCTAGGAGATTTGGCCTGAAAGGTCAATTTTTTTGTTTGGTTGAATTAGGACCCCAATTCATGGTCATTAACAGCCCTATATAATATTATTGAGATGGGAAATGGATCAAAAAAATTAGAGCTTGTTAGAGAGAAATATGAGTGAATTACGAGATCGCTTCGGAGCCCTAGGCTGCTGCCTAGGAGATTTGGCCTGAAAGGTCAATTTTTTTGTTTGGTTGAATTAGGACAACAATTCATGGTCAATAATAGCTCAATATAATATTATTAAGATGGGAAAAGGTTCAAAAAAATTAGACCATGTTTGAGAGAAATTTGAGTGAATTACGAGATCGCTTCGGAGCCCTAGGCAGCTGCCTAGGAGATTTGGCCTGAAAGGTCAATTTTTTTGTTTGGCTGAATTAGGACCCCAATTCATGGTCAATAATAGCCCTATATAATATTTTTGAGATGGGAAAAGGTTCAAAAAAATTAGAGCTTGTTAGGGAGAAATATGACTGAATTACGAGATCGCTTCGGAGCCCTAGGCAGCTGCCTAGGAGATTTGGCCTGAAAGGTCAATTTTTTTGTTTGGTTGAATTAGGACCCCAAGTCATGGTCAATAACAGCCCTATATAATATTATTGAGATGGGAAAAGGTTCAAAAAAATTAGAGCTTTTTAGAGAGAAATATGAGTGAATTACGAAATCGCTTCGGAGCCCTAGGCAGCTGCCTAGGAGATTTGGCCTGAAAGGTCAATTTTTTTGTTTGGTTGAATTAGGACCCCAATTCATGGTCAATAACAGCCCTATATAATATTATTGAGATGGGAAATGGATCAAAAAAATTAGAGCTTGTTAGAGAGAAATATGAGTGAATTACGAGATCGCTTCGGAGCCCTAGGCAGCTGCCTAGGAGATTTGGCCTGAATGGTCAATTTTTTTGTTTGGTTGAATTAGGACCCCAATTCATGGTCAATAATAGCTCTATATAATATTATTAAGATGGGAAAAGGTTCAAAAAAATTAGACCATGTTAGAGAGAAATATGAGTGAATAACGAGATCGCTTCGGAGCCCTAGGCAGCTGCCTAGGAGATTTGGCCTGAAAGGTCAATTTTTTTGTTTGGCTGAATTAGGACCCCAATTCACGGTCAATAATAGCCCTATAAAATATTATTGAGATGGGAAAAGGATCAAAAAAATTAGACCTTGTTAGAGAGAAATATGAGTGAATTACGAGATCGCTTCGGAGCCCTAGGCAGCTGCCTAGGAGATTTGGCCTGAAAGGTCAATTTTTTTGTTTGGCTCAATTAGGACCCCAATTCATGGTCAATAACAGCCCTATATAATATTATTGAGATGGTAAAAGGATCAAAAAAATTAAAGCTTGTTAGAGAGAAATATGAGTGAATTACGAGATCGCTTCGGAGCCCTAGGCAACTGCCTAGGAGATTTAGCCTGAAAGGTCAATTTTTTTGTTTGGTTGAATTAGGACCCCAATTCATGGTCATTAACAGCCCTATATAATATTATTGAGATGGGAAACGGATCAAAAAAATTAGAGCATGTTAGAGAGAAATATGAGTGAATTACGAGATCGCTTCGGAGCCCTAGGCAGCTGCCTTGGAGATTTGGCCTGAAAGGTCAATTTTTTTGTTTGGTTGAATTAGGACCCAAATTCATGGTCAATAATAGCCCTATATAATATTATTGAGATGGGAAAAGGTTCAAAAAAATTAGAGCTTGTTAGAGAGAAATATGAGTGAATTACGAAATCGCTTCGGAGCCCTAGGCAGCTGCCTAGGAGATTTGGCCTGAAAGGTCAATTTTTTTGTTTGGCTGAATTAGGACCCCAATTCATGGTCAATAATATCCCTATATAATATTATTGAGATGGGAAAAGGATCAAAAAATTTAGAGCATGTTCGAGAGAAATATGAGTGAATTACGAGATTGCTTCGGAGCCCTAGGCCGCTGCTTAGGAGATTTGGCCTGAAAGGTCAATTTTTTTGTTTGGTTGAATTAGGACCCCAATTCATGGTCATTAACAGCCCTATATAATATTATTGAGATGGGAAAAGGATCAAAAAAATAAGAGCATGTTAGAGAGAAATATGAGTGAATTACGAGATCGCTTCGGAGCCCTAGGCAGCTGCCTTGGAGATTTGGCCTGAAAGGTCAATTTTTTTGTTTGGTTGAATTAGGACCCAAATTCATGGTCAATAACAGCCCTATATAATATTATTGAGATGGTAAAAGGATCAAAAAAATTAGAGCTTGTTAGAGAGTAATATGAGTGAATTACGAGATCGTTTCGGAGCCCTTGGCTGCTGCCTAGGAGATTTGGACTGAAAGGTCAATTTTTTTGTTTGGTTGAATTAGGACCCCAATTCATGGTCAATAACAGCCCTATATAATATTATTGAGATGGGAAAAGGTTCAAAAAATTTAGAGCTTTTTAGAGAGAAATATGAGTGAATTACGAAATCGCTTCGGAGCCCTAGGCAGCTGCCTAGGAGATTTGGCCTGAAAGGTCAATTTTTTTGTTTGGTTGAATTAGGACCCCAATTCATGGTCAATAATAGCCCTATATAATATTATTGAGATGGGAAAAGGATCAAAAAAATTAGAGCTTGTTAGAGAGAAATATGAGTGAATTACGAGATCACTTCCGAGCCCTAGGCAGCTGCCTAGGAGATTTGGCCTGATAGGTCAATTTTTTTGTTTGGTTGAATTAGGACCCCAATTCATGGTCAATAACAGCCCTATATAATATTATTGAGATGGGAAAAGGTTCAAAAAAATTAGAGCTTTTTAGAGAGAAATATGAGTGAATTACGAAATCGCTTCGGAGCCCTAGGCAGCTGCCTAGGAGATTTGGCCTGAAAGGTCAATTTTTTTGTTTGGTTGAATTAGGACCCCAATTCATGGTCAATAACAGCCCTATATAATATTATTGAGATGGGAAAAGGTTCAAAAAAATTAGAGCTTTTTAGAGAGAAATATGAGTGAATTACGAAATCGCTTCGGATCCCTAGGCTGCTGCCTAGGAGATTTGGCCTGAAAGGTCAATTTTTTTGTTTGGTTGAATTAGGACCCCAATTCATGGTCAATAATAGCCCTATACAATATTATTGAGATGGGAAAAGGTTCAAAAAAATTAGAGCTTTTTAGAGAGAAATATGAGTGAATTACGAAATCGCTTCGGAGCCCTAGGCAGCTGCCTAGGAGATTTGGCCTGAAAGGTCAATTTTTTTGTTTGGTTGAATTAGGACCCCAATTCATGGTCAATAACAGCCCTATATAATATTATTGAGATGGGAAAAGGTTCAAAAAAATTAGAGCTTTTTAGAGAGAAATATGAGTGAATTACGAAATCGCTTCGGATCCCTAGGCTGCTGCCTAGGAGATTTGGCCTGAAAGGTCAATTTTTTTGTTTGGTTGAATTAGGACCCCAATTCATGGTCAATAATAGCCCTATACAATATTATTGAGATGGGAAAAGGTTCAAAAAAATTAGATATTGTTAGAGAGAAATATGAGTGAATTACGAGATCACTTCGGAGCCCTAGGCAACTGCCTAGGAGATTTGGCCTGATAGGTCAATTTTTTTGTTTGGTTGAATTAGGACCCCAATTCATGGTCAATAACAGCCCTATATAATATTATTGAGATGGGAAAAGGTTCAAAAAAATTAGAGCTTTTTAGAGAGAAATATGAGTGAATTACGAAATCGCTTCGGAGCCCTAGGCAGCTGCCTAGGAGATTTGGCCTGAAAGGTCAATTTTTTTGTTTGGTTGAATTAGGACCCCAATTCATGGTCAATAACAGCCCTATATAATATTATTGAGATGGGAAAAGGTTCAAAAAAATTAGAGCTTTTTAGAGAGAAATATGAGTGAATTACGAAATCGCTTCGGAGCCCTAGGCAGCTGCCTAGGAGATTTGGCCTGAAAGGTCAATTTTTTTGTTTGGTTGAATTAGGACCCCAATTCATGGTCAATAACAGCCCTATATAATATTATTGAGATGGGAAAAGGTTCAAAAAAATTAGAGCTTTTTAGAGAGAAATATGAGTGAATTACGAAATCGCTTCGGATCCCTAGGCTGCTGCCTAGGAGATTTGGCCTGAAAGGTCAATTTTTTTGTTTGGTTGAATTAGGACCCCAATTCATGGTCAATAACAGCCCTATATAATATTATTGAGATGGGAAAAGGTTCAAAAAAATTAGAGCTTTTTAGAGAGAAATATGAGTGAATTACGAAATCGCTTCGGAGCCCTAGGCAGCTGCCTAGGAGATTTGGCCTGAAAGGTCAATTTTTTTGTTTGGTTGAATTAGGACCCCAATTCATGGTCAATAACAGCCCTATATAATATTATTGAGATGGGAAAAGGTTCAAAAAAATTAGAGCTTTTTAGAGAGAAATATGAGTGAATTACGAAATCGCTTCGGATCCCTAGGCTGCTGCCTAGGAGATTTGGCCTGAAAGGTCAATTTTTTTGTTTGGTTGAATTAGGACCCCAATTCATGGTCAATAACAGCCCTATATAATATTATTGAGATGGGAAAAGGTTCAAAAAAATTAGAGCTTTTTAGAGAGAAATATGAGTGAATTACGAAATCGCTTCGGAGCCCTAGGCAGCAGCCTAGGAGATTTGGCCTGAAAGGTCAATTTTTTTGTTTGGTTGAATTAGGACCCCAATTCATGGTCAATAACAGCCCTATATAATATTATTGAGATGGGAAAAGGTTCAAAAAAATTAGAGCTTTTTAGAGAGAAATATGAGTGAATTACGAAATCGCTTCGGAGCCCTAGGCAGCTGCCTAGGAGATTTGGCCTGAAAGGTCAATTTTTTTGTTTGGTTGAATTAGGACCCCAATTCATGGTCAATAACAGCCCTATATAATATTATTGAGATGGGAAAAGGTTCAAAAAAATTAGAGCTTTTTAGAGAGAAATATGAGTGAATTACGAAATCGCTTCGG
Source organism: Humulus lupulus (assembly GCF_963169125.1). Classification (NCBI taxonomy): domain Eukaryota; kingdom Viridiplantae; phylum Streptophyta; class Magnoliopsida; order Rosales; family Cannabaceae; genus Humulus; species Humulus lupulus. The sequence continues at coordinate 287,450,045 of NC_084795.1, forward strand.
AGCCCTAGGCAGCTGCCTAGGAGATTTGGCCTGAAAGGTCAATTTTTTTGTTTGGTTGAATTAGGACCCCAATTCATGGTCAATAACAGCCCTATATAATATTATTGAGATGGGAAAAGGTTCAAAAAAATTAGAGCTTGTTAGAGAGAAATATGAGTGAATTACGAGATCACTTCGGAGCCCTAGGCAGCTGCCTAGGAGATTTGGCCTGATAGGTCAATTTTTTTGTTTGGTTGAATTAGGACCCCAATTCATGGTCAATAACAGCCCTATATAATATTATTGAGATGGGAAAAGGTTCAAAAAAATTAGAGCTTTTTAGAGAGAAATATGAGTGAATTACGAAATCGCTTCGGAGCCCTAGGCAGCTGCCTAGGAGATTTGGCCTGAAAGGTCAATTTTTTTGTTTGGTTGAATTAGGACCCCAATTCATGGTCAATAACAGCCCTATATAATATTATTGAGATGGGAAAAGGTTCAAAAAAATTAGAGCTTTTTAGAGAGAAATATGAGTGAATTACGAAATCGCTTCGGATCCCTAGGCTGCTGCCTAGGAGATTTGGCCTGAAAGGTCAATTTTTTTGTTTGGTTGAATTAGGACCCCAATTCATGGTCAATAATAGCCCTATACAATATTATTGAGATGGGAAAAGGTTCAAAAAAATTAGATATTGTTAGAGAGAAATATGAGTGAATTACGAAATCGCTTCGGAGCCCTAGGCAGCTGCCTAGGAGATTTGGCCTGAAAGGTCAATTTTTTTGTTTGGTTGAATTAGGACCCCAATTCATGGTCAATAACAGCCCTATATAATATTATTGAGATGGGAAAAGGTTCAAAAAAATTAGAGCTTTTTAGAGAGAAATATGAGTGAATTACGAAATCGCTTCGGAGCCCTAGGCAGCTGCCTAGGAGATTTGGCCTGAAAGGTCAATTTTTTTGTTTGGTTGAATTAGGACCCCAATTCATGGTCAATAACAGCCCTATATAATATTATTGAGATGGGAAATGGATCAAAAAAATTAGAGCTTGTTAGAGAGAAATATGAGTGAATTACGAGATCGCTTCGGAGCCCTAGGCAGCTGCCTAGGAGATTTGGCCTGAATGGTCAATTTTTTTGTTTGGTTGAATTAGGACCCCAATTCATGGTCAATAATAGCTCTATATAATATTATTAAGATGGGAAAAGGTTCAAAAAAATTAGACCATGTTAGAGAGAAATATGAGTGAATAACGAGATCGCTTCGGAGCCCTAGGCAGCTGCCTAGGAGATTTGGCCTGAAAGGTCAATTTTTTTGTTTGGCTGAATTAGGACCCCAATTCACGGTCAATAATAGCCCTATAAAATATTATTGAGATGGGAAAAGGATCAAAAAAATTAGACCTTGTTAGAGAGAAATATGAGTGAATTACGAGATCGCTTCGGAGCCCTAGGCAGCTGCCTAGGAGATTTGGCCTGAAAGGTCAATTTTTTTGTTTGGCTCAATTAGGACCCCAATTCATGGTCAATAACAGCCCTATATAATATTATTGAGATGGTAAAAGGATCAAAAAAATTAAAGCTTGTTAGAGAGAAATATGAGTGAATTACGAGATCGCTTCGGAGCCCTAGGCAACTGCCTAGGAGATTTAGCCTGAAAGGTCAATTTTTTTGTTTGGTTGAATTAGGACCCCAATTCATGGTCATTAACAGCCCTATATAATATTATTGAGATGGGAAACGGATCAAAAAAATTAGAGCATGTTAGAGAGAAATATGAGTGAATTACGAGATCGCTTCGGAGCCCTAGGCAGCTGCCTTGGAGATTTGGCCTGAAAGGTCAATTTTTTTGTTTGGTTGAATTAGGACCCAAATTCATGGTCAATAATAGCCCTATATAATATTATTGAGATGGGAAAAGGTTCAAAAAAATTAGAGCTTGTTAGAGAGAAATATGAGTGAATTACGAAATCGCTTCGGAGCCCTAGGCAGCTGCCTAGGAGATTTGGCCTGAAAGGTCAATTTTTTTGTTTGGTTGAATTAGGACCCCAATTCATGGTCAATAACAGCCCTATATAATATTATTGAGATGGGAAAAGGTTCAAAAAAATTAGAGCTTTTTAGAGAGAAATATGAGTGAATTACGAAATCGCTTCGGAGCCCTAGGCAGCTGCCTAGGAGATTTGGCCTGAAAGGTCAATTTTTTTGTTTGGTTGAATTAGGACCCCAATTCATGGTCAATAACAGCCCTATATAATATTATTGAGATGGGAAAAGGTTCAAAAAAATTAGAGATTTTTAGAGAGAAATATGAGTGAATTACGAAATCGCTTCGGATCCCTAGGCTGCTGCCTAGGAGATTTGGCCTGAAAGGTCAATTTTTTTGTTTGGTTGAATTAGGACCCCAATTCATGGTCAATAATAGCACTATACAATATTATTGAGATGGGAAAAGGTTCAAAAAAATTAGATATTGTTAGAGAGAAATATGAGTGAATTACGAAATCGCTTCGGAGCCCTAGGCAGCTGCCTAGGAGATTTGGCCTGAAAGGTCAATTTTTTTGTTTGGTTGAATTAGGACCCCAATTCATGGTCAATAACAGCCCTATATAATATTATTGAGATGGGAAAAGGTTCAAAAAAATTAGAGCTTTTTAGAGAGAAATATGAGTGAATTACGAAATCGCTTCGGAGCCCTAGGCAGCTGCCTAGGAGATTTGGCCTGAAAGGTCAATTTTTTTGTTTGGTTGAATTAGGACCCCAATTCATGGTCAATAACAGCCCTATATAATATTATTGAGATGGGAAATGGATCAAAAAAATTAGAGCTTGTTAGAGAGAAATATGAGTGAATTACGAGATCGCTTCGGAGCCCTAGGCAGCTGCCTAGGAGATTTGGCCTGAATGGTCAATTTTTTTGTTTGGTTGAATTAGGACCCCAATTCATGGTCAATAATAGCTCTATATAATATTATTAAGATGGGAAAAGGTTCAAAAAAATTAGACCATGTTAGAGAGAAATATGAGTGAATAACGAGATCGCTTCGGAGCCCTAGGCAGCTGCCTAGGAGATTTGGCCTGAAAGGTCAATTTTTTTGTTTGGCTGAATTAGGACCCCAATTCATGGTCAATAATAGCCCTATAAAATATTATTGAGATGGGAAAAGGATCAAAAAAATTAGACCTTGTTAGAGAGAAATATGAGTGAATTACGAGATCGCTTCGGAGCCCTAGGCAGCTGCCTAGGAGATTTGGCCTGAAAGGTCAATTTTTTTGTTTGGCTCAATTAGGACCCCAATTCATGGTCAATAACAGCCCTATATAATATTATTGAGATGGTAAAAGGATCAAAAAAATTAAAGCTTGTTAGAGAGAAATATGAGTGAATTACGAGATCGCTTCGGAGCCCTAGGCAACTGCCTAGGAGATTTAGCCTGAAAGGTCAATTTTTTTGTTTGGTTGAATTAGGACCCCAATTCATGGTCATTAACAGCCCTATATAATATTATTGAAATGGGAAACGGATCAAAAAAATTAGAGCATGTTAGAGAGAAATATGAGTGAATTACGAGATCGCTTCGGAGCCCTAGGCAGCTGCCTTGGAGATTTGGCCTGAAAGGTCAATTTTTTTGTTTGGTTGAATTAGGACCCAAATTCATGGTCAATAATAGCCCTATATAATATTATTGAGATGGGAAAAGGTTCAAAAAAATTAGAGCTTGTTAGAGAGAAATATGAGTGAATTACGAAATCGCTTCGGAGCCCTAGGCAGCTACCTAGGAGATTTGGCCTGAAAGGTCAATTTTTTTGTTTGGCTGAATTAGGACCCCAATTCATGGTCAATAATATCCCTATATAATATTATTGAGATGGGAAAAGGATCAAAAAATTTAGAGCATGTTCGAGAGAAATATGAGTGAATTACGAGATCGCTTCGGAGCCCTAGGCCGCTGCTTAGGAGATTTGGCCTGAAAGGTCAATTTTTTTGTTTGGTTGAATTAGGACCCCAATTCATGGTCATTAACAGCCCTATATAATATTATTGAGATGGGAAAAGGATCAAAAAAATAAGAGCATGTTAGAGAGAAATATGAGTGAATTACGAGATCGCTTCGGAGCCCTAGGCAGCTGCCTTGGAGATTTGGCCTGAAAGGTCAATTTTTTTGTTTGGTTGAATTAGGACCCAAATTCATGGTCAATAACAGCCCTATATAATATTATTGAGATGGTAAAAGGATCAAAAAAATTAGAGCTTGTTAGAGAGTAATATGAGTGAATTACGAGATCGTTTCGGAGCCCTTGGCTGCTGCCTAGGAGATTTGGACTGAAAGGTCAATTTTTTTGTTTGGTTGAATTAGGACCCCAATTCATGGTCAATAACAGCCCTATATAATATTATTGAGATGGGAAAAGGTTCAAAAAATTTAGAGCTTTTTAGAGAGAAATATGAGTGAATTACGAAATCGCTTCGGAGCCCTAGGCAGCTGCTAGGAGATTTGGCCTGAAAGGTCAATTTTTTTGTTTGGTTGAATTAGGACCCCAATTCATGGTCAATAATAGCCCTATATAATATTATTGAGATGGGAAAAGGATCAAAAAAATTAGAGCTTGTTAGAGAGAAATATGAGTGAATTACGAGATCACTTCGGAGCCCTAGGCAGCTGCCTAGGAGATTTGGCCTGATAGGTCAATTTTTTTGTTTGGTTGAATTAGGACCCCAATTCATGGTCAATAACAGCCCTATATAATATTATTGAGATGGGAAAAGGTTCAAAAAAATTAGAGCTTTTTAGAGAGAAATATGAGTGAATTACGAAATCGCTTCGGAGCCCTAGGCAGCTGCCTAGGAGATTTGGCCTGAAAGGTCAATTTTTTTGTTTGGTTGAATTAGGACCCCAATTCATGGTCAATAACAGCCCTATATAATATTATTGAGATGGGAAAAGGTTCAAAAAAATTAGAGCTTTTTAGAGAGAAATATGAGTGAATTACGAAATCGCTTCGGATCCCTAGGCTGCTGCCTAGGAGATTTGGCCTGAAAGGTCAATTTTTTTGTTTGGTTGAATTAGGACCCCAATTCATGGTCAATAATAGCCCTATACAATATTATTGAGATGGGAAAAGGTTCAAAAAAATTAGATATTGTTAGAGAGAAATATGAGTGAATTACGAAATCGCTTCGGAGCCCTAGGCAGCTGCCTAGGAGATTTGGCCTGAAAGGTCAATTTTTTTGTTTGGTTGAATTAGGACCCCAATTCATGGTCAATAACAGCCCTATATAATATTATTGAGATGGGAAAAGGTTCAAAAAAATTAGAGCTTGTTAGAGAGAAATATGAGTGAATTACGAGATCCCTTCGGAGCCCTAGGCAGCTGCCTAGGAGATTTGGCCTGATAGGTCAATTTTTTTGTTTGGTTGAATTAGGACCCCAATTCATGGTCATTAACAGCCCTATATAATATTATTGAGATGGGAAAAGGATCAAAAAAATAAGAGCATGTTAGAGAGAAATATGAGTGAATTACGAGATCGCTTCGGAGCCCTAGGCAGCTGCCTTGGAGATTTGGCCTGAAAGGTCAATTTTTTTGTTTGGTTGAATTAGGACCCAAATTCATGGTCAATAACAGCCCTATATAATATTATTGAGATGGTAAAAGGATCAAAAAAATTAGAGCTTGTTAGAGAGTAATATGAGTGAATTACGAGATCGTTTCGGAGCCCTTGGCTGCTGCCTAGGAGATTTGGACTGAAAGGTCAATTTTTTTGTTTGGTTGAATTAGGACCCCAATTCATGGTCAATAACAGCCCTATATAATATTATTGAGATGGGAAAAGGTTCAAAAAATTTAGAGCTTTTTAGAGAGAAATATGAGTGAATTACGAAATCGCTTCGGAGCCCTAGGCAGCTGCTAGGAGATTTGGCCTGAAAGGTCAATTTTTTTGTTTGGTTGAATTAGGACCCCAATTCATGGTCAATAATAGCCCTATATAATATTATTGAGATGGGAAAAGGATCAAAAAAATTAGAGCTTGTTAGAGAGAAATATGAGTGAATTACGAGATCACTTCGGAGCCCTAGGCAGCTGCCTAGGAGATTTGGCCTGATAGGTCAATTTTTTTGTTTGGTTGAATTAGGACCCCAATTCATGGTCAATAACAGCCCTATATAATATTATTGAGATGGGAAAAGGTTCAAAAAAATTAGAGCTTTTTAGAGAGAAATATGAGTGAATTACGAAATCGCTTCGGAGCCCTAGGCAGCTGCCTAGGAGATTTGGCCTGAAAGGTCAATTTTTTTGTTTGGTTGAATTAGGACCCCAATTCATGGTCAATAACAGCCCTATATAATATTATTGAGATGGGAAAAGGTTCAAAAAAATTAGAGCTTTTTAGAGAGAAATATGAGTGAATTACGAAATCGCTTCGGATCCCTAGGCTGCTGCCTAGGAGATTTGGCCTGAAAGGTCAATTTTTTTGTTTGGTTGAATTAGGACCCCAATTCATGGTCAATAATAGCCCTATACAATATTATTGAGATGGGAAAAGGTTCAAAAAAATTAGATATTGTTAGAGAGAAATATGAGTGAATTACGAAATCGCTTCGGAGCCCTAGGCAGCTGCCTAGGAGATTTGGCCTGAAAGGTCAATTTTTTTGTTTGGTTGAATTAGGACCCCAATTCATGGTCAATAACAGCCCTATATAATATTATTGAGATGGGAAAAGGTTCAAAAAAATTAGAGCTTGTTAGAGAGAAATATGAGTGAATTACGAGATCCCTTCGGAGCCCTAGGCAGCTGCCTAGGAGATTTGGCCTGATAGGTCAATTTTTTTGTTTGGTTGAATTAGGACCCCAATTCATGGTCAATAACAGCCCTATATAATATTATTGAGATGGGAAAAGGTTCAAAAAAATTAGAGCTTTTTAGAGAGAAATATGAGTGAATTACGAAATCGCTTCGGAGCCCTAGGCAGCTGCCTAGGAGATTTGGCCTGAAAGGTCAATTTTTTTGTTTGGTTGAATTAGGACCCCAATTCATGGTCAATAACAGCCCTATATAATATTATTGAGATGGGAAAAGGTTCAAAAAAATTAGAGCTTTTTAGAGAGAAATATGAGTGAATTACGAAATCGCTTCGGATCCCTAGGCTGCTGCCTAGGAGATTTGGCCTGAAAGGTCAATTTTTTTGTTTGGTTGAATTAGGACCCCAATTCATGGTCAATAATAGCCCTATACAATATTATTGAGATGGGAAAAGGTTCAAAAAAATTAGATATTGTTAGAGAGAAATATGAGTGAATTACGAAATCGCTTCGGAGCCCTAGGCAGCTGCCTAGGAGATTTGGCCTGAAAGGTCAATTTTTTTGTTTGGTTGAATTAGGACCCCAATTCATGGTCAATAACAGCCCTATATAATATTATTGAGATGGGAAAAGGTTCAAAAAAATTAGAGCTTTTTAGAGAGAAATATGAGTGAATTACGAAATCGCTGCGGAGCCCTAGGCAGCTGCCTAGGAGATTTGGTCTGAAAGGTCAATTTGTTTGTTTGGTTGAATTAGGAACCCCAATTCATGGTCAATAACAGCCCTATATAATATTATTGAGATGGGAAAAGGATCAAAAAAATTAGAGCTTGTTAGAGAGAAATATGAGTGAATTACGAGATCGCTTCGGAGCCCTAGGGAGCTGCCTAGGAGATTTGGCCTGAAAGGTCAATTTTTTTGTTTGGTTGAATTAGGACCCCAATTCATGGTCAATAATAGCCCTATATAATATTATTAAGATGGGAAAAGGTTCAAAAACATTAGAGCTTGTTAGAGAGAAATATGAGTGAATTACGAGATCGCTTCGGAGACCTAAGCAGCTGCCTAGGAGATTTGGCCTGAAAGGTCAATTTTTTTGTTTGATTGAATTAGGACCCCAATTCATGGTCAATAATAGCCCTATATAATATTATTGAGATGGGAAAAGGTTCAAAAAAATTAGAGCTTGTTAGAGATAAATATCAGTGAATTATGAAATCGCTTCGGAGCCCTAGGCAGCAGCCTAGGAGATTTGGCCTGAAAGGTCAATTTTTTTGTTTGGTTGAATTAAGACCCCAATTCATATTCAATAACAGCCCTATATAATATTATTGAGATGGGAAAAGGATAAAAAAAATTAGAGCTTTTTAGAGAGAAATATGAGTGAATTACGAAATCGCTGCGGAGCCCTAGGGAGCTTCCTAGGAGATTTGGCCTGAAAGGTCAATTTTTTTGTTTGGTTGAATTAGGACCCCAATTCATGGTGAATAACAGCCCTATATAATATTATTGAGATGGGAAAAGGATCAAAAAAATTAGAGCTTGTTAGAGAGAAATATGAGTGAATTACGAGATCACTTCGGAGCCCTAGGCAGCTACCTAGGAGATTTGGCCTGAAAGGTCAATTTTTTTGTTTGGTTGAATTAGGACCCCAATTCATGGTCAATAACAGCCCTATATAATATTATTGAGATGGGAAAAGGTTCAAAAAAATTAGAGCTTTTTAGAGAGAAATATGAGTGAATTACGAAATCGCTTCGGATCCCTAGGCTGCTGCCTAGGAGATTTGGCCTGAATGGTCAATTTTTTTGTTTGGTTGAATTAGGACCCCAATTCATGGTCAATAATAGCCCTATACAATATTATTGAGATGGGAAAAGGTTCAAAAAAATTAGATCTTGTTAGAGAGAAATATGAGTGAATTACGAAATCGCTTCGGAGCCCTAGGCAGCTGCCTAGGAGATTTGGCCTGAAAGGTCAATTTTTTTGTTTGGTTGAATTAGGACCCCAATTCATGGTCAATAACAGCCCTATATAATATTATTGAGATGGGAAAAGGATCAAAAAAATTAGAGCTTTTTAGAGAGAAATATGAGTGAATTACGAAATCGCTGCGGAGCCCTAGGCAGCTGCCTAGGAGATTTGGTCTGAAAGGTCAATTTTTTTGTTTGGTTGAATTAGGAACCCCAATTCATGGTCAATAACAGCCCTATATAATATTATTGAGATGGGAAAAGGATCAAAAAAATTAGAGCTTGTTAGAGAGAAATATGAGTGAATTACGAGATCGCTTCGGAGCCCTAGGGAGCTGCCTAGGAGATTTGGCCTGAAAGGTCAATTTTTTTGTTTGGTTGAATTAGGACCCCAATTAATGGTCAATAATAGCCCTATATAATATTATTAAGATGGGAAAAGGTTCAAAAATATTAGAGCTTGTTAGAGAGAAATATGAGTGAATTACGAGATCGCTTCGGAGACCTAAGCAGCTGCCTAGGAGATTTGGCCTGAAAGGTCAATTTTTTTGTTTGGTTGAATTAGGACCCCAATTCATGGTGAATAACAGCCCTATATAATATTATTGAGATGGGAAAAGGATCAAAAAAATTAGAGCTTGTTAGAGAGAAATATGAGTGAATTACGAGATCACTTCGGAGCCCTAGGCAGCTGCCTAGGAGATTTGGCCTGAAAGGTCAATTTTTTTGTTTGGTTGAATTAGGACCCCAATTCATGGTCAATAACAGCCCTATATAATATTATTGAGATGGGAAAAGGTTCAAAAAAATTAGAGCTTTTTAGAGAGAAATATGAGTGAATTACGAAATCGCTTCGGAGCCCTAGGCAGCTGCCTAGGAGATTTGGCCTGAAAGGTCAATTTTTTTGTTTGGTTGAATTAGGACCCCAATTCATGGTCAATAACAGCCATATATAATATTATTGAGATGGGAAAAGGTTCAAAAAAATTAGAGATTTTTAGAGAGAAATATGAGTGAATTACGAAATCGCTTCGGATCCCTAGGCTGCTGCCTAGGAGATTTGGCCTGAAAGGTCAATTTTTTTGTTTGGTTGAATTAGGACCCCAATTCATGGTCAATAATAGCCCTATACAATATTATTGAGATGGGAAAAGGTTCAAAAAAATTAGATATTGTTAGAGAGAAATATGAGTGAATTACGAAATCGCTTCGGAGCCCTAGGCAGCTGCCTAGGAGATTTGGCCTGAAAGGTCAATTTTTTTGTTTGGTTGAATTAGGACCCCAATTCATGGTCAATAACAGCCCTATATAATATTATTGAGATGGGAAAAGGTTCAAAAAAATTAGAGCTTTTTAGAGAGAAATATGAGTGAATTACGAAATCGCTTCGGAGCCCTAGGCAGCTGCCTAGGAGATTTGGCCTGAAAGGTCAATTTTTTTGTTTGGTTGAATTAGGACCCCAATTCATGGTCAATAACAGCCCTATATAATATTATTGAGATGGGAAATGGATCAAAAAAATTAGAGCTTGTTAGAGAGAAATATGAGTGAATTACGAGATCGCTTCGGAGACCTAGGCAGCTGCCTAGGAGATTTGGCCTGAATGGTCAATTTTTTTGTTTGGTTGAATTAGGACCCCAATTCATGGTCAATAATAGCTCTATATAATATTATTAAGATGGGAAAAGGTTCAAAAAAATTAGACCATGTTAGAGAGAAATATGAGTGAATAACGAGATCGCTTCGGAGCCCTAGGCAGCTGCCTAGGAGATTTGGCCTGAAAGGTCAATTTTTTTGTTTGGCTGAATTAGGACCCCAATTCACGGTCAATAATAGCCCTATAAAATATTATTGAGATGGGAAAAGGATCAAAAAAATTAGACCTTGTTAGAGAGAAATATGAGTGAATTACGAGATCGCTTCGGAGCCCTAGGCAGCTGCCTAGGAGATTTGGCCTGAAAGGTCAATTTTTTTGTTTGGCTCAATTAGGACCCCAATTCATGGTCAATAACAGCCCTATATAATATTATTGAGATGGTAAAAGGATCAAAAAAATTAAAGCTTGTTAGAGAGAAATATGAGTGAATTACGAGATCGCTTCGGAGCCCTAGGCAACTGCCTAGGAGATTTAGCCTGAAAGGTCAATTTTTTTGTTTGGTTGAATTAGGACCCCAATTCATGGTCATTAACAGCCCTATATAATATTATTGAAATGGGAAACGGATCAAAAAAATTAGAGCATGTTAGAGAGAAATATGAGTGAATTACGAGATCGCTTCGGAGCCCTAGGCAGCTGCCTTGGAGATTTGGCCTGAAAGGTCAATTTTTTTGTTTGGTTGAATTAGGACCCAAATTCATGGTCAATAATAGCCCTATATAATATTATTGAGATGGGAAAAGGTTCAAAAAAATTAGAGCTTGTTAGAGAGAAATATGAGTGAATTACGAAATCGCTTCGGAGCCCTAGGCAGCTGCCTAGGAGATTTGGCCTGAAAGGTCAATTTTTTTGTTTGGTTGAATTAGGACCCCAATTCATGGTCAATAACAGCCCTATATAATATTATTGAGATGGGAAAAGGTTCAAAAAAATTAGAGCTTTTTAGAGAGAAATATGAGTGAATTACGAAATCGCTTCGGAGCCCTAGGCAGCTGCCTAGGAGATTTGGCCTGAAAGGTCAATTTTTTTGTTTGGTTGAATTAGGACCCCAATTCATGGTCAATAACAGCCCTATATAATATTATTGAGATGGGAAAAGGTTCAAAAAAATTAGAGCTTTTTAGAGAGAAATATGAGTGAATTATGAAATCGCTTCGGATCCCTAGGCTGCTGCCTAGGAGATTTGGCCTGAAAGGTCAATTTTTTTGTTTGGTTGAATTAGGACCCCAATTCATGGTCAATAATAGCCCTATACAATATTATTGAGATGGGAAAAGGTTCAAAAAAATTAGATATTGTTAGAGAGAAATATGAGTGAATTACGAAATCGCTTCGGAGCCCTAGGCAGCTGCCTAGGAGATTTGGCCTGAAAGGTCAATTTTTTTGTTTGGTTGAATTAGGACCCCAATTCATGGTCAATAACAGCCCTATATAATATTATTGAGATGGGAAAAGGTTCAAAAAAATTAGAGCTTTTTAGAGAGAAATATGAGTGAATTACGAAATCGCTGCGGAGCCCTAGGCAGCTGCCTAGGAGATTTGGTCTGAAAGGTCAATTTGTTTGTTTGGTTGAATTAGGAACCCCAATTCATGGTCAATAACAGCCCTATATAATATTATTGAGATGGGAAAAGGATCAAAAAAATTAGAGCTTGTTAGAGAGAAATATGAGTGAATTACGAGATCGCTTCGGAGCCCTAGGGAGCTGCCTAGGAGATTTGGCCTGAAAGGTCAATTTTTTTGTTTGGTTGAATTAGGACCCCAATTCATGGTCAATAATAGCCCTATATAATATTATTAAGATGGGAAAAGGTTCAAAAACATTAGAGCTTGTTAGAGAGAAATATGAGTGAATTACGAGATCGCTTCGGAGACCTAAGCAGCTGCCTAGGAGATTTGGCCTGAAAGGTCAATTTTTTTGTTTGATTGAATTAGGACCCCAATTCATGGTCAATAATAGCCCTATATAATATTATTGAGATGGGAAAAGGTTCAAAAAAATTAGAGCTTGTTAGAGATAAATATCAGTGAATTATGAAATCGCTTCGGAGCCCTAGGCAGCAGCCTAGGAGATTTGGCCTGAAAGGTCAATTTTTTTGTTTGGTTGAATTAAGACCCCAATTCATATTCAATAACAGCCCTATATAATATTATTGAGATGGGAAAAGGATAAAAAAAATTAGAGCTTTTTAGAGAGAAATATGAGTGAATTACGAAATCGCTGCGGAGCCCTAGGGAGCTTCCTAGGAGATTTGGCCTGAAAGGTCAATTTTTTTGTTTGGTTGAATTAGGACCCCAATTCATGGTGAATAACTGCCCTATATAATATTATTGAGATGGGAAAAGGATCAAAAAAATTAGAGCTTGTTAGAGAGAAATATGAGTGAATTACGAGATCACTTCGGAGCCCTAGGCAGCTACCTAGGAGATTTGGCCTGAAAGGTCAATTTTTTTGTTTGGTTGAATTAGGACCCCAATTCATGGTCAATAACAGCCCTATATAATATTATTGAGATGGGAAAAGGTTCAAAAAAATTAGAGCTTTTTAGAGAGAAATATGAGTGAATTACGAAATCGCTTCGGATCCCTAGGCTGCTGCCTAGGAGATTTGGCCTGAATGGTCAATTTTTTTGTTTGGTTGAATTAGGACCCCAATTCATGGTCAATAATAGCCCTATACAATATTATTGAGATGGGAAAAGGTTCAAAAAAATTAGATCTTGTTAGAGAGAAATATGAGTGAATTACGAAATCGCTTCGGAGCCCTAGGCAGCTGCCTAGGAGATTTGGCCTGAAAGGTCAATTTTTTTGTTTGGTCGAATTAGGACCCCAATTCATGGTCAATAACAGCCCTATATAATATTATTGAGATGGGAAAAGGTTCAAAAAAATTAGAGCTTTTTAGAGAGAAATATGAGTGAATTACGAAATCGCTGCGGAGCCCTAGGCAGCTGCCTAGGAGATTTGGTCTGAAAGGTCAATTTTTTTGTTTGGTTGAATTAGGAACCCCAATTCATGGTCAATAACAGCCCTATATAATATTATTGAGATGGGAAAAGGATCAAAAAAATTAGAGCTTGTTAGAGAGAAATATGAGTGAATTACGAGATCGCTTCGGAGCCCTAGGGAGCTGCCTAGGAGATTTGGCCTGAAAGGTCAATTTTTTTGTTTGGTTGAATTAGGACCCCAATTAATGGTCAATAATAGCCCTATATAATATTATTAAGATGGGAAAAGGTTCAAAAATATTAGAGCTTGTTAGAGAGAAATATGAGTGAATTACGAGATCGCTTCGGAGACCTAAGCAGCTGCCTAGGAGATTTGGCCTGAAAGGTCAATTTTTTTGTTTGGTTGAATTAGGACCCCAATTCATGGTGAATAACAGCCCTATATAATATTATTGAGATGGGAAAAGGATCAAAAAAATTAGAGCTTGTTAGAGAGAAATATGAGTGAATTACGAGATCACTTCGGAGCCCTAGGCAGCTGCCTAGGAGATTTGGCCTGAAAGGTCAATTTTTTTGTTTGGTTGAATTAGGACCCCAATTCATGGTCAATAACAGCCCTATATAATATTATTGAGATGGGAAAAGGTTCAAAAAAATTAGAGCTTTTTAGAGAGAAATATGAGTGAATTACGAAATCGCTTCGGATCCCTAGGCTGCTGCCTAGGAGATTTGGCCTGAAAGGTCAATTTTTTTGTTTGGTTGAATTAGGACCCCAATTCATGGTCAATAATAGCCCTATACAATATTATTGAGATGGGAAAAGGTTCAAAAAAATTAGATCTTGTTAGAGAGAAATATGAGTGAATTACGAAATCGCTTCGGAGCCCTAGGCAGCTGCCTAGGAGATTTGGCCTGAAAGGTCAATTTTTTTGTTTGGTTGAATTAGGACCCCAATTCATGGTCAATAACAGCCCTTTATAATATTATTGAGATGGGAAAAGGTTCAAAAAAATTAGAGCTTTTTAGAGAGAAATATGAGTGAATTACGAAATCGCTGCGGAGCCCTAGGCAGCTGCCTAGGAGATTTGGTCTAAAAGGTCAATTTTTTTGTTTGGTTGAATTAGGAACCCCAATTCATGGTCAATAACAGCCCTATATAATATTATTGAGATGGGAAAAGGATCAAAAAAATTAGAGCTTGTTAGAGAGAAATATGAGTGAATTACGAGATCGCTTCGGAGACCTAAGCAGCTGCCTAGGAGATTTGGCCTGAAAGGTCAATTTTTTTGTTTGATTGAATTAGGACCCCAATTCATGGTCAATAAGAGCCCTATATAATATTATTGAGATGGGAAAAGGTTCAAAAAAATTAGAGCTTGTTAGAGATAAATATCAGTGAATTATGAAATCGCTTCGGAGCCCTAGGCAGCAGCCTAGGAGATTTGGCCTGAAAGGTCAATTTTTTTGTTTGGTTGAATTAAGACCCCAATTCATATTCAATAACAGCCCTATATAATATTATTGAGATGGGAAAAGGATAAAAAAAATTAGAGCTTTTTAGAGAGAAATATGAGTGAATTACGAAATCGCTGCGGAGCCCTAGGGAGCTTCCTAGGAGATTTGGCCTGAAAGGTCAATTTTTTTGTTTGGTTGAATTAGGACCCCAATTCATGGTGAATAACAGCCCTATATAATATTATTGAGATGGGAAAAGGATCAAAAAAATTAGAGCTTGTTAGAGAGAAATATGAGTGAATTACGAGATCACTTCGGAGCCCTAGGCAGCTGCCTAGGAGATTTGGCCTGAAAGGTCAATTTTTTTGTTTGGTTGAATTAGGACCCCAATTCATGGTCAATAACAGCCCTATATAATATTATTGAGATGGGAAAAGGTTCAAAAAAATTAGAGCTTTTTAGAGAGAAATATGAGTGAATTACGAAATCGCTTCGGAGCCCTAGGCAGCTGCCTAGGAGATTTGGCCTGAAAGGTCAATTTTTTTGTTTGGTTGAATTAGGACCCCAATTCATGGTCAATAACAGCCATATATAATATTATTGAGATGGGAAAAGGTTCAAAAAAATTAGAGATTTTTAGAGAGAAATATGAGTGAATTACGAAATCGCTTCGGATCCCTAGGCTGCTGCCTAGGAGATTTGGCCTGAAAGGTCAATTTTTTTGTTTGGTTGAATTAGGACCCCAATTCATGGTCAATAATAGCCCTATACAATATTATTGAGATGGGAAAAGGTTCAAAAAAATTAGATATTGTTAGAGAGAAATATGAGTGAATTACGAAATCGCTTCGGAGCCCTAGGCAGCTGCCTAGGAGATTTGGCCTGAAAGGTCAATTTTTTTGTTTGGTTGAATTAGGACCCCAATTCATGGTCAATAACAGCCCTATATAATATTATTGAGATGGGAAAAGGTTCAAAAAAATTAGAGCTTTTTAGAGAGAAATATGAGTGAATTACGAAATCGCTTCGGAGCCCTAGGCAGCTGCCTAGGAGATTTGGCCTGAAAGGTCAATTTTTTTGTTTGGTTGAATTAGGACCCCAATTCATGGTCAATAACAGCCCTATATAATATTATTGAGATGGGAAATGGATCAAAAAAATTAGAGCTTGTTAGAGAGAAATATGAGTGAATTACGAGATCGCTTCGGAGACCTAGGCAGCTGCCTAGGAGATTTGGCCTGAATGGTCAATTTTTTTGTTTGGTTGAATTAGGACCCCAATTCATGGTCAATAATAGCTCTATATAATATTATTAAGATGGGAAAAGGTTCAAAAAAATTAGACCATGTTAGAGAGAAATATGAGTGAATAACGAGATCGCTTCGGAGCCCTAGGCAGCTGCCTAGGAGATTTGGCCTGAAAGGTCAATTTTTTTGTTTGGCTGAATTAGGACCCCAATTCACGGTCAATAATAGCCCTATAAAATATTATTGAGATGGGAAAAGGATCAAAAAAATTAGACCTTGTTAGAGAGAAATATGAGTGAATTACGAGATCGCTTCGGAGCCCTAGGCAGCTGCCTAGGAGATTTGGCCTGAAAGGTCAATTTTTTTGTTTGGCTCAATTAGGACCCCAATTCATGGTCAATAACAGCCCTATATAATATTATTGAGATGGTAAAAGGATCAAAAAAATTAAAGCTTGTTAGAGAGAAATATGAGTGAATTACGAGATCGCTTCGGAGCCCTAGGCAACTGCCTAGGAGATTTAGCCTGAAAGGTCAATTTTTTTGTTTGGTTGAATTAGGACCCCAATTCATGGTCATTAACAGCCCTATATAATATTATTGAAATGGGAAACGGATCAAAAAAATTAGAGCATGTTAGAGAGAAATATGAGTGAATTACGAGATCGCTTCGGAGCCCTAGGCAGCTGCCTTGGAGATTTGGCCTGAAAGGTCAATTTTTTTGTTTGGTTGAATTAGGACCCAAATTCATGGTCAATAATAGCCCTATATAATATTATTGAGATGGGAAAAGGTTCAAAAAAATTAGAGCTTGTTAGAGAGAAATATGAGTGAATTACGAAATCGCTTCGGAGCCCTAGGCAGCTGCCTAGGAGATTTGGCCTGAAAGGTCAATTTTTTTGTTTGGTTGAATTAGGACCCCAATTCATGGTCAATAACAGCCCTATATAATATTATTGAGATGGGAAATGGATCAAAAAAATTAGAGCTTGTTAGAGAGAAATATGAGTGAATTACGAGATCGCTTCGGAGACCTAGGCAGCTGCCTAGGAGATTTGGCCTGAATGGTCAATTTTTTTGTTTGGTTGAATTAGGACCCCAATTCATGGTCAATAACAGCCCTATATAATATTATTGAGATGGGAAAAGGTTCAAAAAAATTAGAGCTTTTTAGAGAGAAATATGAGTGAATTACGAAATCGCTTCGGATCCCTAGGCTGCTGCCTAGGAGATTTGGCCTGAATGGTCAATTTTTTTGTTTGGTTGAATTAGGACCCCAATTCATGGTCAATAATAGCCCTATACAATATTATTGAGATGGGAAAAGGTTCAAAAAAATTAGATCTTGTTAGAGAGAAATATGAGTGAATTACGAAATCGCTTCGGAGCCCTAGGCAGCTGCCTAGGAGATTTGGCCTGAAAGGTCAATTTTTTTGTTTGGTCGAATTAGGACCCCAATTCATGGTCAATAACAGCCCTATATAATATTATTGAGATGGGAAAAGGTTCAAAAAAATTAGAGCTTTTTAGAGAGAAATATGAGTGAATTACGAAATCGCTGCGGAGCCCTAGGCAGCTGCCTAGGAGATTTGGTCTGAAAGGTCAATTTTTTTGTTTGGTTGAATTAGGAACCCCAATTCATGGTCAATAACAGCCCTATATAATATTATTGAGATGGGAAAAGGATCAAAAAAATTAGAGCTTGTTAGAGAGAAATATGAGTGAATTACGAGATCGCTTCGGAGCCCTAGGGAGCTGCCTAGGAGATTTGGCCTGAAAGGTCAATTTTTTTGTTTGGTTGAATTAGGACCCCAATTAATGGTCAATAATAGCCCTATATAATATTATTAAGATGGGAAAAGGTTCAAAAATATTAGAGCTTGTTAGAGAGAAATATGAGTGAATTACGAGATCGCTTCGGAGACCTAAGCAGCTGCCTAGGAGATTTGGCCTGAAAGGTCAATTTTTTTGTTTGGTTGAATTAGGACCCCAATTCATGGTGAATAACAGCCCTATATAATATTATTGAGATGGGAAAAGGATCAAAAAAATTAGAGCTTGTTAGAGAGAAATATGAGTGAATTACGAGATCACTTCGGAGCCCTAGGCAGCTGCCTAGGAGATTTGGCCTGAAAGGTCAATTTTTTTGTTTGGTTGAATTAGGACCCCAATTCATGGTCAATAACAGCCCTATATAATATTATTGAGATGGGAAAAGGTTCAAAAAAATTAGAGCTTTTTAGAGAGAAATATGAGTGAATTACGAAATCGCTTCGGATCCCTAGGCTGCTGCCTAGGAGATTTGGCCTGAAAGGTCAATTTTTTTGTTTGGTTGAATTAGGACCCCAATTCATGGTCAATAATAGCCCTATACAATATTATTGAGATGGGAAAAGGTTCAAAAAAATTAGATCTTGTTAGAGAGAAATATGAGTGAATTACGAAATCGCTTCGGAGCCCTAGGCAGCTGCCTAGGAGATTTGGCCTGAAAGGTCAATTTTTTTGTTTGGTTGAATTAGGACCCCAATTCATGGTCAATAACAGCCCTTTATAATATTATTGAGATGGGAAAAGGTTCAAAAAAATTAGAGCTTTTTAGAGAGAAATATGAGTGAATTACGAAATCGCTGCGGAGCCCTAGGCAGCTGCCTAGGAGATTTGGTCTAAAAGGTCAATTTTTTTGTTTGGTTGAATTAGGAACCCCAATTCATGGTCAATAACAGCCCTATATAATATTATTGAGATGGGAAAAGGATCAAAAAAATTAGAGCTTGTTAGAGAGAAATATGAGTGAATTACGAGATCGCTTCGGAGACCTAAGCAGCTGCCTAGGAGATTTGGCCTGAAAGGTCAATTTTTTTGTTTGATTGAATTAGGACCCCAATTCATGGTCAATAAGAGCCCTATATAATATTATTGAGATGGGAAAAGGTTCAAAAAAATTAGAGCTTGTTAGAGATAAATATCAGTGAATTATGAAATCGCTTCGGAGCCCTAGGCAGCAGCCTAGGAGATTTGGCCTGAAAGGTCAATTTTTTTGTTTGGTTGAATTAAGACCCCAATTCATATTCAATAACAGCCCTATATAATATTATTGAGATGGGAAAAGGATAAAAAAAATTAGAGCTTTTTAGAGAGAAATATGAGTGAATTACGAAATCGCTGCGGAGCCCTAGGGAGCTTCCTAGGAGATTTGGCCTGAAAGGTCAATTTTTTTGTTTGGTTGAATTAGGACCCCAATTCATGGTGAATAACAGCCCTATATAATATTATTGAGATGGGAAAAGGATCAAAAAAATTAGAGCTTGTTAGAGAGAAATATGAGTGAATTACGAGATCACTTCGGAGCCCTAGGCAGCTGCCTAGGAGATTTGGCCTGAAAGGTCAATTTTTTTGTTTGGTTGAATTAGGACCCCAATTCATGGTCAATAACAGCCCTATATAATATTATTGAGATGGGAAAAGGTTCAAAAAAATTAGAGCTTTTTAGAGAGAAATATGAGTGAATTACGAAATCGCTTCGGAGCCCTAGGCAGCTGCCTAGGAGATTTGGCCTGAAAGGTCAATTTTTTTGTTTGGTTGAATTAGGACCCCAATTCATGGTCAATAACAGCCATATATAATATTATTGAGATGGGAAAAGGTTCAAAAAAATTAGAGATTTTTAGAGAGAAATATGAGTGAATTACGAAATCGCTTCGGATCCCTAGGCTGCTGCCTAGGAGATTTGGCCTGAAAGGTCAATTTTTTTGTTTGGTTGAATTAGGACCCCAATTCATGGTCAATAATAGCCCTATACAATATTATTGAGATGGGAAAAGGTTCAAAAAAATTAGATATTGTTAGAGAGAAATATGAGTGAATTACGAAATCGCTTCGGAGCCCTAGGCAGCTGCCTAGGAGATTTGGCCTGAAAGGTCAATTTTTTTGTTTGGTTGAATTAGGACCCCAATTCATGGTCAATAACAGCCCTATATAATATTATTGAGATGGGAAAAGGTTCAAAAAAATTAGAGCTTTTTAGAGAGAAATATGAGTGAATTACGAAATCGCTTCGGAGCCCTAGGCAGCTGCCTAGGAGATTTGGCCTGAAAGGTCAATTTTTTTGTTTGGTTGAATTAGGACCCCAATTCATGGTCAATAACAGCCCTATATAATATTATTGAGATGGGAAATGGATCAAAAAAATTAGAGCTTGTTAGAGAGAAATATGAGTGAATTACGAGATCGCTTCGGAGACCTAGGCAGCTGCCTAGGAGATTTGGCCTGAATGGTCAATTTTTTTGTTTGGTTGAATTAGGACCCCAATTCATGGTCAATAATAGCTCTATATAATATTATTAAGATGGGAAAAGGTTCAAAAAAATTAGACCATGTTAGAGAGAAATATGAGTGAATAACGAGATCGCTTCGGAGCCCTAGGCAGCTGCCTAGGAGATTTGGCCTGAAAGGTCAATTTTTTTGTTTGGCTGAATTAGGACCCCAATTCACGGTCAATAATAGCCCTATAAAATATTATTGAGATGGGAAAAGGATCAAAAAAATTAGACCTTGTTAGAGAGAAATATGAGTGAATTACGAGATCGCTTCGGAGCCCTAGGCAGCTGCCTAGGAGATTTGGCCTGAAAGGTCAATTTTTTTGTTTGGCTCAATTAGGACCCCAATTCATGGTCAATAACAGCCCTATATAATATTATTGAGATGGTAAAAGGATCAAAAAAATTAAAGCTTGTTAGAGAGAAATATGAGTGAATTACGAGATCGCTTCGGAGCCCTAGGCAACTGCCTAGGAGATTTAGCCTGAAAGGTCAATTTTTTTGTTTGGTTGAATTAGGACCCCAATTCATGGTCATTAACAGCCCTATATAATATTATTGAAATGGGAAACGGATCAAAAAAATTAGAGCATGTTAGAGAGAAATATGAGTGAATTACGAGATCGCTTCGGAGCCCTAGGCAGCTGCCTTGGAGATTTGGCCTGAAAGGTCAATTTTTTTGTTTGGTTGAATTAGGACCCAAATTCATGGTCAATAATAGCCCTATATAATATTATTGAGATGGGAAAAGGTTCAAAAAAATTAGAGCTTGTTAGAGAGAAATATGAGTGAATTACGAAATCGCTTCGGAGCCCTAGGCAGCTGCCTAGGAGATTTGGCCTGAAAGGTCAATTTTTTTGTTTGGTTGAATTAGGACCCCAATTCATGGTCAATAACAGCCCTATATAATATTATTGAGATGGGAAAAGGTTCAAAAAAATTAGAGCTTTTTAGAGAGAAATATGAGTGAATTACGAAATCGCTTCGGAGCCCTAGGCAGCTGCCTAGGAGATTTGGCCTGAAAGGTCAATTTTTTTGTTTGGTTGAATTAGGACCCCAATTCATGGTCAATAACAGCCCTATATAATATTATTGAGATGGGAAAAGGTTCAAAAAAATTAGAGCTTTTTAGAGAGAAATATGAGTGAATTATGAAATCGCTTCGGATCCCTAGGCTGCTGCCTAGGAGATTTGGCCTGAAAGGTCAATTTTTTTGTTTGGTTGAATTAGGACCCCAATTCATGGTCAATAATAGCCCTATACAATATTATTGAGATGGGAAAAGGTTCAAAAAAATTAGATATTGTTAGAGAGAAATATGAGTGAATTACGAAATCGCTTCGGAGCCCTAGGCAGCTGCCTAGGAGATTTGGCCTGAAAGGTCAATTTTTTTGTTTGGTTGAATTAGGACCCCAATTCATGGTCAATAACAGCCCTATATAATATTATTGAGATGGGAAAAGGTTCAAAAAAATTAGAGCTTTTTAGAGAGAAATATGAGTGAATTACGAAATCGCTGCGGAGCCCTAGGCAGCTGCCTAGGAGATTTGGTCTGAAAGGTCAATTTGTTTGTTTGGTTGAATTAGGAACCCCAATTCATGGTCAATAACAGCCCTATATAATATTATTGAGATGGGAAAAGGATCAAAAAAATTAGAGCTTGTTAGAGAGAAATATGAGTGAATTACGAGATCGCTTCGGAGCCCTAGGGAGCTGCCTAGGAGATTTGGCCTGAAAGGTCAATTTTTTTGTTTGGTTGAATTAGGACCCCAATTCATGGTCAATAATAGCCCTATATAATATTATTAAGATGGGAAAAGGTTCAAAAACATTAGAGCTTGTTAGAGAGAAATATGAGTGAATTACGAGATCGCTTCGGAGACCTAAGCAGCTGCCTAGGAGATTTGGCCTGAAAGGTCAATTTTTTTGTTTGATTGAATTAGGACCCCAATTCATGGTCAATAATAGCCCTATATAATATTATTGAGATGGGAAAAGGTTCAAAAAAATTAGAGCTTGTTAGAGATAAATATCAGTGAATTATGAAATCGCTTCGGAGCCCTAGGCAGCAGCCTAGGAGATTTGGCCTGAAAGGTCAATTTTTTTGTTTGGTTGAATTAAGACCCCAATTCATATTCAATAACAGCCCTATATAATATTATTGAGATGGGAAAAGGATAAAAAAAATTAGAGCTTTTTAGAGAGAAATATGAGTGAATTACGAAATCGCTGCGGAGCCCTAGGGAGCTTCCTAGGAGATTTGGCCTGAAAGGTCAATTTTTTTGTTTGGTTGAATTAGGACCCCAATTCATGGTGAATAACTGCCCTATATAATATTATTGAGATGGGAAAAGGATCAAAAAAATTAGAGCTTGTTAGAGAGAAATATGAGTGAATTACGAGATCACTTCGGAGCCCTAGGCAGCTACCTAGGAGATTTGGCCTGAAAGGTCAATTTTTTTGTTTGGTTGAATTAGGACCCCAATTCATGGTCAATAACAGCCCTATATAATATTATTGAGATGGGAAAAGGTTCAAAAAAATTAGAGCTTTTTAGAGAGAAATATGAGTGAATTACGAAATCGCTTCGGATCCCTAGGCTGCTGCCTAGGAGATTTGGCCTGAATGGTCAATTTTTTTGTTTGGTTGAATTAGGACCCCAATTCATGGTCAATAATAGCCCTATACAATATTATTGAGATGGGAAAAGGTTCAAAAAAATTAGATCTTGTTAGAGAGAAATATGAGTGAATTACGAAATCGCTTCGGAGCCCTAGGCAGCTGCCTAGGAGATTTGGCCTGAAAGGTCAATTTTTTTGTTTGGTCGAATTAGGACCCCAATTCATGGTCAATAACAGCCCTATATAATATTATTGAGATGGGAAAAGGTTCAAAAAAATTAGAGCTTTTTAGAGAGAAATATGAGTGAATTACGAAATCGCTGCGGAGCCCTAGGCAGCTGCCTAGGAGATTTGGTCTGAAAGGTCAATTTTTTTGTTTGGTTGAATTAGGAACCCCAATTCATGGTCAATAACAGCCCTATATAATATTATTGAGATGGGAAAAGGATCAAAAAAATTAGAGCTTGTTAGAGAGAAATATGAGTGAATTACGAGATCGCTTCGGAGCCCTAGGGAGCTGCCTAGGAGATTTGGCCTGAAAGGTCAATTTTTTTGTTTGGTTGAATTAGGACCCCAATTAATGGTCAATAATAGCCCTATATAATATTATTAAGATGGGAAAAGGTTCAAAAATATTAGAGCTTGTTAGAGAGAAATATGAGTGAATTACGAGATCGCTTCGGAGACCTAAGCAGCTGCCTAGGAGATTTGGCCTGAAAGGTCAATTTTTTTGTTTGGTTGAATTAGGACCCCAATTCATGGTGAATAACAGCCCTATATAATATTATTGAGATGGGAAAAGGATCAAAAAAATTAGAGCTTGTTAGAGAGAAATATGAGTGAATTACGAGATCACTTCGGAGCCCTAGGCAGCTGCCTAGGAGATTTGGCCTGAAAGGTCAATTTTTTTGTTTGGTTGAATTAGGACCCCAATTCATGGTCAATAACAGCCCTATATAATATTATTGAGATGGGAAAAGGTTCAAAAAAATTAGAGCTTTTTAGAGAGAAATATGAGTGAATTACGAAATCGCTTCGGATCCCTAGGCTGCTGCCTAGGAGATTTGGCCTGAAAGGTCAATTTTTTTGTTTGGTTGAATTAGGACCCCAATTCATGGTCAATAATAGCCCTATACAATATTATTGAGATGGGAAAAGGTTCAAAAAAATTAGATCTTGTTAGAGAGAAATATGAGTGAATTACGAAATCGCTTCGGAGCCCTAGGCAGCTGCCTAGGAGATTTGGCCTGAAAGGTCAATTTTTTTGTTTGGTTGAATTAGGACCCCAATTCATGGTCAATAACAGCCCTTTATAATATTATTGAGATGGGAAAAGGTTCAAAAAAATTAGAGCTTTTTAGAGAGAAATATGAGTGAATTACGAAATCGCTGCGGAGCCCTAGGCAGCTGCCTAGGAGATTTGGTCTAAAAGGTCAATTTTTTTGTTTGGTTGAATTAGGAACCCCAATTCATGGTCAATAACAGCCCTATATAATATTATTGAGATGGGAAAAGGATCAAAAAAATTAGAGCTTGTTAGAGAGAAATATGAGTGAATTACGAGATCGCTTCGGAGACCTAAGCAGCTGCCTAGGAGATTTGGCCTGAAAGGTCAATTTTTTTGTTTGATTGAATTAGGACCCCAATTCATGGTCAATAAGAGCCCTATATAATATTATTGAGATGGGAAAAGGTTCAAAAAAATTAGAGCTTGTTAGAGATAAATATCAGTGAATTATGAAATCGCTTCGGAGCCCTAGGCAGCAGCCTAGGAGATTTGGCCTGAAAGGTCAATTTTTTTGTTTGGTTGAATTAAGACCCCAATTCATATTCAATAACAGCCCTATATAATATTATTGAGATGGGAAAAGGATAAAAAAAATTAGAGCTTTTTAGAGAGAAATATGAGTGAATTACGAAATCGCTGCGGAGCCCTAGGGAGCTTCCTAGGAGATTTGGCCTGAAAGGTCAATTTTTTTGTTTGGTTGAATTAGGACCCCAATTCATGGTGAATAACAGCCCTATATAATATTATTGAGATGGGAAAAGGATCAAAAAAATTAGAGCTTGTTAGAGAGAAATATGAGTGAATTACGAGATCACTTCGGAGCCCTAGGCAGCTGCCTAGGAGATTTGGCCTGAAAGGTCAATTTTTTTGTTTGGTTGAATTAGGACCCCAATTCATGGTCAATAACAGCCCTATATAATATTATTGAGATGGGAAAAGGTTCAAAAAAATTAGAGCTTTTTAGAGAGAAATATGAGTGAATTACGAAATCGCTTCGGATCCCTAGGCTGCTGCCTAGGAGATTTGGCCTGAAAGGTCAATTTTTTTGTTTGGTTGAATTAAGACCCCAATTCATATTCAATAACAGCCCTATATAATATTATTGAGATGGGAAAAGGATAAAAAAAATTAGAGCTTTTTAGAGAGAAATATGAGTGAATTACGAAATCGCTGCGGAGCCCTAGGGAGCTTCCTAGGAGATTTGGCCTGAAAGGTCAATTTTTTTGTTTGGTTGAATTAGGACCCCAATTCATGGTCAATAACAGCCCAATATAATATTATTGAGAGGGAAAAGGTTCAAAAAAATTAGAGCTTTTTAGAGAGAAATATGAGTGAATTACGAAATACTTCGGATCCCTAGGCTGCTGCCTAGGAGATTTGGCCTGAAAGGTCAATTTTTTTGTTTGGTTGAATTAGGACCCCAATTCATGGTCAATAATAGCCCTATACAATATTATTGAGATGGGAAAAGGTTCAAAAAAATTAGATCTTGTTAGAGAGAAATATGAGTGAATTACGAAATCGCTTCGGAGCCCTAGGCAGCTGCCTAGGAGATTTGGCCTGAAAGGTCAATTTTTTTGTTTGGTTGAATTAGGACCCCAATTCATGGTCAATAACAGCCCTATATAATATTATTGAGATGGGAAAAGGTTCAAAAAAATTAGAGCTTTTTAGAGAGAAATATGAGTGAATTACGAAATCTCTGCGGAGCCCTAGGCAAGCTGCCTAGGAGATTTGGTCTGAAAGGTCAATTTTTTTGTTTGGTTGAATTAGGAACCCCAATTCATGGTCAATAACAGCCCTATATAATATTATTGAGATGGGAAAAGGATCAAAAAAATTAGAGCTTGTTAGAGAGAAATATGAGTGAATTACGAGATCGCTTCGGAGCCCTAGGGAGCTGCCTAGGAGATTTGGCCTGAAAGGTCAATTTTTTTGTTTGGTTGAATTAGGACCCCAATTAATGGTCAATAATAGCCCTATATAATATTATTAAGATGGGAAAAGGTTCAAAAATATTAGAGCTTGTTAGAGAGAAATATGAGTGAATTACGAGATCGCTTCGGAGACCTAAGCAGCTGCCTAGGAGATTTGGCCTGAAAGGTCAATTTTTTTGTTTGGTTGAATTAGGACCCCAATTCATGGTGAATAACAGCCCTATATAATATTATTGAGATGGGAAAAGGATCAAAAAAATTAGAGCTTGTTAGAGAGAAATATGAGTGAATTACGAGATCACTTCGGAGCCCTAGGCAGCTGCCTAGGAGATTTGGCCTGAAAGGTCAATTTTTTTGTTTGGTTGAATTAAGACCCCAATTCATATTCAATAACAGCCCTATATAATATTATTGAGATGGGAAAAGGATAAAAAAAATTAGAGCTTTTTAGAGAGAAATATGAGTGAATTACGAAATCGCTGCGGAGCCCTAGGGAGCTTCCTAGGAGATTTGGCTTGAAAGGTCAATTTTTTTGTTTGGTTGAATTAGGACCCCAATTCATGGTCAATAACAGCCCAATATAATATTATTGAGATGGGAAAAGGTTCAAAAAAATTAGAGCTTTTTAGAGAGAAATATGAGTGAATTACGAAATCGCTTCGGATCCCTAGGCTGCTGCCTAGGAGATTTGGCCTGAAAGGTCAATTTTTTTGTTTGGTTGGATTAGGACCCCAATTCATGGTCAATAATAGCCCTATACAATATTATTGAGATGGGAAAAGGTTCAAAAAAATTAGATCTTGTTAGAGAGAAATATGAGTGAATTACGAAATCGCTTCGGAGCCCTAGGCAGCTGCCTAGGAGATTTGGCCTGAAAGGTCAATTTTTTTGTTTGGTTGAATTAGGACCCCAATTCATGGTCAATAACAGCCCTATATAATATTATTGAGATGGGAAAAGGTTCAAAAAAATTAGAGCTTTTTAGAGAGAAATATGAGTGAATTACGAAATCTCTGCGGAGCCCTAGGCAGCTGCCTAGGAGATTTGGTCTGAAAGGTCAATTTTTTTGTTTGGTTGAATTAGGAACCCCAATTCATGGTCAATAACAGCCCTATATAATATTATTGAGATGGGAAAAGGATCAAAAAAATTAGAGCTTGTTAGAGAGAAATATGAGTGAATTACGAGATCGCTTCGGAGCCCTAGGGAGCTGCCTAGGAGATTTGGCCTGAAAGGTCAATTTTTTTGTTTGGTTGAATTAGGACCCCAATTAATGGTCAATAATAGCCCTATATAATATTATTAAGATGGGAAAAGGTTCAAAAATATTAGAGCTTGTTAGAGAGAAATATGAGTGAATTACGAGATCGCTTCGGAGACCTAAGCAGCTGCCTAGGAGATTTGGCCTGAAAGGTCAATTTTTTTGTTTGGTTGAATTAGGACCCCAATTCATGGTGAATAACAGCCCTATATAATATTATTGAGATGGGAAAAGGATCAAAAAAATTAGAGCTTGTTAGAGAGAAATATGAGTGAATTACGAGATCACTTCGGAGCCCTAGGCAGCTGCCTAGGAGATTTGGCCTGAAAGGTCAATTTTTTTGATTGGTTGAATTAGGACCCCAATTCATGGTCAATAACAGCCCTATATAATATTATTGAGATGGGAAAAGGTTCAAAAAAATTAGAGCTCTTTAGAGAGAAATATGAGTGAATTACGAAATCGCTTCGGATCCCTAGGCTGCTGCCTAGGAGATTTGGCCTGAAAGGTCAATTTTTTTGTTTGGTTGAATTAGGACCCCAATTCAAGGTCAATAATAGCCCTATACAATATTATTGAGATGGGAAAAGGTTAAAAAAAATTAGATCTTGTTAGAGAGAAATATGAGTGAATTACGAAATCGCTTCGGAGCCCTAGGCAGCTGCCTAGGAGATTTGGCCTGAAAGGTCAATTTTTTTGTTTGGTTGAATTAGGACCCCAATTCATGGTCAATAACAGCCCTATATAATATTATTGAGATGGGAAAAGGTTCAAAAAAATTAGAGCTTTTTAGAGAGAAATATGAGTGAATTACGAAATCGCTGCGGAGCCCTAGGCAGCTGCCTAGGAGATTTGGTCTGAAAGGTCAATTTTTTTGTTTGGTTGAATTAGGAACCCCAATTCATGGTCAATAACAGCCCTATATAATATTATTGAGATGGGAAAAGGATCAAAAAAATTAGAGCTTGTTAGAGAGAAATATGAGTGAATTACGAGATCGCTTCGGAGCCCTAGGGAGCTGCCTAGGAGATTTGGCCTGAAAGGTCAATTTTTTTGTTTGGTTGAATTAGGACCCCAATTCATGGTCAATAATAGCCCTATATAATATTATTAAGATGGGAAAAGGTTCAAAAAAATTAGAGCTTGTTAGAGAGAAATATGAGTGAATTACGAGATCGCTTCGGAGACCTAAGCAGCTGCCTAGGAGATTTGGCCTGAAAGGTCAATTTTTTTGTTTGATTGAATTAGGACCCCAATTCATGGTCAATAATAGCCCTATATAATATTATTGAGATGGGAAAAGGTTCAAAAAAATTAGAGCTTGTTAGAGATAAATATCAGTGAATTATGAAATCGCTTCGGAGCCCTAGGCAGCAGCCTAGGAGATTTGGCCTGAAAGGTCAATTTTTTTGTTTGGTTGAATTAAGACCCCAATTCATATTCAATAACAGCCCTATATAATATTATTGAGATGGGAAAAGGATAAAAAAAATTAGAGCTTTTTAGAGAGAAATATGAGTGAATTACGAAATCGCTGCGGAGCCCTAGGGAGCTTCCTAGGAGATTTGGCCTGAAAGGTCAATTTTTTTGTTTGGTTGAATTAGGACCCCAATTCATGGTGAATAACAGCCCTATATAATATTATTGAGATGGGAAAAGGATCAAAAAAATTAGAGCTTGTTAGAGAGAAATATGAGTGAATTACGAGATCACTTCGGAGCCCTAGGCAGCTGCCTAGGAGAATTGGCCTGAAAGGTCAATTTTTTTGTTTGGTTGAATTAGGACCCCAATTCATGGTCAATAACAGCCCTATATAATATTATTGAGATGGGAAAAGGTTCAAAAAAATTAGAGCTTTTTAGAGAGAAATATGAGTGAATTACGAAATCGCTTCGGATCCCTAGGCTGCTGCCTAGGAGATTTGGCCTGAATGGTCAATTTTTTTGTTTGGTTGAATTAGGACCCCAATTCATGGTCAATAATAGCCCTATACAATATTATTGAGATGGGAAAAGGTTCAAAAAAATTAGATCTTGTTAGAGAGAAATATGAGTGAATTACGAAATCGCTTCGGAGCCCTAGGCAGCTGCCTAGGAGATTTGGCCTGAAAGGTCAATTTTTTTGTTTGGTTGAATTAGGACCCCAATTCATGGTCAATAACAGCCCTATATAATATTATTGAGATGGGAAAAGGTTCAAAAAAATTAGAGCTTTTTAGAGAGAAATATGAGTGAATTACGAAATCGCTGCGGAGCCCTAGGCAGCTGCCTAGGAGATTTGGTCTGAAAGGTCAATTTTTTTGTTTGGTTGAATTAGGAACCCCAATTCATGGTCAATAACAGCCCTATATAATATTATTGAGATGGGAAAAGGATCAAAAAAATTAGAGCTTGTTAGAGAGAAATATGAGTGAATTACGAGATCGCTTCGGAGCCCTAGGGAGCTGCCTAGGAGATTTGGCCTGAAAGGTCAATTTTTTTGTTTGGTTGAATTAGGACCCCAATTAATGGTCAATAATAGCCCTATATAATATTATTAAGATGGGAAAAGGTTCAAAAATATTAGAGCTTGTTAGAGAGAAATATGAGTGAATTACGAGATCGCTTCGGAGACCTAAGCAGCTGCCTAGGAGATTTGGCCTGAAAGGTCAATTTTTTTGTTTGGTTGAATTAGGACCCCAATTCATGGTGAATAACAGCCCTATATAATATTATTGAGATGGGAAAAGGATCAAAAAAATTAGAGCTTGTTAGAGAGAAATATGAGTGAATTACGAGATCACTTCGGAGCCCTAGGCAGCTGCCTAGGAGATTTGGCCTGAAAGGTCAATTTTTTTGTTTGGTTGAATTAGGACCCCAATTCATGGTCAATAACAGCCCTATATAATATTATTGAGATGGGAAAAGGTTCAAAAAAATTAGAGCTTTTTAGAGAGAAATATGAGTGAATTACGAAATCGCTTCGGATCCCTAGGCTGCTGCCTAGGAGATTTGGCCTGAAAGGTCAATTTTTTTGTTTGGTTGAATTAGGACCCCAATACATGGTCAATAATAGCCCTATACAATATTATTGAGATGGGAAAAGGTTCAAAAAAATTAGATCTTGTTAGAGAGAAATATGAGTGAATTACGAAATCGCTTCGGAGCCCTAGGCAGCTGCCTAGGAGATTTGGCCTGAAAGGTCAATTTTTTTGTTTGGTTGAATTAGGACCCCAATTCATGGTCAATAACAGCCCTTTATAATATTATTGAGATGGGAAAAGGTTCAAAAAAATTAGAGCTTTTTAGAGAGAAATATGAGTGAATTACGAAATCGCTGCGGAGCCCTAGGCAGCTGCCTAGGAGATTTGGTCTAAAAGGTCAATTTTTTTGTTTGGTTGAATTAGGAACCCCAATTCATGGTCAATAACAGCCCTATATAATATTATTGAGATGGGAAAAGGATCAAAAAAATTAGAGCTTGTTAGAGAGAAATATGAGTGAATTAACAGATCGCTTCGGAGACCTAAGCAGCTGCCTAGGAGATTTGGCCTGAAAGGTCAATTTTTTTGTTTGATTGAATTAGGACCCCAATTCATGGTCAATAAGAGCCCTATATAATATTATTGAGATGGGAAAAGGTTCAAAAAAATTAGAGCTTGTTAGAGATAAATATCAGTGAATTATGAAATCGCTTCGGAGCCCTAGGCAGCAGCCTAGGAGATTTGGCCTGAAAGGTCAATTTTTTTGTTTGGTTGAATTAAGACCCCAATTCATATTCAATAACAGCCCTATATAATATTATTGAGATGGGAAAAGGATAAAAAAAATTAGAGCTTTTTAGAGAGAAATATGAGTGAATTACGAAATCGCTGCGGAGCCCTAGGGAGCTTCCTAGGAGATTTGGCCTGAAAGGTCAATTTTTTTGTTTGGTTGAATTAGGACCCTAATTCATGGTCAATAACAGCCCTATATAATATTATTGAGATGGGAAAAGGTTCAAAAAAATTAGAGCTTTTTAGAGAGAAATATGAGTGAATTACGAAATCGCTTCGGATCCCTAGGCTGCTGCCTAGGAGATTTGGCCTGAATGGTCAATTTTTTTGTTTGGTTGAATTAGGACCCCAATTCATGGTCAATAATAGCCCTATACAATATTATTGAGATGGGAAAAGGTTCAAAAAAATTAGATCTTGTTAGAGAGAAATATGAGTGAATTACGAAATCGCTTCGGAGCCCTAGGCAGCAGCCTAGGAGATTTGGCCTGAAAGGTCAATTTTTTTGTTTGGTTGAATTAGGACCCCAATTCATGGTCAATAACAGCCCAATATAATATTATTGAGATGGGAAAAGGTTCAAAAAAATTAGAGCTTTTTAGAGAGAAATATGAGTGAATTACGAAATCGCTGCGGAGCCCTAGGCAGCTGCCTAGGAGATTTGGTCTGAAAGGTCAATTTTTTTGTTTGGTTGAATTAGGAACCCCAATTCATGGTCAATAACAGCCCTATATAATATTATTTAGATGGGAAAAGGATCAAAAAAATTAGAGCTTGTTAGAGAGAAATATGAGTGAATTACGAGATCGCTTCGGAGCCCTAGGGAGCTGCCTAGGAGATTTGGCCTGAAAGGTCAATTTTTTTGTTTGGTTGAATTAGGACCCCAATTCATGGTCAATAATAGCCCTATATAATATTATTAAGATGGGAAAAGGTTCAAAAAAATTAGAGCTTGTTAGAGAGAAATATGAGTAAATTACGAGATCGCTTCGGAGACCTAAGCAGCTGCCTAGGAGATTTGGCCTGAAAGGTCAATTTTTTTGTTTGATTGAATTAGGACCCCAATTCATGGTCAATAATAGCCCTATATAATATTATTGAGATGGGAAAAGGTTCAAAAAAATTAGAGCTTGTTAGAGATAAATATCAGTGAATTATGAAATCGCTTCGGAGCCCTAGGCAGCAGCCTAGGAGATTTGGCCTGAAAGGTCAATTTTTTTGTTTGGTTGAATTAAGACCCCAATTCATATTCAATAACAGCCCTATATAATATTATTGAGATGGGAAAAGGATAAAAAAAATTAGAGCTTTTTAGAGAGAAATATGAGTGAATTACGAAATCGCTGCGGAGCCCTAGGGAGCTTCCTAGGAGATTTGGCCTGAAAGGTCAATTTTTTTGTTTGGTTGAATTAGGACCCCAATTCATGGTGAATAACAGCCCTATATAATATTATTGAGATGGGAAAAGGATCAAAAAAATTAGAGCTTGTTAGAGAGAAATATGAGTGAATTACGAGATCACTTCGGAGCCCTAGGCAGCTGCCTAGGAGAATTGGCCTGAAAGGTCAATTTTTTTGTTTGGTTGAATTAGGACCCCAATTCATGGTCAATAACAGCCCTATATAATATTATTGAGATGGGAAAAGGTTCAAAAAAATTAGAGCTTTTTAGAGAGAAATATGAGTGAATTACGAAATCGCTTCGGATCCCTAGGCTGCTGCCTAGGAGATTTGGCCTGAATGGTCAATTTTTTTGTTTGGTTGAATTAGGACCCCAATTCATGGTCAATAATAGCCCTATACAATATTATTGAGATGGGAAAAGGTTCAAAAAAATTAGATCTTGTTAGAGAGAAATATGAGTGAATTACGAAATCGCTTCGGAGCCCTAGGCAGCTGCCTAGGAGATTTGGCCTGAAAGGTCAATTTTTTTGTTTGGTTGAATTAGGACCCCAATTCATGGTCAATAACAGCCCTATATAATATTATTGAGATGGGAAAAGGTTCAAAAAAATTAGAGCTTTTTAGAGAGAAATATGAGTGAATTACGAAATCGCTGCGGAGCCCTAGGCAGCTGCCTAGGAGATTTGGTCTGAAAGGTCAATTTTTTTGTTTGGTTGAATTAGGAACCCCAATTCATGGTCAATAACAGCCCTATATAATATTATTGAGATGGGAAAAGGATCAAAAAAATTAGAGCTTGTTAGAGAGAAATATGAGTGAATTACGAGATCGCTTCGGAGCCCTAGGGAGCTGCCTAGGAGATTTGGCCTGAAAGGTCAATTTTTTTGTTTGGTTGAATTAGGACCCCAATTAATGGTCAATAATAGCCCTATATAATATTATTAAGATGGGAAAAGGTTCAAAAATATTAGAGCTTGTTAGAGAGAAATATGAGTGAATTACGAGATCGCTTCGGAGACCTAAGCAGCTGCCTAGGAGATTTGGCCTGAAAGGTCAATTTTTTTGTTTGGTTGAATTAGGACCCCAATTCATGGTGAATAACAGCCCTATATAATATTATTGAGATGGGAAAAGGATCAAAAAAATTAGAGCTTGTTAGAGAGAAATATGAGTGAATTACGAGATCACTTCGGAGCCCTAGGCAGCTGCCTAGGAGATTTGGCCTGAAAGGTCAATTTTTTTGTTTGGTTGAATTAGGACCCCAATTCATGGTCAATAACAGCCCTATATAATATTATTGAGATGGGAAAAGGTTCAAAAAAATTAGAGCTTTTTAGAGAGAAATATGAGTGAATTACGAAATCGCTTCGGATCCCTAGGCTGCTGCCTAGGAGATTTGGCCTGAAAGGTCAATTTTTTTGTTTGGTTGAATTAGGACCCCAATTCATGGTCAATAATAGCCCTATACAATATTATTGAGATGGGAAAAGGTTCAAAAAAATTAGATCTTGTTAGAGAGAAATATGAGTGAATTACGAAATCGCTTCGGAGCCCTAGGCAGCTGCCTAGGAGATTTGGCCTGAAAGGTCAATTTTTTTGTTTGGTTGAATTAGGACCCCAATTCATGGTCAATAACAGCCCTTTATAATATTATTGAGATGGGAAAAGGTTCAAAAAAATTAGAGCTTTTTAGAGAGAAATATGAGTGAATTACGAAATCGCTGCGGAGCCCTAGGCAGCTGCCTAGGAGATTTGGTCTAAAAGGTCAATTTTTTTGTTTGGTTGAATTAGGAACCCCAATTCATGGTCAATAACAGCCCTATATAATATTATTGAGATGGGAAAAGGATCAAAAAAATTAGAGCTTGTTAGAGAGAAATATGAGTGAATTACGAGATCGCTTCGGAGACCTAAGCAGCTGCCTAGGAGATTTGGCCTGAAAGGTCAATTTTTTTGTTTGATTGAATTAGGACCCCAATTCATGGTCAATAAGAGCCCTATATAATATTATTGAGATGGGAAAAGGTTCAAAAAAATTAGAGCTTGTTAGAGATAAATATCAGTGAATTATGAAATCGCTTCGGAGCCCTAGGCAGCAGCCTAGGAGATTTGGCCTGAAAGGTCAATTTTTTTGTTTGGTTGAATTAAGACCCCAATTCATATTCAATAACAGCCCTATATAATATTATTGAGATGGGAAAAGGATAAAAAAAATTAGAGCTTTTTAGAGAGAAATATGAGTGAATTACGAAATCGCTGCGGAGCCCTAGGGAGCTTCCTAGGAGATTTGGCCTGAAAGGTCAATTTTTTTGTTTGGTTGAATTAGGACCCCAATTCATGGTGAATAACAGCCCTATATAATATTATTGAGATGGGAAAAGGATCAAAAAAATTAGAGCTTGTTAGAGAGAAATATGAGTGAATTACGAGATCACTTCGGAGCCCTAGGCAGCTGCCTAGGAGATTTGGCCTGAAAGGTCAATTTTTTTGTTTGGTTGAATTAGGACCCCAATTCATGGTCAATAACAGCCCTATATAATATTATTGAGATGGGAAAAGGTTCAAAAAAATTAGAGCTTTTTAGAGAGAAATATGAGTGAATTACGAAATCGCTTCGGATCCCTAGGCTGCTGCCTAGGAGATTTGGCCTGAAAGGTCAATTTTTTTGTTTGGTTGAATTAAGACCCCAATTCATATTCAATAACAGCCCTATATAATATTATTGAGATGGGAAAAGGATAAAAAAAATTAGAGCTTGTTAGAGAGAAATATGAGTGAATTACGAGATCGCTTCGGAGACCTAAGCAGCTGCCTAGGAGATTTGGCCTGAAAGGTCAATTTTTTTGTTTGGTTGAATTAGGACCCCAATTCATGGTCAATAACAGCCCTATATAATATTATTGAGATGGGAAAAGGTTCAAAAAAATTAGAGCTTTTTAGAGAGAAATATGAGTGAATTACGAAATCGCTTCGGATCCCTAGGCTGCTGCCTAGGAGATTTGGCCTGAAAGGTCAATTTTTTTGTTTGGTTGAATTAGGACCCCAATTCATGGTCAATAATAGCCCTATACAATATTATTGAGATGGGAAAAGGTTCAAAAAAATTAGATCTTGTTAGAGAGAAATATGAGTGAATTACGAAATCGCTTCGGAGCCCTAGGCAGCTGCCTAGGAGATTTGGCCTGAAAGGTCAATTTTTTTGTTTGGTTGAATTAGGACCCCAATTCATGGTCAATAACAGCCCTTTATAATATTATTGAGATGGGAAAAGGTTCAAAAAAATTAGAGCTTTTTAGAGAGAAATATGAGTGAATTACGAAATCGCTGCGGAGCCCTAGGCAGCTGCCTAGGAGATTTGGTCTAAAAGGTCAATTTTTTTGTTTGGTTGAATTAGGAACCCCAATTCATGGTCAATAACAGCCCTATATAATATTATTGAGATGGGAAAAGGATCAAAAAAATTAGAGCTTGTTAGAGAGAAATATGAGTGAATTACGAGATCGCTTCGGAGACCTAAGCAGCTGCCTAGGAGATTTGGCCTGAAAGGTCAATTTTTTTGTTTGATTGAATTAGGACCCCAATTCATGGTCAATAAGAGCCCTATATAATATTATTGAGATGGGAAAAGGTTCAAAAAAATTAGAGCTTGTTAGAGATAAATATCAGTGAATTATGAAATCGCTTCGGAGCCCTAGGCAGCAGCCTAGGAGATTTGGCCTGAAAGGTCAATTTTTTTGTTTGGTTGAATTAAGACCCCAATTCATATTCAATAACAGCCCTATATAATATTATTGAGATGGGAAAAGGATAAAAAAAATTAGAGCTTTTTAGAGAGAAATATGAGTGAATTACGAAATCGCTGCGGAGCCCTAGGGAGCTTCCTAGGAGATTTGGCCTGAAAGGTCAATTTTTTTGTTTGGTTGAATTAGGACCCCAATTCATGGTGAATAACAGCCCTATATAATATTATTGAGATGGGAAAAGGATCAAAAAAATTAGAGCTTGTTAGAGAGAAATATGAGTGAATTACGAGATCACTTCGGAGCCCTAGGCAGCTGCCTAGGAGATTTGGCCTGAAAGGTCAATTTTTTTGTTTGGTTGAATTAGGACCCCAATTCATGGTCAATAACAGCCCTATATAATATTATTGAGATGGGAAAAGGTTCAAAAAAATTAGAGCTTTTTAGAGAGAAATATGAGTGAATTACGAAATCGCTTCGGATCCCTAGGCTGCTGCCTAGGAGATTTGGCCTGAAAGGTCAATTTTTTTGTTTGGTTGAATTAAGACCCCAATTCATATTCAATAACAGCCCTATATAATATTATTGAGATGGGAAAAGGATAAAAAAAATTAGAGCTTTTTAGAGAGAAATATGAGTGAATTACGAAATCGCTGCGGAGCCCTAGGGAGCTTCCTAGGAGATTTGGCCTGAAAGGTCAATTTTTTTGTTTGGTTGAATTAGGACCCCAATTCATGGTCAATAACAGCCCAATATAATATTATTGAGATGGGAAAAGGTTCAAAAAAATTAGAGCTTTTTAGAGAGAAATATGAGTGAATTACGAAATCGCTTCGGATCCCTAGGCTGCTGCCTAGGAGATTTGGCCTGAAAGGTCAATTTTTTTGTTTGGTTGAATTAGGACCCCAATTCATGGTGAATAACAGCCCTATATAAT
This sequence comes from Humulus lupulus, assembly GCF_963169125.1. NCBI lineage: Eukaryota > Viridiplantae > Streptophyta > Magnoliopsida > Rosales > Cannabaceae > Humulus > Humulus lupulus. Next base: position 287,487,363 of record NC_084795.1, read on the forward strand.
ATTATTGAGATGGGAAAAGGATCAAAAAAATTAGAGCTTGTTAGAGAGAAATATGAGTGAATTACGAGATCACTTCGGAGCCCTAGGCAGCTGCCTAGGAGAATTGGCCTGAAAGGTCAATTTTTTTGTTTGGTTGAATTAGGACCCCAATTCATGGTCAATAACAGCCCTATATAATATTATTGAGATGGGAAAAGGTTCAAAAAAATTAGAGCTTTTTAGAGAGAAATATGAGTGAATTACGAAATCGCTTCGGATCCCTAGGCTGCTGCCTAGGAGATTTGGCCTGAATGGTCAATTTTTTTGTTTGGTTGAATTAGGACCCCAATTCATGGTCAATAATAGCCCTATACAATATTATTGAGATGGGAAAAGGTTCAAAAAAATTAGATCTTGTTAGAGAGAAATATGAGTGAATTACGAAATCGCTTCGGAGCCCTAGGCAGCTGCCTAGGAGATTTGGCCTGAAAGGTCAATTTTTTTGTTTGGTTGAATTAGGACCCCAATTCATGGTCAATAACAGCCCTATATAATATTATTGAGATGGGAAAAGGTTCAAAAAAATTAGAGCTTTTTAGAGAGAAATATGAGTGAATTACGAAATCGCTGCGGAGCCCTAGGCAGCTGCCTAGGAGATTTGGTCTGAAAGGTCAATTTTTTTGTTTGGTTGAATTAGGAACCCCAATTCATGGTCAATAACAGCCCTATATAATATTATTGAGATGGGAAAAGGATCAAAAAAATTAGAGCTTGTTAGAGAGAAATATGAGTGAATTACGAGATCGCTTCGGAGCCCTAGGGAGATGCCTAGGAGATTTGGCCTGAAAGGTCAATTTTTTTGTTTGGTTGAATTAGGACCCCAATTAATGGTCAATAATAGCCCTATATAATATTATTAAGATGGGAAAAGGTTCAAAAATATTAGAGCTTGTTAGAGAGAAATATGAGTGAATTACGAGATCGCTTCGGAGACCTAAGCAGCTGCCTAGGAGATTTGGCCTGAAAGGTCAATTTTTTTGTTTGGTTGAATTAGGACCCCAATTCATGGTGAATAACAGCCCTATATAATATTATTGAGATGGGAAAAGGATCAAAAAAATTAGAGCTTGTTAGAGAGAAATATGAGTGAATTACGAGATCACTTCGGAGCCCTAGGCAGCTGCCTAGGAGATTTGGCCTGAAAGGTCAATTTTTTTGTTTGGTTGAATTAGGACCCCAATTCATGGTCAATAACAGCCCTATATAATATTATTGAGATGGGAAAAGGTTCAAAAAAATTAGAGCTTTTTAGAGAGAAATATGAGTGAATTACGAAATCGCTTCGGATCCCTAGGCTGCTGCCTAGGAGATTTGGCCTGAAAGGTCAATTTTTTTGTTTGGTTGAATTAGGACCCCAATTAATGGTCAATAATAGCCCTATATAATATTATTAAGATGGGAAAAGGTTCAAAAATATTAGAGCTTGTTAGAGAGAAATATGAGTGAATTACGAGATCGCTTCGGAGACCTAAGCAGCTGCCTAGGAGATTTGGCCTGAAAGGTCAATTTTTTTGTTTGGTTGAATTAGGACCCCAATTCATGGTCAATAATAGCCCTATACAATATTATTGAGATGGGAAAAGGTTCAAAAAAATTAGATCTTGTTAGAGAGAAATATGAGTGAATTACGAAATCGCTTCGGAGCCCTAGGCAGCTGCCTAGGAGATTTGGCCTGAAAGGTCAATTTTTTTGTTTGGTTGAATTAGGACCCCAATTCATGGTCAATAACAGCCCTTTATAATATTATTGAGATGGGAAAAGGTTCAAAAAAATTAGAGCTTTTTAGAGAGAAATATGAGTGAATTACGAAATCGCTGCGGAGCCCTAGGCAGCTGCCTAGGAGATTTGGTCTAAAAGGTCAATTTTTTTGTTTGGTTGAATTAGGAACCCCAATTCATGGTCAATAACAGCCCTATATAATATTATTGAGATGGGAAAAGGATCAAAAAAATTAGAGCTTGTTAGAGAGAAATATGAGTGAATTACGAGATCGCTTCGGAGACCTAAGCAGCTGCCTAGGAGATTTGGCCTGAAAGGTCAATTTTTTTGTTTGATTGAATTAGGACCCCAATTCATGGTCAATAAGAGCCCTATATAATATTATTGAGATGGGAAAAGGTTCAAAAAAATTAGAGCTTGTTAGAGATAAATATCAGTGAATTATGAAATCGCTTCGGAGCCCTAGGCAGCAGCCTAGGAGATTTGGCCTGAAAGGTCAATTTTTTTGTTTGGTTGAATTAAGACCCCAATTCATATTCAATAACAGCCCTATATAATATTATTGAGATGGGAAAAGGATAAAAAAAATTAGAGCTTTTTAGAGAGAAATATGAGTGAATTACGAAATCGCTGCGGAGCCCTAGGGAGCTTCCTAGGAGATTTGGCCTGAAAGGTCAATTTTTTTGTTTGGTTGAATTAGGACCCCAATTCATGGTGAATAACAGCCCTATATAATATTATTGAGATGGGAAAAGGATCAAAAAAATTAGAGCTTGTTAGAGAGAAATATGAGTGAATTACGAGATCACTTCGGAGCCCTAGGCAGCTGCCTAGGAGATTTGGCCTGAAAGGTCAATTTTTTTGTTTGGTTGAATTAGGACCCCAATTCATGGTCAATAACAGCCCTATATAATATTATTGAGATGGGAAAAGGTTCAAAAAAATTAGAGCTTTTTAGAGAGAAATATGAGTGAATTACGAAATCGCTTCGGATCCCTAGGCTGCTGCCTAGGAGATTTGGCCTGAAAGGTCAATTTTTTTGTTTGGTTGAATTAAGACCCCAATTCATATTCAATAACAGCCCTATATAATATTATTGAGATGGGAAAAGGATAAAAAAAATTAGAGCTTTTTAGAGAGAAATATGAGTGAATTACGAAATCGCTGCGGAGCCCTAGGGAGCTTCCTAGGAGATTTGGCCTGAAAGGTCAATTTTTTTGTTTGGTTGAATTAGGACCCCAATTCATGGTCAATAACAGCCCAATATAATATTATTGAGATGGGAAAAGGTTCAAAAAAATTAGAGCTTTTTAGAGAGAAATATGAGTGAATTACGAAATCGCTTCGGATCCCTAGGCTGCTGCCTAGGAGATTTGGCCTGAAAGGTCAATTTTTTTGTTTGGTTGAATTAGGACCCCAATTCATGGTGAATAACAGCCCTATATAATATTATTGAGATGGGAAAAGGATCAAAAAAATTAGAGCTTGTTAGAGAGAAATATGAGTGAATTACGAGATCACTTCGGAGCCCTAGGCAGCTGCCTAGGAGAATTGGCCTGAAAGGTCAATTTTTTTGTTTGGTTGAATTAGGACCCCAATTCATGGTCAATAACAGCCCTATATAATATTATTGAGATGGGAAAAGGTTCAAAAAAATTAGAGCTTTTTAGAGAGAAATATGAGTGAATTACGAAATCGCTTCGGATCCCTAGGCTGCTGCCTAGGAGATTTGGCCTGAATGGTCAATTTTTTTGTTTGGTTGAATTAGGACCCCAATTCATGGTCAATAATAGCCCTATATAATATTATTGAGATGGGAAAAGGTTCAAAAAAATTAGATCTTGTTAGAGAGAAATATGAGTGAATTACGAAATCGCTTCGGAGCCCTAGGCAGCTGCCTAGGAGATTTGGCCTGAAAGGTCAATTTTTTTGTTTGGTTGAATTAGGACCCCAATTCATGGTCAATAACAGCCCTATATAATATTATTGAGATGGGAAAAGGTTCAAAAAAATTAGAGCTTTTTAGAGAGAAATATGAGTGAATTACGAAATCGCTGCGGAGCCCTAGGCAGCTGCCTAGGAGATTTGGTCTGAAAGGTCAATTTTTTTGTTTGGTTGAATTAGGAACCCCAATTCATGGTCAATAACAGCCCTATATAATATTATTGAGATGGGAAAAGGATCAAAAATATTAGAGCTTGTTAGAGAGAAATATGAGTGAATTACGAGATCGCTTCGGAGCCCTAGGGAGCTGCCTAGGAGATTTGGCCTGAAAGGTCAATTTTTTTGTTTGGTTGAATTAGGACCCCAATTAATGGTCAATAATAGCCCTATATAATATTATTAAGATGGGAAAAGGTTCAAAAATATTAGAGCTTGTTAGAGAGAAATATGAGTGAATTACGAGATCGCTTCGGAGACCTAAGCAGCTGCCTAGGAGATTTGGCCTGAAAGGTCAATTTTTTTGTTTGGTTGAATTAGGACCCCAATTCATGGTGAATAACAGCCCTATATAATATTATTGAGATGGGAAAAGGATCAAAAAAATTAGAGCTTGTTAGAGAGAAATATGAGTGAATTACGAGATCACTTCGGAGCCCTAGGCAGCTGCCTAGGAGATTTGGCCTGAAAGGTCAATTTTTTTGTTTGGTTGAATTAGGACCCCAATTCATGGTCAATAACAGCCCTATATAATATTATTGAGATGGGAAAAGGTTCAAAAAAATTAGAGCTTTTTAGAGAGAAATATGAGTGAATTACGAAATCGCTTCGGATCCCTAGGCTGCTGCCTAGGAGATTTGGCCTGAAAGGTCAATTTTTTTGTTTGGTTGAATTAGGACCCCAATTCATGGTCAATAATAGCCCTATACAATATTATTGAGATGGGAAAAGGTTCAAAAAAATTAGATCTTGTTAGAGAGAAATATGAGTGAATTACGAAATCGCTTCGGAGCCCTAGGCAGCTGCCTAGGAGATTTGGCCTGAAAGGTCAATTTTTTTGTTTGGTTGAATTAGGACCCCAATTCATGGTCAATAACAGCCCTTTATAATATTATTGAGATGGGAAAAGGTTCAAAAAAATTAGAGCTTTTTAGAGAGAAATATGAGTGAATTACGAAATCGCTGCGGAGCCCTAGGCAGCTGCCTAGGAGATTTGGTCTAAAAGGTCAATTTTTTTGTTTGGTTGAATTAGGAACCCCAATTCATGGTCAATAACAGCCCTATATAATATTATTGAGATGGGAAAAGGATCAAAAAAATTAGAGCTTGTTAGAGAGAAATATGAGTGAATTACGAGATCGCTTCGGAGACCTAAGCAGCTGCCTAGGAGATTTGGCCTGAAAGGTCAATTTTTTTGTTTGGTTGAATTAGGACCCCAATTCATGGTGAATAACAGCCCTATATAATATTATTGAGATGGGAAAAGGATCAAAAAAATTAGAGCTTGTTAGAGAGAAATATGAGTGAATTACGAGATCACTTCGGAGCCCTAGGCAGCTGCCTAGGAGATTTGGCCTGAAAGGTCAATTTTTTTGTTTGGTTGAATTAGGACCCCAATTCATGGTCAATAACAGCCCTATATAATATTATTGAGATGGGAAAAGGTTCAAAAAAATTAGAGCTTTTTAGAGAGAAATATGAGTGAATTACGAAATCGCTTCGGATCCCTAGGCTGCTGCCTAGGAGATTTGGCCTGAAAGGTCAATTTTTTTGTTTGGTTGAATTAAGACCCCAATTCATATTCAATAACAGCCCTATATAATATTATTGAGATGGGAAAAGGATAAAAAAAATTAGAGCTTTTTAGAGAGAAATATGAGTGAATTACGAAATCGCTTCGGAGACCTAGGCAGCTGCCTAGGAGATTTGGCCTGAAAGGTCAATTTTTTTGTTTGGTTGAATTAGGACCCCAATTCATGGTCAATAACAGCCCTATATAATATTATTGAGATGGGAAAAGGTTCAAAAAAATTAGAGCTTTTTAGAGAGAAATATGAGTGAATTACGAAATCGCTGCGGAGCCCTAGGCAGCTGCCTAGGAGATTTGGTCTGAAAGGTCAATTTTTTTGTTTGGTTGAATTAGGAACCCCAATTCATGGTCAATAACAGCCCTATATAATATTATTGAGATGGGAAAAGGATCAAAAATATTAGAGCTTGTTAGAGAGAAATATGAGTGAATTACGAGATCGCTTCGGAGCCCTAGGGAGCTGCCTAGGAGATTTGGCCTGAAAGGTCAATTTTTTTGTTTGGTTGAATTAGGACCCCAATTAATGGTCAATAATAGCCCTATATAATATTATTAAGATGGGAAAAGGTTCAAAAATATTAGAGCTTGTTAGAGAGAAATATGAGTGAATTACGAGATCGCTTCGGAGACCTAAGCAGCTGCCTAGGAGATTTGGCCTGAAAGGTCAATTTTTTTGTTTGGTTGAATTAGGACCCCAATTCATGGTCAATAACAGCCCTATATAATATTATTGAGATGGGAAAAGGTTCAAAAAAATTAGAGCTTTTTAGAGAGAAATATGAGTGAATTACGAAATCGCTTCGGATCCCTAGGCTGCTGCCTAGGAGATTTGGCCTGAAAGGTCAATTTTTTTGTTTGGTTGAATTAAGACCCCAATTCATATTCAATAACAGCCCTATATAATATTATTGAGATGGGAAAAGGATAAAAAAAATTAGAGCTTTTTAGAGAGAAATATGAGTGAATTACGAAATCGCTGCGGAGCCCTAGGGAGCTTCCTAGGAGATTTGGCCTGAAAGGTCAATTTTTTTGTTTGGTTGAATTAGGACCCCAATTCATGGTCAATAACAGCCCAATATAATATTATTGAGATGGGAAAAGGTTCATAAAAATTAGAGCTTTTTAGAGAGAAATATGAGTGAATTACGAAATCGCTTCGGATCCCTAGGCTGCTGCCTAGGAGATTTGGCCTGAAAGGTCAATTTTTTTGTTTGGTTGAATTAGGACCCCAATTCATGGTGAATAACAGCCCTATATAATATTATTGAGATGGGAAAAGGATCAAAAAAATTAGAGCTTGTTAGAGAGAAATATGAGTGAATTACGAGATCACTTCGGAGCCCTAGGCAGCTGCCTAGGAGAATTGGCCTGAAAGGTCAATTTTTTTGTTTGGTTGAATTAGGACCCCAATTCATGGTCAATAACAGCCCTATATAATATTATTGAGATGGGAAAAGGTTCAAAAAAATTAGAGCTTTTTAGAGAGAAATATGAGTGAATTACGAAATCGCTTCGGATCCCTAGGCTGCTGCCTAGGAGATTTGGCCTGAATGGTCAATTTTTTTGTTTGGTTGAATTAGGACCCCAATTCATGGTCAATAATAGCCCTATATAATATTATTGAGATGGGAAAAGGTTCAAAAAAATTAGATCTTGTTAGAGAGAAATATGAGTGAATTACGAAATCGCTTCGGAGCCCTAGGCAGCTGCCTAGGAGATTTGGCCTGAAAGGTCAATTTTTTTGTTTGGTTGAATTAGGACCCCAATTCATGGTCAATAACAGCCCTATATAATATTATTGAGATGGGAAAAGGTTCAAAAAAATTAGAGCTTTTTAGAGAGAAATATGAGTGAATTACGAAATCGCTGCGGAGCCCTAGGCAGCTGCCTAGGAGATTTGGTCTGAAAGGTCAATTTTTTTGTTTGGTTGAATTAGGAACCCCAATTCATGGTCAATAACAGCCCTATATAATATTATTGAGATGGGAAAAGGATCAAAAATATTAGAGCTTGTTAGAGAGAAATATGAGTGAATTACGAGATCGCTTCGGAGACCTAAGCAGCTGCCTAGGAGATTTGGCCTGAAAGGTCAATTTTTTTGTTTGGTTGAATTAAGACCCCAATTCATATTCAATAACAGCCCTATATAATATTATTGAGATGGGAAAAGGATAAAAAAAATTAGAGCTTTTTAGAGAGAAATATGAGTGAATTACGAAATCGCTGCGGAGCCCTAGGGAGCTTCCTAGGAGATTTGGCCTGAAAGGTCAATTTTTTTGTTTGGTTGAATTAGGACCCCAATTCATGGTCAATAATAGCCCTATACAATATTATTGAGATGGGAAAAGGTTCAAAAAAATTAGATCTTGCTAGAGAGAAATATGAGTGAATTACGAAATCGCTTCGGAGCCCTAGGCAGCTGCCTAGGAGATTTGGCCTGAAAGGTCAATTTTTTTGTTTGGTTGAATTAGGACCCCAATTCATGGTCAATAACAGCCCTATATAATATTATTGAGATGGGAAAAGGTTCAAAAAAATTAGAGCTTTTTAGAGAGAAATATGAGTGAATTACGAAATCGCTGCGGAGCCCTAGGCAGCTGCCTAGGAGATTTGGTCTGAAAGGTCAATTTTTTTGTTTGGTTGAATTAGGAACCCCAATTCATGGTCAATAACAGCCCTATATAATATTATTGAGATGGGAAAAGGATCAAAAAAATTAGAGCTTGTTAGAGAGAAATATGAGTGAATTACGAGATCGCTTCGGAGCCCTAGGGAGCTGCCTAGGAGATTTGGCCTGAAAGGTCAATTTTTTTGTTTGGTTGAATTAGGACCCCAATTCATGGTCAATAATAGCCCTATATAATATTATTAAGATGGGAAAAGGTTCAAAAAAATTAGAGCTTGTTAGAGAGAAATATGAGTGAATTACGAGATCGCTTCGGAGACCTAAGCAGCTGCCTAGGAGATTTGGCCTGAAAGGTCAATTTTTTTGTTTGATTGAATTAGGACCCCAATTCATGGTCAATAATAGCCCTATATAATATTATTGAGATGGGAAAAGGTTCAAAAAAATTAGAGCTTGTTAGAGATAAATATCAGTGAATTATGAAATCGCTTCGGAGCCCTAGGCAGCAGCCTAGGAGATTTGGCCTGAAAGGTCAATTTTTTTGTTTGGTTGAATTAAGACCCCAATTCATATTCAATAACAGCCCTATATAATATTATTGAGATGGGAAAAGGATAAAAAAAATTAGAGCTTTTTAGAGAGAAATATGAGTGAATTACGAAATCGCTGCGGAGCCCTAGGGAGCTTCCTAGGAGATTTGGCCTGAAAGGTCAATTTTTTTGTTTGGTTGAATTAGGACCCTAATTCATGGTCAATAACAGCCCTATATAATATTATTGAGATGGGAAAAGGTTCAAAAAAATTAGAGCTTTTTAGAGAGAAATATGAGTGAATTACGAAATCGCTTCGGATCCCTAGGCTGCTGCCTAGGAGATTGGGCCTGAATGGTCAATTTTTTTGTTTGGTTGAATTAGGACCCCAATTCATGGTCAATAATAGCCCTATACAATATTATTGAGATGGGAAAAGGTTCAAAAAAATTAGATCTTGTTAGAGAGAAATATGAGTGAATTACGAAATCGCTTCGGAGCCCTAGGCAGCTGCCTAGGAGATTTGGCTTGAAAGGTCAATTTTTTTGTTTGGTTGAATTAGGACCCCAATTCATGGTCAATAACAGCCCAATATAATATTATTGAGATGGGAAAAGGTTCAAAAAAATTAGAGCTTTTTAGAGAGAAATATGAGTGAATTACGAAATCGCTGCGGAGCCCTAGGCAGCTGCCTAGGAGATTTGGCCTGAAAGGTCAATTTTTTTGTTTGGTTGAATTAGGTACCCCAATTCATGGTCAATAACAGCCCTATATAATATTATTGAGATGGGAAAAGGATCAAAAAAATTAGAGCTTGTTAGAGAGAAATATGAGTGAATTACGAGATCGCTTCGGAGCCCTAGGGAGCTGCCTAGGAGATTTGGCCTGAAAGGTCAATTTTTTTGTTTGGTTGAATTAGGACCCCAATTCATGGTCAATAATAGCCCTATATAATATTATTAAGATGGGAAAAGGTTCAAAAAAATTAGAGCTTGTTAGAGAGAAATATGAGTGAATTACGAGATCGCTTCGGAGACCTAAGCAGCTGCCTAGGAGATTTGGCCTGAAAGGTCAATTTTTTTGTTTGATTGAATTAGGACCCCAATTCATGGTCAATAATAGCCCTATATAATATTATTGAGATGGGAAAAGGTTCAAAAAAATTAGAGCTTGTTAGAGATAAATATCAGTGAATTATGAAATCGCTTCGGAGCCCTAGGCAGCAGCCTAGGAGATTTGGCCTGAAAGGTCAATTTTTTTGTTTGGTTGAATTAAGACCCCAATTCATATTCAATAACAGCCCTATATAATATTATTGAGATGGGAAAAGGATAAAAAAAATTGGAGCTTTTTAGAGAGAAATATGAGTGAATTACGAAATCGCTGCGGAGCCCTAGGGAGCTTCCTAGGAGATTTGGCCTGAAAGGTCAATTTTTTTGTTTGGTTGAATTAGGACCCCAATTCATGGTGAATAACAGCCCTATATAATATTATTGAGATGGGAAAAGGATCAAAAATATTAGAGCTTGTTAGAGAGAAATATGAGTGAATTACGAGATCACTTCGGAGCCCGAGGCAGCTGCCTAGGAGAATTGGCCTGAAAGGTCAATTTTTTTGTTTGGTTGAATTAGGACCCCAATTCATGGTCAATAACAGCCCTATATAATATTATTGAGATGGGAAAAGGTTCAAAAAAATTAGAGCTTTTTAGAGAGAAATATGAGTGAATTACGAAATCGCTTCGGATCCCTAGGCTGCTGCCTAGGAGATTTGGCCTGAATGGTCAATTTTTTTGTTTGGTTGAATTAGGACCCCAATTCATGGTCAATAATAGCCCTGTATAATATTATTGAGATGGGAAAAGGTTCAAAAAAATTAGAGCTTTTTAGAGAGAAATATGAGTGAATTACGAAATCGCTTCGGATCCCTAGGCTGCTGCCTAGGAGATTTGGCCTGAATGGTCAATTTTTTTGTTTGGTTGAATTAGGACCCCAATTCATGGTCAATAACAGCCCTATATAATATTATTGAGATGGGAAAAGGTTCAAAAAAATTAGAGCTTTTTAGAGAGAAATATGAGTGAATTACGAAATCGCTGCGGAGCCCTAGGCAGCTGCCTAGGAGATTTGGTCTGAAAGATCAATTTTTTTGTTTGGTTGAATTAGGACCCCAATTCATGGTCAATAACAGCCCTATATAATATTATTGAGATGGGAAAAGGTTCAAAAAAATTAGAGCTTTTTAGAGAGAAATATGAGTGAATTACCAAATCGCTGCGGAGCCCTAGGCAGCTGCCTAGGAGATTTGGTCTGAAAGGTCAATTTTTTTGTTTGGTTGAATTAGGAACCCCAATTCATGGTCAATAACAGCCCTATATAATATTATTGAGATGGGAAAAGGATCAAAAAAATTAGAGCTTGTTAGAGAGAAATATGAGTGAATTACGAGATCGCTTCGGATCCCTAGGGAGCTGCCTAGGAGATTTGGCCTGAAAGGTCAATTTTTTTGTTTGGTTGAATTAGGACCCCAATTAATGGTCAATAATAGCCCTATATAATATTATTAAGATGGGAAAAGGTTCAAAAATATTAGAGCTTGTTAGAGAGAAATATGAGTGAATTACGAGATCGCTTCGGAGACCTAAGCAGCTGCCTAGGAGATTTGGCCTGAAAGGTCAATTTTTTTGTTTGGTTGAATTAGGACCCCAATTCATGGTGAATAACAGCCCTATATAATATTATTGAGATGGGAAAAGGATCAAAAAAATTAGAGCTTTTTAGAGAGAAATATGAGTGAATTACGAGATCACTTCGGAGCCCTAGGCAGCTGCCTAGGAGATTTGGCCTGAAAGGTCAATTTTTTTGTTTGGTTGAATTAGGACCCCAATTCATGGTCAATAACAGCCCTATATAATATTATTGAGATGGGAAAAGGTTCAAAAAAATTAGATCTTTTTAGAGAGAAATATGAGTGAATTACGAAATCGCTTCGGATCCCTAGGCTGCTGCCTAGGAGATTTGGCCTGAAAGGTCAATTTTTTTGTTTGGTTGAATTAGGACCCCAATTCATGGTCAATAATAGCCCTATACAATATTATTGAGATGGGAAAAGGTTCAAAAAAATTAGATCTTGTTAGAGAGAAATATGAGTGAATTACGAAATCGCTTCGGAGCCCTAGGCAGCTGCCTAGGAGATTTGGCCTGAAAGGTCAATTTTTTTGTTTGGTTGAATTAGGACCCCAATTCATGGTCAATAACAGCCCTTTATAATATTATTGAGATGGGAAAAGGTTCAAAAAAATTAGAGCTTTTTAGAGAGAAATATGAGTGAATTACGAAATCGCTGCGGAGCCCTAGGCAGCTGCCTAGGAGATTTGGTCTAAAAGGTCAATTTTTTTGTTTGGTTGAATTAGGAACCCCAATTCATGGTCAATAACAGCCCTATATAATATTATTGAGATGGGAAAAGGATCAAAAAAATTAGAGCTTGTTAGAGAGAAATATGAGTGAATTACGAGATCGCTTCGGAGACCTAAGCAGCTGCCTAGGAGATTTGGCCTGAAAGGTCAATTTTTTTGTTTGATTGAATTAGGACCCCAATTCATGGTCAATAAGAGCCCTATATAATATTATTGAGATGGGAAAAGGTTCAAAAAAATTAGAGCTTGTTAGAGATAAATATCAGTGAATTATGAAATCGCTTCGGAGCCCTAGGCAGCAGCCTAGGAGATTTGGCCTGAAAGGTCAATTTTTTTGTTTGGTTGAATTAAGACCCCAATTCATATTCAATAACAGCCCTATATAATATTATTGAGATGGGAAAAGGATAAAAAAAATTAGAGCTTTTTAGAGAGAAATATGAGTGAATTACGAAATCGCTGCGGAGCCCTAGGGAGCTTCCTAGGAGATTTGGCCTGAAAGGTCAATTTTTTTGTTTGGTTGAATTAGGACCCCAATTCATGGTGAATAACAGCCCTATATAATATTATTGAGATGGGAAAAGGATCAAAAAAATTAGAGCTTGTTAGAGAGAAATATGAGTGAATTACGAGATCACTTCGGAGCCCTAGGCAGCTGCCTAGGAGATTTGGCCTGAAAGGTCAATTTTTTTGTTTGGTTGAATTAGGACCCCAATTCATGGTCAATAACAGCCCTATATAATATTATTGAGATGGGAAAAGGTTCAAAAAAATTAGAGCTTTTTAGAGAGAAATATGAGTGAATTACGAAATCGCTTCGGATCCCTAGGCTGCTGCCTAGGAGATTTGGCCTGAAAGGTCAATTTTTTTGTTTGGTTGAATTAAGACCCCAATTCATATTCAATAACAGCCCTATATAATATTATTGAGATGGGAAAAGGATAAAAAAAATTAGAGCTTTTTAGAGAGAAATATGAGTGAATTACGAAATCGCTGCGGAGCCCTAGGGAGCTTCCTAGGAGATTTGGCCTGAAAGGTCAATTTTTTTGTTTGGTTGAATTAGGACCCCAATTCATGGTCAATAACAGCCCAATATAATATTATTGAGATGGGAAAAGGTTCAAAAAAATTAGAGCTTTTTAGAGAGAAATATGAGTGAATTACGAAATCGCTTCGGATCCCTAGGCTGCTGCCTAGGAGATTTGGCCTGAAAGGTCAATTTTTTTGTTTGGTTGAATTAGGACCCCAATTCATGGTCAATAATAGCCCTATACAATATTATTGAGATGGGAAAAGGTTCAAAAAAATTAGATCTTGTTAGAGAGAAATATGAGTGAATTACGAAATCGCTTCGGAGCCCTAGGCAGCTGCCTAGGAGATTTGGCCTGAAAGGTCAATTTTTTTGTTTGGTTGAATTAGGACCCCAATTCATGGTCAATAACAGCCCAATATAATATTATTGAGATGGGAAAAGGTTCAAAAAAATTAGAGCTTTTTAGAGAGAAATATGAGTGAATTACGAAATCGCTGCGGAGCCCTAGGCAGCTGCCTAGGAGATTTGGTCTGAAAGGTCAATTTTTTTGTTTGGTTGAATTAGGAACCCCAATTCATGGTCAATAACAGCCCTATATAATATTATTGAGATGGGAAAAGGATCAAAAAAATTAGAGCTTGTTAGAGAGAAATATGAGTGAATTACGAGATCGCTTCGGAGCCCTAGGGAGCTGCCTAGGAGATTTGGCCTGAAAGGTCAATTTTTTTGTTTGGTTGAATTAGGACCCCAATTCATGGTCAATAATAGCCCTATATAATATTATTAAGATGGGAAAAGGTTCAAAAAAATTAGAGCTTGTTAGAGAGAAATATGAGTGAATTACGAGATCGCTTCGGAGACCTAAGCAGCTGCCTAGGAGATTTGGCCTGAAAGGTCAATTTTTTTGTTTGATTGAATTAGGACCCCAATTCATGGTCAATAATAGCCCTATATAATATTATTGAGATGGGAAAAGGTTCAAAAAAATTAGAGCTTCTTAGAGATAAATATCAGTGAATTATGAAATCGCTTCGGAGCCCTAGGCAGCAGCCTAGGAGATTTGGCCTGAAAGGTCAATTTTTTTGTTTGGTTGAATTAAGACCCCAATTCATATTCAATAACAGCCCTATATAATATTATTGAGATGGGAAAAGGATAAAAAAAATTAGAGCTTTTTAGAGAGAAATATGAGTGAATTACGAAATCGCTGCGGAGCCCTAGGGAGCTTCCTAGGAGATTTGGCCTGAAAGGTCAATTTTTTTGTTTGGTTGAATTAGGACCCCAATTCATGGTGAATAACAGCCCTATATAATATTATTCAGATGGGAAAAGGATCAAAAAAATTAGAGCTTGTTAGAGAGAAATATGAGTGAATTACGAGATCACTTCGGAGCCCTAGGCAGCTGCCTAGGAGAATTGGCCTGAAAGGTCAATATTTTTGTTTGGTTGAATTAGGACCCCAATTCATGGTAAATAACAGCCCTATATAATATTATTGAGATGGGAAAAGGTTCAAAAAAATTAGAGCTTTTTAGAGAGAAATATGAGTGAATTACGAAATCGCTGCGGAGCCCTAGGCAGCTGCCTAGGAGATTTGGTCTGAAAGGTCAATTTTTTTGTTTGGTTGAATTAGGAACCCCAATTCATGGTCAATAACAGCCCTATATAATATTATTGAGATGGGAAAAGGATCAAAAAAATTAGAGCTTGTTAGAGAGAAATATGAGTGAATTACGAGATCGCTTCGGAGCCCTAGGGAGCTGCCTAGGAGATTTGGCCTGAAAGGTCAATTTTTTTGTTTGGTTGAATTAGGACCCCAATTCATGGTCAATAATAGCCCTATATAATATTATTAAGATGGGAAAAGGTTCAAAAAAATTAGAGCTTGTTAGAGAGAAATATGAGTGAATTACGAGATCGCTTCGGAGACCTAAGCAGCTGCCTAGGAGATTTGGCCTGAAAGGTCAATTTTTTTGTTTGATTGAATTAGGACCCCAATTCATGGTCAATAATAGCCCTATATAATATTATTGAGATGGGAAAAGGTTCAAAAAAATTAGAGCTTCTTAGAGATAAATATCAGTGAATTATGAAATCGCTTCGGAGCCCTAGGCAGCAGCCTAGGAGATTTGGCCTGAAAGGTCAATTTTTTTGTTTGGTTGAATTAAGACCCCAATTCATATTCAATAACAGCCCTATATAATATTATTGAGATGGGAAAAGGATAAAAAAAATTAGAGCTTTTTAGAGAGAAATATGAGTGAATTACGAAATCGCTGCGGAGCCCTAGGGAGCTTCCTAGGAGATTTGGCCTGAAAGGTCAATTTTTTTGTTTGGTTGAATTAGGACCCCAATTCATGGTGAATAACAGCCCTATATAATATTATTCAGATGGGAAAAGGATCAAAAAAATTAGAGCTTGTTAGAGAGAAATATGAGTGAATTACGAGATCACTTCGGAGCCCTAGGCAGCTGCCTAGGAGAATTGGCCTGAAAGGTCAATATTTTTGTTTGGTTGAATTAGGACCCCAATTCATGGTAAATAACAGCCCTATATAATATTATTGAGATGGGAAAAGGTTCAAAAAAATTAGAGCTTTTTAGAGAGAAATATGAGTGAATTACGAAATCGCTTCGGATCCCTAGGCTGCTGCCTAGGAGATTTGGCCTGAAAGGTCAATTTTTTTGTTTGGTTGAATTAGGACCCCAATTCATGGTCAATAATAGCCCTATACAATATTATTGAGATGGGAAAAGGTTCAAAAAAATTAGATCTTGTTAGAGAGAAATATGAGTGAATTACGAAATCGCTTCGGAGCCCTAGGCAGCTGCCTAGGAGATTTGGCCTGAAAGGTCAATTTTTTTGTTTGGTTGAATTAGGACCCCAATTCATGGTCAATAACAGCCCTATATAATATTATTGAGATGGGAAAAGGTTCAAAAAAATTAGAGCTTTTTAGAGAGAAATATGAGTGAATTACGAAATCGCTGCGGAGCCCTAGGCAGCTGCCTAGGAGATTTGGTCTGAAAGGTCAATTTTTTTGTTTGTTTGAATTAGGAACCCCAATTCATGGTCAATAACAGCCCTATATAATATTATTGAGATGGGAAAAGGATCAAAAAAATTAGAGCTTGTTAGAGAGAAATATGAGTGAATTACGAGATCGCTTCGGAGCCCTAGGGAGCTGCCTAGGAGATTTGGCCTGAAAGGTCAATTTTTTTGTTTGGTTGAATTAGGACCCCAATTAATGGTCAATAATAGCCCTATATAATATTATTATGATGGGAAAAGGTTCAAAAATATTAGAGCTTGTTAGAGAGAAATATGAGTGAATTACGAGATCGCTTCGGAGACCTAAGCAGCTGCCTAGGAGATTTGGCCTGAAAGGTCAATTTTTTTGTTTGGTTGAATTAGGACCCCAATTCATGGTGAATAACAGCCCTATATAATATTATTGAGATGGGAAAAGGATCAAAAAAATTAGAGCTTGTTAGAGAGAAATATGAGTGAATTACGAGATCACTTCGGAGCCCTAGGCAGCTGCCTAGGAGATTTGGCCTGAAAGGTCAATTTTTTTGTTTGGTTGAATTAGGACCCCAATTCATGGTCAATAACAGCCCTATATAATATTATTGAGATGGGAAAAGGATCAAAAAAATTAGAGCTTGTTAGAGAGAAATATGAGTGAATTACGAGATCGCTTCGGAGCCCTAGGGAGCTGCCTAGGAGATTTGGCCTGAAAGGTCAATTTTTTTGTTTGGTTGAATTAGGACCCCAATTAATGGTCAATAATAGCCCTATATAATATTATTAAGATGGGAAAAGGTTCAAAAATATTAGAGCTTGTTAGAGAGAAATATGAGTGAATTACGAGATCGCTTCGGAGACCTAAGCAGCTGCCTAGGAGATTTGGCCTGAAAGGTCAATTTTTTTGTTTGGTTGAATTAGGACCCCAATTCATGGTGAATAACAGCCCTATATAATATTATTGAGATGGGAAAAGGATCAAAAAAATTAGAGCTTGTTAGAGAGAAATATGAGTGAATTACGAGATCACTTCGGAGCCCTAGGCAGCTGCCTAGGAGATTTGGCCTGAAAGGTCAATTTTTTTGTTTGGTTGAATTAGGACCCCAATTCATGGTCAATAACAGCCCTATATAATATTATTGAGATGGGAAAAGGTTCAAAAAAATTAGAGCTTTTTAGAGAGAAATATGAGTGAATTACGAAATCGCTTCGGATCCCTAGGCTGCTGCCTAGGAGATTTGGCCTGAAAGGTCAATTTTTTTGTTTGGTTGAATTAGGACCCCAATTCATGGTCAATAATAGCCCTATACAATATTATTGAGATGGGAAAAGGTTCAAAAAAATTAGATCTTGTTAGAGAGAAATATGAGTGAATTACGAAATCGCTTCGGAGCCCTAGGCAGCTGCCTAGGAGATTTGGCCTGAAAGGTCAATTTTTTTGTTTGGTTGAATTAGGACCCCAATTCATGGTCAATAACAGCCCTATATAATATTATTGAGATGGGAAAAGGTTCAAAAAAATTAGAGCTTTTTAGAGAGAAATATGAGTGAATTACGAAATCGCTGCGGAGCCCTAGGCAGCTGCCTAGGAGATTTGGTCTGAAAGGTCAATTTTTTTGTTTGGTTGAATTAGGAACCCCAATTCATGGTCAATAACAGCCCTATATAATATTATTGAGATGGGAAAAGGATCAAAAAAATTAGAGCTTGTTAGAGAGAAATATGAGTGAATTACGAGATCGCTTCGGAGACCTAAGCAGCTGCCTAGGAGATTTGGCCTGAAAGGTCAATTTTTTTGTTTGATTGAATTAGGACCCCAATTCATGGTCAATAATAGCCCTATATAATATTATTGAGATGGGAAAAGGTTCAAAAAAATTAGAGCTTGTTAGAGATAAATATCAGTGAATTATGAAATCGCTTCGGAGCCCTAGGCAGCAGCCTAGGAGATTTGGCCTGAAAGGTCAATTTTTTTGTTTGGTTGAATTAAGACCCCAATTCATATTCAATAACAGCCCTATATAATATTATTGAGATGGGAAAAGGATAAAAAAAATTAGAGCTTTTTAGAGAGAAATATGAGTGAATTACGAAATCGCTGCGGAGCCCTAGGGAGCTTCCTAGGAGATTTGGCCTGAAAGGTCAATTTTTTTGTTTGGTTGAATTAGGACCCCAATTCATGGTGAATAACAGCCCTATATAATATTATTGAGATGGGAAAAGGATCAAAAAAATTAGAGCTTGTTAGAGAGAAATATGAGTGAATTACGAGATCACTTCGGAGCCCTAGGCAGCTGCCTAGGAGATTTGGCCTGAAAGGTCAATTTTTTTGTTTGGTTGAATTAGGACCCCAATTCATGGTCAATAACAGCCCTATATAATATTATTGAGATGGGAAAAGGTTCAAAAAAATTAGAGCTTTTTAGAGAGAAATATGAGTGAATTACGAAATCGCTTCGGATCCCTAGGCTGCTGCCTAGGAGATTTGGCCTGAATGGTCAATTTTTTTGTTTGGTTGAATTAGGACCCCAATTCATGGTCAATAATAGCCCTATACAATATTATTGAGATGGGAAAAGGTTCAAAAAAATTAGATCTTGTTAGAGAGAAATATGAGTGAATTACGAAATCGCTTCGGAGCCCTAGGCAGCTGCCTAGGAGATTTGGCCTGAAAGGTCAATTTTTTTGTTTGGTTGAATTAGGACCCCAATTCATGGTCAATAACAGCCCTATATAATATTATTGAGATGGGAAAAGGTTCAAAAAAATTAGAGCTTTTTAGAGAGAAATATGAGTGAATTACGAAATCGCTGCGGAGCCCTAGGCAGCTGCCTAGGAGATTTGGTCTGAAAGGTCAATTTTTTTGTTTGGTTGAATTAGGAACCCCAATTCATGGTCAATAACAGCCCTATATAATATTATTGAGATGGGAAAAGGATCAAAAAAATTAGAGCTTGTTAGAGAGAAATATGAGTGAATTACGAGATCGCTTCGGAGCCCTAGGGAGCTGCCTAGGAGATTTGGCCTGAAAGGTCAATTTTTTTGTTTGGTTGAATTAGGACCCCAATTAATGGTCAATAATAGCCCTATATAATATTATTAAGATGGGAAAAGGTTCAAAAATATTAGAGCTTGTTAGAGAGAAATATGAGTGAATTACGAGATCGCTTCGGAGACCTAAGCAGCTGCCTAGGAGATTTGGCCTGAAAGGTCAATTTTTTTGTTTGGTTGAATTAGGACCCCAATTCATGGTGAATAACTGCCCTATATAATATTATTGAGATGGGAAAAGGATCAAAAAAATTAGAGCTTGTTAGAGAGAAATATGAGTGAATTACGAGATCACTTCGGAGCCCTAGGCAGCTGCCTAGGAGATTTGGCCTGAAAGGTCAATTTTTTTGTTTGGTTGAATTAGGACCCCAATTCATGGTCAATAACAGCCCTATATAATATTATTGAGATGGGAAAAGGTTCAAAAAAATTAGAGCTTTTTAGAGAGAAATATGAGTGAATTACGAAATCTCTTCAGATCCCTAGGCTGCTGCCTAGGAGATTTGGCCTGAAAGGTCAATTTTTTTGTTTGGTTGAATTAGGACCCCAATTCATGGTCAATAATAGCCCTATACAATATTATTGAGATGGGAAAAGGTTCAAAAAAATTAGATCTTGTTAGAGAGAAATATGAGTGAATTACGAAATCGCTTCGGAGCCCTAGGCAGCTGCCTAGGAGATTTGGCCTGAAAGGTCAATTTTTTTGTTTGGTTGAATTAGGACCCCAAATCATGGTCAATAACAGCCCTATATAATATTATTGAGATGGGAAAAGGTTCAAAAAAATTAGAGCTTTTTAGAGAGAAATATGAGTGAATTACGAAATCGCTGCGGAGCCCTAGGCAGCTGCCTAGGAGATTTGGTCTGAAAGGTCAATTTTTTTGTTTGGTTGAATTAGGAACCCCAATTCATGGTCAATAACAGCCCTATATAATATTATTGAGATGGGAAAAGGATCAAAAAAATTAGAGCTTGTTAGAGAGAAATATGAGTGAATTACGAGATCGCTTCGGAGCCCTAGGGTGCTGCCTAGGAGATTTGGCCTGAAAGGTCAATTTTTTTGTTTGGTTGAATTAGGACCCCAATTCATGGTCAATAATAGCCCTATATAATATTATTAAGATGGGAAAAGGTTCAAAAAAATTAGAGCTTGTTAGAGAGAAATATGAGTGAATTACGAGATCGCTTCGGAGACCTAAGCAGCTGCCTAGGAGATTTGGCCTGAAAGGTCAATTTTTTTGTTTAATTGAATTAGGACCCCAATTCATGGTCAATAATAGCCCTATATAATATTATTGAGATGGGAAAAGGTTCAAAAAAATTAGAGCTTGTTAGAGATAAATATCAGTGAATTATGAAATCGCTTCGGAGCCCTAGGCAGCAGCCTAGGAGATTTGGCCTGAAAGGTCAATTTTTTTGTTTGGTTGAATTAAGACCCCAATTCATATTCAATAACAGCCCTATATAATATTATTGAGATGGGAAAAGGATAAAAAAAATTAGAGCTTTTTAGAGAGAAATATGAGTGAATTACGAAATCGCTGCGGAGCCCTAGGGAGCTTCCTAGGAGATTTGGCCTGAAAGGTCAATTTTTTTGTTTGGTTGAATTAGGACCCCAATTCATGGTGAATAACAGCCCTATATAATATTATTGAGATGGGAAAAGGATCAAAAAAATTAGAGCTTGTTAGAGAGAAATATGAGTGAATTACGAGATCACTTCGGAGCCCTAGGCAGCTGCCTAGGAGATTTGGCCTGAAAGGTCAATTTTTTTGTTTGGTTGAATTAGGACCCCAATTCATGGTCAATAACAGCCCTGTATAATATTATTGAGATGGGAAAAGGTTCAAAAAAATTAGAGCTTTTTAGAGAGAAATATGAGTGAATTACGAAATCGCTTCGGATCCCTAGGCTGCTGCCTAGGAGATTTGGCCTGAATGGTCAATTTTTTTGTTTGGTTGAATTAGGACCCCAATTCATGGTCAATAACAGCCCTATATAATATTATTGAGATGGGAAAAGGTTCAAAAAAATTAGAGCTTTTTAGAGAGAAATATGAGTGAATTACGAAATCGCTGCGGAGCCCTAGGCAGCTGCCTAGGAGATTTGGTCTGAAAGATCAATTTTTTTGTTTGGTTGAATTAGGACCCCAATTCATGGTCAATAACAGCCCTTTATAATATTATTGAGATGGGAAATGGTTCAAAAAAATTAGAGCTTTTTAGAGAGAAATATGAGTGAATTACCAAATCGCTGCGGAGCCCTAGGCAGCTGCCTAGGAGATTTGGTCTGAAAGGTCAATTTTTTTGTTTGGTTGAATTAGGAACCCCAATTCATGGTCAATAACAGCCCTATATAATATTATTGAGATGGGAAAAGGATCAAAAAAATTAGAGCTTGTTAGAGAGAAATATGAGTGAATTACGAGATCGCTTCGGAGCCCTAGGGAGCTGCCTAGGAGATTTGGCCTGAAAGGTCAATTTTTTTGTTTGGTTGAATTAGGACCCCAATTCATGGTCAATAATAGCCCTATATAATATTATTAAGATGGGAAAAGGTTCAAAAAAATTAGAGCTTGTTAGAGAGAAATATGAGTGAATTACGAGATCGCTTCGGAGACCTAAGCAGTTGCCTAGGAGATTTGGCCTGAAAGGTCAATTTTTTTGTTTGATTGAATTAGGACCCCAATTCATGGTCAATAATAGCCCTATATAATATTATTGAGATGGGAAAAGGTTCAAAAAAATTAGAGCTTGTTAGAGATAAATATGAGTGAATTACGAGATCGCTTCGGAGACCTAAGCAGCTGCCTAGGAGATTTGGCCTGAAAGGTCAATTTTTTTGTTTGATTGAATTAGGACCCCAATTCATGGTCAATAATAGCCCTATATAATATTATTAAGATGGGAAAAGGTTCAAAAAAATTAGAGCTTGTTAGAGAGAAATATGAGTGAATTACGAGATCGCTTCGGAGACCTAAGCAGCTGCCTAGGAGATTTGGCCTGAAAGGTCAATTTTTTTGTTTGATTGAATTAGGACCCCAATTCATGGTCAATAATAGCCCTATATAATATTATTGAGATGGGAAAAGGTTCAAAAAAATTAGAGCTTGTTAGAGATAAATATCAGTGAATTATGAAATCGCTTCGGAGCCCTAGGCAGCAGCCTAGGAGATTTGGCCTGAAAGGTCAATTTTTTTGTTTGGTTGAATTAAGACCCCAATTCATATTCAATAACAGCCCTATATAATATTATTGAGATGGGAAAAGGATAAAAAAAATTAGAGTTTGTTAGAGAGAAATATGAGTGAATTACGAGATCGCTTCGGAGCCCTAGGCAGCTGCCTAGGAGATTTGGCCTGAAAGGTCAATTTTTTTGTTTGGTTGAATTACGAGATCGCTTCAGAGCCCTAGGCAGCTGCCTAGGAGATTTGGCCTGAAAGGTCAATTTTTTTGTTTGGTTGAATTAGGACCCCAATTCATGGTCAATAATAGCCCTATACAATATTATTGAGATGGGAAAAGGTTCAAAAAAATTAGAGCTTGTTAGAGAGAAATATGAGTGAATTACGAAATCGCTTCGGATCCCTAGGCAGCTGCCTAGGAGATTTGGCCTGAAAGGTCAATTTTTTTGTTTGGTTGAATTAGGACCCCAATTCATGGTCAATAATAGCCCTATATAATATTATTAAGATGGGAAAAGGTTCAAAAAAATTAGAGCTTGTTAGAGAGAAATATGAGTGAATTACGAGATCGCTTCGGAGACCTAAGCAGCTGCCTAGGAGAATTGGCCTGAAAGGTCAATTTTTTTGTTTGATTGAATTAGGACCCCAATTCATGGTCAATAATAGCCCTATATAATATTATTGAGATGGGAAAAGGTTCAAAAAAATTAGAGCTTGTTAGAGATAAATATCAGTGAATTATGAAATCGCTTCGGAGCCCTAGGCAGCAGCCTAGGAGATTTGGCCTGAAAGGTCAATTTTTTTGTTTGGTTGAATTAAGACCCCAATTCATATTCAATAACAGCCCTATATAATATTATTGAGATGGGAAAAGGATAAAAAAAATTAGAGCTTGTTAGAGAGAAATATGAGTGAATTACGAGATCGCTTCGGAGCCCTAGGCAGCTGCCTAGGAGATTTAGCCTGAAAGGTCAATTTTTTTGTTTGGTTGAATTACGAGATCGCTTCAGAGCCCTAGGCAGCTGCCTAGGAGATTTGGCCTGAAAGGTCAATTTTTTTGTTTGGTTGAATTAGGACCCCAATTCATGGTCAATAATAGCCCTATACAATATTATTGAGATGGGAAATGGTTCAAAAAAATTAGATCTTGTTAGAGAGAAATATGAGTGAATTACGAAATCGCTTCGGAGCCCTAGGCAGCTGCCTAGGAGATTTGGCCTGAAAGGTCAATTTTTTTGTTTGGTTGAATTAGGACCCCAATTCATGGTCAATAACAGCGCTATATAATATTATTGAGATGGGAAAAGGTTCAAAAAAATTAGAGCTTTTTAGAGAGAAATATGAGTGAATTACGAAATCGCTGCGGAGCCCTAGGCAGCTGCCTAGGAGATTTGGTCTGAAAGGTCAATTTTTTTGTTTGGTTGAATTAGGAACCCCAATTCATGGTCAATAACAGCCCTATATAATATTATTGAGCTGGGAAAAGGATCAAAAAAATTAGAGCTTGTTAGAGAGAAATATGAGTGAATTACGAGATCGCTTCGGAGCCCTAGGGAGCTGCCTAGGAGATTTGGCCTGAAAGGTCAATTTTTTTGTTTGGTTGAATTGGGACCGCAATTCATGGTGAATAACAGCCCTATATAATATTATTGAGATGGGAAAAGGATCAAAAAAATTAGAGCCTGTTATAGAGAAATATGAGTGAATTACGAGATCACTTCGGAGCCCTAGGCAGCTGCCTAGGAGATTTGGCCTGAAAGGTCAATTTTTTTGTTTGGTTGAATTAGGACCCCAATTCATGGTCAATAACAGCCCTATATAATATTATTGAGATGGGAAAAGGATCAAAAAAATTAGAGCTTTTTAGAGAGAAATATGAGTGAATTACGAAATCGCTTCGGATCCCTAGGCAGCTGCCTAGGAGATTTGGCCTGATAGGTCAATTTTTTTGTTTGGATGAATTAGGACCCCAATTCATGGTCAATAATAGCCCTATACAAAATTATTGAGATGGGAAAAGGTTAAAAAAAATTAGATCTTGTTAGAGAGAAATATGAGTGAATTACGAAATCGCTTCGGAGCCCTAGGCAGCTGCCTAGGAGATTTGGCCTGAAAGGTCAATTTTTTTGTTTGGTTGAATTAGGACCCCAATTCATGGTCAATAACAGCCCTATATAATATTATTGAGATGGGAAAAGGTTCAAAAAAATTAGAGCTTTTTAGAGAGAAATATGAGTGAATTACGAAATCGCTGCGGAGCCCTAGGCAGCTGCCTAGGAGATTTGGTCTGAAAGGTCAATTTTTTTGTTTGGTTGAAATAGGAACCCAAATTCATGGTCAATAACAGCCCTATATAATATTATTGAGATGGGAAAAGGATCAAAAAAATTAGAGCTTGTTAGAGAGAAATATGAGTGAATTACGAGATCGCTTCGGAGCCCTAGGGAGCTGCCTAGGAGATTTGGTCTGAAAGGTCAATTTTTTTGTTTGGTTGAATTAGGACCCCAATTCATGGTCAATAATAGCCCTATATAATATTATTAAGATGGGAAAAGGTTCAAAAAAATTAGAGCTTGTTAGAGAGAAATATGAGTGAATTACGAGATCGCTTCGGAGACCTAAGCAGCTGCCTAGGAGATTTGGCCTGAAAGGTCAATTTTTTTGTTTGATTGAATTAGGACCCCAATTCATGGTCAATAATAGCCCTATATAATATTATTGAGATGGGAAAAGGTTCAAAAAAATTAGAGCTTGTTAGAGATAAATATCAGTGAATTATGAAATCGCTTCGGAGCCCTAGGCAGCAGCCTAGGAGATTTGGCCTGAAAGGTCAATTTTTTTGTTTGGTTGAAATAGGAACCCAAATTCATGGTCAATAACAGCCCTATATAATATTATTGAGATGGGAAAAGGATCAAAAAAATTAGAGCTTGTTAGAGAGAAATATGAGTGAATTACGAGATCGCTTCGGAGCCCTAGGGAGCTGCCTAGGAGATTTGGTCTGAAAGGTCAATTTTTTTGTTTGGTTGAATTAAGACCCCAATTCAAATTCAATAACAGCCCTATATAATATTATTGAGATGGGAAAAGGATAAAAAAAATTAGAGCATGTTAGAGAGAAATATGAGTGAATTACGAGATCGCTTCGGAGCCCTAGGCAGCTGCCTAGGAGATTTGGCCTGAAAGGTCAATTTTTTTGTTTGGTTGAATTACGAGATCGCTTCAGAGCCCTAGGCAGCTGCCTAGGAGATTTGGCCTGAAAGGTCAATTTTTTTGTTTGGTTGAATTAGGACCCCAATTCATGGTCAATAATTGCCCTATACAATATTATTGAGATGGGAAAAGGTTCAAAAAAATTAGATCTTGTTAGAGAGAAATATGAGTGAATTACGAAATCGCTTCGGAGCCCTAGGCAGCTGCCTAGGAGATTTGGCCTGAAAGGTCAATTTTTTTGTTTGGTTGAATTAGGACCCCAATTCATGGTCAATAACAGCGCTATATAATATTATTGAGATGGGAAAAGGTTCAAAAAAATTAGAGCTTTTTAGAGAGAAATATGAGTGAATTACGAAATCGTTGCGGAGCCCTAGGCTGCTGCCTAGGAGATTTGGTCTGAAAGGTCAATTTTTTTGTTTGGTTGAATTAGGAACCCCAATTCATGGTCAATAACAGCCCTATATAATATTATTGAGATGGGAAAAGGATCAAAAAAATTAGAGCTTGTTAGAGAGAAATATGAGTGAATTACGAGATCGCTTCGGAGCCCTAGGGAGCTGCCTAGGAGATTTGGCCTGAAAGGTCAATTTTTTTGTTTGGTTGAATTGGGACCCCAATTCATGGTGAATAACAGCCCTATATAATATTATTGAGATGGGAAAAGGATCAAAAAAATTAGAGCTTGTTAGAGAGAAATATGAGTGAATTACGAAATCGCTTCGGATCCCTAGGCAGCTGCCTAGGAGATTTGGCCTGATAGGTCAATTTTTTTGTTTGGTTGAATTAGGACCCCAATTCATGGTCAATAATAGCCCTATACAATATTATTGAGATGGGAAAAGGTTCAAAAAAATTAGATCTTGTTAGAGAGAAATATGAGTGAATTACGAAATCGCTTCGGAGCCCTAGGCAGCTGCCTAGGAGATTTGGCCTGAAAGGTCAATTTTTTTGTTTGGTTGAATTAGGACCCCAATTCATGGTCAATAACAGCCCTATATAATATTATTGAGATGGGAAAAGGTTCAAAAAAATTAGAGCTTTTTAGAGAGAAATATGAGTGAATTACGAAATCGCTGCGGAGCCCTAGGCAGCTGCCTAGGAGATTTGGTCTGAAAGGTCAATTTTTTTGTTTGGTTGAATTAGGAACCCCAATTCATGGTCAATAACAGCCCTATATAATATTATTGAGATGGGAAAAGGATCAAAATAATTAGAGCTTGTTAGAGAGAAATATGAGTGAATTACGAGATCGCTTCGGTGCCCTAGGGAGCTGCCTAGGAGATTTGGCCTGAAAGGTCAATTTTTTTGTTTGGTTGAATTAGGACCCCAATTCATGGTCAATAATAGCCCTATATAATATTATTAAGATGGGAAAAGGTTCAAAAAAATTAGAGCTTGTTAGAGAGAAATATGAGTGAATTACGAGATCGCTTCGGAGACCTAAGCAGCTGCCTAGGAGATTTGGCCTGAAAGGTCAATTTTTTTGTTTGATTGAATTAGGACCCCAATTCATGGTCAATAATAGCCCTATATAATATTATTGAGATGGGAAAAGGATAAAAAAAATTAGAGCTTGTTAGAGAGAAATATGAGTGAATTACGAGATCGCTTCGGAGCCCTAGGCAGCTGCCTAGGAGATTTGGCCTGAAAGGTCAATTTTTTTGTTTGGTTGAATTACGAGATCGCTTCAGAGCCCTAGGCAGCTGCCTAGGAGATTTGGCCTGAAAGGTCAATTTTTTTGTTTGGTTGAATTAGGACCCCAATTCATGGTCAATAATAGCCCTATACAATATTATTGAGATGGGAAAAGGTTCAAAAAAATTAGATCTTGTTAGAGAGAAATATGAGTGAATTACGAAATCGCTTCGGAGCCCTAGGCAGCTGCCTAGGAGATTTGGCCTGAAAGGTCAATTTTTTTGTTGGGTTGAATTAGGACCCCAATTCATGGTCAATAACAGCGCTATATAATATTATTGAGATGGGAAAAGATTCAAAAAAATTAGAGCTTTTTAGAGAGAAATATGAGTGAATTTCGAAATCGCTGCGGAGCCCTAGGCAGCTGCCTAGGAGATTTGGTCTGAAAGGTCAATTTTTTTGTTTGGTTGAATTAGGAACCCCAATTCATGGTCAATAACAGCCCTATATAATATTATTGAGATAGGAAAAGGATCAAAAAAATTAGAGCTTGTTAGAGAGAAATATGAGTGAATTACGAGATCGCTTCGGAGCCCTAGGGAGCTGCCTAGGAGATTTGGCCTGAAAGGTCAATTTTTTTGTTTGGTTGAATTAGGACCCCAATTCATGGTCAATAATAGCCCTATATAATATTATTAAGATGGGAAAAGGTTCAAAAAAATTAGAGCTTGTTAGAGAGAAATATGAGTGAATTACGAGATCGCTTCGGAGACCTAAGCAGCTGCCTATGAGATTTGGCCTGAAAGGTCAATTTTTTTGTTTGATTGAATTAGGACCCCAATTCATGGTCAATAATAGCCCTATATAATATTATTGAGATGGGAAAAGGTTCAAAAAAATTAGAGCTTGTTAGAGAGAAATATGAGTGAATTACGAGATCACTTCGGAGCCCTAGGCAGCTGCCTAGGAGATTTGGCCTGAAAGGTCAATTTTTTTGTTTGGTTGAATTAGGACCCCAATTCATGGTCAATAACAGCCCTATATAATATTATTGAGATGGGAAAAGGTTCAAAAAAATTAGAGCTTTTTAGAGAGAAATATGAGTGAATTACGAAATCGCTTCGGATCCCTAGGCAGCTGCCTAGGAGATTTGGCCTGATAGGTCAATTTTTTTGTTTGGTTGAATTAGGACCCCAATTCATGGTCAATAATAGCCCTATACAATATTATTGAGATGGGAAAAGGTTAAAAAAAATTAGATCTTGTTAGAGAGAAATATGAGTGAATTACGAAATCGCTTCGGAGCCCTAGGCAGCTGCCTAGGAGATTTGGCCTGAAAGGTCAATTTTTTTGTTTGGTTGAATTACGAGATCGCTTCAGAGCCCTAGGCAGCTGCCTAGGAGATTTGGCCTGAAAGGTCAATTTTTTTGTTTGGTTGAATTAGGACCCCAATTCATGGTGAATAACAGCCCTATATAATATTATTGAGATGGGAAAAGGATCATAAAAATTAGAGCTTTTTAGAGAGAAATATGAGTGAATTACGAAATCGCTTCGGAGCCCTAGGCAGCTGCCTAGGAGATTTGGCCTGAAAGGTCAATTGTTTTGTTTGGTTGAATTAGGACCCCAATTCATGGTCAATAACAGCCCTATATAATATTATTGAGATGGGAAAAGGTTCAAAAAAATTAGATCTTGATAGAGAGAAATATGAGTGAATTACGAGATCGCTTCGGAGACCTATGCAGCTGCCTAGGAGATTTGGCCTGAAAGGTCAATTTTTTTGTTTGGTTGAATAAAGACCCCAATTCATATTCAATAACAGCCCTATATAATATTATTGATATGGGAAAAGGATAAAAAAAATTAGACCTTGTTAGAGAGAAATATGAGTGAATTACGAGATCGCTTCGGAGCCCTAGGGAGCTGCCTAGGAGATTTGGCCTGAAAGGTCAATTTTTTTGTTTGGTTGAATTAGGACCCCAATTCATGGTCAATAATAGCCCTATATAATATTATTAAGATGGGAAAAGGTTCAAAAAAATTAGAGCTTGTTAGAGAGAAATATGAGTGAATTACGAGATCGCTTCGGAGACCTAAGCAGCTGCCTATGAGATTTGGCCTGAAAGGTCAATTTTTTTGTTTGATTGAATTAGGACCCCAATTCATGGTCAATAATAGCCCTATATAATATTATTGAGATGGGAAAAGGTTCAAAAAAATTAGAGCTTGTTAGAGAGAAATATGAGTGAATTACGAGATCACTTCGGAGCCCTAGGCAGCTGCCTAGGAGATTTGGCCTGAAAGGTCAATTTTTTTGTTTGGTTGAATTAGGACCCCAATTCATGGTCAATAACAGCCCTATATAATATTATTGAGATGGGAAAAGGTTCAAAAAAATTAGAGCTTTTTAGAGAGAAATATGAGTGAATTACGAAATCGCTTCGGATCCCTAGGCAGCTGCCTAGGAGATTTGGCCTGATAGGTCAATTTTTTTGTTTGGTTGAATTAGGACCCCAATTCATGGTCAATAATAGCCCTATACAATATTATTGAGATGGGAAAAGGTTAAAAAAAATTAGATCTTGTTAGAGAGAAATATGAGTGAATTACGAAATCGCTTCGGAGCCCTAGGCAGCTGCCTAGGAGATTTGGCCTGAAAGGTCAATTTTTTTGTTTGGTTGAATTACGAGATCGCTTCAGAGCCCTAGGCAGCTGCCTAGGAGATTTGGCCTGAAAGGTCAATTTTTTTGTTTGGTTGAATTAGGACCCCAATTCATGGTGAATAACAGCCCTATATAATATTATTGAGATGGGAAAAGGATCATAAAAATTAGAGCTTTTTAGAGAGAAATATGAGTGAATTACGAAATCGCTTCGGAGCCCTAGGCAGCTGCCTAGGAGATTTGGCCTGAAAGGTCAATTGTTTTGTTTGGTTGAATTAGGACCCCAATTCATGGTCAATAACAGCCCTATATAATATTATTGAGATGGGAAAAGGTTCAAAAAAATTAGATCTTGATAGAGAGAAATATGAGTGAATTACGAGATCGCTTCGGAGACCTATGCAGCTGCCTAGGAGATTTGGCCTGAAAGGTCAATTTTTTTGTTTGGTTGAATAAAGACCCCAATTCATATTCAATAACAGCCCTATATAATATTATTGATATGGGAAAAGGATAAAAAAAATTAGAGATTGTTAGAGATAAATATCAGTGAATTACGAGATCGCTTCGGAGCCCTAGGCAGCTGCCTAGGAGATTTGGCCTGAAAGGTCAATTTTTTTGTTTGGTTGAATTAAGACCCCAATTCATATTCAATAACAGCCCTATATAATATTATTCAGATGGGAAAAGGATAAAAAAAATTAGACCTTGTTAGAGAGAAATATGAGTGAATTACGAGATCGCTTCGGAGCCCTAGGCAGCTGCCTAGGAGATTTGGCCTGAAAGGTCAATTTTTTTGTTTGGTTGAATTAGGACCCCAATTCATGGTCAATAATAGCCCTATATAATATTATTGAGATGGGAAAAGGTTCAAAAAAATTAGTGCTTGTTAGAGATAAATATCAGTGAATTATGAAATCGATTCGGAGCCCTAGGCAGCAGCCTAGGAGATTTGGCCTGAAAGGTCAATTTTTTTGTTTGGTTGAATTAAGACCCCAATTCATATTCAATAACAGCCCTATATAATATTATTGAGATGGGAAAAGGATAAAAAAAATTAGAGCTTGTTAGAGAGAAATATGAGTGAATTACGAGATCGCTTCGGAGCCCTAGGCAGCTGCCTAGGAGATTTGGCCTGAAAGGTCAATTTTTTTGTTTGGTTGAATTACGAGATCGCTTCAGAGCCCTAGGCAGCTGCCTAGGAGATTTGGCCTGAAAGGTCAATTTTTTTGTTTGGTTGAATTAGGACCCCAATTCATGGTCAATAATAGCCCTATACAATATTATTGAGATGGGAAAAGGTTCAAAAAAATTAGCTCTTGTTAGAGAGAAATATGAGTGAATTACGAAATCGCTTCGGAGCCCTAGGCAGCTGCCTAGGAGATTTGGCCTGAAAGGTCAATTTTTTTGTTTGGTTGAATTAGGACCCCAATTCATGGTCAATAACAGCGCTATATAATATTATTGAGATGGGAAAAGATTCAAAAAAATTAGAGCATTTTAGAGAGAAATATGAGTGAATTTCGAAATCGCTGCGGAGCCCTAGGCAGCTGCCTAGGAGATTTGGTCTGAAAGGTCAATTTTTTTGTTTGGTTGAATTAGGAACCCCAATTCATGGTCAATAACAGCCCTATATAATATTATTGAGATGGGAAAAGGATCAAAAAAATTAGAGCTTGTTAGAGAGAAATATGAGTGAATTACGAGATCGCTTCGGAGCCCTAGGGAGCTGCCTAGGAGATTTGGCCTGAAAGGTCAATTTTTTTGTTTGGTTGAATTAGGACCCCAATTCATGGTCAATAATAGCCCTATATAATATTATTAAGATGGGAAAAGGTTCAAAAAAATTAGAGCTTGTTAGAGAGAAATATGAGTGAATTACGAGATCGCTTCGGAGACCTAAGCAGCTGCCTAGGAGATTTGGCCTGAAAGGTCAATTTTTTTGTTTGATTGAATTAGGACCCCAATTCAGGGTCAATAAGAGCCCTATATAATATTATTGAGATGGGAAAAGGTTCAAAAAAATTAGAGCTTGTTAGAGAGAAATATGAGTGAATTACGAGATCACTTCGGAGCCCTAGGCAGCTGCCTAGGAGATTTGGCCTGAAAGGTCAATTTTTTTGTTTGGTTGAATTAGGACCCCAATTCATGGTCAATAACAGCCCTATATAATATTATTGAGATGGGAAAAGGTTCAAAAAAATTAGAGCTTTTTAGAGAGAAATATGAGTGAATTACGAAATCGCTTCGGATCCCTAGGCAGCTGCCTAGGAGATTTGGTCTGAAAGGTCAATTTTTTTGTTTGGTTGAATTAGGAACCCCAATTCATGGTCAATAACAGCCCTATATAATATTATTGAGATAGGAAAAGGATCAAAAAAATTAGAGCTTGTTAGAGAGAAATATGAGTGAATTACGAGATCGCTTCGGAGCCCTAGGGAGCTGCCTAGGAGATTTGGCCTGAAAGGTCAATTTTTTTGTTTGGTTGAATTAGGACCCCAATTCATGGTCAATAATAGCCCTATACAATATTATTGAGATGGGAAAAGGTTAAAAAAAATTAGGTCTTGTTAGAGAGAAATATGAGTGAATTACGAAATCGCTTCGGAGCCCTACGCAGCTGCCTAGGAGATTTGGCCTGAAAGGTCAATTTTTTTGTTTGGTTGAATTACGAGATCGCTTCAGAGCCCTAGGCAGCTGCCTAGGAGATTTGGCCTGAAAGGTCAATTTTTTTGTTTGGTTGAATTAGGACCCCAATTCATGGTCAATAACAGCCCTATATAATATTATTGAGATGGGAAAAGGATCAAAAAAATTAGAGCTTTTTAGAGAGAAATATGAGTGAATTACGAAATCGCTTCGGAGGCCTAGGCAGCTGCCTAGGAGATTTGGCCTGAAAGGTCAATTTTTTTGTTTGGTTGAATTAGGACCCCAATTCATGGTCAATAACAGCCCTATATAATATTATTGAGATGGGAAAAGGTTCAATAAAATTAGAACTTGTTAGAAAGAAATATGAGTGAATTACGAGATCGCTTCGGAGCCCTAGGCACCTGCGTAGGAGATTTGGCCTGAAAGGTCAATTTTTTTGTTTGGTTGAATTAGGACCCCAATTCATGGTCATTAACAGCCCTATATAATATAATTGAGATGGGAAAAGGTTCAAAAAAATTAGAGCTTGTTAGAGATATATATGAGTGAATTATGAAATATCTTCGGAGCCCTAGGCAGCTGCCTTGGAGATTTGGCCTGAAAGGTCAATTTTTTTGTTTGGTTGAATTAGGACCCCAATTCATGGTCAATAACAGCCCTATATAATATTATTGAGATGGGAAAAGGATCAAAAAAATTAGAGCTTGTTAGAGACAAATATGAGTGAATTACGAGATCGCTTCGGAGCCCTAAGCAGCTGCCTAGGAGATTTGGCCTGAAAGGTCAATTTTTTTGTTTGGTCGAATTAGGACCCCAATTCATGGTCAATAATAGCCCTATATAATATTATTGAGATGGGAAAAGGTTCAAAAAAATTAGAGCTTTTTAGAGAGAAATATGAGTGAATTACGAAATCGCTTCGGATCCCTAGGCAGCAGCCTAGGAGATTTGGCCTGAAAGGTCAATTTTTTTGTTTGGTTGAATTAAGACCCCAATTCATATTCAATAACAGCCCTATATAATATTATTGAGATGGGAAAAGGATAAAAAAAATTAGAGCTTGTTAGAGAGAAATATGAGTGAATTACGAGATCGCTTCGGAGCCCTAGGCAGCTGCCTAGGAGATTTGGCCTGAAAGGTCAATTTTTTTGTTTGGTTGAATTACGAGATCGCTTCAGAGCCCTAGGCAGCTGCCTAGGAGATTTGGCCTGAAAGGTCAATTTTTTTGTTTGATTGAATTAGGACCCCAATTCATGGTCAATAATAGCCCTATATAATATTATTGAGATGGGAAAAGGTTCAAAAAAATTAGAGCTTGTTAGAGATAAATATCAGTGAATTATGAAATCGCTTCGGAGCCCTAGGCAGCAGCCTAGGAGATTTGACTTGAAAGGTCAATTTTTTTGTTTGGTTGAATTAAGACCCCAATTCATATTCAATAACAGCCCTATATAATATTATTGAGATGGGAAAAGTATAAAAAAAATTAGAGCTTGTTAGAGAGAAATATGAGTGAATTACGAGATCGCTTCGGAGCCCTAGGCAGCTGCCTAGGAGATTTGGCCTGAAAGGTCAATTTTTTTGTTTGGTTGAATTACGAGATCGCTTCAGAGCCCTAGGCTGCTGCCTAGGAGATTTGGCCTGAAAGGTCAATTTTTTTGTTTGGTTGAATTAGGACCCCAATTCATGGTCAATAACAGCCCTATATAATATTATTGAGATGGGAAAAGGTTCAAAAAAATTAGAGCTTTTTAGGGAGAAATATGAGTGAATTACGAAATCGCTGCGGAGCCCTAGGCTGCTGCCTAGGAGATTTGGTCTGAAAGGTCAATTTTTTTGTTTGGTTGAATTAGGAACCCCAATTCATGGTCAATAACAGCCCTATATAATATTATTGAGATGGGAAAAGGATCAAAAAAATTAGAGCTTGTTAGAGAGAAATATGAGTGAATTACGAGATCGATTCGGAGCCCTAGGGAGCTACCTAGGAGATTTGGCCTGAAAGGTCAATTTTTTTGTTTGGTTGAATTAGGACCCCAATTCATGGTCAATAATAGCCCTATATAATATTATTAAGATGGGAAAAGGTTCAAAAAAATTAGAGCTTGTTAGAGAGAAATATGAGTGAATTACGAGATCGCTTCGGAGACCTAAGCAGCTGCCTAGGAGATTTGGCCTGAAAGGTCAATTTTTTTGTTTGATTGAATTAGGACCCCAATTCATGGTCAATAATAGCCCTATATAATATTATTGAGATGGGAAAAGGTTCAAAAAAATTAGAGCTTGTTAGAGATAAATATCAGAGAATTATGAAATCGCTTCGGAGCCCTAGGCAGCAGCCTAGGAGATTTGGCCTGAAAGGTCAATTTTTTTGTTTGGTTGAATTAAGACCCCAATTCATATTCAATAACAGCCCTATATAATATTATTGAGACGGGAAAAGGATAAAAAAAATTAGAGCTTGTTAGAGAGAAATATGAGTGAATTACGAGATCGCTTCGGAGCCCTAGGGAGCTGCCTAGGAGATTTGGCCTGAAAGGTCAATTTTTTTGTTTTGTTGAATTACGAGATCGCTTCAGAGCCCTAGGCAGCTGCCTAGGAGATTTGGCCTGAAAGGTCAATTTTTTTGTTTGGTTGAATTAGGACCCCAATTCATGGTCAATAACAGCCCTATATAATATTATTGAGATGGGAAAAGGATCAAAAAAATTAGAGCTTGTTAGAGACAAATATGAGTGAATTACGAGATCGCTTCGGAGCCCTAAGCAGCTGCCTAGGAGATTTGGCCTGAAAGGTCAATTTTTTTGTTTGGTCGAATTAGGACCCCAATTCATGGTCAATAATAGCCCTATATAATATTATTGAGATGGGAAAAGGTTCAAAAAAATTAGAGCTTTTTAGAGAGAAATATGAGTGAATTACGAAATCGCTTCGGATCCCTAGGCAGCAGCCTAGGAGATTTGGCCTGAAAGGTCAATTTTTTTGTTTGGTTGAATTAAGACCCCAATTCATATTCAATAACAGCCCTATATAATATTATTGAGATGGGAAAAGGATAAAAAAAATTAGAGCTTGTTAGAGAGAAATATGAGTGAATTACGAGATCGCTTCGGAGCCCTAGGCAGCTACCTAGGAGATTTGGCCTGAAAGGTCAATTTTTTTGTTTGGTTGAATTACGAGATCGCTTCAGAGCCCTAGGCAGCTGCCTAGGAGATTTGGCCTGAAAGGTCAATTTTTTTGTTTGATTGAATTAGGACCCCAATTCATGGTCAATAATAGCCCTATATAATATTATTGAGATGGGAAAAGGTTCAAAAAAATTAGAGCTTGTTAGAGATAAATATCAGTGAATTATGAAATCGCTTCGGAGCCCTAGGCAGCAGCCTAGGAGATTTGACTTGAAAGGTCAATTTTTTTGTTTGGTTGAATTAAGACCCCAATTCATATTCAATAACAGCCCTATATAATATTATTGAGATGGGAAAAGTATAAAAAAAATTAGAGCTTGTTAGAGAGAAATATGAGTGAAATACGAGATCGCTTCGGAGCCCTAGGCAGCTGCCTAGGAGATTTGGCCTGAAAGGTCAATTTTTTTGTTTGGTTGAATTACGAGATCGCTTCAGAGCCCTAGGCTGCTGCCTAGGAGATTTGGCCTGAAAGGTCAATTTTTTTGTTTGGTTGAATTAGGACCCCAATTCATGGTCAATAATAGCCCTATATAATATTATTGAGATGGGAAAAGGTTCAAAAAAATTAGAGCTTTTTAGGGAGAAATATGAGTGAATTACGAAATCGCTGCGGAGCCCTAGGCAGCTGCCTAGGAGATTTGGTCTGAAAGGTCAATTTTTTTGTTTGGTTGAATTAGGAACCCCAATTCATGGTCAATAACAGCCCTATATAATATTATTGAGATGGGAAAAGGATCAAAAAAATTAGAGCTTGTTAGAGAGAAATATGAGTGAATTACGAGATCGATTCGGAGCCCTAGGGAGCTACCTAGGAGATTTGGCCTGAAAGGTCAATTTTTTTGTTTGGTTGAATTAGGACCCCAATTCATGGTCAATAATAGCCCTATATAATATTATTAAGATGGGAAAAGGTTCAAAAAAATTAGAGCTTGTTAGAGAGAAATATGAGTGAATTACGAGATCGCTTCGGAGACCTAAGCAGCTGCCTAGGAGATTTGGCCTGAAAGGTCAATTTTTTTGTTTGATTGAATTAGGACCCCAATTCATGGTCAATAATAGCCCTATATAATATTATTGAGATGGGAAAAGGTTCAAAAAAATTAGAGCTTGTTAGAGATAAATATCAGAGAATTATGAAATCGCTTCGGAGCCCTAGGCAGCAGCCTAGGAGATTTGGCCTGAAAGGTCAATTTTTTTGTTTGGTTGAATTAAGACCCCAATTCATATTCAATAACAGCCCTATATAATATTATTGAGACGGGAAAAGGATAAAAAAAATTAGAGCTTGTTAGAGAGAAATATGAGTGAATTACGAGATCGCTTCGGAGCCCTAGGGAGCTGCCTAGGAGATTTGGCCTGAAAGGTCAATTTTTTTGTTTTGTTGAATTACGAGATCGCTTCAGAGCCCTAGGCAGCTGCCTAGGAGATTTGGCCTGAAAGGTCAATTTTTTTGTTTGGTTGAATTAGGACCCCAATTCATGGTCAATAACAGCCCTATATAATATTATTGAGATGGGAAAAGGATCAAAAAAATTAGAGCTTTTTAGAGAGAAATATGAGTGAATTACGAAATCGCTTCGGAGCCCTAGGCAGCTGCCTAGGAGATTTGGCCTGAAAGGACAATTTTTTTGTTTGGTTGAATTAGGACCCCAATTCATGGTCAATAACAGCCCTATATAATATTATTGAGATGGGAAAAGGTTCAAAAAAATTAGAACTTGTTAGAGAGAAATATGAGTGAATTACGAGATCGCTTCGGAGCCCTAGGCACCTGCCTAGGAGATTTGGCCTGAAAGGTCAATTTTTTTGTTTGGTTGAATTAGGACCCCAATTCATGGTCATTAACAGCCCTATATATTATAATTGAGATGGGAAAAGGTTCAAAAAAATTAGAGCTTGTTAGAGATATATATGAGTGAATTACGAAATATCTTCGGAGCCCTAGGCAGCTGCCTTGGAGATTTGGCCTGAAAGGTCAATTTTTTTGTTTGGTTGAATTACGACCCCAATTCATGGTCAATAACAGCCCTATATAATATTATTGAGATGGGAAAAGGATCAAAAAAATTAGAGCTTGTTAGAGAGAAATATGAGTGAATTACGAGATCGCTTCGGAGCCCTAGGCAGCTGCCTAGGAGATTTGGCCTGAAAGGTCAATTTTTTTGTTTGGTTCAATTAGGACCCCAATTCATGGTCAATAACAGACCTATATAATATTATTGAGATGGGAAAAGGATCAAAAAAATTAGAGCTTGTTAGAGAGAAATATGAGTGAATTACGAGATCGCTTCGGAGCCCTAGGCAGCTGCCTAGGAGATTTGGCCTGAAAGGTCAATTTTTTTGTTTGGTTGAATTAGGACCCCAATTCATGGTCAATAATAGCCCTATATAATATTATTGAGATGGGAAAAGGTTCAAAAAAATTAGAGCTTGTTAGAGAGAAATATGAGTGAATTACGAAATCGCTCCTAAGCCCTAGGCAGCGGCCTAGGAGATTTGGCCTGAAAGGTCAATTTTTTTGTTTGGTTGAATTAGGACCCCAATTCATGGTCAATAACAGCCCTATATAATATTATTGAGATGGGAAAAGGATCAAAAAAATTAGAGCTTGTTAGAGAGAAATATGAGTGAATTACGAAATCGCTTCGGAGTCCTAGGCAGCTGCCTAGGAGATTTGGCCTGAAAGTTCAATTTTTTTGTTTGGTTGAACTAGGACCCCAATTCATGGTCAATAATAGCCCTATATAATATTATTGAGATGGGAAAAGGTTCAAAAAAATTAGAGCTTGTTAGAGAGAAATATGAGTGAATTACGAAATCGCTTCGGAGCCCTAGGCAGCTGCCTAGGAGATTTGGCCTGAAAGGTCAATTTTTTTGTTTGGTTGAATTAGGACCCCAATTCATGGTCAATAACAGCCCTATATAATATTATTGAGATGGGAAAAGGTTCAAAAAAATTAGAGCTTTTTAGAGAGAAATATGAGTGAATTACGAAATCGCTTCGGAGCCCTAGGCAGCTGCCTAGGAGATTTGGCCTGAAAGGTCAATTTTTTTGTTTGGTTGAATTTGGACCCCAATTCATGGTCAATAACAGCCCTATATAATATTATTGAGATGGGAAAAGGTTCAAAAAAATTAGAGCTTGTTAGAGAGAAATATGAGTGAATTACGAAATCGCTCCTAAGCCCTAGGCAGCGGCCTAGGAGATTTGGCCTGAAAGGTCAATTTTTTTGTTTGGTTGAATTAGGACCCCAATTCATGGTCAATAACAGCCCTATATAATATTATTGAGATGGGAAAAGGATCAAAAAAATTAGAGCTTGTTAGAGAGAAATATGAGTGAATTACGAAATCGCTTCGGAGTCCTAGGCAGCTGCCTAGGAGATTTGGCCTGA
Source organism: Humulus lupulus (assembly GCF_963169125.1). NCBI lineage: Eukaryota > Viridiplantae > Streptophyta > Magnoliopsida > Rosales > Cannabaceae > Humulus > Humulus lupulus. The sequence goes on from NC_084795.1 coordinate 287,526,494, forward strand.
AAGTTCAATTTTTTTGTTTGGTTGAACTAGGACCCCAATTCATGGTCAATAATAGCCCTATATAATATTATTGAGATGGGAAAAGGTTCAAAAAAATTAGAGCTTGTTAGAGAGAAATATGAGTGAATTACGAAATCGCTTCGGAGCCCTAGGCAGCTGCCTAGGAGATTTGGCCTGAAAGGTCAATTTTTTTGTTTGGTTGAATTAGGACCCCAATTCATGGTCAATAACAGCCCTATATAATATTATTGAGATGGGAAAAGGTTCAAAAAAATTAGAGCTTTTTAGAGAGAAATATGAGTGAATTACGAAATCGCTTCGGAGCCCTAGGCAGCTGCCTAGGAGATTTGGCCTGAAAGGTCAATTTTTTTGTTTGGTTGAATTAGGACCCCAATTCATGGTCAATAACAGCCCTATATAATATTATTGAGATGGGAAAAGGATCAAAAAAATTAGAGCTTGTTAGAGAGAAATATGAGTGAATTACGAAATCGCTTCGGAGTCCTAGGCAGCTGCCTAGGAGATTTGGCCTGAAAGTTCAATTTTTTTGTTTGGTTGAACTAGGACCCCAATTCATGGTCAATAATAGCCCTATATAATATTATTGAGATGGGAAAAGGTTCAAAAAAATTAGAGCTTGTTAGAGAGAAATATGAGTGAATTACGAAATCGCTTCGGAGCCCTAGGCAGCTGCCTAGGAGATTTGGCCTGAAAGGTCAATTTTTTTGTTTGGTTGAATTAGGACCCCAATTCATGGTCAATAACAGCCCTATATAATATTATTGAGATGGGAAAAGGTTCAAAAAAATTAGAGCTTTTTAGAGAGAAATATGAGTGAATTACGAAATCGCTTCGGAGCCCTAGGCAGCTGCCTAGGAGATTTGGCCTGAAAGGTCAATTTTTTTGTTTGGTTGAACTAGGACCCCAATTCATGGTCAATAATAGCCCTATATAATATTATTGAGATGGGAAAAGGTTCAAAAAAATTAGAGCTTGTTAGAGAGAAATATGAGTGAATTACGAAATCGCTTCGGAGCCCTAGGCAGCTGCCTAGGAGATTTGGCCTGAAAGGTCAATTTTTTTGTTTGGTTGAATTAGGACCCCAATTCATGGTCAATAACAGCCCTATATAATATTATTGAGATGGGAAAAGGTTCAAAAAAATTAGAGCTTTTTAGAGAGAAATATGAGTGAATTACGAAATCGCTTCGGAGCCCTAGGCAGCTGCCTAGGAGATTTGGCCTGAAAGTTCAATTTTTTTGTTTGGTTGAATTAGGACCCCAATTCATGGTCAATAATAGCCCTATATAATATTATTGAGATGGGAAAAGGTTCAAAAAAATTAGAGCTTGTTAGAGAGAAATATGAGTGAATTACGAAATCGCTCCTAAGCCCTAGGCAGCGGCCTAGGAGATTTGGCCTGAAAGGTCAATTTTTTTGTTTGGTTGAATTAGGACCCCAATTCATGGTCAATAACAGCCCTATATAATATTATTGAGATGGGAAAAGGATCAAAAAAATTAGAGCTTGTTAGAGAGAAATATGAGTGAATTACGAAATCGCTTCGGAGTCCTAGGCAGCTGCCTAGGAGATTTGGCCTGAAAGTTCAATTTTTTTGTTTGGTTGAACTAGGACCCCAATTCATGGTCAATAATAGCCCTATATAATATTATTGAGATGGGAAAAGGTTCAAAAAAATTAGAGCTTGTTAGAGAGAAATATGAGTGAATTACGAAATCGCTTCGGAGCCCTAGGCAGCTGCCTAGGAGATTTGGCCTGAAAGGTCAATTTTTTTGTTTGGTTGAATTAGGACCCCAATTCATGGTCAATAACAGCCCTATATAATATTATTGAGATGGGAAAAGGTTCAAAAAAATTAGAGCTTTTTAGAGAGAAATATGAGTGAATTACGAAATCGCTTCGGAGCCCTAGGCAGCTGCCTAGGAGATTTGGCCTGAAAGGTCAATTTTTTTGTTTGGTTGAATTTGGACCCCAATTCATGGTCAATAACAGCCCTATATAATATTATTGAGATGGGAAAAGAATCAAAAAATTTAGAGCATGTTAGAGAGAAATATGAGTGAATTACGAGATCGCTTCGGAGCCCTAGGCAGCTGCCTAGGAGATTTGGCCTGAAAGGTCAATTTTTTTGTTTGGTTGAAATAGGACCCCAATTCATGGTCAATAACAGCCCTATATAATATTATTGAGATGGGAAAAGGTTCAAAAAAATTAGAGCTTTTTAGGGAGAAATATGAGTGAATTACGAAATCGCTTCGGAGCCCTAGGCAGCTGCCTAGGAGATTTGGCCTGAAAGGTCAATTTTTTTGTTTGGTTGAATTAGGACCCCAATTCATGGTCAATAACAGCCCTATATAATATTATTGAGATGGGAAAAGGTTCAAAAAAATTAGAGCTTTTTAGAGAGAAATATGAGTGAATTACGAGATCGCTTCGGAGCCCTAGGCAGCTGCCTAGGAGATTTTCCCTGAAAGGTCAATTTTTTTGTTTGGTTGAATTAGGACCCCAATTCATGGTCAATAATAGCCCTATATAATATTATTGAGATGGGAAAAGGTTCAAAAAAATTAGAGCTTGTTAGAGAGAAATATGAGTGAATTACGAAATCGCTTCGGAGCCCTAGGCAGCTGCCTCGGAGATTTGGCCTGAAAGGTCAATTTTTTTGTTTGGTTGAATTAGGACCCCAATTCATGGTGAATAACAGCCCTATATAATATTATTGAGATGGGAAAAGGATCAAAAAAATTAGAGCTTGTTAGAGAGAAATATGAGTGAATTACGAGATCGCTTCGGAGCCCTAGGCAGCTGCCTAGGAGATTTGGCCTGAAAGGTCAATTTTTTTGTTTGGTTGAAATAGGACCCCAATTCATGGTCAATAACAGCCCTATATAATATTATTGAGATGGGAAAAGGTTCAAAAAAATTAGAGCTTTTTAGGGAGAAATATGAGTGAATTACGAAATCGCTTCGGAGCCCTAGGCAGCTGCCTAGGAGATTTGGCCTGAAAGGTCAATTTTTTTGTTTGGTTGAATTAGGACCCCAATTCATGGTCAATAACAGCCCTATATAATATTATTGAGATGGGAAAAGGTTCAAAAAAATTAGAGCTTTTTAGAGAGAAATATGAGTGAATTACGAAATCGCTTCGGAGCCCTTGGCAGCTGCCTAGGAGATTTTCCCTGAAAGGTCAATTTTTTTGTTTGGTTGAATTAGGACCCCAATTCATGGTCAATAATAGCCCTATATAATATTATTGAGATGGGAAAAGGTTCAAAAAAATTAGAGCTTGTTAGAGAGAAATATGAGTGAATTACGAAATCGCTTCGGAGCCCTAGGTAGCTGCCTAGGAGATTTGGCCTGAAAGGTCAATTTTTTTGTTTGGTTGAATTTGGACCCCAATTCATGGTCAATAACAGCCCTATATAATATTATTGAGATGGGAAAAGAATCAAAAAATTTAGAGCTTGTTAGAGAGAAATATGAGTGAATTACGAGATCGCTTCGGAGCCCTAGGCAGCTGCCTAGGAGATTTGGCCTGAAAGGTCAATTTTTTTGTTTGGTTGAAATAGGACCCCAATTCATGGTCAATAACAGCCCTATATAATATTATTGAGATGGGAAAAGGTTCAAAAAAATTAGAGCTTTTTAGGGAGAAATATGAGTGAATTACGAAATCGCTTCGGAGCCCTAGGCAGCTGCCTAGGAGATTTGGCCTGAAAGGTCAATTTTTTTGTTTGGTTGAATTAGGACCCCAATTCATGGTCAATAACAGCCCTATATAATATTATTGAGATGGGAAAAGGTTCAAAAAAATTAGAGCTTTTTAGAGAGAAATATGAGTGAATTACGAAATCGCTTCGGAGCCCTTGGCAGCTGCCTAGGAGATTTTCCCTGAAAGGTCAATTTTTTTGTTTGGTTGAATTAGGACCCCAATTCATGGTCAATAATAGCCCTATATAATATTATTGAGATGGGAAAAGGTTCAAAAAAATTAGAGCTTGTTAGAGAGAAATATGAGTGAATTACGAAATCGCTTCGGAGCCCTAGGCAGCTGCCTAGGAGATTTTCCCTGAAAGGTCAATTTTTTTGTTTGGTTGAATTAGGACCCCAATTCATGGTCAATAATAGCCCTATATAATATTATTGAGATGGGAAAAGGTTCAAAAAAATTAGAGCTTGTTAGAGAGAAATATGAGTGAATTACGAAATCGCTTCGGAGCCCTAGGCAGCTGCCTCGGAGATTTGGCCTGAAAGGTCAATTTTTTTGTTTGGTTGAATTAGGACCCCAATTCATGGTGAATAACAGCCCTATATAATATTATTGAGATGGGAAAAGGATCAAAAAAATTAGAGCTTGTTAGAGAGAAATATGAGTGAATTACGAAATCGCTTCGGAGCCCTAGGCAGCTGCCTAGGAGATTTGGCCTGAAAGGTCAATTTTTTTGTTTGGTTGAATTAGGACCCCAATTCATGGTCAATAACAGCCCTATATAATATTATTGAGATGGGAAAAGGATCAAAAAAATTAGAGCTTTTTAGAGAGAAATATGAGTGAATTACGAAATATCTTCGGAGCCCTAGGCAGCTGCCTTGGAGATTTGGCCTGAAAGGTCAATTTTTTGTTTGGTTGAATTAGGACCCCAATTCATGGTCAATAACAGCCCTATATAATATTATTGAGATGGGAAAAGGTTCAAAAAAATTAGAGCTTGTTAGAGAGAAATATGAGTGAATTACGAAATCGCTTCGGAGCCCTAGGCAGCTGCCTAGGAGATTTGGCCTGAAAGGTCAATTTTTTTGTTTGGTTGAATTAGGACCCCAATTCATGGTCAATAACAGCCCTATATAATATTATTGAGATGGGAAAAGGATCAAAAAAATTATAGCTTTTTAGAGAGAAATATGAGTGAATTACGAAATATCTTCGGAGCCCTAGGCAGCTGCCTTGAAGATTTGGCCTGAAAGGTCAATTTTTTTGTTTGGTTGAATTAGGACCCCAATTCATGGTCAATAACAGCCCTATATAATATTATTGAGATGGGAAAAGGTTCAAAAAAATTAGAGCTTTTTAGAGAGAAATATGAGTGAATTACGAAATCGCTTCGGAGCCCTAGGCAGCTGCCTAGGAGATTTGGCCTGAAAGGTCAATTTTTTTGTTTGGTTGAATTTGGACCCCAATTCATGGTCAATAACAGCCCTATATAATATTATTGAGATGGGAAAAGAATCAAAAAATTTAGAGCTTGTTAGAGAGAAATATGAGTGAATTACGAGATCGCTTCGGAGCCCTAGGCAGCTGCCTAGGAGATTTGGCCTGAAAGGTCAATTTTTTTGTTTGGTTGAAATAGGACCCCAATTCATGGTCAATAACAGCCCTATATAATATTATTGAGATGGGAAAAGGTTCAAAAAAATTAGAGCTTTTTAGGGAGAAATATGAGTGAATTACGAAATCGCTTCGGAGCCCTAGGCAGCTGCCTAGGAGATTTGGCCTGAAAGGTCAATTTTTTTGTTTGGTTGAATTAGGACCCCAATTCATGGTCAATAACAGCCCTATATAATATTATTGAGATGGGAAAAGGTTCAAAAAAATTAGAGCTTTTTAGAGAGAAATATGAGTGAATTACGAAATCGCTTCGGAGCCCTTGGCAGCTGCCTAGGAGATTTTCCCTGAAAGGTCAATTTTTTTGTTTGGTTGAATTAGGACCCCAATTCATGGTCAATAATAGCCCTATATAATATTATTGAGATGGGAAAAGGTTCAAAAAAATTAGAGCTTGTTAGAGAGAAATATGAGTGAATTACGAAATCGCTTCGGAGCCCTAGGCAGCTGCCTAGGAGATTTTCCCTGAAAGGTCAATTTTTTTGTTTGGTTGAATTAGGACCCCAATTCATGGTCAATAATAGCCCTATATAATATTATTGAGATGGGAAAAGGTTCAAAAAAATTAGAGCTTGTTAGAGAGAAATATGAGTGAATTACGAAATCGCTTCGGAGCCCTAGGCAGCTGCCTCGGAGATTTGGCCTGAAAGGTCAATTTTTTTGTTTGGTTGAATTAGGACCCCAATTCATGGTGAATAACAGCCCTATATAATATTATTGAGATGGGAAAAGGATCAAAAAAATTAGAGCTTGTTAGAGAGAAATATGAGTGAATTACGAAATCGCTTCGGAGCCCTAGGCAGCTGCCTAGGAGATTTGGCCTGAAAGGTCAATTTTTTTGTTTGGTTGAATTAGGACCCCAATTCATGGTCAATAACAGCCCTATATAATATTATTGAGATGGGAAAAGGATCAAAAAAATTAGAGCTTTTTAGAGAGAAATATGAGTGAATTACGAAATATCTTCGGAGCCCTAGGCAGCTGCCTTGGAGATTTGGCCTGAAAGGTCAATTTTTTGTTTGGTTGAATTAGGACCCCAATTCATGGTCAATAACAGCCCTATATAATATTATTGAGATGGGAAAAGGTTCAAAAAAATTAGAGCTTGTTAGAGAGAAATATGAGTGAATTACGAAATCGCTTCGGAGCCCTAGGCAGCTGCCTAGGAGATTTGGCCTGAAAGGTCAATTTTTTTGTTTGGTTGAATTAGGACCCCAATTCATGGTCAATAACAGCCCTATATAATATTATTGAGATGGGAAAAGGATCAAAAAAATTATAGCTTTTTAGAGAGAAATATGAGTGAATTACGAAATATCTTCGGAGCCCTAGGCAGCTGCCTTGAAGATTTGGCCTGAAAGGTCAATTTTTTTGTTTGGTTGAATTAGGACCCCAATTCATGGTCAATAACAGCCCTATATAATATTATTGAGATGGGAAAAGGTTCAAAAAAATTAGAGCTTTTTAGAGAGAAATATGAGTGAATTACGAAATCGCTTCGGAGCCCTAGGCAGCTGCCTAGGAGATTTGGCCTGAAAGGTCAATTTTTTTGTTTGGTTGAATTTGGACCCCAATTCATGGTCAATAACAGCCCTATATAATATTATTGAGATGGGAAAAGAATCAAAAAATTTAGAGCTTGTTAGAGAGAAATATGAGTGAATTACGAGATCGCTTCGGAGCCCTAGGCAGCTGCCTAGGAGATTTGGCCTGAAAGGTCAATTTTTTTGTTTGGTTGAAATAGGACCCCAATTCATGGTCAATAACAGCCCTATATAATATTATTGAGATGGGAAAAGGTTCAAAAAAATTAGAGCTTTTTAGGGAGAAATATGAGTGAATTACGAAATCGCTTCGGAGCCCTAGGCAGCTGCCTAGGAGATTTGGCCTGAAAGGTCAATTTTTTTGTTTGGTTGAATTAGGACCCCAATTCATGGTCAATAACAGCCCTATATAATATTATTGAGATGGGAAAAGGTTCAAAAAAATTAGAGCTTTTTAGAGAGAAATATGAGTGAATTACGAGATCGCTTCGGAGCCCTAGGCAGCTGCCTAGGAGATTTTCCCTGAAAGGTCAATTTTTTTGTTTGGTTGAATTAGGACCCCAATTCATGGTCAATAATAGCCCTATATAATATTATTGAGATGGGAAAAGGTTCAAAAAAATTAGAGCTTGTTAGAGAGAAATATGAGTGAATTACGAAATCGCTTCGGAGCCCTAGGCAGCTGCCTCGGAGATTTGGCCTGAAAGGTCAATTTTTTTGTTTGGTTGAATTAGGACCCCAATTCATGGTGAATAACAGCCCTATATAATATTATTGAGATGGGAAAAGGATCAAAAAAATTAGAGCTTGTTAGAGAGAAATATGAGTGAATTACGAAATCGCTTCGGAGCCCTAGGCAGCTGCCTAGGAGATTTGGCCTGAAAGGTCAATTTTTTTGTTTGGTTGAATTAGGACCCCAATTCATGGTCAATAACAGCCCTATATAATATTATTGAGATGGGAAAAGGATCAAAAAAATTAGAGCTTGTTAGAGAGAAATATGAGTGAATTACGAGATCACTTCGGAGCCCTAGGCAGCTGCCTAGGAGATTTGGCCTGAAAGGTCAATTTTTTTGTTTGGTTGAATTAGGACCCCAATTCATGGTCAATAACAGCCCTATATAATATTATTGAGATGGGAAAAGGTTCAAAAAAATTAGAGCTTTTTAGAGAGAAATATGAGTGAATTACGAAATCGCTTCGGATCCCTAGGCAGCTGCCTAGGAGATTTGGCCTGAAAGGTCAATTTTTTTGTTTGGTTGAATTAGGACCTCAATTCATGGCCAACAATAGCCCTATACAATATTATTGAGATGGGAAAAGGTTCAAAAAAATTAGAGCTTGTTAGAGAGAAATATGAGTGAATTACGAAATCGCATCGGAGCCCTAGGCAGCTGCCTAGGAGATTTGGCCTGAAAGGTCAATTTTTTTGTTTGGTTGAACTAGGACCCCAATTCATGGTCAATAATAGCCCTATATAATATTATTGAGATGGGAAAAGGTTCAAAAAAATTAGAGCTTGTTAGAGAGAAATATGAGTGAATTACGAAATCGCTTCGGAGCCCTAGGCAGCTGCCTCGGAGATTTGGCCTGAAAGGTCAATTTTTTTGTTTGGTTGAATTAGGACACCAATTCATGGTGAATAACAGCCCTATATAATATTATTGAGATGGGAAAAGGATCAAAAAAATTAGAGCTTGTTAGAGAGAAATATGAGTGAATTACGAGATCACTTCGGAGCCCTAGGCAGCTGCCTAGGAGATTTGGCCTGAAAGGTCAATTTTTTTGTTTGGTTGAATTAGGACCCCAATTCATGGTCAATAACAGCCCTATATAATATTATTGAGATGGGAAAAGGTTCAAAAAAATTAGAGCTTTTTAGGGAGAAATATGAGTGAATTACGAAATCGCTTCGGAGCCCTAGTCAGCTGCCTAGGAGATTTTCCCTGAAAGGTCAATTTTTTTGTTTGGTTGAATTAGGACCCCAATTCATGGTCAATAATAGCCCTATATAATATTATTGAGATGGGAAAAGGATCAAAAAAATTAGAGCTTGTTAGGGAGAAATATGAGTGAATTACGAAATCGCTTCGGAGCCCTAGGCAGCTGCCTCGGAGATTTGGCCTGAAAGGTCAATTTTTTTGTTTGGTTGAATTAGGACCCCAATTCATGGTGAATAACAGCCCTATATAATATTATTGAGATGGGAAAAGGATCAAAAAAATTAGAGCTTGTTAGAGAGAAATATGAGTGAATTACGAGATCACTTCGGAGCCCTAGGCAGCTGCCTAGGAGATTTGGCCTGAAAGGTCAATTTTTTTGTTTGGTTGAATTAGGACCCCAATTCATGGTCAATAACAGCCCTATATAATATTATTGAGATGGGAAAAGGTTCAAAAAAATTAGAGCTTTTTAGAGAGAAATATGAGTGAATTACGAAATCGCTTCGGATCCCTAGGCAGCTGCCTAGGAGATTTGGCCTGAAAGGTCAATTTTTTTGTTTGGTTGAATTAGGACCTCAATTCATGGCCAACAATAGCCCTATACAATATTATTGATATGGGAAAAGGTTCAAAAAAATTAGAGCTTGTTAGAGAGAAATATGAGTGAATTACGAAATCGCATCGGAGCCCTAGGCAGCTGCCTAGGAGATTTGGCCTGAAAGGTCAATTTTTTTGTTTGGTTGAACTAGGACCCCAATTCATGGTCAATAATAGCCCTATATAATATTATTGAGATGGGAAAAGGTTCAAAAAAATTAGAGCTTGTTAGAGAGAAATATGAGTGAATTACGAAATCGCTTCAGAGCCCTAGGCAGCTGCCTAGGAGATTTGGCCTGAAAGGTCAATTTTTTTGTTTGGTTGAATTTGGACCCCAATTCATGGTCAATAACAGCCCTATATAATATTAATGAGATGGGAAAAGGATCAAAGAATTTAGAGCTTGTTAGAGAGAAATATGAGTGAATTACGAGATCGCTTCGGAGCCCTAGGCAGCTGCCTAGGAGATTTGGCCTGAAAGGTCAATTTTTTTGTTTGGTTGAAATAGGACCCCAATTCATGGTCAATAACAGCCCTATATAATATTATTGAGATGGGAAAAGGTTCAAAAAAATTAGAGCTTTTTAGGGAGAAATATGAGTGAATTACGAAATCGCTTCGGAGCCCTAGGCAGCTGCCTAGGAGATTTTCCCTGAAAGGTCAATTTTTTTGTTTGGTTGAATTAAGACCCCAATTCATATTCAATAACAGCCCTATATAATATTATTGAGACGGGAAAAGGATAAAAAAAATTAGAGCTTGTTAGAGAGAAATATGAGTGAATTACGAGATCGCTTCGGAGCCCTAGGGAGCTGCCTAGGAGATTTGGCCTGAAAGGTCAATTTTTTTGTTTGGTTGAATTACGAGATCGCTTCAGAGCCCTAGGCAGCTGCCTAGGAGATTTGGCCTGAAAGGTCAATTTTTTTGTTTGGTTGAATTAGGACCCCAATTCATGGTCAATAACAGCCCTATATAATATTATTGAGATGGGAAAAGGATCAAAAAAATTAGAGCTTTTTAGAGAGAAATATGAGTGAATTACGAAATCGCTTCGGAGCCCTAGGCAGCTGCCTAGGAGATTTGGCCTGAAAGGACAATTTTTTTGTTTGGTTGAATTAGGACCCCAATTCATGGTCAATAACAGCCCTATATAATATTATTGAGATGGGAAAAGGTTCAAAAAAATTAGAACTTGTTAGAGAGAAATATGAGTGAATTACGAGATCGCTTCGGAGCCCTAGGCACCTGCCTAGGAGATTTGGCCTGAAAGGTCAATTTTTTTGTTTGGTTGAATTAGGACCCCAATTCATGGTCATTAACTGCCCTATATAATATAATTGAGATGGGAAAAGGTTCAAAAAAATTAGAGCTTGTTAGAGATATATATGAGTGAATTACGAAATATCTTCGGAGCCCTAGGCAGCTGCCTTGGAGATTTGGCCTGAAAGGTCAATTTTTTTGTTTGGTTGAATTAGGACCCCAATTCATGGTCAATAACAGCCCTATATAATATTATTGAGATGGGAAAAGGATCAAAAAAATTAGAGCTTGTTAGAGAGAAATATGAGTGAATTACGAGATCGCTTCGGAGCCCTAGGCAGCTGCCTAGGAGATTTGGCCTGAAAGGTCAATTTTTTTGTTTGGTTGAATTAGGACCCCAATTCATGGTCAATAATAGCCCTATATAATATTATTGAGATGGGAAAAGGTTCAAAAAAATTAGAGCTTGTTAGAGAGAAATATGAGTGAATTACGAAATCGCTCCTAAGCCCTAGGCAGCGGCCTAGGAGATTTGGCCTGAAAGGTCAATTTTTTTGTTTGGTTGAATTAGGACCCCAATTCATGGTCAATAACAGACCTATATAATATTATTGAGATGGGAAAAGGATCAAAAAAATTAGAGCTTGTTAGAGAGAAATATGAGTGAATTACGAGATCGCTTCGGAGCCCTAGGCAGCTGCCTAGGAGATTTGGCCTGAAAGGTCAATTTTTTTGTTTGGTTGAATTAGGACCCCAATTCATGGTCAATAATAGCCCTATATAATATTATTGAGATGGGAAAAGGTTCAAAAAAATTAGAGCTTGTTAGAGAGAAATATGAGTGAATTACGAAATCGCTCCTAAGCCCTAGGCAGCGGCCTAGGAGATTTGGCCTGAAAGGTCAATTTTTTTGTTTGGTTGAATTAGGACCCCAATTCATGGTCAATAACAGCCCTATATAATATTATTGAGATGGGAAAAGGATCAAAAAAATTAGAGCTTGTTAGAGAGAAATATGAGTGAATTACGAAATCGCTTCGGAGTCCTAGGCAGCTGCCTAGGAGATTTGGCCTGAAAGTTCAATTTTTTTGTTTGGTTGAACTAGGACCCCAATTCATGGTCAATAATAGCCCTATATAATATTATTGAGATGGGAAAAGGTTCAAAAAAATTAGAGCTTGTTAGAGAGAAATATGAGTGAATTACGAAATCGCTTCGGAGCCCTAGGCAGCTGCCTAGGAGATTTGGCCTGAAAGGTCAATTTTTTTGTTTGTTTGAATTAGGACCCCAATTCATGGTCAATAACAGCCCTATATAATATTATTGAGATGGGAAAAGGTTCAAAAAAATTAGAGCTTTTTAGAGAGAAATATGAGTGAATTACGAAATCGCTTCGGAGCCCTAGGCAACTGCCTAGGAGATTTGGCCTGAAAGGTCAATTTTTTTGTTTGGTTGAATTTGGACCCCAATTCATGGTCAATAACAGCCCTATATAATATTATTGAGATGGGAAAAGAATCAAAAAATTTAGAGCTTGTTAGAGAGAAATATGAGTGAATTACGAGATCGCTTCGGAGCCCTAGGCAGCTGCCTAGGAGATTTGGCCTGAAAGGTCAATTTTTTTGTTTGGTTGAAATAGGACCCCAATTCATGGTCAATAACAGCCCTATATAATATTATTGAGATGGGAAAAGGTTCAAAAAAATTAGAGCTTTTTAGGGAGAAATATGAGTGAATTACGAAATCGCTTCGGAGCCCTAGGCAGCTGCCTAGGAGATTTTCCCTGAAAGGTCAATTTTTTTGTTTGGTTGAATTAGGACCCCAATTCATGGTCAATAATAGCCCTATATAATATTATAGAGATGGGAAAAGGTTCAAAAAAATTAGAGCTTGTTAGAGAGAAATATGAGTGAATTACGAAATCGCTTCGGAGCCCTAGGCAGCTGCCTCGGAGATTTGGCCTGAAAGGTCAATTTTTTTGTTTGGCTGAATTAGGACCCCAATTCATGGTGAATAACAGCCCTATATAATATTATTGAGATGGGAAAAGGATCAAAAAAATTAGAGCTTGTTAGAGAGAAATATGAGTGAATTACGAGATCACTTCGGAGCCCTAGGCAGCTGCCTAGGAGATTTGGCCTGAAAGGTCAATTTTTTTGTTTGGTTGAATTAGGACCCCAATTCATGGTCAATAACAGCCCTATATAATATTATTGAGATGGGAAAAGGTTCAAAAAAATTAGAGCTTGTTAGAGATATATATGAGTGAATTACGAAATATCTTCGGAGCCCTAGGCAGCTGCCTTGGAGATTTGGCCTGAAAGGTCAATTTTTTTGTTTGGTTGAATTAGGACCCCAATTCATGGTCAATAACAGCCCTATATAATATTATTGAGATGGGAAAAGGATCAAAAAAATTAGAGCTTGTTAGAGAGAAATATGAGTGAATTACGAGATCGCTTCGGAGCCCTAGGCAGCTGCCTAGGAGATTTGGCCTGAAAGGTCAATTTTTTTGTTTGGTTGAATTAGGACCCCAATTCATGGTCAATAATAGCCCTATATAATATTATTGAGATGGGAAAAGGTTCAAAAAAATTAGAGCTTGTTAGAGAGAAATATGAGTGAATTACGAAATCGCTCCTAAGCCCTAGGCAGCGGCCTAGGAGATTTGGCCTGAAAGGTCAATTTTTTTGTTTGGTTGAATTAGGACCCCAATTCATGGTCAATAACAGACCTATATAATATTATTGAGATGGGAAAAGGATCAAAAAAATTAGAGCTTGTTAGAGAGAAATATGAGTGAATTACGAGATCGCTTCGGAGCCCTAGGCAGCTGCCTAGGAGATTTGGCCTGAAAGGTCAATTTTTTTGTTTGGTTGAATTAGGACCCCAATTCATGGTCAATAATAGCCCTATATAATATTATTGAGATGGGAAAAGGTTCAAAAAAATTAGAGCTTGTTAGAGAGAAATATGAGTGAATTACGAAATCGCTCCTAAGCCCTAGGCAGCGGCCTAGGAGATTTGGCCTGAAAGGTCAATTTTTTTGTTTGGTTGAATTAGGACCCCAATTCATGGTCAATAACAGCCCTATATAATATTATTGAGATGGGAAAAGGATCAAAAAAATTAGAGCTTGTTAGAGAGAAATATGAGTGAATTACGAAATCGCTTCGGAGTCCTAGGCAGCTGCCTAGGAGATTTGGCCTGAAAGTTCAATTTTTTTGTTTGGTTGAACTAGGACCCCAATTCATGGTCAATAATAGCCCTATATAATATTATTGAGATGGGAAAAGGTTCAAAAAAATTAGAGCTTGTTAGAGAGAAATATGAGTGAATTACGAAATCGCTTCGGAGCCCTAGGCAGCTGCCTAGGAGATTTGGCCTGAAAGGTCAATTTTTTTGTTTGTTTGAATTAGGACCCCAATTCATGGTCAATAACAGCCCTATATAATATTATTGAGATGGGAAAAGGTTCAAAAAAATTAGAGCTTTTTAGAGAGAAATATGAGTGAATTACGAAATCGCTTCGGAGCCCTAGGCAACTGCCTAGGAGATTTGGCCTGAAAGGTCAATTTTTTTGTTTGGTTGAATTTGGACCCCAATTCATGGTCAATAACAGCCCTATATAATATTATTGAGATGGGAAAAGAATCAAAAAATTTAGAGCTTGTTAGAGAGAAATATGAGTGAATTACGAGATCGCTTCGGAGCCCTAGGCAGCTGCCTAGGAGATTTGGCCTGAAAGGTCAATTTTTTTGTTTGGTTGAAATAGGACCCCAATTCATGGTCAATAACAGCCCTATATAATATTATTGAGATGGGAAAAGGTTCAAAAAAATTAGAGCTTTTTAGGGAGAAATATGAGTGAATTACGAAATCGCTTCGGAGCCCTAGGCAGCTGCCTAGGAGATTTTCCCTGAAAGGTCAATTTTTTTGTTTGGTTGAATTAGGACCCCAATTCATGGTCAATAATAGCCCTATATAATATTATAGAGATGGGAAAAGGTTCAAAAAAATTAGAGCTTGTTAGAGAGAAATATGAGTGAATTACGAAATCGCTTCGGAGCCCTAGGCAGCTGCCTCGGAGATTTGGCCTGAAAGGTCAATTTTTTTGTTTGGCTGAATTAGGACCCCAATTCATGGTGAATAACAGCCCTATATAATATTATTGAGATGGGAAAAGGATCAAAAAAATTAGAGCTTGTTAGAGAGAAATATGAGTGAATTACGAGATCACTTCGGAGCCCTAGGCAGCTGCCTAGGAGATTTGGCCTGAAAGGTCAATTTTTTTGTTTGGTTGAATTAGGACCCCAATTCATGGTCAATAACAGCCCTATATAATATTATTGAGATGGGAAAAGGTTCAAAAAAATTAGAGCTTTTTAGGGAGAAATATGAGTGAATTACGAAATCGCTTCGGAGCCCTAGTCAGCTGCCTAGGAGATTTTCCCTGAAAGGTCAATTTTTTTGTTTGGTTGAATTAGGACCCCAATTCATGGTCAATAACAGCCCTATATAATATTATTGAGATGGGAAAAGGTTCAAAAAAATTAGAGCTTTTTAGAGAGAAATATGAGTGAATTACGAAATCGCTTCGGAGCCCTAGGCAACTGCCTAGGAGATTTGGCCTGAAAGGTCAATTTTTTTGTTTGGTTGAATTTGGACCCCAATTCATGGTCAATAAAAGCCCTATATAATATTATTGAGATGGGAAAAGAATCAAAAAATTTAGAGCTTGTTAGAGAGAAATATGAGTGAATTACGAGATCGCTTCGGAGCCCTAGGCAGCAGCCTAGGAGATTTGGCCTGAAAGGTCAATTTTTTTGTTTGGTTGAAATAGGACCCCAATTCATGGTCAATAACAGCCCTATATAATATTATTGAGATGGGAAAAGGTTCAAAAAAATTAGAGCTTTTTAGGGAGAAATATGAGTGAATTACGAAATCGCTTCGGAGCCCTAGGCAGCTGCCTAGGAGATTTTCCCTGAAAGGTCAATTTTTTTGTTTGGTTGAATTAGGACCCCAATTCATGGTCAATAATAGCCCTATATAATATTATAGAGATGGGAAAAGGTTCAAAAAAATTAGAGCTTGTTAGAGAGAAATATGAGTGAATTACGAAATCGCTTCGGAGCCCTAGGCAGCTGCCTCGGAGATTTGGCCTGAAAGGTCAATTTTTTTGTTTGGCTGAATTAGGACCCCAATTCATGGTGAATAACAGCCCTATATAATATTATTGAGATGGGAAAAGGATCAAAAAAATTAGAGCTTGTTAGAGAGAAATATGAGTGAATTACGAGATCACTTCGGAGCCCTAGGCAGCTGCCTAGGAGATTTGGCCTGAAAGGTCAATTTTTTTGTTTGGTTGAATTAGGACCCCAATTCATGGTCAATAACAGCCCTATATAATATTATTGAGATGGGAAAAGGTTCAAAAAAATTAGAGCTTTTTAGGGAGAAATATGAGTGAATTACGAAATCGCTTCGGAGCCCTAGTCAGCTGCCTAGGAGATTTTCCCTGAAAGGTCAATTTTTTTGTTTGGTTGAATTAGGACCCCAATTCATGGTCAATAATAGCCCTATATAATATTATTGAGATGGGAAAAGGATCAAAAAAATTAGAGCTTGTTAGAGAGAAATATGAGTGAATTACGAAATCGCTTCGGAGCCCTAGGCAGCTGCCTCGGAGATTTGGCCTGAAAGGTCAATTTTTTTGTTTGGTTGAATTAGGACCCCAATTCATGGTGAATAACAGCCCTATATAATATTATTGAGATGGGAAAAGGATCAAAAAAATTAGAGCTTGTTAGAGAGAAATATGAGTGAATTACGAGATCACTTCGGAGCCCTAGGCAGCTGCCTAGGAGATTTGGCCTGAAAGGTCAATTTTTTTGTTTGGTTGAATTAGGACCCCAATTCATGGTCAATAACAGCCCTATATAATATTATTGAGATGGGAAAAGGTTCAAAAAAATTAGAGCTTTTTAGAGAGAAATATGAGTGAATTACGAAATCGCTTCGGATCCCTAGGCAGCTGCCTAGGAGATTTGGCCTGAAAGGTCAATTTTTTTGTTTGGTTGAATTAGGACCTCAATTCATGGCCAACAATAGCCCTATACAATATTATTGAGATGGGAAAAGGTTCAAAAAAATTAGAGCTTGTTAGAGAGAAATATGAGTGAATTACGAAATCGCATCGGAGCCCTAGGCAGCTGCCTAGGAGATTTGGCCTGAAAGGTCAATTTTTTTGTTTGGTTGAACTAGGACCCCAATTCATGGTCAATAATAGCCCTATATAATATTATTGAGATGGGAAAAGGTTCAAAAAAATTAGAGCTTGTTAGAGAGAAATATGAGTGAATTACGAAATCGCTTCAGAGCCCTAGGCAGCTGCCTAGGAGATTTGGCCTGAAAGGTCAATTTTTTTGTTTGGTTGAATTTGGACCCCAATTCATGGTCAATAACAGCCCTATATAATATTAATGAGATGGGAAAAGGATCAAAGAATTTAGAGCTTGTTAGAGAGAAATATGAGTGAATTACGAGATCGCTTCGGAGCCCTAGGCAGCTGCCTAGGAGATTTGGCCTGAAAGGTCAATTTTTTTGTTTGGTTGAAATAGGACCCCAATTCATGGTCAATAACAGCCCTATATAATATTATTGAGATGGGAAAAGGTTCAAAAAAATTAGAGCTTTTTAGGGAGAAATATGAGTGAATTACGAAATCGCTTCGGAGCCCTAGGCAGCTGCCTAGGAGATTTTCCCTGAAAGGTCAATTTTTTTGTTTGGTTGAATTAAGACCCCAATTCATATTCAATAACAGCCCTATATAATATTATTGAGACGGGAAAAGGATAAAAAAAATTAGAGCTTGTTAGAGAGAAATATGAGTGAATTACGAGATCGCTTCGGAGCCCTAGGGAGCTGCCTAGGAGATTTGGCCTGAAAGGTCAATTTTTTTGTTTGGTTGAATTACGAGATCGCTTCAGAGCCCTAGGCAGCTGCCTAGGAGATTTGGCCTGAAAGGTCAATTTTTTTGTTTGGTTGAATTAGGACCCCAATTCATGGTCAATAACAGCCCTATATAATATTATTGAGATGGGAAAAGGATCAAAAAAATTAGAGCTTTTTAGAGAGAAATATGAGTGAATTACGAAATCGCTTCGGAGCCCTAGGCAGCTGCCTAGGAGATTTGGCCTGAAAGGACAATTTTTTTGTTTGGTTGAATTAGGACCCCAATTCATGGTCAATAACTGCCCTATATAATATTATTGAGATGGGAAAAGGTTCAAAAAAATTAGAACTTGTTAGAGAGAAATATGAGTGAATTACGAGATCGCTTCGGAGCCCTAGGCACCTGCCTAGGAGATTTGGCCTGAAAGGTCAATTTTTTTGTTTGGTTGAATTAGGACCCCAATTCATGGTCATTAACAGCCCTATATAATATAATTGAGATGGGAAAAGGTTCAAAAAAATTAGAGCTTGTTAGAGATATATATGAGTGAATTACGAAATATCTTCGGAGCCCTAGGCAGCTGCCTTGGAGATTTGGCCTGAAAGGTCAATTTTTTTGTTTGGTTGAATTAGGACCCCAATTCATGGTCAATAACAGCCCTATATAATATTATTGAGATGGGAAAAGGATCAAAAAAATTAGAGCTTGTTAGAGAGAAATATGAGTGAATTACGAGATCGCTTCGGAGCCCTAGGCAGCTGCCTAGGAGATTTGGCCTGAAAGGTCAATTTTTTTGTTTGGTTGAAATAGGACCCCAATTCATGGTCAATAACAGCCCTATATAATATTATTGAGATGGGAAAAGGTTCAAAAAAATTAGAGCTTTTTAGGGAGAAATATGAGTGAATTACGAAATCGCTTCGGAGCCCTAGGCAGCTGCCTAGGAGATTTTCCCTGAAAGGTCAATTTTTTTGTTTGGTTGAATTAAGACCCCAATTCATATTCAATAACAGCCCTATATAATATTATTGAGACGGGAAAAGGATAAAAAAAATTAGAGCTTGTTAGAGAGAAATATGAGTGAATTACGAGATCGCTTCGGAGCCCTAGGGAGCTGCCTAGGAGATTTGGCCTGAAAGGTCAATTTTTTTGTTTGGTTGAATTACGAGATCGCTTCAGAGCCCTAGGCAGCTGCCTAGGAGATTTGGCCTGAAAGGTCAATTTTTTTGTTTGGTTGAATTAGGACCCCAATTCATGGTCAATAACAGCCCTATATAATATTATTGAGATGGGAAAAGGATCAAAAAAATTAGAGCTTTTTAGAGAGAAATATGAGTGAATTACGAAATCGCTTCGGAGCCCTAGGCAGCTGCCTAGGAGATTTGGCCTGAAAGGACAATTTTTTTGTTTGGTTGAATTAGGACCCCAATTCATGGTCAATAACAGCCCTATATAATATTATTGAGATGGGAAAAGGTTCAAAAAAATTAGAACTTGTTAGAGAGAAATATGAGTGAATTACGAGATCGCTTCGGAGCCCTAGGCACCTGCCTAGGAGATTTGGCCTGAAAGGTCAATTTTTTTGTTTGGTTGAATTAGGACCCCAATTCATGGT
Organism: Humulus lupulus; assembly: GCF_963169125.1. Classification (NCBI taxonomy): domain Eukaryota; kingdom Viridiplantae; phylum Streptophyta; class Magnoliopsida; order Rosales; family Cannabaceae; genus Humulus; species Humulus lupulus. The sequence goes on from NC_084795.1 coordinate 287,545,815, forward strand.
CATTAACAGCCCTATATAATATAATTGAGATGGGAAAAGGTTCAAAAAAATTAGAGCTTGTTAGAGATATATATGAGTGAATTATGAAATATCTTCGGAGCCCTAGGCAGCTGCCTTGGAGATTTGGCCTGAAAGGTCAATTTTTTTGTTTGGTTGAATTAGGACCCCAATTCATGGTCAATAACAGCCCTATATAATATTATTGAGATGGGAAAAGGATCAAAAAAATTAGAGCTTGTTAGAGAGAAATATGAGTGAATTACGAGATCGCTTCGGAGCCCTAGGCAGCTGCCTAGGAGATTTGGCCTGAAAGGTCAATTTTTTTGTTTGGTTGAAATAGGACCCCAATTCATGGTCAATAACAGCCCTATATAATATTATTGAGATGGGAAAAGGTTCAAAAAAATTAGAGCTTTTTAGGGAGAAATATGAGTGAATTACGAAATCGCTTCGGAGCCCTAGGCAGCTGCCTAGGAGATTTTCCCTGAAAGGTCAATTTTTTTGTTTGGTTGAATTAAGACCCCAATTCATATTCAATAACAGCCCTATATAATATTATTGAGACGGGAAAAGGATAAAAAAAATTAGAGCTTGTTAGAGAGAAATATGAGTGAATTACGAGATCGCTTCGGAGCCCTAGGGAGCTGCCTAGGAGATTTGGCCTGAAAGGTCAATTTTTTTGTTTGGTTGAATTACGAGATCGCTTCAGAGCCCTAGGCAGCTGCCTAGGAGATTTGGCCTGAAAGGTCAATTTTTTTGTTTGGTTGAATTAGGACCCCAATTCATGGTCAATAACAGCCCTATATAATATTATTGAGATGGGAAAAGGATCAAAGAATTTAGAGCTTGTTAGAGAGAAATATGAGTGAATTACGAGATCGCTTCGGAGCCCTAGGCAGCTGCCTAGGAGATTTGGCCTGAAAGGTCAATTTTTTTGTTTGGTTGAAATAGGACCCCAATTCATGGTCAATAACAGCCCTATATAATATTATTGAGATGGGAAAAGGTTCAAAAAAATTAGAGCTTTTTAGGGAGAAATATGAGTGAATTACGAAATCGCTTCGGAGCCCTAGGCAGCTGCCTAGGAGATTTTCCCTGAAAGGTCAATTTTTTTGTTTGGTTGAATTAAGACCCCAATTCATATTCAATAACAGCCCTATATAATATTATTGAGACGGGAAAAGGATAAAAAAAATTAGAGCTTGTTAGAGAGAAATATGAGTGAATTACGAGATCGCTTCGGAGCCCTAGGGAGCTGCCTAGGAGATTTGGCCTGAAAGGTCAATTTTTTTGTTTGGTTGAATTACGAGATCGCTTCAGAGCCCTAGGCAGCTGCCTAGGAGATTTGGCCTGAAAGGTCAATTTTTTTGTTTGGTTGAATTAGGACCCCAATTCATGGTCAATAACAGCCCTATATAATATTATTGAGATGGGAAAAGGATCAAAAAAATTAGAGCTTTTTAGAGAGAAATATGAGTGAATTACGAAATCGCTTCGGAGCCCTAGGCAGCTGCCTAGGAGATTTGGCCTGAAAGGACAATTTTTTTGTTTGGTTGAATTAGGACCCCAATTCATGGTCAATAACAGCCCTATATAATATTATTGAGATGGGAAAAGGTTCAAAAAAATTAGAACTTGTTAGAGAGAAATATGAGTGAATTACGAGATCGCTTCGGAGCCCTAGGCACCTGCCTAGGAGATTTGGCCTGAAAGGTCAATTTTTTTGTTTGGTTGAATTAGGACCCCAATTCATGGTCATTAACAGCCCTATATAATATAATTGAGATGGGAAAAGGTTCAAAAAAATTAGAGCTTGTTAGAGATATATATGAGTGAATTATGAAATATCTTCGGAGCCCTAGGCAGCTGCCTTGGAGATTTGGCCTGAAAGGTCAATTTTTTTGTTTGGTTGAATTAGGACCCCAATTCATGGTCAATAACAGCCCTATATAATATTATTGAGATGGGAAAAGGATCAAAAAAATTAGAGCTTGTTAGAGAGAAATATGAGTGAATTACGAGATCGCTTCGGAGCCCTAGGCAGCTGCCTAGGAGATTTGGCCTGAAAGGTCAATTTTTTTGTTTGGTTGAAATAGGACCCCAATTCATGGTCAATAACAGCCCTATATAATATTATTGAGATGGGAAAAGGTTCAAAAAAATTAGAGCTTTTTAGGGAGAAATATGAGTGAATTACGAAATCGCTTCGGAGCCCTAGGCAGCTGCCTAGGAGATTTTCCCTGAAAGGTCAATTTTTTTGTTTGGTTGAATTAAGACCCCAATTCATATTCAATAACAGCCCTATATAATATTATTGAGACGGGAAAAGGATAAAAAAAATTAGAGCTTGTTAGAGAGAAATATGAGTGAATTACGAGATCGCTTCGGAGCCCTAGGGAGCTGCCTAGGAGATTTGGCCTGAAAGGTCAATTTTTTTGTTTGGTTGAATTACGAGATCGCTTCAGAGCCCTAGGCAGCTGCCTAGGAGATTTGGCCTGAAAGGTCAATTTTTTTGTTTGGTTGAATTAGGACCCCAATTCATGGTCAATAACAGCCCTATATAATATTATTGAGATGGGAAAAGGATCAAAGAATTTAGAGCTTGTTAGAGAGAAATATGAGTGAATTACGAGATCGCTTCGGAGCCCTAGGCAGCTGCCTAGGAGATTTGGCCTGAAAGGTCAATTTTTTTGTTTGGTTGAAATAGGACCCCAATTCATGGTCAATAACAGCCCTATATAATATTATTGAGATGGGAAAAGGTTCAAAAAAATTAGAGCTTTTTAGGGAGAAATATGAGTGAATTACGAAATCGCTTCGGAGCCCTAGGCAGCTGCCTAGGAGATTTTCCCTGAAAGGTCAATTTTTTTGTTTGGTTGAATTAAGACCCCAATTCATATTCAATAACAGCCCTATATAATATTATTGAGACGGGAAAAGGATAAAAAAAATTAGAGCTTGTTAGAGAGAAATATGAGTGAATTACGAGATCGCTTCGGAGCCCTAGGGAGCTGCCTAGGAGATTTGGCCTGAAAGGTCAATTTTTTTGTTTGGTTGAATTACGAGATCGCTTCAGAGCCCTAGGCAGCTGCCTAGGAGATTTGGCCTGAAAGGTCAATTTTTTTGTTTGGTTGAATTAGGACCCCAATTCATGGTCAATAACAGCCCTATATAATATTATTGAGATGGGAAAAGGATCAAAAAAATTAGAGCTTTTTAGAGAGAAATATGAGTGAATTACGAAATCGCTTCGGAGCCCTAGGCAGCTGCCTAGGAGATTTGGCCTGAAAGGACAATTTTTTTGTTTGGTTGAATTAGGACCCCAATTCATGGTCAATAACTGCCCTATATAATATTATTGAGATGGGAAAAGGTTCAAAAAAATTAGAACTTGTTAGAGAGAAATATGAGTGAATTACGAGATCGCTTCGGAGCCCTAGGCACCTGCCTAGGAGATTTGGCCTGAAAGGTCAATTTTTTTGTTTGGTTGAATTAGGACCCCAATTCATGGTCATTAACAGCCCTATATAATATAATTGAGATGGGAAAAGGTTCAAAAAAATTAGAGCTTGTTAGAGATATATATGAGTGAATTACGAAATATCTTCGGAGCCCTAGGCAGCTGCCTTGGAGATTTGGCCTGAAAGGTCAATTTTTTTGTTTGGTTGAATTAGGACCCCAATTCATGGTCAATAACAGCCCTATATAATATTATTGAGATGGGAAAAGGATCAAAAAAATTAGAGCTTGTTAGAGAGAAATATGAGTGAATTACGAGATCGCTTCGGAGCCCTAGGCAGCTGCCTAGGAGATTTGGCCTGAAAGGTCAATTTTTTTGTTTGGTTGAAATAGGACCCCAATTCATGGTCAATAACAGCCCTATATAATATTATTGAGATGGGAAAAGGTTCAAAAAAATTAGAGCTTTTTAGGGAGAAATATGAGTGAATTACGAAATCGCTTCGGAGCCCTAGGCAGCTGCCTAGGAGATTTTCCCTGAAAGGTCAATTTTTTTGTTTGGTTGAATTAAGACCCCAATTCATATTCAATAACAGCCCTATATAATATTATTGAGACGGGAAAAGGATAAAAAAAATTAGAGCTTGTTAGAGAGAAATATGAGTGAATTACGAGATCGCTTCGGAGCCCTAGGGAGCTGCCTAGGAGATTTGGCCTGAAAGGTCAATTTTTTTGTTTGGTTGAATTACGAGATCGCTTCAGAGCCCTAGGCAGCTGCCTAGGAGATTTGGCCTGAAAGGTCAATTTTTTTGTTTGGTTGAATTAGGACCCCAATTCATGGTCAATAACAGCCCTATATAATATTATTGAGATGGGAAAAGGATCAAAAAAATTAGAGCTTTTTAGAGAGAAATATGAGTGAATTACGAAATCGCTTCGGAGCCCTAGGCAGCTGCCTAGGAGATTTGGCCTGAAAGGACAATTTTTTTGTTTGGTTGAATTAGGACCCCAATTCATGGTCAATAACAGCCCTATATAATATTATTGAGATGGGAAAAGGTTCAAAAAAATTAGAACTTGTTAGAGAGAAATATGAGTGAATTACGAGATCGCTTCGGAGCCCTAGGCACCTGCCTAGGAGATTTGGCCTGAAAGGTCAATTTTTTTGTTTGGTTGAATTAGGACCCCAATTCATGGTCATTAACAGCCCTATATAATATAATTGAGATGGGAAAAGGTTCAAAAAAATTAGAGCTTGTTAGAGATATATATGAGTGAATTATGAAATATCTTCGGAGCCCTAGGCAGCTGCCTTGGAGATTTGGCCTGAAAGGTCAATTTTTTTGTTTGGTTGAATTAGGACCCCAATTCATGGTCAATAACAGCCCTATATAATATTATTGAGATGGGAAAAGGATCAAAAAAATTAGAGCTTGTTAGAGAGAAATATGAGTGAATTACGAGATCGCTTCGGAGCCCTAGGCAGCTGCCTAGGAGATTTGGCCTGAAAGGTCAATTTTTTTGTTTGGTTGAATTAGGACCCCAATTCATGGTCAATAATAGCCCTATATAATATTATTGAGATGGGAAAAGGTTCAAAAAAATTAGAGCTTGTTAGAGAGAAATATGAGTGAATTACGAAATCGCTCCTAAGCCCTAGGCAGCGGCCTAGGAGATTTGGCCTGAAAGGTCAATTTTTTTGTTTGGTTGAATTAGGACCCCAATTCATGGTCAATAACAGCCCTATATAATATTATTGAGATGGGAAAAGGATCAAAAAAATTAGAGCTTGTTAGAGAGAAATATGAGTGAATTACGAAATCGCTTCGGAGTCCTAGGCAGCTGCCTAGGAGATTTGGCCTGAAAGTTCAATTTTTTTGTTTGGTTGAACTAGGACCCCAATTCATGGTCAATAATAGCCCTATATAATATTATTGAGATGGGAAAAGGTTCAAAAAAATTAGAGCTTGTTAGAGAGAAATATGAGTGAATTACGAAATCGCTTCGGAGCCCTAGGCAGCTGCCTAGGAGATTTGGCCTGAAAGGTCAATTTTTTTGTTTGTTTGAATTAGGACCCCAATTCATGGTCAATAACAGCCCTATATAATATTATTGAGATGGGAAAAGGTTCAAAAAAATTAGAGCTTTTTAGAGAGAAATATGAGTGAATTACGAAATCGCTTCGGAGCCCTAGGCAACTGCCTAGGAGATTTGGCCTGAAAGGTCAATTTTTTTGTTTGGTTGAATTTGGACCCCAATTCATGGTCAATAACAGCCCTATATAATATTATTGAGATGGGAAAAGAATCAAAAAATTTAGAGCTTGTTAGAGAGAAATATGAGTGAATTACGAGATCGCTTCGGAGCCCTAGGCAGCTGCCTAGGAGATTTGGCCTGAAAGGTCAATTTTTTTGTTTGGTTGAATTAGGACCCCAATTCATGGTCAATAATAGCCCTATATAATATTATTGAGATGGGAAAAGGTTCAAAAAAATTAGAGCTTGTTAGAGAGAAATATGAGTGAATTACGAAATCGCTCCTAAGCCCTAGGCAGCGGCCTAGGAGATTTGGCCTGAAAGGTCAATTTTTTTGTTTGGTTGAATTAGGACCCCAATTCATGGTCAATAACAGACCTATATAATATTATTGAGATGGGAAAAGGATCAAAAAAATTAGAGCTTGTTAGAGAGAAATATGAGTGAATTACGAGATCGCTTCGGAGCCCTAGGCAGCTGCCTAGGAGATTTGGCCTGAAAGGTCAATTTTTTTGTTTGGTTGAATTAGGACCCCAATTCATGGTCAATAATAGCCCTATATAATATTATTGAGATGGGAAAAGGTTCAAAAAAATTAGAGCTTGTTAGAGAGAAATATGAGTGAATTACGAAATCGCTCCTAAGCCCTAGGCAGCGGCCTAGGAGATTTGGCCTGAAAGGTCAATTTTTTTGTTTGGTTGAATTAGGACCCCAATTCATGGTCAATAACAGCCCTATATAATATTATTGAGATGGGAAAAGGATCAAAAAAATTAGAGCTTGTTAGAGAGAAATATGAGTGAATTACGAAATCGCTTCGGAGTCCTAGGCAGCTGCCTAGGAGATTTGGCCTGAAAGTTCAATTTTTTTGTTTGGTTGAACTAGGACCCCAATTCATGGTCAATAATAGCCCTATATAATATTATTGAGATGGGAAAAGGTTCAAAAAAATTAGAGCTTGTTAGAGAGAAATATGAGTGAATTACGAAATCGCTTCGGAGCCCTAGGCAGCTGCCTAGGAGATTTGGCCTGAAAGGTCAATTTTTTTGTTTGTTTGAATTAGGACCCCAATTCATGGTCAATAACAGCCCTATATAATATTATTGAGATGGGAAAAGGTTCAAAAAAATTAGAGCTTTTTAGAGAGAAATATGAGTGAATTACGAAATCGCTTCGGAGCCCTAGGCAACTGCCTAGGAGATTTGGCCTGAAAGGTCAATTTTTTTGTTTGGTTGAATTTGGACCCCAATTCATGGTCAATAACAGCCCTATATAATATTATTGAGATGGGAAAAGAATCAAAAAATTTAGAGCTTGTTAGAGAGAAATATGAGTGAATTACGAGATCGCTTCGGAGCCCTAGGCAGCTGCCTAGGAGATTTGGCCTGAAAGGTCAATTTTTTTGTTTGGTTGAAATAGGACCCCAATTCATGGTCAATAACAGCCCTATATAATATTATTGAGATGGGAAAAGGTTCAAAAAAATTAGAGCTTTTTAGGGAGAAATATGAGTGAATTACGAAATCGTTTCGGAGCCCTAGGCAGCTGCCTAGGAGATTTTCCCTGAAAGGTCAATTTTTTTGTTTGGTTGAATTAGGACCCCAATTCATGGTCAATAATAGCCCTATATAATATTATAGAGATGGGAAAAGGTTCAAAAAAATTAGAGCTTGTTAGAGAGAAATATGAGTGAATTACGAAATCGCTTCGGAGCCCTAGGCAGCTGCCTCGGAGATTTGGCCTGAAAGGTCAATTTTTTTGTTTGGCTGAATTAGGACCCCAATTCATGGTGAATAACAGCCCTATATAATATTATTGAGATGGGAAAAGGATCAAAAAAATTAGAGCTTGTTAGAGAGAAATATGAGTGAATTACGAGATCACTTCGGAGCCCTAGGCAGCTGCCTAGGAGATTTGGCCTGAAAGGTCAATTTTTTTGTTTGGTTGAATTAGGACCCCAATTCATGGTCAATAACAGCCCTATATAATATTATTGAGATGGGAAAAGGATCAAAAAAATTAGAGCTTGTTAGAGAGAAATATGAGTGAATTACGAAATCGCTTCGGAGTCCTAGGCAGCTGCCTAGGAGATTTGGCCTGAAAGTTCAATTTTTTTGTTTGGTTGAACTAGGACCCCAATTCATGGTCAATAATAGCCCTATATAATATTATTGAGATGGGAAAAGGTTCAAAAAAATTAGAGCTTGTTAGAGAGAAATATGAGTGAATTACGAAATCGCTTCGGGGCCCTAGGCAGCTGCCTAGGAGATTTGGCCTGAAAGGTCAATTTTTTTGTTTGTTTGAATTAGGACCCCAATTCATGGTCAATAACAGCCCTATATAATATTATTGAGATGGGAAAAGGTTCAAAAAAATTAGAGCTTTTTAGAGAGAAATATGAGTGAATTACGAAATCGCTTCGGAGCCCTAGGCAACTGCCTAGGAGATTTGGCCTGAAAGGTCAATTTTTTTGTTTGGTTGAATTTGGACCCCAATTCATGGTCAATAACAGCCCTATATAATATTATTGAGATGGGAAAAGAATCAAAAAATTTAGAGCTTGTTAGAGAGAAATATGAGTGAATTACGAGATCGCTTCGGAGCCCTAGGCAGCTGCCTAGGAGATTTGGCCTGAAAGGTCAATTTTTTTGTTTGGTTGAAATAGGACCCCAATTCATGGTCAATAACAGCCCTATATAATATTATTGAGATGGGAAAAGGTTCAAAAAAATTAGAGCTTTTTAGGGAGAAATATGAGTGAATTACGAAATCGCTTCGGAGCCCTAGGCAGCTGCCTAGGAGATTTTCCCTGAAAGGTCAATTTTTTTGTTTGGTTGAATTAGGACCCCAATTCATGGTCAATAATAGCCCTATATAATATTATAGAGATGGGAAAAGGTTCAAAAAAATTAGAGCTTGTTAGAGAGAAATATGAGTGAATTACGAAATCGCTTCGGAGCCCTAGGCAGCTGCCTCGGAGATTTGGCCTGAAAGGTCAATTTTTTTGTTTGGCTGAATTAGGACCCCAATTCATGGTGAATAACAGCCCTATATAATATTATTGAGATGGGAAAAGGATCAAAAAAATTAGAGCTTGTTAGAGAGAAATATGAGTGAATTACGAGATCACTTCGGAGCCCTAGGCAGCTGCCTAGGAGATTTGGCCTGAAAGGTCAATTTTTTTGTTTGGTTGAATTAGGACCCCAATTCATGGTCAATAACAGCCCTATATAATATTATTGAGATGGGAAAAGGTTCAAAAAAATTAGAGCTTTTTAGGGAGAAATATGAGTGAATTACGAAATCGCTTCGGAGCCCTAGTCAGCTGCCTAGGAGATTTTCCCTGAAAGGTCAATTTTTTTGTTTGGTTGAATTAGGACCCCAATTCATGGTCAATAATAGCCCTATATAATATTATTGAGATGGGAAAAGGATCAAAAAAATTAGAGCTTGTTAGAGAGAAATATGAGTGAATTACGAAATCGCTTCGGAGCCCTAGGCAGCTGCCTCGGAGATTTGGCCTGAAAGGTCAATTTTTTTGTTTGGTTGAATTAGGACCCCAATTCATGGTGAATAACAGCCCTATATAATATTATTGAGATGGGAAAAGGATCAAAAAAATTAGAGCTTGTTAGAGAGAAATATGAGTGAATTACGTGATCACTTCGGAGCCCTAGGCAGCTGCCTAGGAGATTTGGCCTGAAAGGTCAATTTTTTTGTTTGGTTGAATTAGGACCCCAATTCATGGTCAATAACAGCCCTATATAATATTATTGAGATGGGAAAAGGTTCAAAAAAATTAGAGCTTTTTAGAGAGAAATATGAGTGAATTACGAAATCGCTTCGGATCCCTAGGCAGCTGCCTAGGAGATTTGGCCTGAAAGGTCAATTTTTTTGTTTGGTTGAATTAGGACCTCAATTCATGGCCAACAATAGCCCTATACAATATTATTGAGATGGGAAAAGGTTCAAAAAAATTAGAGCTTGTTAGAGAGAAATATGAGTGAATTACGAAATCGCATCGGAGCCCTAGGCAGCTGCCTAGGAGATTTGGCCTGAAAGGTCAATTTTTTTGTTTGGTTGAACTAGGACCCCAATTCATGGTCAATAACAGACCTATATAATATTATTGAGATGGGAAAAGGATCAAAAAAATTAGAGCTTGTTAGAGAGAAATATGAGTGAATTACGAGATCGCTTCGGAGCCCTAGGCAGCTGCCTAGGAGATTTGGCCTGAAAGGTCAATTTTTTTGTTTGGTTGAATTAGGACCCCAATTCATGGTCAATAATAGCCCTATATAATATTATTGAGATGGGAAAAGGTTCAAAAAAATTAGAGCTTGTTAGAGAGAAATATGAGTGAATTACGAAATCGCTCCTAAGCCCTAGGCAGCGGCCTAGGAGATTTGGCCTGAAAGGTCAATTTTTTTGTTTGGTTGAATTAGGACCCCAATTCATGGTCAATAACAGCCCTATATAATATTATTGAGATGGGAAAAGGATCAAAAAAATTAGAGCTTGTTAGAGAGAAATATGAGTGAATTACGAAATCGCTTCGGAGTCCTAGGCAGCTGCCTAGGAGATTTGGCCTGAAAGTTCAATTTTTTTGTTTGGTTGAACTAGGACCCCAATTCATGGTCAATAATAGCCCTATATAATATTATTGAGATGGGAAAAGGTTCAAAAAAATTAGAGCTTGTTAGAGAGAAATATGAGTGAATTACGAAATCGCTTCGGAGCCCTAGGCAGCTGCCTAGGAGATTTGGCCTGAAAGGTCAATTTTTTTGTTTGTTTGAATTAGGACCCCAATTCATGGTCAATAACAGCCCTATATAATATTATTGAGATGGGAAAAGGTTCAAAAAAATTAGAGCTTTTTAGAGAGAAATATGAGTGAATTACGAAATCGCTTCGGAGCCCTAGGCAACTGCCTAGGAGATTTGGCCTGAAAGGTCAATTTTTTTGTTTGGTTGAATTAGGTCCCCAATTCATGGTCAATAACAGCCCTATATAATATTATTGAGATGGGAAAAGGATCAAAAAAATTAGAGCTTGTTAGAGAGAAATATGAGTGAATTACGAAATCGCTTCGGAGTCCTAGGCAGCTGCCTAGGAGATTTGGCCTGAAAGTTCAATTTTTTTGTTTGGTTGAACTAGGACCCCAATTCATGGTCAATAATAGCCCTATATAATATTATTGAGATGGGAAAAGGTTCAAAAAAATTAGAGCTTGTTAGAGAGAAATATGAGTGAATTACGAAATCGCTTCGGAGCCCTAGGCAGCTGCCTAGGAGATTTGGCCTGAAAGGTCAATTTTTTTGTTTGTTTGAATTAGGACCCCAATTCATGGTCAATAACAGCCCTATATAATATTATTGAGATGGGAAAAGGTTCAAAAAAATTAGAGCTTTTTAGAGAGAAATATGAGTGAATTACGAAATCGCTTCGGAGCCCTAGGCAACTGCCTAGGAGATTTGGCCTGAAAGGTCAATTTTTTTGTTTGGTTGAATTTGGACCCCAATTCATGGTCAATAACAGCCCTATATAATATTATTGAGATGGGAAAAGAATCAAAAAATTTAGAGCTTGTTAGAGAGAAATATGAGTGAATTACGAGATCGCTTCGGAGCCCTAGGCAGCTGCCTAGGAGATTTGGCCTGAAAGGTCAATTTTTTTGTTTGGTTGAAATAGGACCCCAATTCATGGTCAATAACAGCCCTATATAATATTATTGAGATGGGAAAAGGTTCAAAAAAATTAGAGCTTTTTAGGGAGAAATATGAGTGAATTACGAAATCGCTTCGGAGCCCTAGGCAGCTGCCTAGGAGATTTTCCCTGAAAGGTCAATTTTTTTGTTTGGTTGAATTAGGACCCCAATTCATGGTCAATAATAGCCCTATATAATATTATAGAGATGGGAAAAGGTTCAAAAAAATTAGAGCTTGTTAGAGAGAAATATGAGTGAATTACGAAATCGCTTCGGAGCCCTAGGCAGCTGCCTCGGAGATTTGGCCTGAAAGGTCAATTTTTTTGTTTGGCTGAATTAGGACCCCAATTCATGGTGAATAACAGCCCTATATAATATTATTGAGATGGGAAAAGGATCAAAAAAATTAGAGCTTGTTAGAGAGAAATATGAGTGAATTACGAGATCACTTCGGAGCCCTAGGCAGCTGCCTAGGAGATTTGGCCTGAAAGGTCAATTTTTTTGTTTGGTTGAATTAGGACCCCAATTCATGGTCAATAACAGCCCTATATAATATTATTGAGATGGGAAAAGGTTCAAAAAAATTAGAGCTTTTTAGGGAGAAATATGAGTGAATTACGAAATCGCTTCGGAGCCCTAGTCAGCTGCCTAGGAGATTTTCCCTGAAAGGTCAATTTTTTTGTTTGGTTGAATTAGGACCCCAATTCATGGTCAATAATAGCCCTATATAATATTATTGAGATGGGAAAAGGATCAAAAAAATTAGAGCTTGTTAGAGAGAAATATGAGTGAATTACGAAATCGCTTCGGAGCCCTAGGCAGCTGCCTCGGAGATTTGGCCTGAAAGGTCAATTTTTTTGTTTGGTTGAATTAGGACCCCAATTCATGGTGAATAACAGCCCTATATAATATTATTGAGATGGGAAAAGGATCAAAAAAATTAGAGCTTGTTAGAGAGAAATATGAGTGAATTACGAGATCACTTCGGAGCCCTAGGCAGCTGCCTAGGAGATTTGGCCTGAAAGGTCAATTTTTTTGTTTGGTTGAATTAGGACCCCAATTCATGGTCAATAACAGCCCTATATAATATTATTGAGATGGGAAAAGGTTCAAAAAAATTAGAGCTTTTTAGAGAGAAATATGAGTGAATTACGAAATCGCTTCGGATCCCTAGGCAGCTGCCTAGGAGATTTGGCCTGAAAGGTCAATTTTTTTGTTTGGTTGAATTAGGACCTCAATTCATGGCCAACAATAGCCCTATACAATATTATTGAGATGGGAAAAGGTTCAAAAAAATTAGAGCTTGTTAGAGAGAAATATGAGTGAATTACGAAATCGCATCGGAGCCCTAGGCAGCTGCCTAGGAGATTTGGCCTGAAAGGTCAATTTTTTTGTTTGGTTGAACTAGGACCCCAATTCATGGTCAATAATAGCCCTATATAATATTATTGAGATGGGAAAAGGTTCAAAAAAATTAGAGCTTGTTAGAGAGAAATATGAGTGAATTACGAAATCGCTTCAGAGCCCTAGGCAGCTGCCTAGGAGATTTGGCCTGAAAGGTCAATTTTTTTGTTTGGTTGAATTTGGACCCCAATTCATGGTCAATAACAGCCCTATATAATATTAATGAGATGGGAAAAGGATCAAAGAATTTAGAGCTTGTTAGAGAGAAATATGAGTGAATTACGAGATCGCTTCGGAGCCCTAGGCAGCTGCCTAGGAGATTTGGCCTGAAAGGTCAATTTTTTTGTTTGGTTGAAATAGGACCCCAATTCATGGTCAATAACAGCCCTATATAATATTATTGAGATGGGAAAAGGTTCAAAAAAATTAGAGCTTTTTAGGGAGAAATATGAGTGAATTACGAAATCGCTTCGGAGCCCTAGGCAGCTGCCTAGGAGATTTTCCCTGAAAGGTCAATTTTTTTGTTTGGTTGAATTAAGACCCCAATTCATATTCAATAACAGCCCTATATAATATTATTGAGACGGGAAAAGGATAAAAAAAATTAGAGCTTGTTAGAGAGAAATATGAGTGAATTACGAGATCGCTTCGGAGCCCTAGGGAGCTGCCTAGGAGATTTGGCCTGAAAGGTCAATTTTTTTGTTTGGTTGAATTACGAGATCGCTTCAGAGCCCTAGGCAGCTGCCTAGGAGATTTGGCCTGAAAGGTCAATTTTTTTGTTTGGTTGAATTAGGACCCCAATTCATGGTCAATAACAGCCCTATATAATATTATTGAGATGGGAAAAGGATCAAAAAAATTAGAGCTTTTTAGAGAGAAATATGAGTGAATTACGAAATCGCTTCGGAGCCCTAGGCAGCTGCCTAGGAGATTTGGCCTGAAAGGACAATTTTTTTGTTTGGTTGAATTAGGACCCCAATTCATGGTCAATAACAGCCCTATATAATATTATTGAGATGGGAAAAGGTTCAAAAAAATTAGAACTTGTTAGAGAGAAATATGAGTGAATTACGAGATCGCTTCGGAGCCCTAGGCACCTGCCTAGGAGATTTGGCCTGAAAGGTCAATTTTTTTGTTTGGTTGAATTAGGACCCCAATTCATGGTCATTAACAGCCCTATATAATATAATTGAGATGGGAAAAGGTTCAAAAAAATTAGAGCTTGTTAGAGATATATATGAGTGAATTACGAAATATCTTCGGAGCCCTAGGCAGCTGCCTTGGAGATTTGGCCTGAAAGGTCAATTTTTTTGTTTGGTTGAATTAGGACCCCAATTCATGGTCAATAACAGCCCTATATAATATTATTGAGATGGGAAAAGGATCAAAAAAATTAGAGCTTGTTAGAGAGAAATATGAGTGAATTACGAGATCGCTTCGGAGCCCTAGGCAGCTGCCTAGGAGATTTGGCCTGAAAGGTCAATTTTTTTGTTTGGTTGAATTAGGACCCCAATTCATGGTCAATAATAGCCCTATATAATATTATTGAGATGGGAAAAGGTTCAAAAAAATTAGAGCTTGTTAGAGAGAAATATGAGTGAATTACGAAATCGCTCCTAAGCCCTAGGCAGCGGCCTAGGAGATTTGGCCTGAAAGGTCAATTTTTTTGTTTGGTTGAATTAGGACCCCAATTCATGGTCAATAACAGACCTATATAATATTATTGAGATGGGAAAAGGATCAAAAAAATTAGAGCTTGTTAGAGAGAAATATGAGTGAATTACGAAATCGCTCCTAAGCCCTAGGCAGCGGCCTAGGAGATTTGGCCTGAAAGGTCAATTTTTTTGTTTGGTTGAATTAGGACCCCAATTCATGGTCAATAACAGCCCTATATAATATTATTGAGATGGGAAAAGGATCAAAAAAATTAGAGCTTGTTAGAGAGAAATATGAGTGAATTACGAAATCGCTTCGGATCCCTAGGCAGCTGCCTAGGAGATTTGGCCTGATAGGTCAATTTTTTTGTTTGGTTGAATTAGGACCTCAATTCATGGCCAACAATAGCCCTATACAATATTATTGAGATGGGAAAAGGTTCAAAAAAATTAGAGCTTGTTAGAGAGAAATATGAGTGAATTACGAAATCGCATCGGAGCCCTAGGCAGCTGCCTAGGAGATTTGGCCTGAAAGGTCAATTTTTTTGTTTGGTTGAACTAGGACCCCAATTCATGGTCAATAACAGACCTATATAATATTATTGAGATGGGAAAAGGATCAAAAAAATTAGAGCTTGTTAGAGAGAAATATGAGTGAATTACGAGATCGCTTCGGAGCCCTAGGCAGCTGCCTAGGAGATTTGGCCTGAAAGGTCAATTTTTTTGTTTGGTTGAATTAGGACCCCAATTCATGGTCAATAATAGCCCTATATAATATTATTGAGATGGGAAAAGGTTCAAAAAAATTAGAGCTTGTTAGAGAGAAATATGAGTGAATTACGAAATCGCTCCTAAGACCTAGGCAGCGGCCTAGGAGATTTGGCCTGAAAGGTCAATTTTTTTGTTTGGTTGAATTAGGACCCCAATTCATGGTCAATAACAGCCCTATATAATATTATTGAGATGGGAAAAGGATCAAAAAAATTAGAGCTTGTTAGAGAGAAATATGAGTGAATTACGAAATCGCTTCGGAGTCCTAGGCAGCTGCCTAGGAGATTTGGCCTGAAAGTTCAATTTTTTTGTTTGGTTGAACTAGGACCCCAATTCATGGTCAATAATAGCCCTATATAATATTATTGAGATGGGAAAAGGTTCAAAAAAATTAGAGCTTGTTAGAGAGAAATATGAGTGAATTACGAAATCGCTTCGGAGCCCTAGGCAGCTGCCTAGGAGATTTGGCCTGAAAGGTCAATTTTTTTGTTTGTTTGAATTAGGACCCCAATTCATGGTCAATAACAGCCCTATATAATATTATTGAGATGGGAAAAGGTTCAAAAAAATTAGAGCTTTTTAGAGAGAAATATGAGTGAATTACGAAATCGCTTCGGAGCCCTAGGCAACTGCCTAGGAGATTTGGCCTGAAAGGTCAATTTTTTTGTTTGGTTGAATTTGGACCCCAATTCATGGTCAATAACAGCCCTATATAATATTATTGAGATGGGAAAAGAATCAAAAAATTTAGAGCTTGTTAGAGAGAAATATGAGTGAATTACGAGATCGCTTCGGAGCCCTAGGCAGCTGCCTAGGAGATTTGGCCTGAAAGGTCAATTTTTTTGTTTGGTTGAAATAGGACCCCAATTCATGGTCAATAACAGCCCTATATAATATTATTGAGATGGGAAAAGGTTCAAAAAAATTAGAGCTTTTTAGGGAGAAATATGAGTGAATTACGAAATCGCTTCGGAGCCCTAGGCAGCTGCCTAGGAGATTTTCCCTGAAAGGTCAATTTTTTTGTTTGGTTGAATTAGGACCCCAATTCATGGTCAATAATAGCCCTATATAATATTATAGAGATGGGAAAAGGTTCAAAAAAATTAGAGCTTGTTAGAGAGAAATATGAGTGAATTACGAAATCGCTTCGGAGCCCTAGGCAGCTGCCTCGGAGATTTGGCCTGAAAGGTCAATTTTTTTGTTTGGCTGAATTAGGACCCCAATTCATGGTGAATAACAGCCCTATATAATATTATTGAGATGGGAAAAGGATCAAAAAAATTAGAGCTTGTTAGAGAGAAATATGAGTGAATTACGAGATCATTTCGGAGCCCTAGGCAGCTGCCTAGGAGATTTGGCCTGAAAGGTCAATTTTTTTGTTTGGTTGAATTAGGACCCCAATTCATGGTCAATAACAGCCCTATATAATATTATTGAGATGGGAAAAGGTTCAAAAAAATTAGAGCTTTTTAGAGAGAAATATGAGTGAATTACGAAATCGCTTCGGATCCCTAGGCAGCTGCCTAGGAGATTTGGCCTGAAAGGTCAATTTTTTTGTTTGGTTGAATTAGGACCTCAATTCATGGCCAATAATAGCCCTATACAATATTATTGAGATGGGAAAAGGTTCAAAAAAATTAGAGCTTGTTAGAGAGAAATATGAGTGAATTACGAGATCGCTTCGGAGCCCTAGGCAGCTGCCTAGGAGATTTGGCCTGAAAGGTCAATTTTTTTGTTTGGTTGAACTAGGACCCCAATTCATGGTCAATAATAGCCCTATATAATATTATTGAGATGGGAAAAGGTTCAAAAAAATTAGAGCTTGTTAGAGAGAAATATGAGTGAATTACGAAATCGCTTCAGAGCCCTAGGCAGCTGCCTAGGAGATTTGGCCTGAAAGGTCAATTTTTTTGTTTGGTTGAATTTGGACCCCAATTCATGGTCAATAACAGCCCTATATAATATTAATGAGATGGGAAAAGGATCAAAGAATTTAGAGCTTGTTAGAGAGAAATATGAGTGAATTACGAGATCGCTTCGGAGCCCTAGGCAGCTGCCTAGGAGATTTGGCCTGAAAGGTCAATTTTTTTGTTTGGTTGAAATAGGACCCCAATTCATGGTCAATAACAGCCCTATATAATATTATTGAGATGGGAAAAGGTTCAAAAAAATTAGAGCTTTTTAGGGAGAAATATGAGTGAATTACGAAATCGCTTCGGAGCCCTAGGCAGCTGCCTAGGAGATTTGGCCTGAAAGGTCAATTTTTTTGTTTGGTTGAATTAGGACCCCAATTCATGGTCAATAACAGCCCTATATAATATTATAGAGATGGGAAAAGGATCAAAAAAATTAGAGCTTGTTAGAGAGAAATATGAGTGAATTACGAGATCGCTTCGGAGCCCTAGGCAGCTGCCTAGGAGATTTGGCCTGAAAGGTCAATTTTTTTGTTTGGTTGAATTAGGACCCCAATTCATGGTCAATAACAGCCCTATATAATATTATTGAGATGGGAAAAGGTTCAAAAAAATTAGAGCTTTTTAGGGAGAAATATGAGTGAATTACGAAATCGCTTCGGAGCCCTAGTCAGCTGCCTAGGAGATTTTCCCTGAAAGGTCAATTTTTTTGTTTGGTTGAATTAGGACCCCAATTCATGGTCAATAATAGCCCTATATAATATTATTGAGATGGGAAAAGGATCAAAAAAATTAGAGCTTGTTAGAGAGAAATATGAGTGAATTACGAAATCGCTTCGGAGCCCTAGGCAGCTGCCTCGGAGATTTGGCCTGAAAGGTCAATTTTTTTGTTTGGTTGAACTAGGACCCCAATTCATGGTCAATAATAGCCCTATATAATATTATTGAGATGGGAAAAGGTTCAAAAAAATTAGAGCTTGTTAGAGAGAAATATGAGTGAATTACGAAATCGCTTCAGAGCCCTAGGCAGCTGCCTAGGAGATTTGGCCTGAAAGGTCAATTTTTTTTTTTGGTTGAATTAGGACCCCAATTCATGGTCAATAACAGCCCTATATAATATTATTGAGATGGGAAAAGGTTCAAAAAAATTAGAGCTTTTTAGAGAGAAATATGAGTGAATTACGAAATCGCTTCGGATCCCTAGGCAGCTGCCTAGGAGATTTGGCCTGAAAGGTCAATTTTTTTGTTTGGTTGAATTAGGACCTCAATTCATGGCCAATAATAGCCCTATACAATATTATTGAGATGGGAAAAGGTTCAAAAAAATTAGAGCTTGTTAGAGAGAAATATGAGTGAATTACGAGATCGCTTCGGAGCCCTAGGCAGCTGCCTAGGAGATTTGGCCTGAAAGGTCAATTTTTTTGTTTGGTTGAACTAGGACCCCAATTCATGGTCAATAATAGCCCTATATAATATTATTGAGATGGGAAAAGGTTCAAAAAAATTAGAGCTTGTTAGAGAGAAATATGAGTGAATTACGAAATCGCTTCAGAGCCCTAGGCAGCTGCCTAGGAGATTTGGCCTGAAAGGTCAATTTTTTTGTTTGGTTGAATTTGGACCCCAATTCATGGTCAATAACAGCCCTATATAATATTAATGAGATGGGAAAAGGATCAAAGAATTTAGAGCTTGTTAGAGAGAAATATGAGTGAATTACGAGATCGCTTCGGAGCCCTAGGCAGCTGCCTAGGAGATTTGGCCTGAAAGGTCAATTTTTTTGTTTGGTTGAAATAGGACCCCAATTCATGGTCAATAACAGCCCTATATAATATTATTGAGATGGGAAAAGGTTCAAAAAAATTAGAGCTTTTTAGGGAGAAATATGAGTGAATTACGAAATCGCTTCGGAGCCCTAGGCAGCTGCCTAGGAGATTTGGCCTGAAAGGTCAATTTTTTTGTTTGGTTGAATTAGGACCCCAATTCATGGTCAATAACAGCCCTATATAATATTATAGAGATGGGAAAAGGATCAAAAAAATTAGAGCTTGTTAGAGAGAAATATGAGTGAATTACGAGATCGCTTCGGAGCCCTAGGCAGCTGCCTAGGAGATTTGGCCTGAAAGGTCAATTTTTTTGTTTGGTTGAATTAGGACCCCAATTCATGGTCAATAACAGCCCTATATAATATTATTGAGATGGGAAAAGGTTCAAAAAAATTAGAGCTTTTTAGGGAGAAATATGAGTGAATTACGAAATCGCTTCGGAGCCCTAGTCAGCTGCCTAGGAGATTTTCCCTGAAAGGTCAATTTTTTTGTTTGGTTGAATTAGGACCCCAATTCATGGTCAATAATAGCCCTATATAATATTATTGAGATGGGAAAAGGATCAAAAAAATTAGAGCTTGTTAGAGAGAAATATGAGTGAATTACGAAATCGCTTCGGAGCCCTAGGCAGCTGCCTCGGAGATTTGGCCTGAAAGGTCAATTTTTTTGTTTGGTTGAACTAGGACCCCAATTCATGGTCAATAATAGCCCTATATAATATTATTGAGATGGGAAAAGGTTCAAAAAAATTAGAGCTTGTTAGAGAGAAATATGAGTGAATTACGAAATCGCTTCAGAGCCCTAGGCAGCTGCCTAGGAGATTTGGCCTGAAAGGTCAATTTTTTTTTTTGGTTGAATTAGGACCCCAATTCATGGTCAATAACAGCCCTATATAATATTATTGAGATGGGAAAAGGTTCAAAAAAATTAGAGCTTTTTAGAGAGAAATATGAGTGAATTACGAAATCGCTTCGGATCCCTAGGCAGCTGCCTAGGAGATTTGGCCTGAAAGGTCAATTTTTTTGTTTGGTTGAATTAGGACCTCAATTCATGGCCAATAATAGCCCTATACAATATTATTGAGATGGGAAAAGGTTCAAAAAAATTAGAGCTTGTTAGAGAGAAATATGAGTGAATTACGAGATCGCTTCGGAGCCCTAGGCAGCTGCCTAGGAGATTTGGCCTGAAAGGTCAATTTTTTTGTTTGGTTGAACTAGGACCCCAATTCATGGTCAATAATAGCCCTATATAATATTATTGAGATGGGAAAAGGTTCAAAAAAATTAGAGCTTGTTAGAGAGAAATATGAGTGAATTACGAAATCGCTTCAGAGCCCTAGGCAGCTGCCTAGGAGATTTGGCCTGAAAGGTCAATTTTTTTGTTTGGTTGAATTTGGACCCCAATTCATGGTCAATAACAGCCCTATATAATATTAATGAGATGGGAAAAGGATCAAAGAATTTAGAGCTTGTTAGAGAGAAATATGAGTGAATTACGAGATCGCTTCGGAGCCCTAGGCAGCTGCCTAGGAGATTTGGCCTGAAAGGTCAATTTTTTTGTTTGGTTGAAATAGGACCCCAATTCATGGTCAATAACAGCCCTATATAATATTATTGAGATGGGAAAAGGTTCAAAAAAATTAGAGCTTTTTAGGGAGAAATATGAGTGAATTACGAAATCGCTTCGGAGCCCTAGGCAGCTGCCTAGGAGATTTGGCCTGAAAGGTCAATTTTTTTGTTTGGTTGAATTAGGACCCCAATTCATGGTCAATAACAGCCCTATATAATATTATAGAGATGGGAAAAGGATCAAAAAAATTAGAGCTTGTTAGAGAGAAATATGAGTGAATTACGAGATCGCTTCGGAGCCCTAGGCAGCTGCCTAGGAGATTTGGCCTGAAAGGTCAATTTTTTTGTTTGGTTGAATTAGGACCCCAATTCATGGTCAATAACAGCCCTATATAATATTATTGAGATGGGAAAAGGTTCAAAAAAATTAGAGCTTTTTAGGGAGAAATATGAGTGAATTACGAAATCGCTTCGGAGCCCTAGTCAGCTGCCTAGGAGATTTTCCCTGAAAGGTCAATTTTTTTGTTTGGTTGAATTAGGACCCCAATTCATGGTCAATAATAGCCCTATATAATATTATTGAGATGGGAAAAGGATCAAAAAAATTAGAGCTTGTTAGAGAGAAATATGAGTGAATTACGAAATCGCTTCGGAGCCCTAGGCAGCTGCCTCGGAGATTTGGCCTGAAAGGTCAATTTTTTTGTTTGGTTGAACTAGGACCCCAATTCATGGTCAATAATAGCCCTATATAATATTATTGAGATGGGAAAAGGTTCAAAAAAATTAGAGCTTGTTAGAGAGAAATATGAGTGAATTACGAAATCGCTTCAGAGCCCTAGGCAGCTGCCTAGGAGATTTGGCCTGAAAGGTCAATTTTTTTGTTTGGTTGAATTTGGACCCCAATTCATGGTCAATAACAGCCCTATATAATATTAATGAGATGGGAAAAGGATCAAAGAATTTAGAGCTTGTTAGAGAGAAATATGAGTGAATTACGAGATCGCTTCGGAGCCCTAGGCAGCTGCCTAGGAGATTTGGCCTGAAAGGTCAATTTTTTTGTTTGGTTGAAATAGGACCCCAATTCATGGTCAATAACAGCCCTATATAATATTATTGAGATGGGAAAAGGTTCAAAAAAATTAGAGCTTTTTAGGGAGAAATATGAGTGAATTACGAAATCGCTTCGGAGCCCTAGGCAGCTGCCTAGGAGATTTGGCCTGAAAGGTCAATTTTTTTGTTTGGTTGAATTAGGACCCCAATTCATGGTCAATAACAGCCCTATATAATATTATAGAGATGGGAAAAGGATCAAAAAAATTAGAGCTTGTTAGAGAGAAATATGAGTGAATTACGAGATCGCTTCGGAGCCCTAGGCAGCTGCCTAGGAGATTTGGCCTGAAAGGTCAATTTTTTTGTTTGGTTGAATTAGGACCCCAATTCATGGTCAATAACAGCCCTATATAATATTATTGAGATGGGAAAAGGTTCAAAAAAATTAGAGCTTTTTAGGGAGAAATATGAGTGAATTACGAAATCGCTTCGGAGCCCTAGTCAGCTGCCTAGGAGATTTTCCCTGAAAGGTCAATTTTTTTGTTTGGTTGAATTAGGACCCCAATTCATGGTCAATAATAGCCCTATATAATATTATTGAGATGGGAAAAGGATCAAAAAAATTAGAGCTTGTTAGAGAGAAATATGAGTGAATTACGAAATCGCTTCGGAGCCCTAGGCAGCTGCCTCGGAGATTTGGCCTGAAAGGTCAATTTTTTTGTTTGGTTGAATTAGGACCCCAATTCATGGTGAATAACAGCCCTATATAATATTATTGAGATGGGAAAAGGATCAAAAAAATTAGAGCTTGTTAGAGAGAAATATGAGTGAATTACGAGATCACTTCGGAGCCCTAGGCAGCTGCCTAGGAGATTTGGCCTGAAAGGTCAATTTTTTTGTTTGGTTGAATTAGGACCCCAATTCATGGTCAATAACACCCCTATATAATATTATTGAGATGGGAAAAGGTTCAAAAAAATTAGAGCTTTTTAGAGAGAAATATGAGTGAATTACGAAATCGCTTCGGATCCCTAGGCAGCTGCCTAGGAGATTTGGCCTGAAAGGTCAATTTTTTTGTTTGGTTGAATTAGGACCTCAATTCATGGCCAACAATAGCCCTATACAATATTATTGAGATGGGAAAAGGTTCAAAAAAATTAGAGCTTGTTAGAGAGAAATATGAGTGAATTACGAAATCGCATCGGAGCCCTAGGCAGCTGCCTAGGAGATTTGGCCTGAAAGGTCAATTTTTTTGTTTGGTTGAACTAGGACCCCAATTCATGGTCAATAATAGCCCTATATAATATTATTGAGATGGGAAAAGGTTCAAAAAAATTAGAGCTTGTTAGAGAGAAATATGAGTGAATTACGAAATCGCTTCAGAGCCCTAGGCAGCTGCCTAGGAGATTTGGCCTGAAAGGTCAATTTTTTTGTTTGGTTGAATTTGGACCCCAATTCATGGTCAATAACAGCCCTATATAATATTAATGAGATGGGAAAAGGATCAAAGAATTTAGAGCTTGTTAGAGAGAAATATGAGTGAATTACGAGATCGCTTCGGAGCCCTAGGCAGCTGCCTAGGAGATTTGGCCTGAAAGGTCAATTTTTTTGTTTGGTTGAAATAGGACCCCAATTCATGGTCAATAACAGCCCTATATAATATTATTGAGATGGGAAAAGGTTCAAAAAAATTAGAGCTTTTTAGGGAGAAATATGAGTGAATTACGAAATCGCTTCGGAGCCCTAGGCAGCTGCCTAGGAGATTTTCCCTGAAAGGTCAATTTTTTTGTTTGGTTGAATTAAGACCCCAATTCATATTCAATAACAGCCCTATATAATATTATTGAGACGGGAAAAGGATAAAAAAAATTAGAGCTTGTTAGAGAGAAATATGAGTGAATTACGAGATCGCTTCGGAGCCCTAGGGAGCTGCCTAGGAGATTTGGCCTGAAAGGTCAATTTTTTTGTTTGGTTGAATTACGAGATCGCTTCAGAGCCCTAGGCAGCTGCCTAGGAGATTTGGCCTGAAAGGTCAATTTTTTGTTTGGTTGAATTAGGACCCCAATTCATGGTCAATAACAGCCCTATATAATATTATTGAGATGGGAAAAGGATCAAAAAAATTAGAGCTTTTTAGAGAGAAATATGAGTGAATTACGAAATCGCTTCGGAGCCCTAGGCAGCTGCCTAGGAGATTTGGCCTGAAAGGACAATTTTTTTGTTTGGTTGAATTAGGACCCCAATTCATGGTCAATAACAGCCCTATATAATATTATTGAGATGGGAAAAGGTTCAAAAAAATTAGAACTTGTTAGAGAGAAATATGAGTGAATTACGAGATCGCTTCGGAGCCCTAGGCACCTGCCTAGGAGATTTGGCCTGAAAGGTCAATTTTTTTGTTTGGTTGAATTAGGACCCCAATTCATGGTCATTAACAGCCCTATATAATATAATTGAGATGGGAAAAGGTTCAAAAAAATTAGAGCTTGTTAGAGATATATATGAGTGAATTACGAAATATCTTCGGAGCCCTAGGCAGCTGCCTTGGAGATTTGGCCTGAAAGGTCAATTTTTTTGTTTGGTTGAATTAGGACCCCAATTCATGGTCAATAACAGCCCTATATAATATTATTGAGATGGGAAAAGGATCAAAAAAATTAGAGCTTTTTAGAGAGAAATATGAGTGAATTACGAAATCGCTTCGGAGCCCTAGGCAGCTGCCTAGGAGATTTGGCCTGAAAGGACAATTTTTTTGTTTGGTTGAATTAGGACCCCAATTCATGGTCAATAACAGCCCTATATAATATTATTGAGATGGGAAAAGGATCAAAAAAATTAGAGCTTGTTAGAGAGAAATATGAGTGAATTACGAGATCGCTTCGGAGCCCTAGGCAGCTGCCTAGGAGATTTGGCCTGAAAGGTCAATTTTTTTGTTTGGTTGAATTAGGACCCCAATTCATGGTCAATAATAGCCCTATATAATATTATTGAGATGGGAAAAGGTTCAAAAAAATTAGAGCTTGTTAGAGAGAAATATGAGTGAATTACGAAATCGCTCCTAAGCCCTAGGCAGCGGCCTAGGAGATTTGGCCTGAAAGGTCAATTTTTTTGTTTGGTTGAATTAGGACCCCAATTCATGGTCAATAACAGACCTATATAATATTATTGAGATGGGAAAAGGATCAAAAAAATTAGAGCTTGTTAGAGAGAAATATGAGTGAATTACGAGATCGCTTCGGAGCCCTAGGCAGCTGCCTAGGAGATTTGGCCTGAAAGATCAATTTTTTTGTTTGGTTGAATTAGGACCCCAATTCATGGTCAATAATAGCCCTATATAATATTATTGAGATGGGAAAAGGTTCAAAAAAATTAGAGCTTGTTAGAGAGAAATATGAGTGAATTACGAAATCGCTCCTAAGCCCTAGGCAGCGGCCTAGGAGATTTGGCCTGAAAGGTCAATTTTTTTGTTTGGTTGAATTAGGACCCCAATTCATGGTCAATAACAGCCCTATATAATATTATTGAGATGGGAAAAGGATCAAAAAAATTAGAGCTTGTTAGAGAGAAATATGAGTGAATTACGAAATCGCTTCGGAGTCCTAGGCAGCTGCCTAGGAGATTTGGCCTGAAAGTTCAATTTTTTTGTTTGGTTGAACTAGGACCCCAATTCATGGTCAATAATAGCCCTATATAATATTATTGAGATGGGAAAAGGTTCAAAAAAATTAGAGCTTGTTAGAGAGAAATATGAGTGAATTACGAAATCGCTTCGGAGCCCTAGGCAGCTGCCTAGGAGATTTGGCCTGAAAGGTCAATTTTTTTGTTTGTTTGAATTAGGACCCCAATTCATGGTCAATAACAGCCCTATATAATATTATTGAGATGGGAAAAGAATCAAAAAATTTAGAGCTTGTTAGAGAGAAATATGAGTGAATTACGAGATCGCTTCGGAGCCCTAGGCAGCTGCCTAGGAGATTTGGCCTGAAAGGTCAATTTTTTTGTTTGGTTGAAATAGGACCCCAATTCATGGTCAATAACAGCCCTATATAATATTATTGAGATGGGAAAAGGTTCAAAAAAATTAGAGCTTTTTAGGGAGAAATATGAGTGAATTACGAAATCGCTTCGGAGCCCTAGGCAGCTGCCTAGGAGATTTTCCCTGAAAGGTCAATTTTTTTGTTTGGTTGAATTAGGACCCCAATTCATGGTCAATAATAGCCCTATATAATATTCTAGAGATGGGAAAAGGTTCAAAAAAATTAGAGCTTGTTAGAGAGAAATATGAGTGAATTACGAAATCGCTTCGGAGCCCTAGGCAGCTGCCTCGGAGATTTGGCCTGAAAGGTCAATTTTTTTGTTTGGCTGAATTAGGACCCCAATTCATGGTGAATAACAGCCCTATATAATATTATTTAGATGGGAAAAGGATCAAAAAAATTAGAGCTTGTTAGAGAGAAATATGAGTGAATTACGAGATCACTTCGGAGCCCTAGGCAGCTGCCTAGGAGATTTGGCCTGAAAGGTCAATTTTTTTGTTTGGTTGAATTAGGACCCCAATTCATGGTCAATAACAGCCCTATATAATATTATTGAGATGGGAAAAGGTTCAAAAAAATTAGAGCTTTTTAGAGAGAAATATGAGTGAATTACGAAATCGCTTCGGATCCCTAGGCAGCTGCCTAGGAGATTTGGCCTGAAAGGTCAATTTTTTTGTTTGGTTGAATTAGGACCTCAATTCATGGCCAATAATAGCCCTATACAATATTATTGAGATGGGAAAAGGTTCAAAAAAATTAGAGCTTGTTAGAGAGAAATATGAGTGAATTACGAGATCGCTTCGGAGCCCTAGGCAGCTGCCTAGGAGATTTGGCCTGAAAGGTCAATTTTTTTGTTTGGTTGAACTAGGACCCCAATTCATGGTCAATAATAGCCCTATATAATATTATTGAGATGGGAAAAGGTTCAAAAAAATTAGAGCTTGTTAGAGAGAAATATGAGTGAATTACGAAATCGCTTCAGAGCCCTAGGCAGCTGCCTAGGAGATTTGGCCTGAAAGGTCAATTTTTTTGTTTGGTTGAATTTGGACCCCAATTCATGGTCAATAACAGCCCTATATAATATTAATGAGATGGGAAAAGGATCAAAGAATTTAGAGCTTGTTAGAGAGAAATATGAGTGAATTACGAGATCGCTTCGGAGCCCTAGGCAGCTGCCTAGGAGATTTGGCCTGAAAGGTCAATTTTTTTGTTTGGTTGAAATAGGACCCCAATTCATGGTCAATAACAGCCCTATATAATATTATTGAGATGGGAAAAGGTTCAAAAAAATTAGAGCTTTTTAGGGAGAAATATGAGTGAATTACGAAATCGCTTCGGAGCCCTAGGCAGCTGCCTAGGAGATTTGGCCTGAAAGGTCAATTTTTTTGTTTGGTTGAATTAGGACCCCAATTCATGGTCAATAACAGCCCTATATAATATTATAGAGATGGGAAAAGGATCAAAAAAATTAGAGCTTGTTAGAGAGAAATATGAGTGAATTACGAGATCGCTTCGGAGCCCTAGGCAGCTGCCTAGGAGATTTGGCCTGAAAGGTCAATTTTTTTGTTTGGTTGAATTAGGACCCCAATTCATGGTCAATAATAGCCCTATATAATATTATTGAGATGGGAAAAGGTTCAAAAAAATTAGAGCTTGTTAGAGAGAAATATGAGTGAATTACGAAATCGCTCCTGAGCCCTAGGCAGCGGCCTAGGAGATTTGGCCTGAAAGGTCAATTTTTTTGTTTGGTTGAATTAGGACCCTAATTCATGGTCAATAACAGCCCTATATAATATTATTGAGATGGAAAAAGGATCAAAAAAATTAGAGCTTGTTAGAGAGAAATATGAGTGAATTGCGAAATCGCTTCGGAGCCCTAGGCAGCTGCCTAGGAGATTTGGCCTGAAAGTTCAATTTTTTTGTTTGGTTGAACTAGGACCCCAATTCATGGTCAATAATAGCCCTATATAATATTATTGAGATGGGAAAAGGTTCAAAAAATTAGAGCTTGTTAGAGAGAAATATGAGTGAATTACGAAATCGCTTCGGAGCCCTAGGCAGCTGCCTAGGAGATTTGGCCTGAAAGGTCAATTTTTTTGTTTGGTTGAATTAGGACCCCAATTCATGGTCAATAACAGCCCTATATAATATTATTGAGATGGGAAAAGGTTCAAAAAAATTAGAGCTTTTTAGAGAGAAATATGAGTGAATTACGAAATCGCTTCGGAGCCCTAGGCAGCTGCCTAGGAGATTTGGCCTGAAAGGTCAATTTTTTTGTTTGGTTGAATTTGGACCCCAATTCATGGTCAATAACAGCCCTATATAATATTATTGAGATGGGAAAAGAATCAAAAAATTTAGAGCTTGTTAGAGAGAAATATGAGTGAATTACGAGATCGCTTCGGAGCCCTAGGCAGCTGCCTAGGAGATTTGGCCTGAAAGGTCAATTTTTTTGTTTGGTTGAAATAGGACCCCAATTCATGGTCAATAATAGCCCTATATAATATTATTGAGATGGGAAAAGGTTCAAAAAAATTAGAGCTTTTTAGGGAGAAATATGAGTGAATTACGAAATCGCTTCGGAGCCCTAGGCAGCTGCCTAGGAGATTTGGCCTGAAAGGTCAATTTTTTTGTTTGGTTGAATTAGGACCCCAATTCATGGTCAATAACCACCCTATATAATATTATTGAGATGGGAAAAGGTTCAAAACAATTAGAGCTTTTTAGAGAGAAATATGAGTGAATTACGAAATCGCTTCGGAGCCCTAGGCAGCTGCCTAGGAGATTTGGCCTGAAAGGTCAATTTTTTTGTTTGGTTGAATTTGGACCCCAATTCATGGTCAATAACAGCCCTATATAATATTATTGAGATGGGAAAAGAATCAAAAAAATTAGAGCTTGTTAGAGAGAAATATGAGTGAATTACGAAATCGCTTCGGAGCCCTAGGCAGCTGCCTAGGAGATTTGGCCTGAAAGGTCAATTTTTTTGTTTGGTTGAATTTGGACCCCAATTCATGGTCAATAACAGCCCTATATAATATTAATGAGATGGGAAAAGGATCAAAAAATTTAGAGCTTGTTAGAGAGAAATATGAGTGAATTACGAGATCGCTTCGAAGCCCTAGGCAGCTGCCTAGGAGATTTGGCCTGAAAGGTCAATTTTTTTGTTTGGTTGAAATAGGACCCCAATTCATGGTCAATAACAGCCCTATATAATATTATTGAGATGGGAAAAGGTTCAAAAAAATTAGAGCTTTTTAGGGAGAAATATGAGTGAATTACGAAATCGCTTCGGAGCCCTATGCAGCTGCCTAGGAGATTTTCCCTGAAAGGTCAAATTTTTTGTTTGGTTGAATTAGGACCCCAATTCATGGTCAATAATAGCCCTATATAATATTATTGAGATGGGAAAAGGTTCAAAAAAATTAGAGCTTGTTAGAGAGAAATATGAGTGAATTACGAAATCGCTTCGGAGCCCTAGGCAGCTGCCTAGGAGATTTGGCCTGAAAGGTCAATTTTTTTGTTTGGTTGAAATAGGACCCCAATTCATGGTGAATAACAGCCCTATATAATATTATTGAGATGGGAAAAGGATCAAAAAAATTAGAGCTTGTTAGAGAGAAATATGAGTGAATTACGAGATCACTTCGGAGCCCTAGGCAGCTGCCTAGGAGATTTGGCCTGAAAGGTCAATTTTTTTGTTTGGTTGAACTAGGACCCCAATTCATGGTCAATAATAGCCCTATATAATATTATTGAGATGGGAAAAGGTTCAAAAAATTAGAGCTTGTTAGAGAGAAATATGAGTGAATTACGAAATCGCTTCGGAGCCCTAGGCAGCTGCCTAGGAGATTTGGCCTGAAAGGTCAATTTTTTTGTTTGGTTGAATTAGGACCCCAATTCATGGTCAATAACAGCCCTATATAATATTATTGAGATGGGAAAAGGGTCAAAAAAATTAGAGCTTTTTAGAGAGAAATATGAGTGAATTACGAAATCGCTTCGGAGCCCTAGGCAGCTGCCTAGGAGATTTGGCCTGAAAGGTCAATTTTTTTGTTTGGTTGAATTTGGACCCCAATTCATGGTCAATAACAGCCCTATATAATATTATTGAGATGGGAAAAGAATCAAAAAATTTAGAGCTTGTTAGAGAGAAATATGAGTGAATTACGAGATCGCTTCGGTGCCCTAGGCAGCTGCCTAGGAGATTTGGCCTGAAAGGTCAATTTTTTTGTTTGGTTGAAATAGGACCCCAATTCATGGTCAATAACAGCCCTATATAATATTATTGAGATGGGAAAAGGTTCAAAAAAATTAGAGCTTTTTAGGGAGAAATATGAGTGAATTACGAAATCGCTTCGGAGCCCTAGGCAGCTGCCTAGGAGATTTGGCCTGAAAGGTCAATTTTTTTGTTTGGTTGAATTAGGACCCCAATTCATGGTCAATAACAGTCCTATATAATATTATTGAGATGGGAAAAGGTTCAAAACAATTAGAGCTTTTTAGAGAGAAATATGAGTGAATTACGAAATCGCTTCGGAGCCCTAGGCAGCTGCCTAGGAGATTTGGCCTGAAAGGTCAATTTTTTTGTTTGGTTGAATTTGGACCCCAATTCATGGTCAATAACAGCCCTATATAATATTATTGAGATGGGAAAAGAATCAAAAAAATTAGAGCTTGTTAGAGAGAAATATGAGTGAATTACGAAATCGCTTCGGAGCCCTAGGCAGCTGCCTAGGAGATTTGGCCTGAAAGGTCAATTTTTTTGTTTGGTTGAATTTGGACCCCAATTCATGGTCAATAACAGCCCTATATAATATTAATGAGATGGGAAAAGGATCAAAAAATTTAGAGCTTGTTAGAGAGAAATATGAGTGAATTACGAGATCGCTTCGAAGCCCTAGGCAGCTGCCTAGGAGATTTGGCCTGAAAGGTCAATTTTTTTGTTTGGTTGAAATAGGACCCCAATTCATGGTCAATAACAGCCCTATATAATATTATTGAGATGGGAAAAGGTTCAAAAAAATTAGAGCTTTTTAGGGAGAAATATGAGTGAATTACGAAATCGCTTCGGAGCCCTATGCAGCTGCCTAGGAGATTTTCCCTGAAAGGTCAAATTTTTTGTTTGGTTGAATTAGGACCCCAATTCATGGTCAATAATAGCCCTATATAATATTATTGAGATGGGAAAAGGTTCAAAAAAATTAGAGCTTGTTAGAGAGAAATATGAGTGAATTACGAAATCGCTTCGGAGCCCTAGGCAGCTGCCTAGGAGATTTGGCCTGAAAGGTCAATTTTTTTGTTTGGTTGAATTAGGACCCCAATTCATGGTCAATAACAGCCCTATATAATATTATTGAGATGGGAAAAGGTTCAAAAAAATTAGAGCTTTTTAGAGAGAAATATGAGTGAATTACGAAATCGCTTCGGATCCCTAGGCAGCTGCCTAGGAGATTTGGCCTGAAAGGTCAATTTTTTTGTTTGGTTGAATTAGGACCTCAATTCATGGCCAATAATAGCCCTATACAATATTATTGAGATGGGAAAAGGTTCAAAAAAATTAGAGCTTGTTAGAGAGAAATATGAGTGAATTACGAAATCGCATCGGAGCCCTAGGCAGCTGCTGCCTAGGAGATTTGGCCTGAAAGGTGAATTTTTTTGTTTGGTTGAACTAGGACCCCAATTCATGGTCAATAATAGCCCTATATAATATTATTGAGATGGGAAAAGGTTCAAAAAAATTAGAGCTTGTTAGAGAGAAATATGAGTGAATTACGAAATCGCTTCGGAGCCCTAGGCAGCTGCCTAGGAGATTTGGCCTGAAAGGTCAATTTTTTTGTTTGGTTGAATTTGGACCCCAATTCATGGTCAATAACAGCCCTATATAATATTAATGAGATGGGAAAAGGATCAAAAAATTTAGAGCTTGTTAGAGAGAAATATGAGTGAATTACGAGATCGCTTCGGAGCCCTAGGCAGCTGCCTAGGAGATTTGGCCTGAAAGGTCAATTTTTTTGTTTGGTTGAAATAGGACCCCAATTCATGGTCAATAACAGCCCTATATAATATTATTGAGATGGGAAAAGGTTCAAAAAAATTAGAGCTTTTTAGGGAGAAATATGAGTGAATTACGAAATCGCTTCGGAGCCCTAGGCAGCTGCCTAGGAGATTTTCCCTGAAAGGTCAATTTTTTTGTTTGGTTGAATTAGGACCCCAATTCATGGTCAATAATAGCCCTATATAATATTATTGAGATGGGAAAAGGTTCAAAAAAATTAGAGCTTGTTAGAGAGAAATATGAGTGAATTACGAAATCGCTTCGGAGCCCTAGGCTGCTGCCTAGGAGATTTGGCCTGAAAGGTCAATTTTTTTGTTTGGTTGAATTAGGACCCCAATTCATGGTGAATAACAGCCCTATATAATATTATTGAGATGGGAAAAGGATCAAAAAAATTAGAGCTTGTTAGAGAGAAATATGAGTGAATTACGAGATCACTTCGGAGCCCTAGGCAGCTGCCTAGGAGATTTGGCCTGAAAGGTCAATTTTTTTGTTTGGTTGAATTAGGACCCCAATTCATGGTCAATAACAGCATTATATAATATTATTGAGATGGGAAAAGGTTCAAAAAAATTAGAGCTTTTTAGAGAGAAATATGAGTGAATTACGAAATCGCTTCGGATCCCTAGGCAGCTGCCTAGGAGATTTGGCCTGAAGGGTCAATTTTTTTGTTTGGTTGAATTAGGACCTCAATTCATGGTCAATAATAGCCCTATACAATATTATTGAGATGGGAAAAGGTTCAAAAAAATTAGAGCTTGTTAGAGAGAAATATGAGTGAATTACGAAATCGCATCGGAGCCCTAGGCAGCTGCCTAGGAGATTTGGCCTGAATGGTCAATTTTTTTGTTTGGTTGAACTAGGACCCCAATTCATGGTCAATAATAGCCCTATATAATATTATTGAGATGGGAAAAGGTTCAAAAAAATTAGAGCTTGTTAGAGAGAAATATGAGTGAATTACGAAATCGCTTCGGAGCCCTAGGCAGCTGCCTAGGAGATTTGGCCTGAAAGGTCAATTTTTTTGTTTGGTTGAATTTGGACCCCAATTCATGGTCAATAACAGCCCTATATAATATTATTGAGATGGGAAAAGGATCAAAAAATTTAGAGCTTGTTAGAGAGAAATATGAGTGAATTACGAGATCGCTTCGGAGCCCTAGGCAGCTGCCTAGGAGATTTGGCCTGAAAGGTCAATTTTTTTGTTTGGTTGAAATAGGACCCCAATTCATGGTCAATAACAGCCCTATATAATATTATTGAGATGGGAAAAGGTTCAAAAAAATTAGAGCTTTTTATGGAGAAATATGAGTGAATTACGAAATCGCTTCGGAGCCCTAGGCAGCAGCCTAGGAGATTTGCCCTGAAAGGTCAATTTTTTAGTTTGGTTGAATTAGGACCCCAATTCATGGTCAATAATAGCCCTATATAATATTATTGAGATGGGAAAAGGTTCAAAAAAATTAGAGCTTGTTAGAGAGAAATATGAGTGAATTACGAAATCGCTTCGGAGCCCTAGGCAGCTGCCTAGGAGATTTGGCCTGAAAGGTCAATTTTTTTGTTTGGTTGAATTAGGACCGCAATTCATGGTGAATAACAGCCCTATATAATATTATTGAGATGGGAAAAGGATCAAAAAAATTAGAGCTTTTTAGAGAGAAATATGAGTGAATTACGAGATCACTTCGGAGCCCTAGGCAGCTGCCTAGGAGATTTGGCCTGAAAGGTCAATTTTTTTGTTTCGTTGAATTAGGACCCCAATTCATGGTCAATAATAGCCCTATATAATATTATTGAGATGGGAAAAGGTTCAAAAAAATTAGAGCTTGTTAGAGAGAAATATGAGTGAATTACGAAATCGCTTCGGAGCCCTAGGCAGCTGCCTAGGAGATTTGGCCTGAAAGGTCAATTTTTTTGTTTGGTTGAATTTGGACCCCAATTCATGGTCAATAACAGCCCTATATAATATTAATGAGATGGGAAAAGGATCAAAAAATTTAGAGCTTGTTAGAGAGAAATATGAGTGAATTACGAGATCGCTTCGGAGCCCTAGGCAGCTGCCTAGGAGATTTGGCCTGAAAGGTCAATTTTTTTGTTTGGTTGAAATAGGACCCCAATTCATGGTCAATAACAGCCCTATATAATATTATTGAGATGGGAAAAGGTTCAAAAAAATTAGAGCTTTTTAGGGAGAAATATGAGTGAATTACGAAATCGCTTCGGAGCCCTAGGCAGCTGCCTAGGAGATTTTCCCTGAAAGGTCAATTTTTTTGTTTGGTTGAATTAGGACCCCAATTCATGGTCAATAATAGCCCTATATAATATTATTGAGATGGGAAAAGGTTCAAAAAAATTAGAGCTTGTTAGAGAGAAATATGAGTGAATTACGAAATCGCTTCGGAGCCCTAGGCAGCTGCCTAGGAGATTTGGCCTGAAAGGTCAATTTTTTTGTTTGGTTGAATTAGGACCCCAATTCATGGTCAATAACAGCCCTATATAATATTATTGAGATGGGAAAAGGTTCAAAAAAATTAGAGCTTTTTAGAGAGAAATATGAGTGAATTACGAAATCGCTTCGGATCCCTAGGCAGCTGCCTAGGAGATTTGGCCTGAAAGGTCAATTTTTTTGTTTGGTTGAATTAGGACCTCAATTCATGGCCAATAATAGCCCTATACAATATTATTGAGATGGGAAAAGGTTCAAAAAAATTAGAGCTTGTTAGAGAGAAATATGAGTGAATTACGAAATCGCATCGGAGCCCTAGGCAGCTGCTGCCTAGGAGATTTGGCCTGAAAGGTGAATTTTTTTGTTTGGTTGAACTAGGACCCCAATTCATGGTCAATAATAGCCCTATATAATATTATTGAGATGGGAAAAGGTTCAAAAAAATTAGAGCTTGTTAGAGAGAAATATGAGTGAATTACGAAATCGCTTCGGAGCCCTAGGCAGCTGCCTAGGAGATTTGGCCTGAAAGGTCAATTTTTTTGTTTGGTTGAATTTGGACCCCAATTCATGGTCAATAACAGCCCTATATAATATTAATGAGATGGGAAAAGGATCAAAAAATTTAGAGCTTGTTAGAGAGAAATATGAGTGAATTACGAGATCGCTTCGGAGCCCTAGGCAGCTGCCTAGGAGATTTGGCCTGAAAGGTCAATTTTTTTGTTTGGTTGAAATAGGACCCCAATTCATGGTCAATAACAGCCCTATATAATATTATTGAGATGGGAAAAGGTTCAAAAAAATTAGAGCTTTTTAGGGAGAAATATGAGTGAATTACGAAATCGCTTCGGAGCCCTAGGCAGCTGCCTAGGAGATTTTCCCTGAAAGGTCAATTTTTTTGTTTGGTTGAATTAGGACCCCAATTCATGGTCAATAATAGCCCTATATAATATTATTGAGATGGGAAAAGGTTCAAAAAAATTAGAGCTTGTTAGAGAGAAATATGAGTGAATTACGAAATCGCTTCGGAGCCCTAGGCTGCTGCCTAGGAGATTTGGCCTGAAAGGTCAATTTTTTTGTTTGGTTGAATTAGGACCCCAATTCATGGTGAATAACAGCCCTATATATTATTATTGAGATGGGAAAAGGATCAAAAAAATTAGAGCTTGTTAGAGAGAAATATGAGTGAATTACGAGATCACTTCGGAGCCCTAGGCAGCTGCCTAGGAGATTTGGCCTGAAAGGTCAATTTTTTTGTTTGGTTGAATTAGGACCCCAATTCATGGTCAATAACAGCATTATATAATATTATTGAGATGGGAAAAGGTTCAAAAAAATTAGAGCTTTTTAGAGAGAAATATGAGTGAATTACGAAATCGCTTCGGATCCCTAGGCAGCTGCCTAGGAGATTTGGCCTGAAGGGTCAATTTTTTTGTTTGGTTGAATTAGGACCTCAATTCATGGTCAATAATAGCCCTATACAATATTATTGAGATGGGAAAAGGTTCAAAAAAATTAGAGCTTGTTAGAGAGAAATATGAGTGAATTACGAAATCGCATCGGAGCCCTAGGCAGCTGCCTAGGAGATTTGGCCTGAATGGTCAATTTTTTTGTTTGGTTGAACTAGGACCCCAATTCATGGTCAATAATAGCCCTATATAATATTATTGAGATGGGAAAAGGTTCAAAAAAATTAGAGCTTGTTAGAGAGAAATATGAGTGAATTACGAAATCGCTTCGGAGCCCTAGGCAGCTGCCTAGGAGATTTGGCCTGAAAGGTCAATTTTTTTGTTTGGTTGAATTTGGACCCCAATTCATGGTCAATAACAGCCCTATATAATATTATTGAGATGGGAAAAGGATCAAAAAATTTAGAGCTTGTTAGAGAGAAATATGAGTGAATTACGAGATCGCTTCGGAGCCCTAGGCAGCTGCCTAGGAGATTTGGCCTGAAAGGTCAATTTTTTTGTTTGGTTGAAATAGGACCCCAATTCATGGTCAATAACAGCCCTATATAATATTATTGAGATGGGAAAAGGTTCAAAAAAATTAGAGCTTTTTATGGAGAAATATGAGTGAATTACGAAATCGCTTCGGAGCCCTAGGCAGCAGCCTAGGAGATTTGCCCTGAAAGGTCAATTT
Organism: Humulus lupulus; assembly: GCF_963169125.1. Classification (NCBI taxonomy): domain Eukaryota; kingdom Viridiplantae; phylum Streptophyta; class Magnoliopsida; order Rosales; family Cannabaceae; genus Humulus; species Humulus lupulus. Next base: position 287,582,100 of record NC_084795.1, read on the forward strand.
TTTAGTTTGGTTGAATTAGGACCCCAATTCATGGTCAATAATAGCCCTATATAATATTATTGAGATGGGAAAAGGTTCAAAAAAATTAGAGCTTGTTAGAGAGAAATATGAGTGAATTACGAAATCGCTTCGGAGCCCTAGGCAGCTGCCTAGGAGATTTGGCCTGAAAGGTCAATTTTTTTGTTTGGTTGAATTAGGACCGCAATTCATGGTGAATAACAGCCCTATATAATATTATTGAGATGGGAAAAGGATCAAAAAAATTAGAGCTTTTTAGAGAGAAATATGAGTGAATTACGAGATCACTTCGGAGCCCTAGGCAGCTGCCTAGGAGATTTGGCCTGAAAGGTCAATTTTTTTGTTTGGTTGAATTAGGACCCCAATTCATGGTCAATAATAGCCCTATATAATATTATTGAGATGGGAAAAGGTTCAAAAAAATTAGAGCTTGTTAGAGAGAAATATGAGTGAATTACGAAATCGCTTCGGAGCCCTAGGCAGCTGCCTAGGAGATTTGGCCTGAAAGGTCAATTTTTTTGTTTGGTTGAATTTGGACCCCAATTCATGGTCAATAACAGCCCTATATAATATTAATGAGATGGGAAAAGGATCAAAAAATTTAGAGCTTGTTAGAGAGAAATATGAGTGAATTACGAGATCGCTTCGGAGCCCTAGGCAGCTGCCTAGGAGATTTGGCCTGAAAGGTCAATTTTTTTGTTTGGTTGAAATAGGACCCCAATTCATGGTCAATAACAGCCCTATATAATATTATTGAGATGGGAAAAGGTTCAAAAAAATTAGAGCTTTTTAGGGAGAAATATGAGTGAATTACGAAATCGCTTCGGAGCCCTAGGCAGCTGCCTAGGAGATTTTCCCTGAAAGGTCAATTTTTTTGTTTGGTTGAATTAGGACCCCAATTCATGGTCAATAATAGCCCTATATAATATTATTGAGATGGGAAAAGGTTCAAAAAAATTAGAGCTTGTTAGAGAGAAATATGAGTGAATTACAAAATCGCATCGGAGCCCTAGGCAGCTGCCTAGGAGATTTGGCCTGAAAGGTCAATTTTTTTGTTTGGTTGAACTAGGACCCCAATTCATGGTCAATAATAGCCCTATATAATATTATTGAGATGGGAAAAGGTTCAAAAAAATTAGAGCTTGTTAGAGAGAAATATGAGTGAATTACGAAATCGCTTCGGAGCCCTAGGCAGCTGCCTAGGAGATTTGGCCTGAAAGGTCAATTTTTTTGTTTGGTTGAATTTGGACCCCAATTCATGGTCAATAACAGCCCTATATAATATTATTGAGATGGGAAAAGGATCAAAAAATTTAGAGCTTGTTAGAGAGAAATATGAGTGAATTACGAGATCGCTTCGGAGCCCTAGGCAGCTGCCTAGGAGATTTGGCCTGAAAGGTCAATTTTTTTGTTTGGTTGAAATAGGACCCCAATTCATGGTCAATAACAGCCCTATATAATATTATTGAGATGGGAAAAGGTTCAAAAAAATTAGAGCTTTTTAGGGAGAAATATGAGTGAATTACGAAATCGCTTCGGAGCCCTAGGCAGCTGCCTAGGAGATTTGGCCTGAAAGGTCAATTTTTTTGTTTGGTTGAATTTGGACCCCAATTCATGGTCAATAACAGCCCTATATAATATTATTGAGATGGGAAAAGGATCAAAAAATTTAGAGCTTGTTAGAGAGAAATATGAGTGAATTACGAGATCGCTTCGGAGCCCTAGGCAGCTGCCTAGGAGATTTGGCCTGAAAGGTCAATTTTTTTGTTTGGTTGAAATAGGACCCCAATTCATGGTCAATAACAGCCCTATATAATATTATTGAGATGGGAAAAGGATCAAAAAATTTAGAGCTTGTTAGAGAGAAATATGAGTGAATTACGAGATCGCTTCGGAGCCCTAGGCAGCTGCCTAGGAGATTTGGCCTGAAAGGTCAATTTTTTTGTTTGGTTGAATTTGGACCCCAATTCATGGTCAATAACAGCCCTATATAATATTAATGAGATGGGAAAAGGATCAAAAAATTTAGAGCTTGTTAGAGAGAAATATGAGTGAATTACGAGATCGCTTCGGAGCCCTAGGCAGCTGCCTAGGAGATTTGGCCTGAAAGGTCAATTTTTTTGTTTGGTTGAAATAGGACCCCAATTCATGGTCAATAACAGCCCTATATAATATTATTGAGATGGGAAAAGGTTCAAAAAAATTAGAGCTTTTTAGGGAGAAATATGAGTGAATTACGAAATCGCTTCGGAGCCCTAGGCAGCTGCCTAGGAGATTTTCCCTGAAAGGTCAATTTTTTTGTTTGGTTGAATTAGGACCCCAATTCATGGTCAATAATAGCCCTATATAATATTATTGAGATGGGAAAAGGTTCAAAAAAATTAGAGCTTGTTAGAGAGAAATATGAGTGAATTACGAAATCGCATCGGAGCCCTAGGCAGCTGCCTAGGAGATTTGGCCTGAAATGTCAATTTTTTTGTTTGGTTGAACTAGGACCCCAATTCATGGTCAATAATAGCCCTATATAATATTATTGAGATGGGAAAAGGTTCAAAAAAATTAGAGCTTGTTAGAGAGAAATATGAGTGAATTACGAAATCGCTTCGGAGCCCTAGGCAGCTGCCTAGGAGATTTGGCCTGAAAGGTCAATTTTTTTGTTTGGTTGAATTTGGACCCCAATTCATGGTCAATAACAGCCCTATATAATATTATTGAGATGGGAAAAGGATCAAAAAATTTAGAGCTTGTTAGAGAGAAATATGAGTGAATTACGAGATCGCTTCGGAGCCCTAGGCAGCTGCCTAGGAGATTTGGCCTGAAAGGTCAATTTTTTTGTTTGGTTGAAATAGGACCCCAATTCATGGTCAATAACAGCCCTATATAATATTATTGAGATGGGAAAAGGTTCAAAAAAATTAGAGCATTTTAGGGAGAAATATGAGTGAATTACGAAATCGCTTCGGAGCCCTAGGCAGCTGCCTAGGAGATTTGGCCTGAAAGGTCAATTTTTTTGTTTGGTTGAATTTGGACCCCAATTCATGGTCAATAACAGCCCTATATAATATTATTGAGATGGGAAAAGGATCAAAAAATTTAGAGCTTGTTAGAGAGAAATATGAGTGAATTACGAGATCGCTTCGGAGCCCTAGGCAGCTGCCTAGGAGATTTGGCCTGAAAGGTCAATTTTTTTGTTTGGTTGAAATAGGACCCCAATTCATGGTCAATAACAGCCCTATATAATATTATTGAGATGGGAAAAGGTTAAAAAAAATTAGAGCTTTTTAGGGAGAAATATGAGTGAATTACGAAATCGCTTCGGAGCCCTAGGCAGCTGCCTAGGAGATTTGCCCTGAAAGGTCAATTTTTTAGTTTGGTTGAATTAGGACCCCAATTCATGGTCAATAATAGCCCTATATAATATTATTGAGATGGGAAAAGGTTCAAAAAAATTAGAGCTTGTTAGAGAGAAATATGAGTGAATTACGAAATCGCTTCGGAGCCCTAGGCAGCTGCCTAGGAGATTTGGCCTGAAAGGTCAATTTTTTTGTTTGGTTGAATTAGGACCGCAATTCATGGTGAATAACAGCCCTATATAATATTATTGAGATGGGAAAAGGATCAAAAAAATTAGAGCTTTTTAGAGAGAAATATGAGTGAATTACGAGATCACTTCGGAGCCCTAGGCAGCTGCCTAGGAGATTTGGCCTGAAAGGTCAATTTTTTTGTTTGGTTGAATTTGGACCCCAATTCATGGTCAATAATAGCCCTATATAATATTATTGAGATGGGAAAAGGTTCAAAAAAATTAGAGCTTGTTAGAGAGAAATATGAGTGAATTACGAGATCGCTTCGGAGCCCTAGGCAGCTGCCTAGGAGATTTGGCCTGAAAGGTCAATTTTTTTGTTTGGTTGAAATAGGACCCCAATTCATGGTCAATAACAGCCCTATATAATATTATTGAGATGGGAAAAGGTTCAAAAAAATTAGAGCATTTTAGGGAGAAATATGAGTGAATTACGAAATCGCTTCGGAGCCCTAGGCAGCTGCCTAGGAGATTTGGCCTGAAAGGTCAATTTTTTTGTTTGGTTGAATTTGGACCCCAATTCATGGTCAATAACAGCCCTATATAATATTATTGAGATGGGAAAAGGATCAAAAAATTTAGAGCTTGTTAGAGAGAAATATGAGTGAATTACGAGATCGCTTCGGAGCCCTAGGCAGCTGCCTAGGAGATTTGGCCTGAAAGGTCAATTTTTTTGTTTGGTTGAAATAGGACCCCAATTCATGGTCAATAACAGCCCTATATAATATTATTGAGATGGGAAAAGGTTAAAAAAAATTAGAGCTTTTTAGGGAGAAATATGAGTGAATTACGAAATCGCTTCGGAGCCCTAGGCAGCTGCCTAGGAGATTTGCCCTGAAAGGTCAATTTTTTAGTTTGGTTGAATTAGGACCCCAATTCATGGTCAATAATAGCCCTATATAATATTATTGAGATGGGAAAAGGTTCAAAAAAATTAGAGCTTGTTAGAGAGAAATATGAGTGAATTACGAAATCGCTTCGGAGCCCTAGGCAGCTGCCTAGGAGATTTGGCCTGAAAGGTCAATTTTTTTGTTTGGTTGAATTAGGACCGCAATTCATGGTGAATAACAGCCCTATATAATATTATTGAGATGGGAAAAGGATCAAAAAAATTAGAGCTTTTTAGAGAGAAATATGAGTGAATTACGAAATCGCTTCGGAGCCCTAGGCAGCTGCCTAGGAGATTTGGCCTGAAAGGTCAATTTTTTTGTTTGGTTGAATTAGGACCCCAATTCATGGTCAATAATAGCCCTATATAATATTATTGAGATGGGAAAAGGTTCAAAAAAATTAGAGCTTGTTAGAGAGAAATATGAGTGAATTACGAAATCGCTTCGGAGCCCTAGGCAGCTGCCTAGGAGATTTGGCCTGAAAGGTCAATTTTTTTGTTTGGTTGAATTTGGACCCCAATTCATGGTCAATAACAGCCCTATATAATATTAATGAGATGGGAAAAGGATCAAAAAATTTAGAGCTTGTTAGAGAGAAATATGAGTGAATTACGAGATCGCTTCGGAGCCCTAGGCAGCTGCCTAGGAGATTTGGCCTGAAAGGTCAATTTTTTTGTTTGGTTGAAATAGGACCCCAATTCATGGTCAATAACAGCCCTATATAATATTATTGAGATGGGAAAAGGTTCAAAAAAATTAGAGCTTTTTAGGGAGAAATATGAGTGAATTACGAAATCGCTTCGGAGCCCTAGGAAGCTGCCTAGGAGATTTTCCCTGAAAGGTCAATTTTTTTGTTTGGTTGAATTAGGACCCCAATTCATGGTCAATAATAGCCCTATATAATATTATTGAGATGGGAAAAGGTTCAAAAAAATTAGAGCTTGTTAGAGAGAAATATGAGTGAATTACGAAATCGCTTCGGAGCCCTAGGCAGCTGCCTAGGAGATTTGGCCTGAAAGGTCAATTTTTTTGTTTGGTTGAATTAGGACCGCAATTCATGGTGAATAACAGCCCTATATAATATTATTGAGATGGGAAAAGGATCAAAAAAATTAGAGCTTTTTAGAGAGAAATATGAGTGAATTACGAGATCACTTCGGAGCCCTAGGCAGCTGCCTAGGAGATTTGGCCTGAAAGGTCAATTTTTTTGTTTGGTTGAATTTGGACCCCAATTCATGGTCAATAATAGCCCTATATAATATTATTGAGATGGGAAAAGGTTCAAAAAAATTAGAGCTTGTTAGAGAGAAATATGAGTGAATTACGAGATCGCTTCGAAGCCCTAGGCAGCTGCCTAGGAGATTTGGCCTGAAAGGTCAATTTTTTTGTTTGGTTGAATTTGGACCCCAATTCATGGTCAATAACAGCCCTATATAATATTAATGAGATGGGAAAAGGATCAAAAAATTTAGAGCTTGTTAGAGAGAAATATGAGTGAATTACGAGATCGCTTCGGAGCCCTAGGCAGCTGCCTAGGAGATTTGGCCTGAAAGGTCAATTTTTTTGTTTGGTTGAAATAGGACCCCAATTCATGGTCAATAACAGCCCTATATAATATTATTGAGATGGGAAAAGGTTCAAAAAAATTAGAGCTTTTTAGGGAGAAATATGAGTGAATTACGAAATCGCTTCGGAGCCCTAGGCAGCTGCCTAGGAGATTTTCCCTGAAAGGTCAATTTTTTTGTTTGGTTGAATTAGGACCCCAATTCATGGTCAATAATAGCCCTATATAATATTATTGAGATGGGAAAAGGTTCAAAAAAATTAGAGCTTGTTAGAGAGAAATATGAGTGAATTACAAAATCGCATCGGAGCCCTAGGCAGCTGCCTAGGAGATTTGGCCTGAAAGGTCAATTTTTTTGTTTGGTTGAACTAGGACCCCAATTCATGGTCAATAATAGCCCTATATAATATTATTGAGATGGGAAAAGGTTCAAAAAAATTAGAGCTTGTTAGAGAGAAATATGAGTGAATTACGAAATCGCTTCGGAGCCCTAGGCAGCTGCCTAGGAGATTTGGCCTGAAAGGTCAATTTTTTTGTTTGGTTGAATTTGGACCCCAATTCATGGTCAATAACAGCCCTATATAATATTATTGAGATGGGAAAAGGATCAAAAAATTTAGAGCTTGTTAGAGAGAAATATGAGTGAATTACGAGATCGCTTCGGAGCCCTAGGCAGCTGCCTAGGAGATTTGGCCTGAAAGGTCAATTTTTTTGTTTGGTTGAATTTGGACCCCAATTCATGGTCAATAACAGCCCTATATAATATTATTGAGATGGGAAAAGGATCAAAAAATTTAGAGCTTGTTAGAGAGAAATATGAGTGAATTACGAGATCGCTTCGGAGCCCTAGGCAGCTGCCTAGGAGATTTGGCCTGAAAGGTCAATTTTTTTGTTTGGTTGAAATAGGACCCCAATTCATGGTCAATAACAGCCCTATATAATATTATTGAGATGGGAAAAGGTTCAAAAAAATTAGAGCTTTTTAGGGAGAAATATGAGTGAATTACGAAATCGCTTCGGAGCCCTAGGCAGCTGCCTAGGAGATTTGGCCTGAAAGGTCAATTTTTTTGTTTGGTTGAATTTGGACCCCAATTCATGGTCAATAACAGCCCTATATAATATTATTGAGATGGGAAAAGGATCAAAAAATTTAGAGCTTGTTAGAGAGAAATATGAGTGAATTACGAGATCGCTTCGGAGCCCTAGGCAGCTGCCTAGGAGATTTGGCCTGAAAGGTCAATTTTTTTGTTTGGTTGAAATAGGACCCCAATTCATGGTCAATAACAGCCCTATATAATATTATTGAGATGGGAAAAGGATCAAAAAATTTAGAGCTTGTTAGAGAGAAATATGAGTGAATTACGAGATCGCTTCGGAGCCCTAGGCAGCTGCCTAGGAGATTTGGCCTGAAAGGTCAATTTTTTTGTTTGGTTGAATTAGGACCCCAATTCATGGTCAATAATAGCCCTATATAATATTATTGAGATGGGAAAAGGTTCAAAAAAATTAGAGCTTGTTAGAGAGAAATATGAGTGAATTACAAAATCGCATCGGAGCCCTAGGCAGCTGCCTAGGAGATTTGGCCTGAAAGGTCAATTTTTTTGTTTGGTTGAACTAGGACCCCAATTCATGGTCAATAATAGCCCTATATAATATTATTGAGATGGGAAAAGGTTCAAAAAAATTAGAGCTTGTTAGAGAGAAATATGAGTGAATTACGAAATCGCTTCGGAGCCCTAGGCAGCTGCCTAGGAGATTTGGCCTGAAAGGTCAATTTTTTTGTTTGGTTGAATTTGGACCCCAATTCATGGTCAATAACAGCCCTATATAATATTATTGAGATGGGAAAAGGATCAAAAAATTTAGAGCTTGTTAGAGAGAAATATGAGTGAATTACGAGATCGCTTCGGAGCCCTAGGCAGCTGCCTAGGAGATTTGGCCTGAAAGGTCAATTTTTTTGTTTGGTTGAATTTGGACCCCAATTCATGGTCAATAACAGCCCTATATAATATTATTGAGATGGGAAAAGGATCAAAAAATTTAGAGCTTGTTAGAGAGAAATATGAGTGAATTACGAGATCGCTTCGGAGCCCTAGGCAGCTGCCTAGGAGATTTGGCCTGAAAGGTCAATTTTTTTGTTTGGTTGAAATAGGACCCCAATTCATGGTCAATAACAGCCCTATATAATATTATTGAGATGGGAAAAGGTTCAAAAAAATTAGAGCTTTTTAGGGAGAAATATGAGTGAATTACGAAATCGCTTCGGAGCCCTAGGCAGCTGCCTAGGAGATTTGGCCTGAAAGGTCAATTTTTTTGTTTGGTTGAATTTGGACCCCAATTCATGGTCAATAACAGCCCTATATAATATTATTGAGATGGGAAAAGGATCAAAAAATTTAGAGCTTGTTAGAGAGAAATATGAGTGAATTACGAGATCGCTTCGGAGCCCTAGGCAGCTGCCTAGGAGATTTGGCCTGAAAGGTCAATTTTTTTGTTTGGTTGAAATAGGACCCCAATTCATGGTCAATAACAGCCCTATATAATATTATTGAGATGGGAAAAGGATCAAAAAATTTAGAGCTTGTTAGAGAGAAATATGAGTGAATTACGAGATCGCTTCGGAGCCCTAGGCAGCTGCCTAGGAGATTTGGCCTGAAAGGTCAATTTTTTTGTTTGGTTGAATTTGGACCCCAATTCATGGTCAATAACAGCCCTATATAATATTAATGAGATGGGAAAAGGATCAAAAAATTTAGAGCTTGTTAGAGAGAAATATGAGTGAATTACGAGATCGCTTCGGAGCCCTAGGCAGCTGCCTAGGAGATTTGGCCTGAAAGGTCAATTTTTTTGTTTGGTTGAAATAGGACCCCAATTCATGGTCAATAACAGCCCTATATAATATTATTGAGATGGGAAAAGGTTCAAAAAAATTAGAGCTTTTTAGGGAGAAATATGAGTGAATTACGAAATCGCTTCGGAGCCCTAGGCAGCTGCCTAGGAGATTTTCCCTGAAAGGTCAATTTTTTTGTTTGGTTGAATTAGGACCCCAATTCATGGTCAATAATAGCCCTATATAATATTATTGAGATGGGAAAAGGTTCAAAAAAATTAGAGCTTGTTAGAGAGAAATATGAGTGAATTACGAAATCGCATCGGAGCCCTAGGCAGCTGCCTAGGAGATTTGGCCTGAAATGTCAATTTTTTTGTTTGGTTGAACTAGGACCCCAATTCATGGTCAATAATAGCCCTATATAATATTATTGAGATGGGAAAAGGTTCAAAAAAATTAGAGCTTGTTAGAGAGAAATATGAGTGAATTACGAAATCGCTTCGGAGCCCTAGGCAGCTGCCTAGGAGATTTGGCCTGAAAGGTCAATTTTTTTGTTTGGTTGAATTTGGACCCCAATTCATGGTCAATAACAGCCCTATATAATATTATTGAGATGGGAAAAGGATCAAAAAATTTAGAGCTTGTTAGAGAGAAATATGAGTGAATTACGAGATCGCTTCGGAGCCCTAGGCAGCTGCCTAGGAGATTTGGCCTGAAAGGTCAATTTTTTTGTTTGGTTGAAATAGGACCCCAATTCATGGTCAATAACAGCCCTATATAATATTATTGAGATGGGAAAAGGTTCAAAAAAATTAGAGCATTTTAGGGAGAAATATGAGTGAATTACGAAATCGCTTCGGAGCCCTAGGCAGCTGCCTAGGAGATTTGGCCTGAAAGGTCAATTTTTTTGTTTGGTTGAATTTGGACCCCAATTCATGGTCAATAACAGCCCTATATAATATTATTGAGATGGGAAAAGGATCAAAAAATTTAGAGCTTGTTAGAGAGAAATATGAGTGAATTACGAGATCGCTTCGGAGCCCTAGGCAGCTGCCTAGGAGATTTGGCCTGAAAGGTCAATTTTTTTGTTTGGTTGAAATAGGACCCCAATTCATGGTCAATAACAGCCCTATATAATATTATTGAGATGGGAAAAGGTTAAAAAAAATTAGAGCTTTTTAGGGAGAAATATGAGTGAATTACGAAATCGCTTCGGAGCCCTAGGCAGCTGCCTAGGAGATTTGCCCTGAAAGGTCAATTTTTTAGTTTGGTTGAATTAGGACCCCAATTCATGGTCAATAATAGCCCTATATAATATTATTGAGATGGGAAAAGGTTCAAAAAAATTAGAGCTTGTTAGAGAGAAATATGAGTGAATTACGAAATCGCTTCGGAGCCCTAGGCAGCTGCCTAGGAGATTTGGCCTGAAAGGTCAATTTTTTTGTTTGGTTGAATTAGGACCGCAATTCATGGTGAATAACAGCCCTATATAATATTATTGAGATGGGAAAAGGATCAAAAAAATTAGAGCTTTTTAGAGAGAAATATGAGTGAATTACGAGATCACTTCGGAGCCCTAGGCAGCTGCCTAGGAGATTTGGCCTGAAAGGTCAATTTTTTTGTTTGGTTGAATTTGGACCCCAATTCATGGTCAATAATAGCCCTATATAATATTATTGAGATGGGAAAAGGTTCAAAAAAATTAGAGCTTGTTAGAGAGAAATATGAGTGAATTACGAGATCGCTTCGGAGCCCTAGGCAGCTGCCTAGGAGATTTGGCCTGAAAGGTCAATTTTTTTGTTTGGTTGAAATAGGACCCCAATTCATGGTCAATAACAGCCCTATATAATATTATTGAGATGGGAAAAGGTTCAAAAAAATTAGAGCATTTTAGGGAGAAATATGAGTGAATTACGAAATCGCTTCGGAGCCCTAGGCAGCTGCCTAGGAGATTTGGCCTGAAAGGTCAATTTTTTTGTTTGGTTGAATTTGGACCCCAATTCATGGTCAATAACAGCCCTATATAATATTATTGAGATGGGAAAAGGATCAAAAAATTTAGAGCTTGTTAGAGAGAAATATGAGTGAATTACGAGATCGCTTCGGAGCCCTAGGCAGCTGCCTAGGAGATTTGGCCTGAAAGGTCAATTTTTTTGTTTGGTTGAAATAGGACCCCAATTCATGGTCAATAACAGCCCTATATAATATTATTGAGATGGGAAAAGGTTAAAAAAAATTAGAGCTTTTTAGGGAGAAATATGAGTGAATTACGAAATCGCTTCGGAGCCCTAGGCAGCTGCCTAGGAGATTTGCCCTGAAAGGTCAATTTTTTAGTTTGGTTGAATTAGGACCCCAATTCATGGTCAATAATAGCCCTATATAATATTATTGAGATGGGAAAAGGTTCAAAAAAATTAGAGCTTGTTAGAGAGAAATATGAGTGAATTACGAAATCGCTTCGGAGCCCTAGGCAGCTGCCTAGGAGATTTGGCCTGAAAGGTCAATTTTTTTGTTTGGTTGAATTAGGACCGCAATTCATGGTGAATAACAGCCCTATATAATATTATTGAGATGGGAAAAGGATCAAAAAAATTAGAGCTTTTTAGAGAGAAATATGAGTGAATTACGAAATCGCTTCGGAGCCCTAGGCAGCTGCCTAGGAGATTTGGCCTGAAAGGTCAATTTTTTTGTTTGGTTGAATTAGGACCCCAATTCATGGTCAATAATAGCCCTATATAATATTATTGAGATGGGAAAAGGTTCAAAAAAATTAGAGCTTGTTAGAGAGAAATATGAGTGAATTACGAAATCGCTTCGGAGCCCTAGGCAGCTGCCTAGGAGATTTGGCCTGAAAGGTCAATTTTTTTGTTTGGTTGAATTTGGACCCCAATTCATGGTCAATAACAGCCCTATATAATATTAATGAGATGGGAAAAGGATCAAAAAATTTAGAGCTTGTTAGAGAGAAATATGAGTGAATTACGAGATCGCTTCGGAGCCCTAGGCAGCTGCCTAGGAGATTTGGCCTGAAAGGTCAATTTTTTTGTTTGGTTGAAATAGGACCCCAATTCATGGTCAATAACAGCCCTATATAATATTATTGAGATGGGAAAAGGTTCAAAAAAATTAGAGCTTTTTAGGGAGAAATATGAGTGAATTACGAAATCGCTTCGGAGCCCTAGGAAGCTGCCTAGGAGATTTTCCCTGAAAGGTCAATTTTTTTGTTTGGTTGAATTAGGACCCCAATTCATGGTCAATAATAGCCCTATATAATATTATTGAGATGGGAAAAGGTTCAAAAAAATTAGAGCTTGTTAGAGAGAAATATGAGTGAATTACGAAATCGCATCGGAGCCCTAGGCAGCTGCCTAGGAGATTTGGCCTGAAAGGTCAATTTTTTTGTTTGGTTGAACTAGGACCCCAATTCATGGTCAATAATAGCCCTATATAATATTATTGAGATGGGAAAAGGTTCAAAAAAATTAGAGCTTGTTAGAGAGAAATATGAGTGAATTACGAGATCGCTTCGGAGCCCTAGGCAGCTGCCTAGGAGATTTGGCCTGAAAGGTCAATTTTTTTGTTTGGTTGAAATAGGACCCCAATTCATGGTCAATAACAGCCCTATATAATATTATTGAGATGGGAAAAGGTTCAAAAAAATTAGAGCTTTTTAGGGAGAAATATGAGTGAATTACGAAATCGCTTCGGAGCCCTAGGCAGCTGCCTAGGAGATTTGCCCTGAAAGGTCAATTTTTTAGTTTGGTTGAATTAGGACCCCAATTCATGGTCAATAATAGCCCTATATAATATTATTGAGATGCGAAAATGTTCAAAAAAATTAGAGCTTGTTAGAGAGAAATATGAGTGAATTACGAAATCGCTTCGGAGCCCTAGGCAGCTGCCTAGGAGATTTGGCCTGAAAGGTCAATTTTTTTGTTTGGTTGAATTAGGACCGCAATTCATGGTGAATAACAGCCCTATATAATATTATTGAGATGGGAAAAGGATCAAAAAAATTAGAGCTTTTTAGAGAGAAATATGAGTGAATTACGAGATCACTTCGGAGCCCTAGGCAGCTGCCTAGGAGATTTGGCCTGAAAGGTCAATTTTTTTGTTTGGTTAAATTAGGACCCCAATTCATGGTCAATAATAGCCCTATATAATATTATTGAGATGGGAAAAGGTTCAAAAAAATTAGAGCTTGTTAGAGAGAAATATGAGTGAATTACGAAATCGCTACGGAGCCCTAGGCAGCTGCCTAGGAGATTTGGCCTGAAAGGTCAATTTTTTTGTTTGGTTGAACTAGGACCCCAATTCATGGTCAATAATAGCCCTATATAATATTATTGAGATGGGAAAAGGTTCAAAAAAATTAGAGCTTGTTAGAGAGAAATATGAGTGAATTACGAAATCGCTTCGGAGCCCTAGGCAGCTGCCTAGGAGATTTGCCCTGAAAGGTCAATTTTTTTGTTTGGTTGAATTAGGACCCCAATTCATGGTCAATAATAGCCCTATATAATATTATTGAGATGGGAAAAGGTTCAAAAAAATTAGAGCTTGTTAGAGAGAAATATGAGTGAATTACGAAATCGCATCGGAGCCCTAGGCAGCTGCCTAGGAGATTTGGCCTGAAAGGTCAATTTTTTTGTTTGGTTGAACTAGGACCCCAATTCATGGTCAATAATATCCCTATATAATATTATTGAGATGGGAAAAGGTTCAAAAAAATTAGAGCTTGTTAGAGAGAAATATGAGTGAATTACGAAATCGCTTCGGAGCCCTAGGCAGCTGCCTAGGAGATTTGGCCTGAAAGGTCAATTTTTTAGTTTGGTTGAATTTTGACCCCAATTCATGGTCAATAACAGCCCTATATAATATTATTGAGATGGGAAAAGGATCAAAAAATTTAGAGCTTGTTAGAGAGAAATATGAGTGAATTACGAGATCGCTTCGGAGCCCTAGGCAGCTGCCTAGGAGATTTGGCCTGAAAGGTCAATTTTTTTGTTTGGTTGAACTAGGACCCCAATTCATGGTCAATAATAGCCCTATATAATATTATTGAGATGGGAAAAGGTTCAAAAAAATTAGAGCTTGTTAGAGAGAAATATGAGTGAATTACGAAATCGCTTCGGAGCCCTAGGCAGCTGCCTAGGAGATTTGGCCTGAAAGGTCAATTTTTTTGTTTGGTTGAATTAGGACCCCAATTCATGGTGAATAACAGCCCTATATAATATTATTGAGATGGGAAAAGGATCAAAAAAATTAGAGCTTGTTAGAGAGAAATATGAGTGAATTACGAGATCACTTCGGAGCCCTAGGCAGCTGCCTAGGAGATTTGGCCTGAAAGGTCAATTTTTTTGTTTGGTTGAATTAGGACCCCAATTCATGGTCAATAACAGCATTATATAATATTATTGAGATGGGAAAAGGTTCAAAAAAATTAGAGCTTTTTAGAGAGAAATATGAGTGAATTACGAAATCGCTTCGGAGCCCTAGGCAGCTGCCTAGGAGATTTGGCCTGAAAGGTCAATTTTTTTGTTTGGTTGAATTTGGACCCCAATTCATGGTCAATAACAGCCCTATATAATATTATTGAGATGGGAAAAGGATAAAAAAATATAGAGCTTGTTAGAGAGAAATATGAGTGAATTACGAGATCGCTTCGGAGCCCTAGGCAGCTGCCTAGGAGATTTGGCCTGAAAGGTCAATTTTTTTGTTTGGTTGAACTAGGACCCCAATTCATGGTCAATAATAGCCCTATATAATATTATTGAGATGGGAAAAGGTTCAAAAAAATTAGAGCTTGTTAGAGAGAAATATGAGTGAATTACGAAATCGCTTCGGAGCCCTAGGCAGCTGCCTAGGAGATTTGGCCTGAAAGGTCAATTTTTTTGTTTGGTTGAATTTGGACCCCAATTCATGGTCAATAACAGCCCTATATAATATTATTGAGATGGGAAAAGGATCAAAAAATTTAGAGCTTGTTAGAGAGAAATATGAGTGAATTACGAGATCGCTTCGGAGCCCTAGGCAGCTGCCTAGGAGATTTGGCCTGAAAGGTCAATTTTTTTGTTTGGTTGAAATAGGACCCCAATTCATGGTCAATAACAGCCCTATATAATATTATTGAGATGGGAAAAGGTTCAAAAAAATTAGAGCTTTTTAGGGAGAAATATGAGTGAATTACGAAATCGCTTCGGAGCCCTAGGCAGCTGCCTAGGATATTTGCCCTGAAAGGTCAATTTTTTAGTTTGGTTGAATTAGGACCCCAATTCATGGTCAATAATAGCCCTATATAATATTATTGAGATGGGAAAAGGTTCAAAAAAATTAGAGCTTGTTAGAGAGAAATATGAGTGAATTACGAAATCGCTTCGGAGCCCTAGGCAGCTGCCTAGGAGATTTGGCCTGAAAGGTCAATTTTTTTGTTTGGTTGAATTAGGACCGCAATTCATGGTGAATAACAGCCCTATATAATATTATTGAGATGGGAAAAGGATCAAAAAAATTAGAGCTTTTTAGAGAGAAATATGAGTGAATTACGAGATCACTTCGGAGCCCTAGGCAGCTGCCTAGGAGATTTGGCCTGAAAGGTCAATTTTTTTGTTTGGTTGAATTAGGACCCCAATACATGGTCAATAATAGCCCTATATAATATTATTGAGATGGGAAAAGGTTCAAAAAAATTAGAGCTTGTTAGAGAGAAATATGAGTGAATTACGAAATCGCTACGGAGCCCTAGGCAGCTGTCTAGGAGATTTGGCCTGAAAGGTCAATTTTTTTGTTTGGTTGAACTAGGACCCCAATTCATGGTCAATAATAGCCCTATATAATATTATTGAGATGGGAAAAGGTTCAAAAAAATTAGAGCTTGTTAGAGAGAAATATGAGTGAATTACGAAATCGCTTCGGAGCCCTAGGCAGCTGCCTAGGAGATTTGGCCTGAAAGGTCAATTTTTTTGTTTGGTTGAATTAGGACCCCAATTCATGGTGAATAACAGCCCTATATAATATTATTGAGATGGGAAAAGGATCAAAAAAATTAGAGCTTGTTAGAGAGAAATATGAGTGAATTACGAGATCACTTCGGAGGCCTAGGCAGCTGCCTAGGAGATTTGGCCTGAAAGGTCAATTTTTTTGTTTGGTTGAATTAGGACCCCAATTCATGGTCAATAACAGCATTATATAATATTATTGAGATGGGAAAAGGTTCAAAAAAATTAGAGCTTTTTAGAGAGAAATATGAGTGAATTACGAAATCGCTTCGGATCCCTAGGCAGCTGCCTAGGAGATTTGGCCTGAAAGGTCAATTTTTTTGTTTGGTTGAATTAGGACCTCAATTCATGGTCAATAATAGCCCTATACAATATTATTGAGATGGGAAAAGGTTCAAAAAAATTAGAGCTTGTTAGAGAGAAATATGAGTGAATTACGAAATCGCATCGGAGCCCTAGGCAGCTGCCTAGGAGATTTGGCCTGAAAGGTCAATTTTTTTGTTTGGTTGAACTAGGACCCCAATTCATGGTCAATAATAGCCCTATATAATATTATTGAGATGGGAAAAGGTTCAAAAAAATTAGAGCTTCTTAGAGAGAAATATGAGTGAATTACGAAATCGCTTCGGAGCCCTAGGCAGCTGCCTAGGAGATTTGGCCTGAAAGGTCAATTTTTTTGTTTGGTTGAATTTGGACCCCAATTCATGGTCAATAACAGCCCTATATAATATTATTGAGATGGGAAAAGGATCAAAAAATTTAGAGCTTGTTAGAGAGAAATATGAGTGAATTACGAGATCGCTTCGGAGCCCTAGGCAGCTGCCTAGGAGATTTGCCCTGAAAGGTCAATTTTTTAGTTTGGTTGAATTAGGACCCCAATTCATGGTCAATAATAGCCCTATATAATATTATTGAGATGGGAAAAGGTTCAAAAAAATTAGAGCTTGTTAGAGAGAAATATGAGTGAATTACGAAATCGCTTCGGAGCCCTAGGCAGCTGCCTAGGAGATTTGGCCTGAAAGGTCAATTTTTTTGTTTGGTTGAATTAGGACCGCAATTCATGGTGAATAACAGCCCTATATAATATTATTGAGATGGGAAAAGGATCAAAAAAATTAGAGCTTTTTAGAGAGAAATATGAGTGAATTACGAGATCACTTCGGAGCCCTAGGCAGCTGCCTAGGAGATTTGGCCTGAAAGGTCAATTTTTTTGTTTGGTTGAATTAGGACCCCAATACATGGTCAATAATAGCCCTATATAATATTATTGAGATGGGAAAAGGTTCAAAAAAATTAGAGCTTGTTAGAGAGAAATATGAGTGAATTACGAAATCGCTACGGAGCCCTAGGCAGCTGCCTAGGAGATTTGGCCTGAAAGGTCAATTTTTTTGTTTGGTTGAACTAGGACCCCAATTCATGGTCAATAATAGCCCTATATAATATTATTGAGATGGGAAAAGGTTCAAAAAAATTAGAGCTTGTTAGAGAGAAATATGAGTGAATTACGAAATCGCTTCGGAGCCCTAGGCAGCTGCCTAGGAGATTTGGCCTGAAAGGTCAATTTTTTTGTTTGGTTGAATTAGGACCCCAATTCATGGTGAATAACAGCCCTATATAATATTATTGAGATGGGAAAAGGATCAAAAAAATTAGAGCTTGTTAGAGAGAAATATGAGTGAATTACGAGATCACTTCGGAGCCCTAGGCAGCTGCCTAGGAGATTTGGCCTGAAAGGTCAATTTTTTTGTTTGGTTGAATTAGGACCCCAATTCATGGTCAATAACAGCATTATATAATATTATTGAGATGGGAAAAGGTTCAAAAAAATTAGAGCTTTTTAGAGAGAAATATGAGTGAATTACGAAATCGCTTCGGATCCCTAGGCAGCTGCCTAGGAGATTTGGCCTGAAAGGTCAATTTTTTTGTTTGGTTGAATTAGGACCTCAATTCATGGTCAATAATAGCCCTATACAATATTATTGAGATGGGAAAAGGTTCAAAAAAATTAGAGCTTGTTAGAGAGAAATATGAGTGAATTACGAAATCGCATCGGATCCCTAGGCAGCTGCCTAGGAGATTTGGCCTGAAAGGTCAATTTTTTTGTTTGGTTGAACTAGGACCCCAATTCATGGTCAATAATAGCCCTATATAATATTATTGAGATGGGAAAAGGTTCAAAAAAATTAGAGCTTCTTAGAGAGAAATATGAGTGAATTACGAAATCGCTTCGGAGCCCTAGGCAGCTGCCTAGGAGATTTGGCCTGAAAGGTCAATTTTTTTGTTTGGTTGAATTTGGACCCCAATTCATGGTCAATAACAGCCCTATATAATATTATTGAGATGGGAAAAGGATCAAAAAATTTAGAGCTTGTTAGAGAGAAATATGAGTGAATTACGAGATCGCTTCGGAGCCCTAGGCAGCTGCCTAGGAGATTTGGCCTGAAAGGTCAATTTTTTTGTTTGGTTGAAATAGGACCCCAATTCATGGTCAATAACAGCCCTATATAATATTATTGAGATGGGAAAAGGTTCAAAAAAATTAGAGCTTTTTAGGGAGAAATATGAGTGAATTACGAAATCGCTTCGGAGCCCTAGGCAGCTGCCTAGGAGATTTGCCCTGAAAGGTCAATTTTTTTGTTTGGTTGAATTAGGACCCCAATTCATGGTCAATAATAGCCCTATATAATATTATTGAGATGGGAAAAGGTTCAAAAAAATTAGAGCTTGTTAGAGAGAAATATGAGTGAATTACGAAATCGCATCGGAGCCCTAGGCAGCTGCCTAGGAGATTTGGCCTGAAAGGTCAATTTTTTTGTTTGGTTGAACTAGGACCCCAATTCATGGTCAATAATAGCCCTATATAATATTATTGAGATGGGAAAAGGTTCAAAAAAATTAGAGCTTGTTAGAGAGAAATATGAGTGAATTACGAAATCACTTCGGAGCCCTAGGCAGCTGCCTAGGAGATTTGGCCTGAAAGGTCAATTTTTTTGTTTGGTTGAATTTGGACCCCAATTCATGGTCAATAACAGCCCTATATAATATTATTGAGATGGGAAAAGGATCAAAAGATTTAGAGCTTGTTAGAGATAAATATGAGTGAATTACGAGATCGCTTCGGAGCCCTAGGCAGCTGCCTAGGAGATTTGGCCTGAAAGGTCAATTTTTTTGTTTGGTTGAAATAGGACCCCAATTCATGGTCAATAACAGCCCTATATAATATTATTTAGATGGGAAAAGGTTCAAAAAAATTAGAGCTTTTTAGGGAGAAAGATGAGTGAATTACGAAATCGCTTCGGAGCCCTAGGCAGCTGCCAAGGAGATTTGCCCTGAAAGGTCAATTTTTTTGTTTGGTTGAATTAGGACCCCAATTCATGGTCAATAATAGCCCTATATAATATTATTGAGATGGGAAAAGGTTCAAAAAAATTAGAGCTTGTTAGAGAGAAATATGAGTGAATTACGAAATCGCTACGGAGCCCTAGGCAGCTGCCTAGGAGATTTGGCCTGAAAGGTCAATTTTTTTGTTTGGTTGAACTAGGACCCCAATTCATGGTCAATAATAGCCCTATATAATATTATTGAGATGGGAAAAGGTTCAAAAAAATTAGAGCTTGTTAGAGAGAAATATGAGTGAATTACGAAATCGCTTCGGAGCCCTAGGCAGCTGCCTAGGAGATTTGGCCTGAAAGGTCAATTTTTTTGTTTGGTTGAATTTGGACCCCAATTCATGGTCAATAACAGCCCTATATAATATTAATGAGATGGGAAAAGGATCAAAAAATTTAGAGCTTGTTAGAGAGAAATATGAGTGAATTACGAGATCGCTTCGGAGCCCTAGGCAGCGGCCTAGGAGATTTGGCCTGAAAGGTCAATTTTTTTGTTTGGTTGAAATAGGACCCCAATTCATGGTCAATAACTGCCCTATATAATATTATTGAGATGGGAAAAGGTTCAAAAAAATTAGAGCTTTTTAGGGAGAAATATGAGTGAATTACGAAATCGCTTCGGAGCCCTAGGCAGCTGCCTAGGAGATTTGCCCTGAAAGGTCAATTTTTTAGTTTGGTTGAATTAGGACCCCAATTCATGGTCAATAATAGCCCTATATAATATTATTGAGATGGGAAAAGGTTCAAAAAAATTAGAGCTTGTTAGAGAGAAATATGAGTGAATTACGAAATCGCTTCGGAGCCCTAGGCAGCTGCCTAGGAGATTTGGCCTGAAAGGTCAATTTTTTTGTTTGGTTGAATTAGGACCGCAATTCATGGTGAATAACAGCCCTATATAATATTATTGAGATGGGAAAAGGATCAAAAAAATTAGAGCTTTTTAGAGAGAAATATGAGTGAATTACGAGATCACTTCGGAGCCCTAGGCAGCTGCCTAGGAGATTTGGCCTGAAAGGTCAATTTTTTTGTTTGGTTGAATTAGGACCCCAATACATGGTCAATAATAGCCCTATATAATATTATTGAGATGGGAAAAGGTTCAAAAAAATTAGAGCTTGTTAGAGAGAAATATGAGTGAATTACGAAATCGCTACGGAGCCCTAGGCAGCTGCCTAGGAGATTTGGCCTGAAAGGTCAATTTTTTTGTTTGGTTGAACTAGGACCCCAATTCATGGTCAATAATAGCCCTATATAATATTATTGAGATGGGAAAAGGTTCAAAAAAATTAGAGCTTGTTAGAGAGAAATATGAGTGAATTACGAAATCGCTTCGGAGCCCTAGGCAGCTGCCTAGGAGATTTGGCCTGAAAGGTCAATTTTTTTGTTTGGTTGAATTAGGACCCCAATTCATGGTGAATAACAGCCCTATATAATATTATTGAGATGGGAAAAGGATCAAAAAAATTAGAGCTTGTTAGAGAGAAATATGAGTGAATTACGAGATCACTTCGGAGCCCTAGGCAGCTGCCTAGGAGATTTGGCCTGAAAGGTCAATTTTTTTGTTTGGTTGAATTAGGACCCCAATTCATGGTCAATAACAGCATTATATAATATTATTGAGATGGGAAAAGGTTCAAAAAAATTAGAGCTTTTTAGAGAGAAATATGAGTGAATTACGAAATCGCTTCGGATCCCTAGGCAGCTGCCTAGGAGATTTGGCCTGAAAGGTCAATTTTTTTGTTTGGTTGAATTAGGACCTCAATTCATGGTCAATAATAGCCCTATACAATATTATTGAGATGGGAAAAGGTTCAAAAAAATTAGAGCTTGTTAGAGAGAAATATGAGTGAATTACGAAATCGCATCGGAGCCCTAGGCAGCTGCCTAGGAGATTTGGCCTGAAAGGTCAATTTTTTTGTTTGGTTGAACTAGGACCCCAATTCATGGTCAATAATAGCCCTATATAATATTATTGAGATGGGAAAAGGTTCAAAAAAATTAGAGCTTCTTAGAGAGAAATATGAGTGAATTACGAAATCGCTTCGGAGCCCTAGGCAGCTGCCTAGGAGATTTGGCCTGAAAGGTCAATTTTTTTGTTTGGTTGAATTTGGACCCCAATTCATGGTCAATAACAGCCCTATATAATATTATTGAGATGGGAAAAGGATCAAAAAATTTAGAGCTTGTTAGAGAGAAATATGAGTGAATTACGAGATCGCTTCGGAGCCCTAGGCAGCTGCCTAGGAGATTTGGCCTGAAAGGTCAATTTTTTTGTTTGGTTGAAATAGGACCCCAATTCATGGTCAATAACAGCCCTATATAATATTATTGAGATGGGAAAAGGTTCAAAAAAATTAGAGCTTTTTAGGGAGAAATATGAGTGAATTACGAAATCGCTTCGGAGCCCTAGGCAGCTGCCTAGGAGATTTGCCCTGAAAGGTCAATTTTTTTGTTTGGTTGAATTAGGACCCCAATTCATGGTCAATAATAGCCCTATATAATATTATTGAGATGGGAAAAGGTTCAAAAAAATTAGAGCTTGTTAGAGAGAAATATGAGTGAATTACGAAATCGCATCGGAGCCCTAGGCAGCTGCCTAGGAGATTTGGCCTGAAAGGTCAATTTTTTTGTTTGGTTGAACTAGGACCCCAATTCATGGTCAATAATAGCCCTATATAATATTATTGAGATGGGAAAAGGTTCAAAAAAATTAGAGCTTGTTAGAGAGAAATATGAGTGAATTACGAAATCACTTCGGAGCCCTAGGCAGCTGCCTAGGAGATTTGGCCTGAAAGGTCAATTTTTTTGTTTGGTTGAATTTGGACCCCAATTCATGGTCAATAACAGCCCTATATAATATTATTGAGATGGGAAAAGGATCAAAAGATTTAGAGCTTGTTAGAGAGAAATATGAGTGAATTACGAGATCGCTTCGGAGCCCTAGGCAGCTGCCTAGGAGATTTGGCCTGAAAGGTCAATTTTTTTGTTTGGTTGAAATAGGACCCCAATTCATGGTCAATAACAGCCCTATATAATATTATTTAGATGGGAAAAGGTTCAAAAAAATTAGAGCTTTTTAGGGAGAAAGATGAGTGAATTACGAAATCGCTTCGGAGCCCTAGGCAGCTGCCAAGGAGATTTGCCCTGAAAGGTCAATTTTTTTGTTTGGTTGAATTAGGACCCCAATTCATGGTCAATAATAGCCCTATATAATATTATTGAGATGGGAAAAGGTTCAAAAAAATTAGAGCTTGTTAGAGAGAAATATGAGTGAATTACGAAATCGCTACGGAGCCCTAGGCAGCTGCCTAGGAGATTTGGCCTGAAAGGTCAATTTTTTTGTTTGGTTGAACTAGGACCCCAATTCATGGTCAATAATAGCCCTATATAATATTATTGAGATGGGAAAAGGTTCAAAAAAATTAGAGCTTGTTAGAGAGAAATATGAGTGAATTACGAATTCGCTTCGGAGCCCTAGGCAGCTGCCTAGGAGATTTGGCCTGAAAGGTCAATTTTTTTGTTTGGTTGAATTTGGACCCCAATTCATGGTCAATAACAGCCCTATATAATATTAATGAGATGGGAAAAGGATCAAAAAATTTAGAGCTTGTTAGAGAGAAATATGAGTGAATTACGAGATCGCTTCGGAGCCCTAGGCAGCGGCCTAGGAGATTTGGCCTGAAAGGTCAATTTTTTTGTTTGGTTGAAATAGGACCCCAATTCATGGTCAATAACTGCCCTATATAATATTATTGAGATGGCAAAAGGTTCAAAAAAATTAGAGCTTTTTAGGGAGAAATATGAGTGAATTACGAAATCGCTTCGGAGCCCTAGGCAGCTGCCTAAGAGATTTTCCCTGAAAGGTTCATTTTTTTGTTTGGTTGAATTAGGACCCCAATTCATGGTCAATAATAGCCCTATATAATATTATTGAGATGGGAAAAGGTTCAAAAAAATTAGAGCTTGTTAGAAAGAAATATGAGTGAATTACGAAATCGCTTCGGAGCCCTAGGCAGCTGCCTAGGAGATTTGGCCTGAAAGGTCAATTTTTTTGTTTGGTTGAATTAGGACCCCAATTCATGGTGAATAACAGCCCTATATAATATTATTGAGATGGGAAAAGGATCAAAAAAATTAGAGCTTGTTAGAGAGAAATATGAGTGAATTACGAGATCGCTTCGGAGCCCTAGGCAGACCCTAGGAGATTTGGCCTGAAAGGTCAATTTTTTTGTTTGGTTGAATTAGGACCCCAATTCATGGTCAATAACAGCATTATATAATATTATTGAGATGGGAAAAGGTTCAAAAAAATTAGAGCTTTTTAGAGAGAAATATGAGTGAATTACGAAATCGCTTCGGATCCCTAGGCAGCTGCCTAGGAGATTTGGCCTGAAGGGTCAATTTTTTTGTTTTGTTGAATTAGGACCTCAATTCATGGTCAATAATAGCCCTATACAATATTATTGAGATGGGAAAAGGTTCAAAAAAATTAGAGCTTGTTAGAGAGAAATATGAGTGAATTACGAAATCGCATCGGAGCCCTAGGCAGCTGCCTAGGAGATTTGGCCTGAAAGGTCAATTTTTTTGTTTGGTTGAACTAGGACCCCAATTCATGGTCAATAATAGCCCTATATAATATTATTGAGATGGGAAAAGGTTCAAAAAAATTAGAGCTTGTTAGAGAGAAATATGAGTGAATTACGAAATCGCTTCGGAGCCCTAGGCAGCTGCCTAGGAGATTTGGCCTGAAAGGTCAATTTTTTTGTTTGGTTGAATTTGGACCCCAATTCATGGTCAATAACAGCCCTATATAATATTATTGAGATGGGAAAAGGATCAAAAAATTTAGAGCTTGTTAGAGAGAAATATGAGTGAATTACGAGATCGCTTCGGAGCCCTAGGCAGCTGCCTAGGAGATTTGGCCTGAAAGGTCAATTTTTTTGTTTAGTTGAAATAGGACCCCAATTCATGGTCAATAACAGCCCTATATAATATTATTGAGATGGGAAAAGGTTCAAAAAAATTAGAGCTTTTTAGGGAGAAATATGAGTGAATTACGAAATCGCTTCGGAGCCCTAGGCAGCTGCCTAGGAGATTTGGCCTGAAAGGTCAATTTTTTTGTTTGGTTGAATTAGGACCCCAATTCATGGTCAATAATAGCCCTATATAATATTATTGAGATGGGAAAAGGTTCAAAAAAATTAGAGCTTGTTAGAGAGAAATATGAGTGAATTACGAAATCGCTTCGGAGCCCTAGGCAGCTGCCTAGGAGATTTGGCCTGAAAGGTCAATTTTTTTGTTTGGTTGAATTTGGACCCCAATTCATGGTCAATAACAGCCCTATATAATATTAATGAGATGGGAAAAGGATCAAAAAATTTAGAGCTTGTTAGAGAGAAATATGAGTGAATTACGAGATCGCTTCGGAGCCCTAGGCTGCTGCCTAGGAGATTTGGCCTGAAAGGTCAATTTTTTTGTTTGGTTGAAATAGGACCCCAATTCATGGTCAATAACAGCCCTATATAATATTATTGAGATGGGAAAAGGTTCAAAAAAATTAGAGCTTTTTAGGGAGAAATATGAGTGAATTACGAAATCGCTTCGGAGCCCTAGGCAGCTGCCTAGGAGATTTTCCCTGAAAGGTAAATTTTTTTGTTTGGTTGAATTAGGACCCCAATTCATGGTCAATAATAGCCCTATATAATATTATTGAGATGGGAAAAGGTTCAAAAAAATTAGAGCTTGTTAGAGAGAAATATGAGTGAATTACGAAATCGCTTCTGAGCCCTAGGCAGCTGCCTAGGAGATTTGGCCTGAAAGGTCAATTTTTTTGTTTGGTTGAATTAGGACCCCAATTCATGGTGAATAACAGCCCTATATAATATTATTGAGATGGGAAAAGGATCAAAAAAATTAGAGCTTGTTAGAGAGAAATATGAGTGAATTACGAGATCACTTCGGAGCCCTAGGCAGCTGCCTAGGAGATTTGGCCTGAAAGGTCAATTTTTTTGTTTGGTTGAATTAGGACCCCAATTCATGGTCAATAACAGCATTATATAATATTATTGAGATGGGAAAAGGTTCAAAAAAATTAGAGCTTTTTAGAGAGAAATATGAGTGAATTACGAGATCACTTCGGAGCCCTAGGCAGCTGCCTAGGAGATTTGGCCTGAAAGGTCAATTTTTTTGTTTGGTAGAATTAGGACCCCAATTCATGGTCAATAATAGCCCTATATAATATTATTGAGATGGGAAAAGGTTCAAAAAAATTAGAGCTTGTTAGAGAGAAATATGAGTGAATTACGAAATCGCTTCGGAGCCCTAGGCAGCTGCCTAGGAGATTTGGCCTGAAAGGTCAATTTTTTTGTTTGGTTGAATTTGGACCCCAATTCATGGTCAATAACAGCCCTATATAATATTAATGAGATGGGAAAAGGATCAAAAAATTTAGAGCTTGTTAGAGAGAAATATGAGTGAATTACGAGATCGCTTCGGAGCCCTAGGCAGCTGCCTAGGAGATTTGGCCTGAAAGGTCAATTTTTTTGTTTGGTTGAAATAGGACCCCAATTCATGGTCAATAACAGCCCTATATAATATTATTTAGATGGGAAAAGGTTCAAAAAAATTAGAGCTTGTTAGAGAGAAATATGAGTGAATTACGAGATCGCTTCGGAGCCCTAGGCAGCTGCCTAGGAGATTTGGCCTGAAAGGTCAATTTTTTTGTTTGGTTGAAATAGGACCCCAATTCATGGTCAATAACAGCCCTAAATAATATTATTGAGATGGGAAAAGGTTCAAAAAAATTAGAGCTTTTTAGGTAGAAATATGAGTGAATTACGAAATCGCTTCGGAGCCCTAGGCAGCTGCCTAGGAGATTTGGCCTGAAAGGTCAATTTTTTTGTTTGGTTGAATTAGGACCCCAATTCATGGTGAATAACAGCCCTATATAATATTATTGAGATGGGAAAAGGATCAAAAAAATTAGAGCTTGTTAGAGAGAAATATGAGTGAATTACGAGATCACTTCGGAGCCCTAGGCAGCTGCCTAGGAGATTTGGCCTGAAAGGTCAATTTTTTTGTTTGGTTGAATTAGGACCCCAATTCATGGTCAATAACAGCATTATATAATATTATTGAGATGGGAAAAGGTTCAAAAAAATTAGAGCTTTTTAGAGAGAAATATGAGTGAATTACGAAATCGCTTCGGATCCCTAGGCAGCTGCCTAGGAGATTTGGCCTGAAAGGTCAATTTTTTTGTTTGGTTGAATTAGGACCTCAATTCATGGTCAATAATAGCCCTATACAATATTATTGAGATGGGAAAAGGTTCAAAAAAATTAGAGCTTGTTAGAGAGAAATATGAGTGAATTACGAAATCGCATCGGAGCCCTAGGCAGCTGCCTAGGAGATTTGGCCTGAAAGGTCAATTTTTTTGTTTGGTTGAACTAGGACCCCAATTCATGGTCAATAATAGCCCTATATAATATTATTGAGATGGGAAAAGGTTCAAAAAAATTAGAGCTTCTTAGAGAGAAATATGAGTGAATTACGAAATCGCTTCGGAGCCCTAGGCAGCTGCCTAGGAGATTTGGCCTGAAAGGTCAATTTTTTTGTTTGGTTGAATTTGGACCCCAATTCATGGTCAATAACAGCCCTATATAATATTATTGAGATGGGAAAAGGATCAAAAAATTTAGAGCTTGTTAGAGAGAAATATGAGTGAATTACGAGATCGCTTCGGAGCCCTAGGCAGCTGCCTAGGAGATTTGGCCTGAAAGGTCAATTTTTTTGTTTGGTTGAAATAGGACCCCAATTCATGGTCAATAACAGCCCTAAATAATATTATTGAGATGGGAAAAGGTTCAAAAAAATTAGAGCTTTTTAGGTAGAAATATGAGTGAATTACGAAATCGCTTCGGAGCCCTAGGCAGCTGCCTAGGAGATTTGGCCTGAAAGGTCAATTTTTTTGTTTGGTTGAATTAGGACCCCAATTCATGGTGAATAACAGCCCTATATAATATTATTGAGATGGGAAAAGGATCAAAAAAATTAGAGCTTGTTAGAGAGAAATATGAGTGAATTACGAGATCACTTCGGAGCCCTAGGCAGCTGCCTAGGAGATTTGGCCTGAAAGGTCAATTTTTTTGTTTGGTTGAATTAGGACCCCAATTCATGGTCAATAACAGCATTATATAATATTATTGAGATGGGAAAAGGTTCAAAAAAATTAGAGCTTTTTAGAGAGAAATATGAGTGAATTACGAAATCGCTTCGGATCCCTAGGCAGCTGCCTAGGAGATTTGGCCTGAAAGGTCAATTTTTTTGTTTGGTTGAATTAGGACCTCAATTCATGGTCAATAATAGCCCTATACAATATTATTGAGATGGGAAAAGGTTCAAAAAAATTAGAGCTTGTTAGAGAGAAATATGAGTGAATTACGAAATCGCATCGGAGCCCTAGGCAGCTGCCTAGGAGATTTGGCCTGAAAGGTCAATTTTTTTGTTTGGTTGAACTAGGACCCCAATTCATGGTCAATAATAGCCCTATATAATATTATTGAGATGGGAAAAGGTTCAAAAAAATTAGAGCTTCTTAGAGAGAAATATGAGTGAATTACGAAATCGCTTCGGAGCCCTAGGCAGCTGCCTAGGAGATTTGGCCTGAAAGGTCAATTTTTTTGTTTGGTTGAATTTGGACCCCAATTCATGGTCAATAACAGCCCTATATAATATTATTGAGATGGGAAAAGGATCAAAAAATTTAGAGCTTGTTAGAGAGAAATATGAGTGAATTACGAGATCGCTTCGGAGCCCTAGGCAGCTGCCTAGGAGATTTGGCCTGAAAGGTCAATTTTTTTGTTTGGTTGAAATAGGACCCCAATTCATGGTCAATAACAGCACTATATAATATTATTGAGATGGGAAAAGGTTCAAAAAAATTAGAGCTTTTTAGGGAGAAATATGAGTGATTTACGAAATCGCTTCGGAGCCCTAGGCAGCTGCCTAGGAGATTTGCCCTGAAAGGTCAATTTTTTTGTTTGGTTGAATTAGGACCCCAATTCATGGTCAATAATAGCCCTATATAATATTATTGAGATGGCAAAAGGTTCAAAAAAATTAGAGCTTGTTAGAGAGAAATATGAGTGAATTACGAAATCGCATCGGAGCCCTAGGCAGCTGCCTAGGAGATTTGGCCTGAAAGGTCAATTTTTTTGTTTGGTTGAACTAGGACCCCAATTCATGGTCAATAATAGCCCTATATAATATTATTGAGATGGGAAAAGGTTCAAAAAAATTAGAGCTTGTTAGAGAGAAATATGAGTGAATTACGAAATCACTTCGGAGCCCTAGGCAGCTGCCTAGGAGATTTGGCCTGAAAGGTCAATTTTTTTGTTTGGTTGAATTTGGACCCCAATTCATGGTCAATAACAGCCCTATATAATATTATTGAGATGGGAAAAGGATCAAAAGATTTAGAGCTTGTTAGAGAGAAATATGAGTGAATTACGAGATCGCTTCGGAGCCCTAGGCAGCTGCCTAGGAGATTTGGCCTGAAAGGTCAATTTTTTTGTTTGGTTGAAATAGGACCCCAATTCATGGTCAATAACAGCCCTATATAATATTATTTAGATGGGAAAAGGTTCAAAAAAATTAGAGCTTTTTAGGGAGAAAGATGAGTGAATTACGAAATCGCTTCGGAGCCCTAGGCAGCTGCCAAGGAGATTTGCCCTGAAAGGTCAATTTTTTTGTTTGGTTGAATTAGGACCCCAATTCATGGTCAATAATAGCCCTATATAATATTATTGAGATGGGAAAAGGTTCAAAAAAATTAGAGCTTGTTAGAGAGAAATATGAGTGAATTACGAAATCGCTTCGGAGCCCTAGGCAGCTGCCTAGGAGATTTGGCCTGAAAGGTCAATTTTTTTGTTTGGTTGAATTAGGACCCCAATTCATGGTCAATAACAGCCCTATATAATATTATTGAGATGGGAAAAGAATCAAAAAATTTAGAGCTTGTTAGAGAGAAATATGAGTGAATTACGAGATCGCTTCGGAGCCCTAGGCAGCTGCCTAGGAGATTTGGCCTGAAAGGTCAATTTTTTTGTTTGGTTGAAATAGGACCCCAATTCATGGTCAATAACAGCCCTATATAATATTATTGAGATGGGAAAAGGTTCAAAAAAATTAGAGCTTTTTAGGGAGAAATATGAGTGAATTACGAAATCGCTTCGGAGCCCTAGGCAGCTGCCTAGGAGATTTGCCCTGAAAGGTCAATTTTTTTGTTTGGTTGAATTAGGACCCCAATTCATGGTCAATAATAGCCCTATATAATATTATTGAGATGGGAAAAGGTTCAAAAAAATTAGAGCTTGTTAGAGAGAAATATGAGTGAATTACGAAATCGCATCGGAGCCCTAGGCAGCTGCCTAGGAGATTTGGCCTGAAAGGTCAATTTTTTTGTTTGGTTGAACTAGGACCCCAATTCATGGTCAATAATAGCCCTATATAATATTATTGAGATGGGAAAAGGTTCAAAAAAATTAGAGCTTGTTAGAGAGAAATATGAGTGAATTACGAAATCGCTTCGGAGCCCTAGGCAGCTGCTTAGGAGATTTGGCCTGAAAGGTCAATTTTTTTGTTTGGTTGAATTTGGACCCCAATTCATGGTCAATAACAGCCCTATATAATATTATTGAGATGGGAAAAGGATCAAAAAATTTAGAGCTTGTTAGAGAGAAATATGAGTGAATTACGAGATCGCTTCGGAGCCCTAGGCAGCTGCCTAGGAGATTTGGCCTGAAAGGTCAATTTTTTTGTTTGGTTGAAATAGGACCCCAATTCATGGTCAATAACAGCCCTATATAATATTATTGAGATGGGAAAAGGTTCAAAAAAATTAGAGCTTTTTAGGGAGAAATATGAGTGAATTACGAAATCGCTTCGGAGCCCTAGGCAGCTGCCTAGGAGATTTGCCCTGAAAGGTCAATTTTTTTGTTTGGTTGAATTAGGACCCCAATTCATGGTCAATAATAGCCCTATATAATATTATTGAGATGGGAAAAGGTTCAAAAAAATTAGAGCTTGTTAGAGAGAAATATGAGTGAATTACGAAATCGCTACGGAGCCCTAGGCAGCTGCCTAGGAGATTTGGCCTGAGAGGTCAATTTTTTTGTTTGGTTGAATTAGGACCCCAATTCATGGTGAATAACAGCCCTATATAATATTATTGAGATGGGAAAAGGATCAAAAAAATTTGAGCTTTTTAGAGAGAAATATGAGTGAATTATGAGATCACTTCGGAGCCCTAGGCAGCTGCCTAGGAGATTTGGCCTGAAAGGTCAATTTTTTTGTTTGGTTGAAATAGGACCCCAATTCATGGTCAATAACAGCCCTATATAATATTATTGAGATGGGAAAAGGTTCAAAAAAATTAGAGCTTGTTAGAGAGAAATATGAGTGAATTACGAAATCGCTTCGGAGCCCTAGGCAGCTGCCTAGGAGATTTGGCCTGAAAGGTCAATTTTTTTGTTTGGTTGAATTTGGACCCCAATTCATGGTCAATAACAGCCCTATATAATATTAATGAGATGGGAAAAGGATCAAAAAATTTAGAGCTTGTTAGAGAGAAATATGAGTGAATTACGAGATCGCTTCGGAGCCCTAGGCAGCTGCCTAGGAGATTTGGCCTGAAAGGTCAATTTTTTTGTTTGGTTGAAATAGGACCCCAATTCATGGTCAATAACAGCCCTATATAATATTATTGAGATGGGAAAAGGTTCAAAAAAATTAGAGCTTTTTAGGGAGAAATATGAGTGAATTACGAAATCGCTTCGGAGCCCTAGGCTGCCTAGGAGATTTTCCCTGAAAGGTTCATTTTTTTGTTTGGTTGAATTAGGACCCCAATTCATGGTCAATAATAGCCCTATATAATATTATTGAGATGGGAAAAGGTTCAAAAAAATTAGAGCTTGTTAGAGAGAAATATGAGTGAATTACGAAATCGCTTCGGAGCCCTAGGCAGCTGCCTAGGAGATTTGGCCTGAAAGGTCAATTTTTTTGTTTGGTTGAATTAGGACCCCAATTCATGGTCAATAACAGCATTATATAATATTATTGAGATGGGAAAAGGTTCAAAAAAATTAGAGCTTTTTAGAGAGAAATATGAGTGAATTACGAAATCGCTTCGGATCCCTAGGCAGCTGCCTAGGAGATTTGGCCTGAAGGGTCAATTTTTTTGTTTGGTTGAATTAGGACCTCAATTCATGGTCAATAATAGCCCTATACAATATTATTGAGATGGGAAAAGGTTCAAAAAAATTAGAGCTTGTTAGAGAGAAATATGAGTGAATTACGAAATCGCATCGGAGCCCTAGGCAGCTGCCTAGGAGATTTGGCCTGAAAGGTCAATTTTTTTTTTTGGTTGAACTAGGACCCCAATTCATGGTCAATAATAGCCCTATATAATATTATTGAGATGGGAAAAGGTTCAAAAAAATTAGAGCTTGTTAGAGAGAAATATGAGTGAATTACGAAATCGCTTCGGAGCCCTAGGCAGCTGCCTAGGAGATTTGGCCTGAAAGGTCAATTTTTTTGTTTGGTTGAATTTGGACCCCAATTCATGGTCAATAACAGCCCTATATAATATTATTGAGATGGGAAAAGGATCAAAAAATTTAGA
Source organism: Humulus lupulus (assembly GCF_963169125.1). Lineage (NCBI taxonomy): Eukaryota > Viridiplantae > Streptophyta > Magnoliopsida > Rosales > Cannabaceae > Humulus > Humulus lupulus. Next base: position 287,614,048 of record NC_084795.1, read on the forward strand.
GCTTGTTAGAGAGAAATATGAGTGAATTACGAGATCGCTTCGGAGCCCTAGGCAGCTCCCTAGGAGATTTGGCCTGAAAGGTCAATTTTTTTGTTTGGTTGAAATAGGACCCCAATTCATGGTCTATAACAGCCCTATATAATATTATTGAGATGGGAAAAGGTTCAAAAAAATTAGAGCTTTTTAGGGAGAAATATGAGTGAATTACGAAATCGCTTCGGAGCCCTAGGCAGCTGCCTAGGAGATTTGCCCTGAAAGGTCAATTTTTTAGTTTGGTTGAATTAGGACCCCAATTCATGGTCAATAATAGCCCTATATAATATTATTGAGATGGGAAAAGGTTCAAAAAAATTAGAGCTTGTTAGAGAGAAATATGAGTGAATTACGAAATCGCTTCGGAGCCCTAGGCAGCTGCCTAGGAGATTTGGCCTGAAAGGTCAATTTTTTTGTTTGGTTGAATTAGGACCGCAATTCATGGTGAATAACAGCCCTATATAATATTATTGAGATGGGAAAAGGATCAAAAAAATTAGAGCTTTTTAGAGAGAAATATGAGTGAATTACGAGATCACTTCGGAGCCCTAGGCAGCAGCCTAGGAGATTTGGCCTGAAAGGTCAATTTTTTTGTTTGGTTGAATTAGGACCCCAATTCATGGTCAATAATAGCCCTATATAATATTATTGAGATGGGAAAAGGTTCAAAAAAATTAGAGCTTGTTAGAGAGAAATATGAGTGAATTACGAAATCGCTTCGGAGCCCTAGGCAGCTGCCTAGGAGATTTGGCCTGAAAGGTCAATTTTTTTGTTTGGTCGAATTTGGACCCCAATTCATGGTCAATAACAGCCCTATATAATATTAATGAGATGGGAAAAGGATCAAAAAATTTAGAGCTTGTTAGAGAGAAATATGAGTGAATTACGAGATCGCTTCGGAGCCCTAGGCAGCTGCCTAGGAGATTTGCCCTGAAAGGTCAATTTTTTAGTTTGGTTGAATTAGGACCCCAATTCATGGTCAATAATAGCCCTATATAATATTATTGAGATGGGAAAAGGTTCAAAAAAATTAGAGCTTGTTAGAGAGAAATATGAGTGAATTACGAAATCGCTTCGGAGCCCTAGGCAGCTGCCTAGGAGATTTGGCCTGAAAGGTCAATTTTTTTGTTTGGTTGAATTAGGACCGCAATTCATGGTGAATAACAGCCCTATATAATATTATTGAGATGGGAAAAGGATCAAAAAAATTAGAGCTTTTTAGAGAGAAATATGAGTGAATTACGAGATCACTTCGGAGCCCTAGGCAGCAGCCTAGGAGATTTGGCCTGAAAGGTCAATTTTTTTGTTTGGTTGAATTAGGACCCCAATTCATGGTCAATAATAGCCCTATATAATATTATTGAGATGGGAAAAGGTTCAAAAAAATTAGAGCTTGTTAGAGAGAAATATGAGTGAATTACGAAATCGCTTCGGAGCCCTAGGCAGCTGCCTAGGAGATTTGGCCTGAAAGGTCAATTTTTTTGTTTGGTTGAATTTGGACCCCAATTCATGGTCAATAACAGCCCTATATAATATTAATGAGATGGGAAAAGGATCAAAAAATTTAGAGCTTGTTAGAGGGAAATATGAGTGAATTACGAGATCGCTTCGGAGCCCTAGGCAGCTGCCTAGGAGATTTGGCCTGAAAGGTCAATTTTTTTGTTTGGTTGAAATAGGACCCCAATTCATGGTCAATAACAGCCCTATATAATATTATTGAGATGGGAAAAGGTTCAAAAAAATTAGAGCTTTTTAGGGAGAAATATGAGTGAATTACGAAATCGCTTCGGAGCCCTAGGCAGCTGCCTAGGAGATTTTCCCTGAAAGGTCAATTTTTTTGTTTGGTTGAATTAGGACCCCAATTCATGGTCAATAATAGCCCTATATAATATTATTGAGATGGGAAAAGGTTCAAAAAAATTAGAGCTTGTTAGAGCGAAATATGAGTGAATTACGAAATCGCTTCGGAGCCCTAGGCAGCTGCCTAGGAGATTTGGCCTGAAAGGTCAATTTTTTTGTTTGGTTGAATTAGGACCCCAATTCATGGTGAATAACAGCCCTATATAATATTATTGAGATGGGAAAAGGATCAAAAAAATTAGAGCTTGTTAGAGAGAAATATGAGTGAATTACGAGATCACTTCGGAGCCCTAGGCAGCTGCCTAGGAGATTTGGCATGAAAGGTCAATTTTTTTGTTTGGTTGAATTAGGACCCCAATTCATATTCAATAACAGCCCTATATAATATTATTGAGATGGGAAAAGGATCAAAAAAATTAGAGCTTGTTAGAGAGAAATATGAGTGAATTACGAGATCGCTTCGGAGCCCTAGGTAGCTGCCTAGGAGATTTGGCCTGAAAGGTCAATTTTTTTGTTTGGTTGAATTACGAGATCGCTTCAGAGCCCTAGGCAGCTGCCTAGGAGATTTGGCCTGAAAGGTCAATTTTTTTTGTTTGGTTGAATTAGGGCCCCAATTCATGGTCAATAACAGCCCTATATAATATTATTGAGATGGGAAAAGGATCAAAAAAATTAGAGCTTTTTAGAGAGAAATATGAGTGAATTACGAAATCGCTTCGGAGCCCTAGGCTGCTGCCTAGGAGATTTGGCCTGAAAGGTCAATTTTTTTGTTTGGTTGAATTAGGACCCCAATTCATGGTCAATAACAGCCCTATATAATATTATTGAGATGGGAAAAGGATCAAAAAAATTAGAGCTTGTTAGAGAGAAATATGAGTGAATTACGAGATCGCTTCGGAGCCCTAGGCCGCTGCCTAGGAGATTTGGCCTGAAAGGAAAATTTTTTTGTTTGGTTGAATTAGGACCCCAATTCATGGTCAATAATAGCCCTATATAATATTATTGAGATGGGAAAAGGGTCAAAAAAATTAGAGCTTGTTAGAGAGAAATATGAGTGAATTACGAAATCGCTCCGGAGCCCTAGGCAGCGGCATAGGAGATTTGGCCTGAAAGGTCAATTTTTTTGTTTGGTTGAATTAGGACCTCAATTCATGGTCAATAACAGCCCTATATAATATTATTGAGATGGGAAAAGGATCAAAAAAATTAGAGCTTGTTAGAGAGAAATATGAGTGAATTACGAGATCGCTTCGGAGCCCTAGGCACCTCCCTAGGAGATTTGGCCTGAAAGGTCAATTTTTTTGTTTGGTTGAATTAGGTCCCCAATTCATGGTCATTAACAGCCCTATATAATATTATTGAGATGGGAAAATGTTCAAAAAAATTAGAGCTTGTTAGAGATAAATATGAGTGAATTATGAAATCGCTTCGGAGCCCTAGGCAGCTGCCTAGGAGATTTGGCCAGAAAGGTCAATTTTTTTGTTTGGTTGAATTAGGACCCCAATTCATATTCAATAACAGCCCTATATAATATTATTGGGACGGGAAAAGGTTCAAAAAAATTAGAGCTTGTTAGGGAGAAATATGACTGAATTACGAGATCGCTTCGGAGCCCTAGGCAGGAGATTTGGCCTGAATGGTCAATTTTTTTGTTTGGTTGAATTAGGACCCCAATTCATGGTCAATAATAGCCCTATATAATATTATTGAGATGGGAAAAGGTTCAAAAAAATTAGAGCTTGTTAGAGAAAAATATGAGTGAATTACGAAATCGCTCCGGAGCCCTAGGCAGCGGCCTAGGAGATTTGGCCTGAAAGGTCAATTTTTTTGTTTGGTTGAATTAGGTCCCCAATTCATGGTCATTAACAGCCCTATATAATATTATTGAGATGGGAAAAGGATCAAAAAAATTAGAGCTTTTTAGAAAGAAATATGAGTGAATTACGAGATCGCTTCGGAGCCCTAGGCCGCTGCCTAGGAGATTTGGCCTGAAAGGTCAATTTTTTTGTTTGGTTGAATTAGGACCCCAATTCATGGTCAATAATATCCCTATATAATATTATTGAGATGGGAAAAGGTTCAAAAAAATTAGAGCTTGTTAGAGAGAAATATGAGTGAATTACGAAATCGCTCCGGAGCCCTAGGCAGCGGCCTAGGAGATTTGGCCTGAAAGGTCAATTTTTTTGTTTGGTTGAATTAGGACCTCAATTCATGGTCAATAACAGCCCTATATAATATTATTGAGATGGGAAAAGGATCAAAAAAATTAGAGCTTGTTAGAGAGAAATATGAGTGAATTACGAGATCGCTTCGGAGCCCTAGGCACCTCCCTAGGAGATTTGGCCTGAAAGGTCAATTTTTTTGTTTGGTTGAATTAGGTCCCCACTTCATGGTCATTAACAGCCCTATATAATATTATTGAGATGGGAAAATGTTCAAAAAAATTAGAGCTTGTTAGAGATAAATAAGAGTGAATTATGAAATCGCTTCGGAGCCCTAGGCAGCTGCCTAGGAGATTTGGCCAGAAAGGTCAATTTTTTTGTTTGGTTGAATTAGGACCCCAATTCATATTCAATAACAGCCCTATATAATATTATTGGGATGGGAAAAGGTTCAAAAAAATTAGAGCTTGTTAGGGAGAAATATGACTGAATTACGAGATCGCTTCGGAGCCCTAGGCAGGAGATTTGGCCTGAATGGTCAATTTTTTTGTTTGGTTGAATTAGGACCCCAATTCATGGTCAATAATAGCCCTATATAATATTATTGAGATGGGAAAAGGTTCAAAAAAATTAGAGCTTGTTAGAGAAAAATATGAGTGAATTACGAAATCGCTCCGGAGCCCTAGGCAGCGGCCTAGGAGATTTGGCCTGAAAGGTCAATTTTTTTGTTTGGTTGAATTAGGTCCCCAATTCATGGTCATTAACAGCCCTATATAATATTATTGAGATGGGAAAATGTTCAAAAAAATTAGAGCTTTTTAGAGAGAAATATGAGTGAATTACGAAATCGCTTCGGAGCCCTAGGCAGCTGCCTAGGAGATTTGGCCTGAAAGGTAAATTTTTTTGTTTGGTTGAATTAGGACCCCAATTCATGGTCAATAACAGACCTATATAATATTATTGAGATGGGAAAAGGAACAAAAAAATTAGAGCTTTTTAGAGAGAAATATGAGTGAATTACGAAATCGCTTCGGAGCCCTAGGCAGCTTCCTAGGAGATTTGGCCTGAAAGGTCAATCTTTTTGTTTGGTAGAATTAGGACCACAATTCATGGTCAATAACAGCCCTATATAATATTATTGAGATGGGAAAAGGTTCAAAAAAATTAGAGCTTTTTAGAGAGAAATATGAGTGAATTACGAGATCGCTTCGGAGCCCTAGGCAGCTGCCTAGGAGATTTGGCCTGAAAGGTCAATTTTTTTGTTTGGTTGAATTAGGACCCCAATTCATGGTCATTAACTGCCCTATATAATATAATTGAGATGGGAAAAGGTTCAAAAAAATTAGAGCTTGTTAGAGATATATATGAGTGAATTATGAAATATCTTCGGAGCCCTAGGCAGCTGCCTAGGAGATTTGGCCTGAAAGGTCAATTTTTTTGTTTGGTTGAATTAGGACCCCAATTCATGGTCAATAACAGCCCTATATAATATTATTGAGATGGGAAAAGGATCAAAAAAATTAGAGCTTGTTAGAGAGAAATATGAGTGAATTACGAGATCGCTTCGGAGCCCTAGGCAGCTGCCTAGGAGATTTGGCCTGAAAGGTCAATTTTTTTGTTTGGTTGAATTAGGACCATAATTCATGGTCAATAATAGCCCTATATAATATTATTGAGATGGGAAAAGGTTAAAAAAAATTAGGGCTTGTTAGAGAGAAATATGAGTGAATTACGAAATCGCTCCGGAGCCCTAGGCAGCGGCCTAGGAGATTTGGCCTGAAAGGTCAATTTTTTTGTTTGGTTGAATTAGGACCCCAATTCATGGTCAATAACAGCCCTATATAATATTATTGAGATGGGAAAAGGATCAAAAAAATTAGAGCTTGTTAGAGAGAAATATGAGTGAATTACGAAATCGCTCCGGAGCCCTAGGCAGCGGCCTAGGAGATTTGGCCTGAAAGGTCAATTTTTTTGTTTGGTTGAATTAGGACCCCAATTCATGGTCAATAACAGCCCTATATAATATTATTGAGATGGGAAAAGGATCAAAAAAATTAGAGCTTGTTAGAGAAAAATATGAGTGAATTACGAAATCGCTCCGGAGCCCTAGGCAGCGGCCTAGGAGATTTGGCCTGAATGGTCAATTTTTTTGTTTTGTTGAATTAGGTCCCCAATTCATGGTCATTAACAGCCCTATATAATATTATTGAGATGGGAAAAGGATCAAAAAAATTAGAGCTTGTTAGAGAGAAATATGAGTGAATTACGAGATCGCTTCGGAGCCCTAGGCAGCTGCCTAGGAGATTTGGCCTGAAAGGTCAATTTTTTTGTTTGGTTGAATTAGGACCCTAATTCATGGTCAATAATAGCCCTATATAATATTATTGAGATGGGAAAAGGTTAAAAAAAATTAGGGCTTGTTAGAGAGAAATATGAGTGAATTACGAAATCGCTCCGGAGTCCTAGGCAGCGGCCTAGGAGATTTGGCCTGAAAGGTCAATTTTTTTGTTTGGTTGAATTAGGACCCCAATTCATGGTCAATAACAGCCCTATATAATATTATTGAGATGGGAAAAGGTTCAAAAAAATAGAGCTTGTTAGAGAAAAATATGAGTGAATTACGAAATCGCTCCGGAGCCCTAGGCAGCGGCCTAGGAGATTTGGCCTGAAAGGTCAATTTTTTTGTTTGGTTGAATTAGGTCCCCAATTCATGGTCATTAACAGCCCTATATAATATTATTGAGATGGGAAAATGTTCAAAAAAATTAGAGCTTTTTAGAGAGAAATATGAGTGAATTACGAAATCGCTTCGGAGCCCTAGGCAACTTCCTAGGAGATTTGGCCTGAAAGGTCAATTTTTTTGTTTGGTAGAATTAGGACCACAATTCATGGTCAATAACAGCCCTATATAATATTATTGAGATGGGAAAAGGTTCAAAAAAATTAGAGCTTTTTAGAGAGAAATATGAGTGAATTACGAAATCGCTTCGAAGCCCTAGGCCGCTTCGTCGGAGATTTGGCCTGAAAGGTCAATTTTTTTGTTTGGTAGAATTAGGACCACAATTCATGGTCAATAACAGCCCTATATAATATTATTGAGATGGGAAAAGGTTCAAAAAAATTAGAGCTTTTTAGAGAGAAATATGAGTGAATTACGAGATCGCTTCGGAGCCCTAGGCAGCTGCCTAGGAGATTTGGCCTGAAAGGTCAATTTTTTTGTTTGGTTGAATTAGGACCCCAATTCTTGGTCATTAACTGCCCTATATAATATAATTGAGATGGGAAAAGGTTCAAAAAAATTAGAGCTTGTTAGAGATATATATGAGTGAATTATGAAATATCTTCGGAGCCCTAGGCAGCTGCCTAGGAGATTTGGCCTGAAAGGTCAATTTTTTTGTTTGGTTGAATTAGGACCCTAATTCATGGTCAATAATAGCCCTATATAATATTATTGAGATGGGAAAAGGTTAAAAAAAATTAGGGCTTGTTAGAGAGAAATATGAGTGAATTATGAAATCGCTCCGGAGCCCTAGGCAGCGGCCTAGGAGATTTGGCCTGAAAGGTCAATTTTTTTGTTTGGTTGAATTAGGACCCCAATTCATGGTCAATAACAGCCCTATATAATATTATTGAGATGGGAAAAGGATCAAAAAAATTAGAGCTTGTTAGAGAGAAATATGAGTGAATTACGAAATCGCTCCGGAGCCCTAGGCAGCGGCCTAGGAGATTTGGCCTGAAAGGTCAATTTTTTTGTTTGGTTGAATTAGGACCCCAATTCATGGTCAATAACAGCCCTATATAATATTATTGAGATGGGAAAAGGATCAAAAAAATTAGAGCTTGTTAGAGAGAAATATGAGTGAATTACGAGATCGCTTCGGAGCCCTAGGCAGGAGATTTGGCCTGAAAGGTTAATTTTTTTGTTTGGTTGAATTAGGACCCCAATTCATGGTCAATAATAGCCCTATATAATATTATTGAGATGGGAAAAGGTTCAAAAAAATTGGAGCTTGTTAGAGAAAAATATGAGTGAATTACGAAATCGCTCCGGAGCCCTAGGCAGCGGCCTAGGAGATTTGGCCTGAAAGGTCAATTTTTTTGTTTGGTTGAATTAGGTCCCCAATTCATGGTCATTAACAGCCCTATATAATATTATTGAGATGGGAAAAGGATCAAAAAAATTAGAGCTTGTTAGAGAGAAATATGAGTGAATTACGAGATCGCTTCGGAGCCCTAGGCAGCTGCCTAGGAGATTTGGCCTGAAAGGTCAATTTTTTTGTTTGGTTGAATTAGGACCCTAATTCATGGTCAATAATAGCCCTATATAATATTATTGAGATGGGAAAAGGTTAAAAAAAATTAGGGCTTGTTAGAGAGAAATATGAGTGAATTACGAAATCGCTCCGGAGCCCTAGGCAGCGGCCTAGGAGATTTGGCCTGAAAGGTCAATTTTTTTGTTTGGTTGAATTAGGACCCCAATTCATGGTCAATAACAGCCCTATATAATATTATTGAGATGGGAAAAGGATCAAAAAAATTAGAGCTTGTTAGAGAAAAATATGAGTGAATTACGAAATCGCTCCGGAGCCCTAGGCAGCGGCCTAGGAGATTTGGCCTGAAAGGTCAATTTTTTTGTTTGGTTGAATTAGGACCCCAATTCATGGTCAATAACAGACCTATATAATATTATTGAGATGGGAAAAGGATCAAAAAAATTAGAGCTTGTTAGAGAGAAATATGAGTGAATTACGAGATCGCTTCGGAGCCCTAGGCAGGAGATTTGGCCTGAAAGGTTAATTTTTTTGTTTGGTTGAATTAGGACCTCAATTCATGGTCAATAATAGCCCTATATAATATTATTGAGATGGGAAAAGGTTCAAAAAAATTAGAGCTTGTTAGAGAAAAATATGAGTGAATTACGAAATCGCTCCGGAGCCCTAGGCAGCGGCCTAGGAGATTTGGCCTGAAAGGTCAATTTTTTTGTTTGGTTGAATTAGGTCCCCAATTCATGGTCATTAACAGCCCTATATAATATTATTGAGATGGGAAAATGTTCAAAAAAATTAGAGCTTTTTAGAGAGAAATATGAGTGAATTACGAAATCGCTTCGGAGCCCTAGGCAGCTTCCTAGGAGATTTGGCCTGAAAGGTCAATTTTTTTGTTTGGTAGAATTAGGACCACAATTCATGGTCAATAACAGCCCTATATAATATTATTGAGATGGGAAAAGGTTCAAAAAAATTAGAGCTTTTTAGAGAGAAATATGAGTGAATTACGAAATCGCTTCGGAGCCCTAGGCAGCTTCGTCGGAGATTTGGCCTGAAAGGTCAATTTTTTTGTTTGGTAGAATTAGGACCACAATTCATGGTCAATAACAGCCCTATATAATATTATTGAGATGGGAAAAGGTTCAAAAAAATTAGAGCTTTTTAGAGAGAAATATGAGTGAATTACGAGATCGCTTCGGAGCCCTAGGCAGGCCTAGGAGATTTGGCCTGAAAGGTCAATTTTTTTGTTTGGTTGAATTAGGACCCCAATTCATGGTCATTAACTGCCCTATATAATATAATTGAGATGGGAAAAGGTTCAAAAAAATTAGAGCTTGTTAGAGATATATATGAGTGAATTATGAAATATCTTCGGAGCCCTAGGCAGCTGCCTAGGAGATTTGGCCTGAAAGGTCAATTTTTTTGTTTGGTTGAATTAGGACCCCAATTCATGGTCAATAACAGCCCTATATAATATTATTGAGAAAGGAAAAGGATCAAAAATATTAGAGCTTGTTAGAGAGAAATATGAGTGAATTACGAGATCGCTTCGGAGCCCTAGGCAGCTGCCTAGGAGATTTGGCCTGAAAGGTCAATTTTTTTGTTTGGTTGAATTAGGACCCTAATTCATGGTCAATAATATCCCTATATAATATTATTGAGATGGGAAAAGGTTAAAAAAAATTAGGGCTTGTTAGAGAGAAATATGAGTGAATTACGAAATCGCTCCGGAGCCCTAGGCAGCGGCCTAGGAGATTTGGCCTGAAAGGTCAATTTTTTTGTTTGGTTGAATTAGGACCCCAATTCATGGTCAATAACAGCCCTATATAATATTATTGAGATGGGAAAACGATCAAAAAAATTAGAGCTTGTTAGAGAGAAATATGAGTGAATTACGAGATCGCTTCGGAGCCCTAGGCAGGAGATTTGGCCTGAAAGGTTAATTTTTTTGTTTGGTTGAATTAGGACCGCAATTCATGGTCAATAATAGCCCTATATAATATTATTGAGATGGGAAAAGGTTCAAAAAAATTAGAGCTTGTTAGAGAAAAATATGAGTGAATTACGAAATCGCTCCGGAGCCCTAGGCAGCGGCCTAGGAGATTTGGCCTGAAAGGTCAATTTTTTTGTTTGGTTGAATTAGGTCCCCAATTCATGGTCATTAACAGCCCTATATAATATTATTGAGATGGGAAAATGTTCAAAAAAATTAGAGCTTTTTAGAGAGAAATATGAGTGAATTACGAAATCGCTTCGGAGCCCTAGGCAGCTTCCTAGGAGATTTGGCCTGAAAGGTCAATTTTTTTGTTTGGTAGAATTAGGACCACAATTCATGGTCAATAACAGCCCTATATAATATTATTGAGATGGGAAAAGGTTCAAAAAAATTAGAGCTTTTTAGAGAGAAATATGAGTGAATTACGAAATAGCTTCGGAGCCCTAGGCAGCTTCGTCGGAGATTTGGCCTGAAAGGTCAATTTTTTTGTTTGGTAGAATTAGGACCACAATTCATGGTCAATAACAGCCCTATATAATATTATTGAGATGGGAAAAGGTTCAAAAAAATTAGAGCTTTTTAGAGAGAAATATGAGTGAATTACGAGATCTCTTCGGAGCCCTAGGCAGCTGCCTAGGAGATTTGGCCTGAAAGGTCAATTTTTTTGTTTGGTTGAATTAGGACCCCAATTCATGGTCATTAACTGCCCTATATAATATAATTGAGATGGGAAAAGGTTCAAAAAAATTAGAGCTTGTTAGAGATATATATGAGTGAATTATGAAATATCTTCGGAGCCCTAGGCAGCTGCCTAGGAGATTTGGCCTGAGAGGTCAATTTTTTTGTTTGGTTGAATTAGGACCCCAATTCATGGTCAATAACAGCCCTATATAATATTATTGAGATGGGAAAAGGATCAAAAAAATTAGAGCTTGTTAGAGAGTAATATGAGTGAATTTCGAGATCGCTTCGGAGCCCTAGGCAGCTGCCTAGGAGATTTGGCCTGAAAGGTCAATTTTTTTGTTTGGTTGAATTAGGTCCCCAATTCATGGTCATTAACAGCCCTATATAATATTATTGAGATGGGAAAATGTTCAAAAAAATTAGAGCTTTTTAGAGAGAAATATGAGTGAATTACGAAATCGCTTCGGAGCCCTAGGCAGGAGATTTGGCCTGAAAGGTTAATTTTTTTGTTTGGTTGAATTAGGACCTCAATTCATGGTCAATAATAGCCCTATATAATATTATTGAGATGGGAAAAGGTTCAAAAAAATTAGAGCTTGTTAGAGAAAAATATGAGTGAATTACGAAATCGCTCCGGAGCCCTAGGCAGCGGCCTAGGAGATTTGGCCTGAAAGGTCAATTTTTTTGTTTGGTTGAATTAGGTCCCCAATTCATGGTCATTAACAGCCCTATATAATATTATTGAGATGGGAAAATGTTCAAAAAAATTAGAGCTTTTTAGAGAGAAATATGAGTGAATTACGAAATCGCTTCGGAGCCCTAGGCAGCTTCCTAGGAGATTTGGCCTGAAAGGTCAATTTTTTTGTTTGGTAGAATTAGGACCACAATTCATGGTCAATAACAGCCCTATATAATATTATTGAGATGGGAAAAGGTTCAAAAAAATTAGAGCTTTTTAGAGAGAAATATGAGTGAATTACGAAATCGCTTCGGAGCCCTAGGCAGCTTCGTCGGAGATTTGGCCTGAAAGGTCAATTTTTTTGTTTGGTAGAATTAGGACCACAATTCATGGTCAATAACAGCCCTATATAATATTATTGAGATGGGAAAAGGTTCAAAAAAATTAGAGCTTTTTAGAGAGAAATATGAGTGAATTACGAGATCGCTTCGGAGCCCTAGGCAGGCCTAGGAGATTTGGCCTGAAAGGTCAATTTTTTTGTTTGGTTGAATTAGGACCCCAATTCATGGTCATTAACTGCCCTATATAATATAATTGAGATGGGAAAAGGTTCAAAAAAATTAGAGCTTGTTAGAGATATATATGAGTGAATTATGAAATATCTTCGGAGCCCTAGGCAGCTGCCTAGGAGATTTGGCCTGAAAGGTCAATTTTTTTGTTTGGTTGAATTAGGACCCCAATTCATGGTCAATAACAGCCCTATATAATATTATTGAGAAAGGAAAAGGATCAAAAATATTAGAGCTTGTTAGAGAGAAATATGAGTGAATTACGAGATCGCTTCGGAGCCCTAGGCAGCTGCCTAGGAGATTTGGCCTGAAAGGTCAATTTTTTTGTTTGGTTGAATTAGGACCCTAATTCATGGTCAATAATAGCCCTAAATAATATTATTGAGATGGGAAAAGGTTAAAAAAAATTAGGGCTTGTTAGAGAGAAATATGAGTGAATTACGAAATCGCTCCGGAGCCCTAGGCAGCGGCCTAGGAGATTTGGCCTGAAAGGTCAATTTTTTTGTTTGGTTGAATTAGGACCCCAATTCATGGTCAATAACAGCCCTATATAATATTATTGAGATGGGAAAACGATCAAAAAAATTAGAGCTTGTTAGAGAGAAATATGAGTGAATTACGAGATCGCTTCGGAGCCCTAGGCAGGAGATTTGGCCTGAAAGGTTAATTTTTTTGTTTGGTTGAATTAGGACCGCAATTCATGGTCAATAATAGCCCTATATAATATTATTGAGATGGGAAAAGGTTCAAAAAAATTAGAGCTTGTTAGAGAAAAATATGAGTGAATTACGAAATCGCTCCGGAGCCCTAGGCAGCGGCCTAGGAGATTTGGCCTGAAAGGTCAATTTTTTTGTTTGGTTGAATTAGGTCCCCAATTCATGGTCATTAACAGCCCTATATAATATTATTGAGATGGGAAAATGTTCAAAAAAATTAGAGCTTTTTAGAGAGAAATATGAGTGAATTACGAAATCGCTTCGGAGCCCTAGGCAGCTTCCTAGGAGATTTGGCCTGAAAGGTCAATTTTTTTGTTTGGTAGAATTAGGACCACAATTCATGGTCAATAACAGCCCTATATAATATTATTGAGATGGGAAAAGGTTCAAAAAAATTAGAGCTTTTTAGAGAGAAATATGAGTGAATTACGAAATAGCTTCGGAGCCCTAGGCAGCTTCGTCGGAGATTTGGCCTGAAAGGTCAATTTTTTTGTTTGGTAGAATTAGGACCACAATTCATGGTCAATAACAGCCCTATATAATATTATTGAGATGGGAAAAGGTTCAAAAAAATTAGAGCTTTTTAGAGAGAAATATGAGTGAATTACGAGATCGCTTCGGAGCCCTAGGCAGCTTCCTCGGAGATTTGGCCTGAAAGGTCAATTTTTTTGTTTGGTTGAATTAGGACCCCAATTCATGGTCATTAACTGCCCTATATAATATAATTGAGATGGGAAAAGGTTCAAAAAAATTAGAGCTTGTTAGAGATATATATGAGTGAATTATGAAATATCTTCGGAGCCCTAGGCAGCTGCCTAGGAGATTTGGCCTGAAAGGTCTATTTTTTTGTTTGGTTGAATTAGGACCCCAATTCATGGTCAATAACAGCCCAATATAATATTATTGAGATGGGAAAAGGATCAAAAAAATTAGAGCTTGTTAGAGAGTAATATGAGTGAATTACGAGATCGCTTCGGAGCCCTAGGCAGCTGCCTAGGAGATTTGGCCTGAAAGGTCAATTTTTTTGTTTGGTTGAATTAGGACCCCAATTCATGGTCATTAACTGCCCTATATAATATAATTGAGATGGGAAAAGGTTCAAAAAAATTAGAGCTTGTTAGAGATATATATGAGTGAATTATGAAATATCTTCGGAGCCCTAGGCAGCTGCCTAGGAGATTTGGCCTGAGAGGTCAATTTTTTTGTTTGGTTGAATTAGGACCCCAATTCATGGTCAATAACAGCCCTATATAATATTATTGAGATGGGAAAAGGATCAAAAAAATTAGAGCTTGTTAGAGAGTAATATGAGTGAATTTCGAGATCGCTTCGGAGCCCTAGGCAGCTGCCTAGGAGATTTGGCCTGAAAGGTCAATTTTTTTGTTTGGTTGAATTAGGTCCCCAATTCATGGTCATTAACAGCCCTATATAATATTATTGAGATGGGAAAATGTTCAAAAAAATTAGAGCTTTTTAGAGAGAAATATGAGTGAATTACGAAATCGCTTCGGAGCCCTAGGCAGCTTCCTAGGAGATTTGGCCTGAAAGGTCAATTTTTTTGTTTGGTAGAATTAGGACCACAATTCATGGTCAATAACAGACCTATATAATATTATTGAGATGGGAAAAGGTTCAAAAAAATTAGAGCTTTTTAGAGAGAAATATGAGTGAATTACGAAATCGCTTCGGAGCCCTAGGCAGCTTCCTCGGAGATTTGGCCTGAAAGGTCAATTTTTTGTTTGGTAGAATTAGGACCACAATTCATGGTCAATAACAGCCCTATATAATATTATTGAGATGGGAAATGGTTCAAAAAAATTAGAGCTTTTTAGAGAGAAATATGAGTGAATTATGAGATCGCTTCGGAGCCCTAGGCAGCTGCCTAGGAGATTTGGCCTGAAAGGTCAATTTTTTTGTTTGGTTGAATTAGGACCCCAATTCATGGTCATTAACTGCCCTATATAATATAATTGAGATGGGAAAAGGTTCAAAAAAATTAGAGCTTGTTAGAGATATATATGAGTGAATTATGAAATATCTTCGGAGCCCTAGGCAGCTGCCTAGGAGATTTGGCCTGAAAGGTCTATTTTTTTGTTTGGTTGAATTAGGACCCCAATTCATGGTCAATAACAGCCCAATATAATATTATTGAGATGGGAAAAGGATCAAAAAAATTAGAGCTTGTTAGAGAGTAATATGAGTGAATTACGAGATCGCTTCGGAGCCCTAGGCAGCTGCCTAGGAGATTTGGCCTGAAAGGTCAATTTTTTTGTTTGGTTGAATTAGGACCCCAATTCATGGTCAATAATAGCCCTATATAATATTATTGAGATGGGAAAAGGTTAAAAAAAATTAGAGCTTGTTAGAGAGAAATATGAGTGAATTACCAAATCGCTCCGGAGCCCTAGGCAGCGGCCTAGGAGAATTGGCCTGAAAGGTCAATTTTTTTGTTTGGTTGAATTAGGACCCCAATTCATGGTCAATAACAGCCCTATATAATATTATTGAGATGGGAAAAGGATCAAAAAAATTAGAGCTTGTTAGAGAGAAATATGAGTGAATTACGAAATCGCTCCGGAGCCCTAGGCAGCGGCCTAGGAGATTTGGCCTGAAAGGTCAATTTTTTTGTTTGGTTGAATTAGGACCCCAATTCATGGTCAATAACAGCCCTATATAATATTATTGAGATGGGAAAAGGATCAAAAAAATTAGAGCTTGTTAGAGAGAAATATGAGTGAATTACGAGATCGCTTCGGAGCCCTAGGCAGGAGATTTGGCCTGAAAGGTCAATTTTTTTGTTTGGTTGAATTAGGACCCCAATTCATGGTCAATAACAGCCCTATATAATATTATTGAGATGGGAAAAGGATCAAAAAAATTAGAGCTTGTTAGAGAGAAATATGAGTGAATTACGAAATCGCTCCGGAGCCCTAGGCAGCGGCCTAGGAGATTTGGCCTGAAAGGTCAATTTTTTTGTTTGGTTGAATTAGGACCCCAATTCATGGTCAATAACAGCCCTATATAATATTATTGAGATGGGAAAAGGATCAAAAAAATTAGAGCTTGTTAGAGAGAAATATGAGTGAATTACGAGATCGCTTCGGAGCCCTAGGCTGGAGATTTGGCCTAAAAGGTCAATTTTTTTGTTTGGTTGAATTAGGACCCCAATTCATGGTCAATAATAGCCCTATATAATATTATTGAGATGGGAAAAGGTTCAAAAAAATTAGAGCTCTTTAGAGAGAAATATGAGTGTATTACGAAATCGCTTCGGAGCCCTAGGCAGCTGCCAAAGAGATTTGGCCTGAAAGGTCAATTTTTTTGTTTGGTTGAATTAGGACCCCAATTCATGGTCAATAATAGCCCTATATAATATTATTGAGATGGGAAAAGGTTCAAAAAAATTAGAGCTTGTTAGAGAGAAATATGAGTGAATTACGAAATCGCTTCGGAGCCCTAGGCAGCTGCCTAGGAGATTTGGCCTGAAAGGTCAATTTTTTTGTTTGGTTGAATTAGGACCCCAATTCATGGTCAATAACAGCCCTATATAATATTATTGAGATGGGAAAAGGTTCAAAAAAATTAGAGCTTTTTAGAGAGAAATATGAGTGAATTACGAAATCGCTTCGGAGCCCTAGGCAGCTGCCTAGGAGATTTGGCCTGAAAGGTCAATTTTTTTGTTTGGTTGAATTAGGACCCCAATTCATGGTCAATAATAGCCCTATATAATATTATTAAGATGGGAAAAGGTTCAAAAAAATTAGAGCTTGTTAGAGAGAAATATGAGTGAATTACGAGATCGCTTCGGAGCACTAGGCAGCTGCCTAGGAGATTTGGCCTGAAAGGTCAATTTTTTTGTTTGGTTGAATTACGAGATCGCTTCAGAGCCCTAGGCAGCTGCCTAGGAGATTTGGCCTGAAAGGTCAATTTTTTTTGTTTGGTTGAATTAGGACCCCAATTCATGGTCAATAACAGCCCTATATAATATTATTGAGATGGGAAAAGGATCAAAAAAATTAGAGCTTTTTAGAGAGAAATATGAGTGAATTACGAAATCGCTTCGGAGCCCTAGGCAGCTGCCTAGGAGATTTGGCCTGAAAGGTCAATTTTTTTGTTTGGTTGAATTAGGACCCCAATTCATGGTCATTAACTGCCCTATATAATATAATTGAGATGGGAAAAGGTTCAAAAAAATTAGAGCTTGTTAGAGATATATATGAGTGAATTATGAAATATCTTCGGAGCCCTAGGCAGCTGCCTAGGAGATTTGGCCTGAAAGGTCAATTTTTTTGTTTGGTTGAATTAGGACCCCAATTCATGGTCAATAACAGCCCTATATAATATTATTGAGATGGGAAAAGGATCAAAAAAATTAGAGCTTGTTAGAGAGAAATATGAGTGAATTACGAAATCGCTCCGGAGCCCTAGGCAGCGGCCTAGGAGATTTGGCCTGAAAGGTCAATTTTTTTGTTTGGTTGAATTAGGACCCCAATTCATGGTCAATAACAGCCCTATATAATATTATTGAGATGGGAAAAGGATCAAAAAAATTAGAGCTTGTTAGAGAGAAATATGAGTGAATTACGAGATCGCTTCGGAGCCCTAGGCTGGAGATTTGGCCTAAAAGGTCAATTTTTTTGTTTGGTTGAATTAGGACCCCAATTCATGGTCAATAATAGCCCTATATAATATTATTTAGATGGGAAAAGGTTCAAAAAAATTAGAGCTTGTTAGAGATAAATATCAGTGAATTATGAAATCGCTTCGGAGCCCTAGGCAGCATCCTAGGAGATTTGGCCTGAAAGGTCAATTTTTTTGTTTGGTTGAATTAGGACTCCAATTCATATTCAATAACAGCCCTATATAATATTATTGAGATGGGAAAAGGATCAAAAAAATTAGAGCTTGTTAGAGAGAAATATGAGTGAATTACGAGATCGCTTCGGAGCACTAGGCAGCTGCCTTGGAGATTTGGCCTGAAAGGTCAATTTTTTTGTTTGGTTGAATTACGAGATCGCTTCAGAGCCCTAGGCAGCTGCCTAGGAGATTTGGCCTGAAAGGTCAATTTTTTTTGTTTGGTTGAATTAGGACCACAATTCATGGTCAATAACAGCCCTATATAATATTATTGAGATGGGAAAAGGATCAAAAAAATTAGAGCTTTTTAGAGAGAAATATGAGTGAATTACGAAATCGCTTCGGAGCCCTAGGCAGCTGCCTAGGAGATTTGGCCTGAAAGGTCAATTTTTTTGTTTGGTTGAATTAGGACCCCAATTCATGGTCATTAACTGCCCTATATAATATAATTGAGATGGGAAAAGGTTCAAAAAAATTAGAGCTTGTTAGAGATAAATATCAGTGAATTATGAAATCGCTTCGGAGCCCTAGGCAGCATCCTAGGAGATTTGGCCTGAACGGTCAATTTTTTTGTTTGGTTGAATTAGGACTCCAATTCATATTCAATAACTGCCCTATATAATATTATTGAGATGTGAAAAGGATCAAAAAAATTAGAGCTTGTTAGAGAGAAATATGAGTGAATTACGAGATCGCTTCGGAGCACTAGGCAGCTGCCTAGGAGATTTGGCCTGAAAGGTCAATTTTTTTGTTTGGTTGAATTACGAGATCGCTTCAGAGCCCTAGGCAGCTGCCTAGGAGATTTGGCCTGAAAGGTCAATTTTTTTTGTTTGGTTGAATTAGGACCCCAATTCATGGTCAATAACAGCCCTATATAATATTATTGAGATGGGAAAAGGATCAAAAAAATTAGAGCTTTTTAGAGAGAAATATGAGTGAATTACGAAATCGCTTCGGAGCCCTAGGCAGCTGCCTAGGAGATTTGGCCTGAAAGGTCAATTTTTTTGTTTGGTTGAATTAGGACCCCAATTCATGGTCATTAACTGCCCTATATAATATAATTGAGATGGGAAAAGGTTCAAAAAAATTAGAGCTTGTTAGAGATATATATGAGTGAATTATGAAATATCTTCGGAGCCCTAGGCAGCTGCCTAGGAGATTTGGCCTGAAAGGTCAATTTTTTTGTTTGGTTGAATTAGGACCCCAATTCATGGTCAATAACAGCCCTATATAATATTATTGAGATGGGAAAAGGATCAAAAAAATTAGAGCTTGTTAGAGAGAAATATGAGTGAATTACGAAATCGCTCTGGAGCCCTAGGCAGCGGCCTAGGAGATTTGGCCTGAAAGGTCAATTTTTTTGTTTGGTTGAATTAGGACCCCAATTCATGGTCAATAACAGCCCTATATAATATTATTGAGATGGGAAAAGGATCAAAAAAATTAGAGCTTGTTAGAGAGAAATATGAGTGAATTACGAGATCGCTTCGGAGCCCTAGGCTGGAGATTTGGCCTAAAAGGTCAATTTTTTTGTTTGGTTGAATTAGGACCCCAATTCATGGTCAATAATAGCCCTATATAATATTATTGAGATGGGAAAAGGTTCAAAGAAATTAGAGCTCTTTAGAGAGAAATATGAGTGAATTACGAAATCGCTTCGGAGCCCTAAGCAGCTGCCTAGCAGATTTGGCCCGAAAGGTCAATTTTTTTGTTTGATTGAATTAGGACCCCAATTCATGGTCAATAATAGCCCTATATAATATTATTGAGATGGGAAAAGGTTCAAAAAAATTAGAGCTTGTTAGAGATAAATATCAGTGAATTATGAAATCGCTTCGGAGCCCTAGGCAGCATCCTAGGAGATTTGGCCTGAAAGGTCAATTTTTTTGTTTGGTTGAATTAGGACTCCAATTCATATTCAATAACAGCCCTATATAATATTATTGAGATGGGAAAAGGATCAAAAAAATTAGAGCTTGTTAGAGAGAAATATGAGTGAATTACGAGATCGCTTCGGAGCACTAGGCAGCTGCCTAGGAGATTTGGCCTGAAAGGTCAATTTTTTTGTTTGGTTGAATTACAAGATCGCTTCAGAGCCCTAGGCAGCTGCCTAGGAGATTTGGCCTGAAAGGTCAATTTTTTTTGTTTGGTTGAATTAGGACCCCAATTCATGGTCAATAACAGCCCTATATAATATTATTGAGATGGGAAAAGGTTCAAAAAAATTAGAGCTTTTTAGAGAGAAATATGAGTGAATTACGAAATCGCTTCGGAGCCCTAGGCAGCTGCCTAGGAGATTTGGCCTGAAAGGTCAATTTTTTTGTTTGGTTGAATTAGGACCCCAATTCATGGTCAATAATAGCCCTATATAATATTATTAAGATGGGAAAAGGTTCAAAAAAATTAGAGCTTGTTAGAGAGAAATATGAGTGAATTACGAGATCGCTTCGGAGCCCTAAGCAGCTGCCTAGCAGATTTGGCCCGAAAGGTCAATTTTTTTGTTTGATTGAATTAGGACGCCAATTCATGGTCAATAATAGCCCTATATAATATTATTGAGATGGGAAAAGGTTCAAAAAAATTAGAGCTTGTTAGAGATAAATATCAGTGAATTATGAAATCGCTTCGGAGCCCTAGGCAGCATCCTAGGAGATTTGGCCTGAAAGGTCAATTTTTTTGTTTGGTTGAATTAGGACTCCAATTCATATTCAATAACAGCCCTATATAATATTATTGAGATGGGAAAAGGATCAAAAAAATTAGAGCTTGTTAGAGAGAAATATGAGTGAATTACGAGATCGCTTCGGAGCACTAGGCAGCTGCCTAGGAGATTTGGCCTGAAAGGTCAATTTTTTTGTTTGGTTGAATTACGAGATCGCTTCAGAGCCCTAGGCAGCTGCCTAGGAGATTTGGCCTGAAAGGTCAATTTTTTTTGTTTGGTTGAATTAGGACCCCAATTCATGGTCAATAACAGCCCTATATAATATTATTGAGATGGGAAAAGGATCAAAAAAATTAGAGCTTTTTAGAGAGAAATATGAGTGAATTACGAAATCGCTTCGGAGCCCTAGGCAGCTGCCTAGGAGATTTGGCCTGAAAGGTCAATTTTTTTGTTTGGTTGAATTAGGACCCCAATTCATGGTCATTAACTGCCCTATATAATATAATTGAGATGGGAAAAGGTTCAAAAAAATTAGAGCTTGTTAGAGATATATATGAGTGAATTATGAAATATCTTCGGAGCCCTAGGCAGCTGCCTAGGAGATTTGGCCTGAAAGGTCAATTTTTTTGTTTGGTTGAATTAGGACCCCAATTCATGGTCAATAACAGCCCTATATAATATTATTGAGATGGGAAAAGGATCAAAAAAATTAGAGCTTGTTAGAGAGAAATATGAGTGAATTACGAAATCGCTCCGGAGCCCTAGGCAGCGGCCTAGGAGATTTGGCCTGAAAGGTCAATTTTTTTGTTTGGTTGAATTAGGACCCCAATTCATGGTCAATAACAGCCCTATATAATATTATTGAGATGGGAAAAGGATCAAAAAAATTAGAGCTTGTTAGAGAGAAATATGAGTGAATTACGAGATTGCTTCGGAGCCCTAGGCTGGAGATTTGGCCTAAAAGGTCAATTTTTTTGTTTAGTTGAATTAGGACCCCAATTCATGGTCAATAATAGCCCTATATAATATTATTGAGATGGGAAAAGGTTCAAAAAAATTAGAGCTCTTTAGAGAGAAATATGAGTGAATTACGAAATCGCTTCGGAGCCCTAAGCAGCTGCCTAGCAGATTTGGCCCGAAAGGTCAATTTTTTTGTTTGATTGAACTAGGACCCCAATTCATGGTCAATAATAGCCCTATATAATATTATTGAGATGGGAAAAGGTTCAAAAAAATTAGAGCTTGTTAGAGATAAATATCAGTGAATTATGAAATCGCTTCGGAGCCCTAGGCAGCATCCTAGGAGATTTGGCCTGAAAGGTCAATTTTTTTGTTTGGTTGAATTAGGACTCCAATTCATATTCAATAACAGCCCTATATAATATTATTGAGATGGGAAAAGGATCAAAAAAATTAGAGCTTGTTAGAGAGAAATATGAGTGAATTACGAGATCGCTTCGGAGCACTAGGCAGCTGCCTAGGAGATTTGGCCTGAAAGGTCAATTTTTTTGTTTGGTTGAATTAAGAGATCGCTTCAGAGCCCTAGGCAGCTGCCTAGGAGATTTGGCCTGAAAGGTCAATTTTTTTTGTTTGGTTGAATTAGGACCACAATTCATGGTCAATAACAGCCCTATATAATATTATTGAGATGGGAAAAGGTTCAAAAAAATTAGAGCTTTTTAGAGAGAAATATGAGTGAATTACGAGATCGCTTCGGAGCCCTAGGCAGCTGCCTAGGAGATTTGGCCTGAAAGGTCAATTTTTTTGTTTGGTTGAATTAGGACCCCAATTCATGGTCATTAACTGCCCTATATAATATAATTGAGATGGGAAAAGGTTCAAAAAAATTAGAGCTTGTTAGAGATATATATGAGTGAATTACGAGATTGCTTCGGAGCCCTAGGCTGGAGATTTGGCCTAAAAGGTCAATTTTTTTGTTTAGTTGAATTAGGACCCCAATTCATGGTCAATAACAGCCCTATATAATATTATTGAGATGGGAAAAGGATCAAAAAAATTAGAGCTTGTTAGAGAGAAATATGAGTGAATTACGAGATCGCTTCGGAGCCCTAGGCTGGAGATTTGGCCTAAAAGGTCAATTTTTTTGTTTGGTTGAATTAGGACCCCAATTCATGGTCAATAATAGCCCTATATAATATTATTTAGATGGGAAAAGGTTCAAAAAAATTAGAGCTTGTTAGAGATAAATATCAGTGAATTATGAAATCGCTTCGGAGCCCTAGGCAGCATCCTAGGAGATTTGGCCTGAAAGGTCAATTTTTTTGTTTGGTTGAATTAGGACTCCAATTCATATTCAATAACAGCCCTATATAATATTATTGAGATGGGAAAAGGATCAAAAAAATTAGAGCTTGTTAGAGAGAAATATGAGTGAATTACGAGATCGCTTCGGAGCACTAGGCAGCTGCCTAGGAGATTTGGCCTGAAAGGTCAATTTTTTTGTTTGGTTGAATTACGAGATCGCTTCAGAGCCCTAGGCAGCTGCCTAGGAGATTTGGCCTGAAAGGTCAATTTTTTTTGTTTGGTTGAATTAGGACCCCAATTCATGGTCAATAACAGCCCTATATAATATTATTGAGATGGGAAAAGGATCAAAAAAATTAGAGCTTTTTAGAGAGAAATATGAGTGAATTACGAAATCGCTTCGGAGCCCTAGGCAGCTGCCTAGGAGATTTGGCCTGAAAGGTCAATTTTTTTGTTTGGTTGAATTAGGACCCCAATTCATGGTCAATAATAGCCCTATATAATATTATTAAGATGGGAAAAGGTTCAAAAAAATTAGAGCTTGTTAGAGAGAAATATGAGTGAATTACGAGATCGCTTCGGAGCCCTAAGCAGCTGCCTAGCAGATTTGGCCCGAAAGGTCAATTTTTTTGTTTGATTGAATTAGGACGCCAATTCATGGTCAATAATAGCCCTATATAATATTATTGAGATGGGAAAAGGTTCAAAAAAATTAGAGCTTGTTAGAGATAAATATCAGTGAATTATGAAATCGCTTCGGAGCCCTAGGCAGCATCCTAGGAGATTTGGCCTGAAAGGTCAATTTTTTTGTTTGGTTGAATTAGGACTCCAATTCATATTCAATAACAGCCCTATATAATATTATTGAGATGGGAAAAGGATCAAAAAAATTAGAGCTTGTTAGAGAGAAATATGAGTGAATTACGAGATCGCTTCGGAGCACTAGGCAGCTGCCTAGGAGATTTGGCCTGAAAGGTCAATTTTTTTGTTTGGTTGAATTACGAGATCGCTTCAGAGCCCTAGGCAGCTGCCTAGGAGATTTGGCCTGAAAGGTCAATTTTTTTTGTTTGGTTGAATTAGGACCCCAATTCATGGTCAATAACAGCCCTATATAATATTATTGAGATGGGAAAAGGATCAAAAAAATTAGAGCTTTTTAGAGAGAAATATGAGTGAATTACGAAATCGCTTCGGAGCCCTAGGCAGCTGCCTAGGAGATTTGGCCTGAAAGGTCAATTTTTTTGTTTGGTTGAATTAGGACCCCAATTCATGGTCATTAACTGCCCTATATAATATAATTGAGATGGGAAAAGGTTCAAAAAAATTAGAGCTTGTTAGAGATATATATGAGTGAATTATGAAATATCTTCGGAGCCCTAGGCAGCTGCCTAGGAGATTTGGCCTGAAAGGTCAATTTTTTTGTTTGGTTGAATTAGGACCCCAATTCATGGTCAATAACAGCCCTATATAATATTATTGAGATGGGAAAAGGATCAAAAAAATTAGAGCTTGTTAGAGAGAAATATGAGTGAATTACGAAATCGCTCCGGAGCCCTAGGCAGCGGCCTAGGAGATTTGGCCTGAAAGGTCAATTTTTTTGTTTGGTTGAATTAGGACCCCAATTCATGGTCAATAACAGCCCTATATAATATTATTGAGATGGGAAAAGGATCAAAAAAATTAGAGCTTGTTAGAGAGAAATATGAGTGAATTACGAGATTGCTTCGGAGCCCTAGGCTGGAGATTTGGCCTAAAAGGTCAATTTTTTTGTTTAGTTGAATTAGGACCCCAATTCATGGTCAATAATAGCCCTATATAATATTATTGAGATGGGAAAAGGTTCAAAAAAATTAGAGCTCTTTAGAGAGAAATATGAGTGAATTACGAAATCGCTTCGGAGCCCTAAGCAGCTGCCTAGCAGATTTGGCCCGAAAGGTCAATTTTTTTGTTTGATTGAACTAGGACCCCAATTCATGGTCAATAATAGCCCTATATAATATTATTGAGATGGGAAAAGGTTCAAAAAAATTAGAGCTTGTTAGAGATAAATATCAGTGAATTATGAAATCGCTTCGGAGCCCTAGGCAGCATCCTAGGAGATTTGGCCTGAAAGGTCAATTTTTTTGTTTGGTTGAATTAGGACTCCAATTCATATTCAATAACAGCCCTATATAATATTATTGAGATGGGAAAAGGATCAAAAAAATTAGAGCTTGTTAGAGAGAAATATGAGTGAATTACGAGATCGCTTCGGAGCACTAGGCAGCTGCCTAGGAGATTTGGCCTGAAAGGTCAATTTTTTTGTTTGGTTGAATTAAGAGATCGCTTCAGAGCCCTAGGCAGCTGCCTAGGAGATTTGGCCTGAAAGGTCAATTTTTTTTGTTTGGTTGAATTAGGACCACAATTCATGGTCAATAACAGCCCTATATAATATTATTGAGATGGGAAAAGGTTCAAAAAAATTAGAGCTTTTTAGAGAGAAATATGAGTGAATTACGAGATCGCTTCGGAGCCCTAGGCAGCTGCCTAGGAGATTTGGCCTGAAAGGTCAATTTTTTTGTTTGGTTGAATTAGGACCCCAATTCATGGTCATTAACTGCCCTATATAATATAATTGAGATGGGAAAAGGTTCAAAAAAATTAGAGCTTGTTAGAGATATATATGAGTGAATTACGAGATTGCTTCGGAGCCCTAGGCTGGAGATTTGGCCTAAAAGGTCAATTTTTTTGTTTAGTTGAATTAGGACCCCAATTCATTGTCAATAACAGCCCTATATAATATTATTGAGATGGGAAAAGGATCAAAAAAATTAGAGCTTGTTAGAGAGAAATATGAGTGAATTACGAGATCGCTTCGGAGCCCTAGGCTGGAGATTTGGCCTAAAAGGTCAATTTTTTTGTTTGGTTGAATTAGGACCCCAATTCATGGTCAATAATAGCCCTATATAATATTATTTAGATGGGAAAAGGTTCAAAAAAATTAGAGCTTGTTAGAGATAAATATCAGTGAATTATGAAATCGCTTCGGAGCCCTAGGCAGCATCCTAGGAGATTTGGCCTGAAAGGTCAATTTTTTTGTTTGGTTGAATTAGGACTCCAATTCATATTCAATAACAGCCCTATATAATATTATTGAGATGGGAAAAGGATCAAAAAAATTAGAGCTTGTTAGAGAGAAATATGAGTGAATTACGAGATCGCTTCGGAGCACTAGGCAGCTGCCTAGGAGATTTGGCCTGAAAGGTCAATTTTTTTGTTTGGTTGAATTACGAGATCGCTTCAGAGCCCTAGGCAGCTGCCTAGGAGATTTGGCCTGAAAGGTCAATTTTTTTTGTTTGGTTGAATTAGGACCCCAATTCATGGTCAATAACAGCCCTATATAATATTATTGAGATGGGAAAAGGATCAAAAAAATTAGAGCTTTTTAGAGAGAAATATGAGTGAATTACGAAATCGCTTCGGAGCCCTAGGCAGCAGCCTAGGAGATTTGGCCTGAAAGGTCAATTTTTTTGTTTGGTTGAATTAGGACCCCAATTCATGGTCATTAACTGCCCTATATAATATAATTGAGATGGGAAAAGGTTCAAAAAAATTAGAGCTTGTTAGAGATATATATGAGTGAATTATGAAATATCTTCGGAGCCCTAGGCAGCTGCCTAGGAGATTTGGCCTGAAAGGTCAATTTTTTTGTTTGGTTGAATTAGGACCCCAATTCATGGTCAATAACAGCCCTATATAATATTATTGAGATGGGAAAAGGATCAAAAAAATTAGAGCTTGTTAGAGAGAAATGTGAGTGAATTACGAAATCGCTCCGGAGCCCTAGGCAGCGGCCTAGGAGATTTGGCCTTAAAGGTCAATTTTTTTGTTTGGTTGAATTAGGACCCCAATTCATGGTCAATAACAGCCCTATATAATATTATTGAGATGGGAAAAGGATCAAAAAAATTAGAGCTTGTTAGAGAGAAATATGAGTGAATTACGAGATTGCTTCGGAGCCCTAGGCTGGAGATTTGGCCTAAAAGGTCAATTTTTTTGTTTAGTTGAATTAGGACCCCAATTCATGGTCAATAATAGCCCTATATAATATTATTGAGATGGGAAAAGGTTCAAAAAAATTAGAGCTCTTTAGAGAGAAATATGAGTGAATTACGAAATCGCTTCGGAGCCCTAAGCAACTGCCTAGCAGATTTGGCCCGAAAGGTCAATTTTTTTGTTTGATTGAACTAGGACCCCAATTCATGGTCAATAATAGCCCTATATAATATTATTGAGATGGGAAAAGGTTCAAAAAAATTAGAGCTTGTTAGAGATAAATATCAGTGAATTATGAAATCGCTTCGGAGCCCTAGGCAGCATCCTAGGAGATTTGGCCTGAAAGGTCAATTTTTTTGTTTGGTTGAATTAGGACTCCAATTCATATTCAATAACAGCCCTATATAATATTATTGAGATGGGAAAAGGATCAAAAAAATTAGAGCTTGTTAGAGAGAAATATGAGTGAATTACGAGATCTCTTCGGAGCCCTAGGCAGCTGCCTAGGAGATTTGGCCTGAAAGGTCAATTTTTTTTGTTTGGTTGAATTAGGACCCCAATTCATGGTCAATAGCAGCCCTATATAATATTATTGAGATGGGAAAAGGATCAAAAAAATTAGAGCTTTTTAGAGTGAAATATGAGTGAATTACGAAATCGTTTCGGAGCCCTAGGCAGCTGCCTAGGAGATTTGGCCTGAAAGGTCAATTTTTTTGTTTGGTTGAATTAGGACCCCAATTCATGGTCAATAACAGCCCTATATAATATTATTGAGATGGGAAAAGGATCAAAAAAATTAGAGCTTGTTAGAGAGAAATATGAGTGAATTACGAGATCGCTTCGGAGCCCTAGGCAGCAGCCTAGGAGAGTTGGCCTGAAAGGTCAATTTTTTTGTTTGGTTGAATTAGGACCCCATTTCATGGTCAATAATAGCCCTATATAATATTATTGAGATGGGAAAATGTTCAAAAAAATTAGAGCTTGTTAGAGAGAAATATGAGTGAATTACGAAATCGCTCTGGAGCCCTAGGCAGCGGCCTAGGAGATTTGGCCTGAAAGGTCAATTTTTTTGTTTGGTTGAATTAGGACCCCAATTCAAGGTCAATAACAGCCCTATATAATATTATTGAGATGGGAAAAGGATCAAAAAAATTAGAGCTTGTTAGAGAGAAATATGAGTGAATTACGAGATCGCTTCGGAGCCCTAGGCAGCTGCCTAGGATATTTGGCCTGAAAGGTCAATTTTTTTGTTTGGTTGAATTAGGACCCCAATTCATGGTCATTAACAGCCCTATATAATATAATTGAGATGGGAAAAGGTTCAAAAAAATTAGAGCCTGTTAGAGATATATATGAGTGAATTATGAAATATCTTCGGAGCCCTAGGCAGCTGCCTAGGAGATTTGGCCTGAAAGGTCAATTTTTTTGTTTGGTTGAATTAGGACCCCAATTCATGGTCATTAACTGCCCTATATAATATAATTGAGATGGGAAAAGGTTCAAAAAAATTAGAGCTTGTTAGAGATATATATGAGTGAATTATGAAATATCTTCGGAGCCCTAGGCAGCTGCCTAGGAGATTTGGCCTGAAAGGTCAATTTTTTTGTTTGGTTGAATTAGGACCCCAATTCATGGTCAATAACAGCCCTATATAATATTATTGAGATGGGAAAAGGATCAAAAAAATTAGAGCTTGTTAGAGAGAAATGTGAGTGAATTACGAAATCGCTCCGGAGCCCTAGGCAGCGGCCTAGGAGATTTGGCCTTAAAGGTCAATTTTTTTGTTTGGTTGAATTAGGACCCCAATTCATGGTCAATAACAGCCCTATAAAATATTATTGAGATGGGAAAAGGATCAAAAAAATTAGAGCTTGTTAGAGAGAAATATGAGTGAATTACGAGATTGCTTCGGAGCCCTAGGCTGGAGATTTGGCCTAAAAGGTCAATTTTTTTGTTTAGTTGAATTAGGACCCCAATTCATGGTCAATAATAGCCCTATATAATATTATTGAGATGGGAAAAGGTTCAAAAAAATTAGAGCTCTTTAGAGAGAAATATGAGTGAATTACGAAATCGCTTCGGAGCCCTAAGCAACTGCCTAGCAGATTTGGCCCGAAAGGTCAATTTTTTTGTTTGATTGAACTAGGACCCCAATTCATGGTCAATAATAGCCCTATATAATATTATTGAGATGGGAAAAGGTTCAAAAAAATTAGAGCTTGTTAGAGATAAATATCAGTGAATTATGAAATCGCTTCGGAGCCCTAGGCAGCATCCTAGGAGATTTGGCCTGAAAGGTCAATTTTTTTGTTTGGTTGAATTAGGACTCCAATTCATATTCAATAACAGCCCTATATAATATTATTGAGATGGGAAAAGGATCAAAAAAATTAGAGCTTGTTAGAGAGAAATATGAGTGAATTACGAGATCTCTTCGGAGCCCTAGGCAGCTGCCTAGGAGATTTGGCCTGAAAGGTCAATTTTTTTTGTTTGGTTGAATTAGGACCCCAATTCATGGTCAATAGCAGCCCTATATAATATTATTGAGATGGGAAAAGGATCAAAAAAATTAGAGCTTTTTAGAGTGAAATATGAGTGAATTACGAAATCGTTTCGGAGCCCTAGGCAGCTGCCTAGGAGATTTGGCCTGAAAGGTCAATTTTTTTGTTTGGTTGAATTAGGACCCCAATTCATGGTCAATAACAGCCCTATATAATATTATTGAGATGGGAAAAGGATCAAAAAAATTAGAGCTTGTTAGAGAGAAATATGAGTGAATTACGAGATCGCTTCGGAGCCCTAGGCAGCAGCCTAGGAGAGTTGGCCTGAAAGGTCAATTTTTTTGTTTGGTTGAATTAGGACCCCATTTCATGGTCAATAATAGCCCTATATAATATTATTGAGATGGGAAAATGTTCAAAAAAATTAGAGCTTGTTAGAGAGAAATATGAGTGAATTACGAAATCGCTCTGGAGCCCTAGGCAGCGGCCTAGGAGATTTGGCCTGAAAGGTCAATTTTTTTGTTTGGTTGAATTAGGACCCCAATTCAAGGTCAATAACAGCCCTATATAATATTATTGAGATGGGAAAAGGATCAAAAAAATTAGAGCTTGTTAGAGAGAAATATGAGTGAATTACGAGATCGCTTCGGAGCCCTAGGCAGCTGCCTAGGATATTTGGCCTGAAAGGTCAATTTTTTTGTTTGGTTGAATTAGGACCCCAATTCATGGTCATTAACAGCCCTATATAATATAATTGAGATGGGAAAAGGTTCAAAAAAATTAGAGCCTGTTAGAGATATATATGAGTGAATTATGAAATATCTTCGGAGCCCTAGGCAGCTGCCTAGGAGATTTGGCCTGAAAGGTCAATTTTTTTGTTTGGTTGAATTAGGACCCCAATTCATGGTCAATAACAGCCCTATATAATATTATTGAGATGGGAAAAGGATCAAAAAAATTAGAGCTTGTTAGAGAGAAATATGAGTGAATTACGAGATCGCTTCGGAGCCCTAGGCAGCAGCCTAGGAGATTTGGCCTGAAAGGTCAATTTTTTTGTTTGGTTGAATTAGGACCCCATTTCATGGTCAATAATAGCCCTATATAATATTATTGAGATGGGAAAAGGTTCAAAAAAATTAGAGCTTGTTAGATGGAAATATGAGTGAATTACGAGATCGCTTCGGAGCCCTAGGCAGCTGCCTAGGAGATTTGGCCTGAAAGGTCAATTTTTTTGTTTGGTTGAATTAGGACCCCAATTCATGGTCATTAACAGCCCTATATAATATAATTGAGATGGGAAAAGGTTCAAAAAAATTAGAGCTTGTTAGAGAGAAATATGAGTGAATTACGAGATCGCTTCGGAGCCCTAGGCAGCAGCCTAGGAGATTTGGCCTGAAAGGTCAATTTTTTTGTTTGGTTGAATTAGGACCCCATTTCATGGTCAATAATAGCCCTATATAATATTATTGAGATGGGAAAAGGTTCAAAAAAATTAGAGCTTGTTAGATGGAAATATGAGTGAATTACGAGATCGCTTCGGAGCCCTAGGCAGCTGCCTAGGAGATTTGGCCTGAAAGGTCAATTTTTTTGTTTGGTTGAATTAGGACCCCAATTCATGGTCAATAACAGCCCTATATAATATTATTGAGATGGGAAATGGATCAAAAAAATTAGAGCTTGTTAGAGAGAAATATGAGTGAATTACGAGATCGCTTCGGAGCCCTAGGCAGCTGCCTAGGAGATTTGGCCTGAAAGGTCAATTTTTTTGTTTGGTTGAATTAGGACCCCAATTCATGGTCAATAATAGCTCTATATAATATTTTTAAGATGGGAAAAGGTTCAAAAAAATTAGACCATGTTAGAGAGAAATATGAGTGAATTACGAGATCGCTTCGGAGCCCTAGGCAGCTGCCTAGGAGATTTGGCCTGAAAGGTCAATTTTTTTGTTTGGCTGAATTAGGACCCCAATTCATGGTAAATAATAGCCCTATATAATATTATTGAGATGGGAAAAGGATCAAAAAAATTAGAGCTTGTTAGAGAGAAATATGAGTGAATTACGAGATCTCTTCGGAGCCCTAGGCAGCTGCCTAGGAGATTTGGCCTGAAAGGTCAATTTTTTTGTTTGGTTGAATTAGGACCCCAATTCATGGTCAATAACAGCCCTATATAATATTATTGAGATGGGAAAAGGATCAAAAAAATTAAAGCTTGTTAGAGAGAAATATGAGTGAATTACGAGATCGCTTCGGAGCCCTAGGCAGCTGCCTAGGAGATTTGGCCTGAAAGGTCAATTTTTTTGTTTGGTTGAATTAGGACCCCAATTCATGGTCAATAACAGCCCTATATAATATTATTGAGATGGGAAATGGATCAAAAAAATTAGAGCTTGTTAGAGAGAAATATGAGTGAATTACGAGATCGCTTCGGAGCCCTAGGCTGCTGCCTAGGAGATTTGGCCTGAAAGGTCAATTTTTTTGTTTGGTTGAATTAGGACCCCAATTCATGGTCAATAATAGCTCTATATAATATTATTAAGATGGGAAAAGGTTCAAAAAAATTAGACCATGTTAGAGAGAAATATGAGTGAATTACGAGATCGCTTCGGAGCCCTAAGCAGCTGCCTAGGAGATTTGGCCTGAAAGGTCAATTTTTTTGTTTGGCTGAATTAGGACCCCAATTCATGGTCAATAATAGCCCTATATAATATTATTGAGATGGGAAAAGCTTCAAAAAAATTAGAGCTTGTTAGGGAGAAATATGACTGAATTACGAGATCGCTACGGAGCCCTAGGCAGCTGCCTAGGGGATTTGGCCTGAAAGGTCAATTTTTTTGTTTGGTTGAATTAGGACCCCAATTCATGGTCAATAACAGTCCTATTTAATATTATTGAAATGGGAAAAGGATCAAAAAAATTAAAGCTTGTTAGAGAGAAATATGAGTGAATTACGAGATCGCTTCGGAGCCCTTGGCAGCTGCCTAGGAGATTTGGCCTGAAAGGTCAATTTTTTTGTTTGGTTGAATTAGGACCCCAATTCATGGTCAATAACAGCCCTATATAATATTATTGAGATGGGAAATGGATCAAAAAAATTAGAGCTTGTTAGAGAGAAATATGAGTGAATTACGAGATCGCTTCGGAGCCCTAGGCAGCTGCCTAGGAGATTTGGCCTGAAAGGTCAATTTTTTTGTTTGGTTGAATTAGGACCCCAATTCATGGTCAATAATAGCTCTATATAATATTATTGAGATGGGAAAAGGTTCAAAAAAATTAGAGCTTGTTAGATGGAAATATGAGTGAATTACGAGATCGCTTCGGAGCCCTAGGCAGCTGCCTAGGAGATTTGGCCTGAAAGGTCAATTTTTTTGTTTGATTGAATTAGGACCCCAATTCATGGTCATTAACAGCCCTATATAATATAATTGAGATGGGAAAAGGTTCAAAAAAATTAGAGCTTGTTAGAGATATATATGAGTGAATTATGAAATATCTTCGGAGCCCTAGGCAGCTGCCTAGGAGATTTGGCTTGAAAGGTCAATTTTTTTGTTTGGTTGAATTAGGACCCCAATTCATGGTCAATAACAGCCCTATATAATATTATTGAGATGGGAAAAGGTTCAAAAAAATTAGAGCATGTTAGAGAGAAATATGAGTGAATTACGAAATCGCTTCGGAGCCCTAGGCAGCTGCCTAGGAGATTTGGCCTGAAAGGTCAATTTTTTTGTTTGGTTGAATTAGGACCCCAATTCATGGTCAATAACAGCCCTATATAATATTATTGAGATGGGAAATGGATCAAAAAAATTAGAGCTTGTTAGAGAGAAATTTGAGTGAATTACGAGATCGCTTCGGAGCCCTAGGCTGCTGCCTAGGAGATTTGGCCTGAAAGGTCAATTTTTTTGTTTGGTTGAATTAGGACCCCAATTCATGGTCAATAATAGCTCTATATAATATTATTAAGATGGGAAAAGGTTCAAAAAAATTAGACCATGTTAGAGAGAAATATGAGTGAATTACGAGATCGCTTCGGAGCCCTAAGCAGCTGCCTAGGAGATTTGGCCTGAAAGGTCAATTTTTTTGTTTGGCTGAATTAGGACCCCAATTCATGGTCAATAATAGCCCTATATAATATTATTGAGATGGGAAAAGCTTCAAAAAAATTAGAGCTTGTTAGGGAGAAATATGACTGAATTACGAGATCGCTACGGAGCCCTAGGCAGCTGCCTAGGGGATTTGGCCTGAAAGGTAAATTTTTTTGTTTGGTTGAATTAGGACCCCAATTCATGGTCAATAACAGTCCTATTTAATATTATTGAGATGGGAAAAGGATCAAAAAAATTAAAGCTTGTTAGAGAGAAATATGAGTGAATTACGAGATCGCTTCGGAGCCCTTGGCAGCTGCCTAGGAGATTTGGCCTGAAAGGTCAATTTTTTTGTTTGGTTGAATTAGGACCCCAATTCATGGTCAATAACAGCCCTATATCATATTATTGAGATGGGAAATGGATCAAAAAAATTAGAGCTTGTTAGAGAGAAATATGAGTGAATTACGAGATCGCTTCGGAGCCCTAGGCAGCTGCCTAGGATATTTGGCCTGAAAGGTCAATTTTTTTGTTTGGTTGAATTAGGAACCCAATTCATGGTCAATAATAGCTCTATATAATATTATTAAGATGGGAAAAGGTTCAAAAAAATTAGACCATGTTAGAGAGAAATATGAGTGAATTACGAGATCGCTTCGGAGCCCTAGGCAGCTGCCTAGGAGATTTGGCCTGAAAGGTAAATTTTTTTGTTTGGCTGAATTAGGACCCCAATTCATGGTCAACAATAGCCCTATATAATATTATTGAGATGGGAAAAGGTTCAAAAAAATTAGAGCTTGTTAGGGAGAAATATGACTGAATTACGAGAACGCTTCGGAGCCCTAGGCAACTGCCTAGGAGATTTGGCCTGAAAGGTCAATTTTTTTGTTTGGTTGAATTAGGACCACAATTCATGGTCAATAACAGCCCTATATAATATTATTGAGATGGTAAAAGGATCAAAAAAATTGAAGCTTGTTAGAGAGAAATATGAGTGAATTACGAGATCGCTTCGGAGCCCTAGGCAGCTGCCTAGGAGATTTGGCCTGAAAGGTCAATTTTTTTGTTTGGTTGAATTAGGACCCCAATTCATGGTCATTAACTGCCCTATATAATATAATTGAGATGGGAAAAGGTTCAAAAAAATTAGAGCTTGTTAGAGATATATATGAGTGAATTACGAGATTGCTTCGGAGCCCTAGGCTGGAGATTTGGCCTAAAAGGTCAATTTTTTTGTTTAGTTGAATTAGGACCCCAATTCATGGTCAATAACAGCCCTATATAATATTATTGAGATGGGAAAAGGATCAAAAAAATTAGAGCTTGTTAGAGAGAAATATGAGTGAATTACGAGATCGCTTCGGAGCCCTAGGCTGGAGATTTGGCCTAAAAGGTCAATTTTTTTGTTTGGTTGAATTAGGACCCCAATTCATGGTCAATAATAGCCCTATATAATATTATTTAGATGGGAAAAGGTTCAAAAAAATTAGAGCTTGTTAGAGATAAATATCAGTGAATTATGAAATCGCTTCGGAGCCCTAGGCAGCATCCTAGGAGATTTGGCCTGAAAGGTCAATTTTTTTGTTTGGTTGAATTAGGACTCCAATTCATATTCAATAACAGCCCTATATAATATTATTGAGATGGGAAAAGGATCAAAAAAATTAGAGCTTGTTAGAGAGAAATATGAGTGAATTACGAGATCGCTTCGGAGCACTAGGCAGCTGCCTAGGAGATTTGGCCTGAAAGGTCAATTTTTTTGTTTGGTTGAATTACGAGATCGCTTCAGAGCCCTAGGCAGCTGCCTAGGAGATTTGGCCTGAAAGGTCAATTTTTTTTGTTTGGTTGAATTAGGACCCCAATTCATGGTCAATAACAGCCCTATATAATATTATTGAGATGGGAAAAGGATCAAAAAAATTAGAGCTTTTTAGAGAGAAATATGAGTGAATTACGAAATCGCTTCGGAGCCCTAGGCAGCTGCCTAGGAGATTTGGCCTGAAAGGTCAATTTTTTTGTTTGGTTGAATTAGGACCCCAATTCATGGTCATTAACTGCCCTATATAATATAATTGAGATGGGAAAAGGTTCAAAAAAATTAGAGCTTGTTAGAGATATATATGAGTGAATTATGAAATATCTTCGGAGCCCTAGGCAGCTGCCTAGGAGATTTGGCCTGAAAGGTCAATTTTTTTGTTTGGTTGAATTAGGACCCCAATTCATGGTCAATAACAGCCCTATATAATATTATTGAGATGGGAAATGGATCAAAAAAATTAGAGCTTGTTAGAGAGAAATTTGAGTGAATTACGAGATCGCTTCGGAGCCCTAGGCTGCTGCCTAGGAGATTTGGCCTGAAAGGTCAATTTTTTTGTTTGGTTGAATTAGGACCCCAATTCATGGTCAATAATAGCTCTATATAATATTATTAAGATGGGAAAAGGTTCAAAAAAATTAGACCATGTTAGAGAGAAATATGAGTGAATTACGAGATCGCTTCGGAGCCCTAAGCAGCTGCCTAGGAGATTTGGCCTGAAAGGTCAATTTTTTTGTTTGGCTGAATTAGGACCCCAATTCATGGTCAATAATAGCCCTATATAATATTATTGAGATGGGAAAAGCTTCAAAAAAATTAGAGCTTGTTAGGGAGAAATATGACTGAATTACGAGATCGCTACGGAGCCCTAGGCAGCTGCCTAGGGGATTTGGCCTGAAAGGTAAATTTTTTTGTTTGGTTGAATTAGGACCCCAATTCATGGTCAATAACAGTCCTATTTAATATTATTGAGATGGGAAAAGGATCAAAAAAATTAAAGCTTGTTAGAGAGAAATATGAGTGAATTACGAGATCGCTTCGGAGCCCTTGGCAGCTGCCTAGGAGATTTGGCCTGAAAGGTCAATTTTTTTGTTTGGTTGAATTAGGACCCCAATTCATGGTCAATAACAGCCCTATATCATATTATTGAGATGGGAAATGGATCAAAAAAATTAGAGCTTGTTAGAGAGAAATATGAGTGAATTACGAGATCGCTTCGGAGCCCTAGGCAGCTGCCTAGGATATTTGGCCTGAAAGGTCAATTTTTTTGTTTGGTTGAATTAGGAACCCAATTCATGGTCAATAATAGCTCTATATAATATTATTAAGATGGGAAAAGGTTCAAAAAAATTAGACCATGTTAGAGAGAAATATGAGTGAATTACGAGATCGCTTCGGAGCCCTAGGCAGCTGCCTAGGAGATTTGGCCTGAAAGGTAAATTTTTTTGTTTGGCTGAATTAGGACCCCAATTCATGGTCAACAATAGCCCTATATAATATTATTGAGATGGGAAAAAGTTCAAAAAAATTAGAGCTTGTTAGGGAGAAATATGACTGAATTACGAGAACGCTTCGGAGCCCTAGGCAACTGCCTAGGAGATTTGGCCTGAAAGGTCAATTTTTTTGTTTGGTTGAATTAGGACCACAATTCATGGTCAATAACAGCCCTATATAATATTATTGAGATGGTAAAAGGATCAAAAAAATTGAAGCTTGTTAGAGAGAAATATGAGTGAATTACGAGATCGCTTCGGAGCCCTAGGCAGCTGCCTAGGAGATTTGGCCTGAAAGGTCAATTTTTTTGTTTGGTTGAATTAGGACCCCAATTCATGGTCATTAACAGCCCTATATAATATTATTGAGATGGGAAAAGGATCAAAAAAATTAAAGCTTGTTAGAGAGAAATATGAGTGAATTACGAGATCGCTTCGGAGCCCTAGGCAGCTGCCTAGGAGATTTGGCCTGAAAGGTCAATTTTTTTGTTTGGTTGAATTAGGACCCCAATTCATGGTCAATAACAGCCCTATATAATATTATTGAGATGGGAAATGGATCAAAAAAATTAGAGCTTGTTAGAGAGAAATTTGAGTGAATTACGAGATCGCTTCGGAGCCCTAGGCTGCTGCCTAGGAGATTTGGCCTGAAAGGTCAATTTTTTTGTTTGGTTGAATTAGGACCCCAATTCATGGTCAATAATAGCTCTATATAATATTATTAAGATGGGAAAAGGTTCAAAAAAATTAGACCATGTTAGAGAGAAATATGAGTGAATTACGAGATCGCTTCGGAGCCCTAAGCAGCTGCCTAGGAGATTTGGCCTGAAAGGTCAATTTTTTTGTTTGGCTGAATTAGGACCCCAATTCATGGTCAATAATAGCCCTATATAATATTATTGAGATGGGAAAAGTTTCAAAAAAATTAGAGCTTGTTAGGGAGAAATATGACTGAATTACGAGATCGCTACGGAGCCCTAGGCAGCTGCCTAGGGGATTTGGCCTGAAAGGTCAATTTTTTTGTTTGGTTGAATTAGGACCCCAATTCATGGTCAATAACAGTCCTATTTAATATTATTGAGATGGGAAAAGGATCAAAAAAATTAAAGCTTGTTAGAGAGAAATATGAGTGAATTACGAGATCGCTTCGGAGCCCTTGGCAGCTGCCTAGGAGATTTGGCCTGAAAGGTCAATTTTTTTGTTTGGTTGAATTAGGACCCCAATTCATGGTCAATAACAGCCCTATATAATATTATTGAGATGGGAAATGGATCAAAAAAATTAGAGCTTGTTAGAGAGAAATATGAGTGAATTACGAGATCGCTTCGGAGCCCTAGGCAGCTGCCTAGGAGATTTGGCCTGAAAGGTCAATTTTTTTGTTTGGTTGAATTAGGACCCCAATTCATGGTCAATAATAGCTCTATATAATATTATTGAGATGGGAAAAGGTTCAAAAAAATTAGAGCTTGTTAGAGAGAAATATGAGTGAATTACGAGATCGCTTCGGAGCCCTAGGCAGCTGCCTAGGAGATTTGGCCTGAAAGGTCAATTTTTTTGTTTGGTTGAATTAGGACCCCAATTCATGGTCAATAACAGCCCTATATAATATTATTGAGATGGGAAATGGATCAAAAAAATTAGAGCTTGTTAGAGAGAAATTTGAGTGAATTACGAGATCGCTTCGGAGCCCTAGGCTGCTGCCTAGGAGATTTGGCCTGAAAGGTCAATTTTTTTGTTTGGTTGAATTAGGACCCCAATTCATGGTCAATAATAGCTCTATATAATATTATTAAGATGGGAAAAGGTTCAAAAAAATTAGACCATGTTAGAGAGAAATATGAGTGAATTACGAGATCGCTTCGGAGCCCTAAGCAGCTGCCTAGGAGATTTGGCCTGAAAGGTCAATTTTTTTGTTTGGCTGAATTAGGACCCCAATTCATGGTCAATAATAGCCCTATATAATATTATTGAGATGGGAAAAGCTTCAAAAAAATTAGAGCTTGTTAGGGAGAAATATGACTGAATTACGAGATCGCTACGGAGCCCTAGGCAGCTGCCTAGGGGATTTGGCCTGAAAGGTCAATTTTTTTGTTTGGTTGAATTAGGACCCCAATTCATGGTCAATAACAGTCCTATTTAATATTATTGAGATGGGAAAAGGATCAAAAAAATTAAAGCTTGTTAGAGAGAAATATGAGTGAATTACGAGATCGCTTCGGAGCCCTTGGCAGCTGCCTAGGAGATTTGGCCTGAAAGGTCAATTTTTTTGTTTGGTTGAATTAGGACCCCAATTCATGGTCAATAACAGCCCTATATAATATTATTGAGATGGGAAATGGATCAAAAAAATTAGAGCTTGTTAGAGAGAAATATGAGTGAATTACGAGATCGCTTCGGAGCCCTAGGCAGCTGCCTAGGAGATTTGGCCTGAAAGGTCAATTTTTTTGTTTGGTTGAATTAGGACCCCAATTCATGGTCAATAATAGCTCTATATAATATTATTGAGATGGGAAAAGGTTCAAAAAAATTAGAGCTTGTTAGAGAGAAATATGAGTGAATTACGAGATCGCTTCGGAGCCCTAGGCAGCTGCCTAGGAGATTTGGCCTGAAAGGTCAATTTTTTTGTTTGGTTGAATTAGGACCCCAATTCATGGTCAATAACAGCCCTATATAATATTATTGAGATGGGAAATGGATCAAAAAAATTAGAGCTTGTTAGAGAGAAATTTGAGTGAATTACGAGATCGCTTCGGAGCCCTAGGCTGCTGCCTAGGAGATTTGGCCTGAAAGGTCAATTTTTTTGTTTGGTTGAATTAGGACCCCAATTCATGGTCAATAATAGCTCTATATAATATTATTAAGATGGGAAAAGGTTCAAAAAAATTAGACCATGTTAGAGAGAAATATGAGTGAATTACGAGATCGCTTCGGAGCCCTAAGCAGCTGCCTAGGAGATTTGGCCTGAAAGGTCAATTTTTTTGTTTGGCTGAATTAGGACCCCAATTCATGGTCAATAATAGCCCTATATAATATTATTGAGATGGGAAAAGCTTCAAAAAAATTAGAGCTTGTTAGGGAGAAATATGACTGAATTACGAGATCGCTACGGAGCCCTAGGCAGCTGCCTAGGGGATTTGGCCTGAAAGGTCAATTTTTTTGTTTGGTTGAATTAGGACCCCAATTCATGGTCAATAACAGTCCTATTTAATATTATTGAGATGGGAAAAGGATCAAAAAAATTAAAGCTTGTTAGAGAGAAATATGAGTGAATTACGAGATCGCTTCGGAGCCCTTGGCAGCTGCCTAGGAGATTTGGCCTGAAAGGTCAATTTTTTTGTTTGGTTGAATTAGGACCCCAATTCATGGTCAATAACAGCCCTATATAATATTATTGAGATGGGAAATGGATCAAAAAAATTAGAGCTTGTTAGAGAGAAATATGAGTGAATTACGAGATCGCTTCGGAGCCCTAGGCAGCTGCCTAGGAGATTTGGCCTGAAAGGTCAATTTTTTTGTTTGGTTGAATTAGGACCCCAATTCATGGTCAATAATAGCTCTATATAATATTATTGAGATGGGAAAAGGTTCAAAAAAATTAGAGCTTGTTAGAGAGAAATATGAGTGAATTACGAGATCGCTTCGGAGCCCTAGGCAGCTGCCTAGGAGATTTGGCCTGAAAGGTCAATTTTTTTGTTTGGTTGAATTAGGACCCCAATTCATGGTCAATAACAGCCCTATATAATATTATTGAGATGGGAAATGGATCAAAAAAATTAGAGCTTGTTAGAGAGAAATTTGAGTGAATTACGAGATCGCTTCGGAGCCCTAGGCTGCTGCCTAGGAGATTTGGCCTGAAAGGTCAATTTTTTTGTTTGGTTGAATTAGGACCCCAATTCATGGTCAATAATAGCTCTATATAATATTATTAAGATGGGAAAAGGTTCAAAAAAATTAGACCATGTTAGAGAGAAATATGAGTGAATTACGAGATCGCTTCGGAGCCCTAAGCAGCTGCCTAGGAGATTTGGCCTGAAAGGTCAATTTTTTTGTTTGGCTGAATTAGGACCCCAATTCATGGTCAATAATAGCCCTATATAATATTATTGAGATGGGAAAAGCTTCAAAAAAATTAGAGCTTGTTAGGGAGAAATATAACTGAATTACGAGATCGCTACGGAGCCCTAGGCAGCTGCCTAGGGGATTTGGCCTGAAAGGTCAATTTTTTTGTTTGGTTGAATTAGGACCCCAATTCATGGTCAATAACAGTCCTATTTAATATTATTGAGATGGGAAAAGGATCAAAAAAATTAAAGCTTGTTAGAGAGAAATATGAGTGAATTACGAGATCGCTTCGGAGCCCTTGGCAGCTGCCTAGGAGATTTGGCCTGAAAGGTCAATTTTTTTGTTTGGTTGAATTAGGACCCCAATTCATGGTCAATAACAGCCCTATATAATATTATTGAGATGGGAAATGGATCAAAAAAATTAGAGCTTGTTAGAGAGAAATATGAGTGAATTACGAGATCGCTTCGGAGCCCTAGGCAGCTGCCTAGGAGATTTGGCCTGAAAGGTCAATTTTTTTGTTTGGTTGAATTAGGACCCCAATTCATGGTCAATAATAGCTCTATATAATATTATTGAGATGGGAAAAGGTTCAAAAAAATTAGAGCTTGTTAGATGGAAATATGAGTGAATTACGAGATCGCTTCGGAGCCCTAGGCAGCTGCCTAGGAGATTTGGCCTGAAAGGTCAATTTTTTTGTTTGATTGAATTAGGACCCCAATTCATGGTCATTAACAGCCCTATATAATATAATTGAGATGGGAAAAGGTTCAAAAAAATTAGAGCTTGTTAGAGATATATATGAGTGAATTATGAAATATCTTCGGAGCCCTAGGCAGCTGCCTAGGAGATTTGGCTTGAAAGGTCAATTTTTTTGTTTGGTTGAATTAGGACCCCAATTCATGGTCAATAACAGCCCTATATAATATTATTGAGATGGGAAAAGGTTCAAAAAAATTAGAGCATGTTAGAGAGAAATATGAGTGAATTACGAAATCGCTTCGGAGCCCTAGGCAGCTGCCTAGGAGATTTGGCCTGAAAGGTCAATTTTTTTGTTTGGTTGAATTAGGACCCCAATTCATGGTCAATAACAGCCCTATATAATATTATTGAGATGGGAAATGGATCAAAAAAATTAGAGCTTGTTAGAGAGAAATTTGAGTGAATTACGAGATCGCTTCGGAGCCCTAGGCTGCTGCCTAGGAGATTTGGCCTGAAAGGTCAATTTTTTTGTTTGGTTGAATTAGGACCCCAATTCATGGTCAATAATAGCTCTATATAATATTATTAAGATGGGAAAAGGTTCAAAAAAATTAGACCATGTTAGAGAGAAATATGAGTGAATTACGAGATCGCTTCGGAGCCCTAAGCAGCTGCCTAGGAGATTTGGCCTGAAAGGTCAATTTTTTTGTTTGGCTGAATTAGGACCCCAATTCATGGTCAATAATAGCCCTATATAATATTATTGAGATGGGAAAAGCTTCAAAAAAATTAGAGCTTGTTAGGGAGAAATATGACTGAATTACGAGATCGCTACGGAGCCCTAGGCAGCTGCCTAGGGGATTTGGCCTGAAAGGTCAATTTTTTTGTTTGGTTGAATTAGGACCCCAATTCATGGTCAATAACAGTCCTATTTAATATTATTGAGATGGGAAAAGGATCAAAAAAATTAAAGCTTGTTAGAGAGAAATATGAGTGAATTACGAGATCGCTTCGGAGCCCTTGGCAGCTGCCTAGGAGATTTGGCCTGAAAGGTCAATTTTTTTGTTTGGTTGAATTAGGACCCCAATTCATGGTCAATAACAGCCCTATATAATATTATTGAGATGGGAAATGGATCAAAAAAATTAGAGCTTGTTAGAGAGAAATATGAGTGAATTACGAGATCGCTTCGGAGCCCTAGGCAGCTGCCTAGGAGATTTGGCCTGAAAGGTCAATTTTTTTGTTTGGTTGAATTAGGACCCCAATTCATGGTCAATAATAGCTCTATATAATATTATTGAGATGGGAAAAGGTTCAAAAAAATTAGAGCTTGTTAGAGAGAAATATGAGTGAATTACGAGATCGCTTCGGAGCCCTAGGCAGCTGCCTAGGAGATTTGGCCTGAAAGGTCAATTTTTTTGTTTGGTTGAATTAGGACCCCAATTCATGGTCAATAACAGCCCTATATAATATTATTGAGATGGGAAATGGATCAAAAAAATTAGAGCTTGTTAGAGAGAAATTTGAGTGAATTACGAGATCGCTTCGGAGCCCTAGGCTGCTGCCTAGGAGATTTGGCCTGAAAGGTCAATTTTTTTGTTTGGTTGAATTAGGACCCCAATTCATGGTCAATAATAGCTCTATATAATATTATTAAGATGGGAAAAGGTTCAAAAAAATTAGACCATGTTAGAGAGAAATATGAGTGAATTACGAGATCGCTTCGGAGCCCTAAGCAGCTGCCTAGGAGATTTGGCCTGAAAGGTCAATTTTTTTGTTTGGCTGAATTAGGACCCCAATTCATGGTCAATAATAGCCCTATATAATATTATTGAGATGGGAAAAGCTTCAAAAAAATTAGAGCTTGTTAGGGAGAAATATAACTGAATTACGAGATCGCTACGGAGCCCTAGGCAGCTGCCTAGGGGATTTGGCCTGAAAGGTCAATTTTTTTGTTTGGTTGAATTAGGACCCCAATTCATGGTCAATAACAGTCCTATTTAATATTATTGAGATGGGAAAAGGATCAAAAAAATTAAAGCTTGTT
This sequence comes from Humulus lupulus, assembly GCF_963169125.1. Lineage (NCBI taxonomy): Eukaryota > Viridiplantae > Streptophyta > Magnoliopsida > Rosales > Cannabaceae > Humulus > Humulus lupulus. The sequence goes on from NC_084795.1 coordinate 287,657,539, forward strand.
AGAGAGAAATATGAGTGAATTACGAGATCGCTTCGGAGCCCTTGGCAGCTGCCTAGGAGATTTGGCCTGAAAGGTCAATTTTTTTGTTTGGTTGAATTAGGACCCCAATTCATGGTCAATAACAGCCCTATATAATATTATTGAGATGGGAAATGGATCAAAAAAATTAGAGCTTGTTAGAGAGAAATATGAGTGAATTACGAGATCGCTTCGGAGCCCTAGGCAGCTGCCTAGGAGATTTGGCCTGAAAGGTCAATTTTTTTGTTTGGTTGAATTAGGACCCCAATTCATGGTCAATAATAGCTCTATATAATATTATTGAGATGGGAAAAGGTTCAAAAAAATTAGAGCTTGTTAGATGGAAATATGAGTGAATTACGAGATCGCTTCGGAGCCCTAGGCAGCTGCCTAGGAGATTTGGCCTGAAAGGTCAATTTTTTTGTTTGATTGAATTAGGACCCCAATTCATGGTCATTAACAGCCCTATATAATATAATTGAGATGGGAAAAGGTTCAAAAAAATTAGAGCTTGTTAGAGATATATATGAGTGAATTATGAAATATCTTCGGAGCCCTAGGCAGCTGCCTAGGAGATTTGGCTTGAAAGGTCAATTTTTTTGTTTGGTTGAATTAGGACCCCAATTCATGGTCAATAACAGCCCTATATAATATTATTGAGATGGGAAAAGGTTCAAAAAAATTAGAGCATGTTAGAGAGAAATATGAGTGAATTACGAAATCGCTTCGGAGCCCTAGGCAGCTGCCTAGGAGATTTGGCCTGAAAGGTCAATTTTTTTGTTTGGTTGAATTAGGACCCCAATTCATGGTCAATAACAGCCCTATATAATATTATTGAGATGGGAAATGGATCAAAAAAATTAGAGCTTGTTAGAGAGAAATTTGAGTGAATTACGAGATCGCTTCGGAGCCCTAGGCTGCTGCCTAGGAGATTTGGCCTGAAAGGTCAATTTTTTTGTTTGGTTGAATTAGGACCCCAATTCATGGTCAATAATAGCTCTATATAATATTATTAAGATGGGAAAAGGTTCAAAAAAATTAGACCATGTTAGAGAGAAATATGAGTGAATTACGAGATCGCTTCGGAGCCCTAAGCAGCTGCCTAGGAGATTTGGCCTGAAAGGTCAATTTTTTTGTTTGGCTGAATTAGGACCCCAATTCATGGTCAATAATAGCCCTATATAATATTATTGAGATGGGAAAAGCTTCAAAAAAATTAGAGCTTGTTAGGGAGAAATATGACTGAATTACGAGATCGCTACGGAGCCCTAGGCAGCTGCCTAGGGGATTTGGCCTGAAAGGTCAATTTTTTTGTTTGGTTGAATTAGGACCCCAATTCATGGTCAATAACAGTCCTATTTAATATTATTGAGATGGGAAAAGGATCAAAAAAATTAAAGCTTGTTAGAGAGAAATATGAGTGAATTACGAGATCGCTTCGGAGCCCTTGGCAGCTGCCTAGGAGATTTGGCCTGAAAGGTCAATTTTTTTGTTTGGTTGAATTAGGACCCCAATTCATGGTCAATAACAGCCCTATATCATATTATTGAGATGGGAAATGGATCAAAAAAATTAGAGCTTGTTAGAGAGAAATATGAGTGAATTACGAGATCGCTTCGGAGCCCAAGGCAGCTGCCTAGGATATTTGGCCTGAAAGGTCAATTTTTTTGTTTGGTTGAATTAGGAACCCAATTCATGGTCAATAATAGCTCTATATAATATTATTAAGATGGGAAAAGGTTCAAAAAAATTAGACCATGTAAGAGAGAAATATGAGTGAACTACGAGATCGCTTCGGAGCCCTAGGCAGCTGCCTAGGAGATTTGGCCTGAAAGGTAAATTTTTTTGTTTGGCTGAATTAGGACCCCAATTCATGGTCAACAATAGCCCTATATAATATTATTGAGATGGGAAAAGGTTCAAAAAAATTAGAGCTTGTTAGGGAGAAATATGACTGAATTACGAGAACGCTTCGGAGCCCTAGGCTACTGCCTAGGAGATTTGGCCTGAAAGGTCAATTTTTTTGTTTGGTTGAATTAGGACCACAATTCATGGTCAATAACAGCCCTATATAATATTATTGAGATGGTAAAAGGATCAAAAAAATTGAAGCTTGTTAGAGAGAAATATGAGTGAATTACGAGATCGCTTCGGAGCCCTAGGCAGCTGCCTAGGAGATTTGGCCTGAAAGGTCAATTTTTTTGTTTGGTTGAATTAGGACCCCAATTCATGGTCATTAACAGCCCTATATAATATTATTGAGATGGGAAAAGGATCAAAAAAATTAGAGCATGTTAGAGAGAAATATGAGTGAATTACGAGATCGCTTCGGAGCCCTAGGCAACTGCCTTGGAGATTTGGCCTGAAAGGTCAATTTTTTTGTTTGGTTGAATTAGGACCCCAATTCATGGTCAATAATAGCCCTATATAATATTATTGAGATGGGAAAAGGTTCAAAAAAATTAGAGCATGTTAGAGAGAAATATGAGTGAATTACGAAATCGCTTCGGAGCCCTAGGCAGCTGCCTAGGAGATTTGGCCTGAAAGGTCAATTTTTTTGTTTGGTTGAATTAGGACCCCAATTCATGGTCATTAACAGCCCTATATAATATTATTGAGATGGGAAAAGGATCAAAAAAATTAGAGCATGTTAGAGAGAAATATGAGTGAATTACGAGATCGCTTCGGAGCCCTAGGCAGCTGCCTTGGAGATTTGGCCTGAAAGGTCAATTTTTTTGTTTGGTATAATTAGGACCCAAATTCATGGTCAATAATAGCCCTATATAATATTATTGAGATGGGAAAAGGTTCAAAAAAATTAGAGCATGTTAGAGAGAAATATGAGTGAATTACGAAATCGCTTCGGAGCCCTAGGCAGCTGCCTAGGAGATTTGGCCTGAAAGGTCAATTTTTTTGTTTGGTTGAATTAGGACCCCAATTCATGGTCAATAACAGCCCTATATAATATTATTGAGATGGGAAATGGATCAAAAAAATTAGAGCTTGTTAGAGAGAAATTTGAGTGAATTACGAGATCGCTTCGGAGCCCTAGGCTGCTGCCTAGGAGATTTGGCCTGAAAGGTCAATTTTTTTGTTTGGTTGAATTAGGACCCCAATTCATGGTCAATAATAGCTCTATATAATATTATTAAGATGGGAAAAGGTTCAAAAAAATTAGACCATGTTAGAGAGAAATATGAGTGAATTACGAGATCGCTTCGGAGCCCTAAGCAGCTGCCTAGGAGATTTGGCCTGAAAGGTCAATTTTTTTGTTTGGCTGAATTAGGACCCCAATTCATGGTCAATAATAGCCCTATATAATATTATTGAGATGGGAAAAGCTTCAAAAAAATTAGAGCTTGTTAGGGAGAAATATGACTGAATTACGAGATCGCTACGGAGCCCTAGGCAGCTGCCTAGGGGATTTGGCCTGAAAGGTCAATTTTTTTGTTTGGTTGAATTAGGACCCCAATTCATGGTCAATAACAGTCCTATTTAATATTATTGAGATGGGAAAAGGATCAAAAAAATTAAAGCTTGTTAGAGAGAAATATGAGTGAATTACGAGATCGCTTCGGAGCCCTTGGCAGCTGCCTAGGAGATTTGGCCTGAAAGGTCAATTTTTTTGTTTGGTTGAATTAGGACCCCAATTCATGGTCAATAACAGCCCTATATAATATTATTGAGATGGGAAATGGATCAAAAAAATTAGAGCTTGTTAGAGAGAAATATGAGTGAATTACGAGATCGCTTCGAAGCCCTAGGCAGCTGCCTAGGAGATTTGGCCTGAAAGGTCAATTTTTTTGTTTGGTTGAATTAGGACCCCAATTCATGGTCAATAATAGCTCTATATAATATTATTGAGATGGGAAAAGGTTCAAAAAAATTAGAGCTTGTTAGATGGAAATATGAGTGAATTACGAGATCGCTTCGGAGCCCTAGGCAGCTGCCTAGGAGATTTGGCCTGAAAGGTCAATTTTTTTGTTTGATTGAATTAGGACCCCAATTCATGGTCATTAACAGCCCTATATAATATAATTGAGATGGGAAAAGGTTCAAAAAAATTAGAGCTTGTTAGAGATATATATGAGTGAATTATGAAATATCTTCGGAGCCCTAGGCAGCTGCCTAGGAGATTTGGCTTGAAAGGTCAATTTTTTTGTTTGGTTGAATTAGGACCCCAATTCATGGTCAATAACAGCCCTATATAATATTATTGAGATGGGAAAAGGTTCAAAAAAATTAGAGCATGTTAGAGAGAAATATGAGTGAATTACGAAATCGCTTCGGAGCCCTAGGCAGCTGCCTAGGAGATTTGGCCTGAAAGGTCAATTTTTTTGTTTGGTTGAATTAGGACCCCAATTCATGGTCAATAACAGCCCTATATAATATTATTGAGATGGGAAATGGATCAAAAAAATTAGAGCTTGTTAGAGAGAAATTTGAGTGAATTACGAGATCGCTTCGGAGCCCTAGGCTGCTGCCTAGGAGATTTGGCCTGAAAGGTCAATTTTTTTGTTTGGTTGAATTAGGACCCCAATTCATGGTCAATAATAGCTCTATATAATATTATTAAGATGGGAAAAGGTTCAAAAAAATTAGACCATGTTAGAGAGAAATATGAGTGAATTACGAGATCGCTTCGGAGCCCTAAGCAGCTGCCTAGGAGATTTGGCCTGAAAGGTCAATTTTTTTGTTTGGCTGAATTAGGACCCCAATTCATGGTCAATAATAGCCCTATATAATATTATTGAGATGGGAAAAGCTTCAAAAAAATTAGAGCTTGTTAGGGAGAAATATGACTGAATTACGAGATCGCTACGGAGCCCTAGGCAGCTGCCTAGGGGATTTGGCCTGAAAGGTCAATTTTTTTGTTTGGTTTAATTAGGACCCCAATTCATGGTCAATAACAGTCCTATTTAATATTATTGAGATGGGAAAAGGATCAAAAAAATTAAAGCTTGTTAGAGAGAAATATGAGTGAATTACGAGATCGCTTCGGAGCCCTTGGCAGCTGCCTAGGAGATTTGGCCTGAAAGGTCAATTTTTTTGTTTGGTTGAATTAGGACCCCAATTCATGGTCAATAACAGCCCTATATCATATTATTGAGATGGGAAATGGATCAAAAAAATTAGAGCTTGTTAGAGAGAAATATGAGTGAATTACGAGATCGCTTCGGAGCCCTAGGCAGCTGCCTAGGATATTTGGCCTGAAAGGTCAATTTTTTTGTTTGGTTGAATTAGGAACCCAATTCATGGTCAATAATAGCTCTATATAATATTATTAAGATGGGAAAAGGTTCAAAAAAATTAGACCATGTTAGAGAGAAATATGAGTGAACTACGAGATCGCTTCGGAGCCCTAGGCAGCTGCCTAGGAGATTTGGCCTGAAAGGTAAATTTTTTTGTTTGGCTGAATTAGGACCCCAATTCATGGTCAACAATAGCCCTATATAATATTATAGAGATGGGAAAAGGTTCAAAAAAATTAGAGCTTGTTAGGGAGAAATATGACTGAATTACGAGAACGCTTCGGAGCCCTAGGCAACTGCCTAGGAGATTTGGCCTGAAAGGTCAATTTTTTTGTTTGGTTGAATTAGGACCACAATTCATGGTCAATAACAGCCCTATATAATATTATTGAGATGGTAAAAGGATCAAAAAAATTGAAGCTTGTTAGAGAGAAATATGAGTGAATTACGAGATCGCTTCGGAGCCCTAGGCAGCTGCCTAGGAGATTTGGCCTGAAAGGTCAATTTTTTTGTTTGGTTGAATTAGGACCCCAATTCATGGTCATTAACAGCCCTATATAATATTATTGAGATGGGAAAAGGATCAAAAAAATTAGAGCATGTTAGAGAGAAATATGAGTGAATTACGAGATCGCTTCGGAGCCCTAGGCAGCTGCCTTGGAGATTTGGCCTGAAAGGTCAATTTTTTTGTTTGGTTGAATTAGGACCCCAATTCATGGTCAATAATAGCCCTATATAATATTATTGAGATGGGAAAAGGTTCAAAAAAATTAGAGCATGTTAGAGAGAAATATGAGTGAATTACGAAATCGCTTCGGAGCCCTAGGCAGCTGCCTAGGAGATTTGGCCTGAAAGGTCAATTTTTTTGTTTGGTTGAATTAGGACCCCAATTCATGGTCATTAACAGCCCTATATAATATTATTGAGATGGGAAAAGGATCAAAAAAATTAGAGCATGTTAGAGAGAAATATGAGTGAATTACGAGATCGCTTCGGAGCCCTAGGCAGCTGCCTTGGAGATTTGGCCTGAAAGGTCAATTTTTTTGTTTGGTATAATTAGGACCCAAATTCATGGTCAATAATAGCCCTATATAATATTATTGAGATGGGAAAAGGTTCAAAAAAATTAGAGCATGTTAGAGAGAAATATGAGTGAATTACGAAATCGCTTCGGAGCCCTAGGCAGCTGCCTAGGAGATTTGGCCTGAAAGGTCAATTTTTTTGTTTGGTTGAATTAGGACCCCAATTCATGGTCAATAACAGCCCTATATAATATTATTGAGATGGGAAATGGATCAAAAAAATTAGAGCTTGTTAGAGAGAAATTTGAGTGAATTACGAGATCGCTTCGGAGCCCTAGGCTGCTGCCTAGGAGATTTGGCCTGAAAGGTCAATTTTTTTGTTTGGTTGAATTAGGACCCCAATTCATGGTCAATAATAGCTCTATATAATATTATTAAGATGGGAAAAGGTTCAAAAAAATTAGACCATGTTAGAGAGAAATATGAGTGAATTACGAGATCGCTTCGGAGCCCTAAGCAGCTGCCTAGGAGATTTGGCCTGAAAGGTCAATTTTTTTGTTTGGCTGAATTAGGACCCCAATTCATGGTCAATAATAGCCCTATATAATATTATTGAGATGGGAAAAGCTTCAAAAAAATTAGAGCTTGTTAGGGAGAAATATGACTGAATTACGAGATCGCTACGAGCCCTAGGCAGCTGCCTAGGGGATTTGGCCTGAAAGGTCAATTTTTTTGTTTGGTTGAATTAGGACCCCAATTCATGGTCAATAACAGTCCTATTTAATATTATTGAGATGGGAAAAGGATCAAAAAAATTAAAGCTTGTTAGAGAGAAATATGAGTGAATTACGAGATCGCTTCGGAGCCCTTGGCAGCTGCCTAGGAGATTTGGCCTGAAAGGTCAATTTTTTTGTTTGGTTGAATTAGGACCCCAATTCATGGTCAATAACAGCCCTATATCATATTATTGAGATGGGAAATGGATCAAAAAAATTAGAGCTTGTTAGAGAGAAATATGAGTGAATTACGAGATCGCTTCGGAGCCCTAGGCAGCTGCCTAGGATATTTGGCCTGAAAGGTCAATTTTTTTGTTTGGTTGAATTAGGAACCCAATTCATGGTCAATAATAGCTCTATATAATATTATTAAGATGGGAAAAGGTTCAAAAAAATTAGACCATGTTAGAGAGAAATATGAGTGAACTACGAGATCGCTTCGGAGCCCTAGGCAGCTGCCTAGGAGATTTGGCCTGAAAGGTAAATTTTTTTGTTTGGCTGAATTAGGACCCCAATTCATGGTCAACAATAGCCCTATATAATATTATAGAGATGGGAAAAGGTTCAAAAAAATTAGAGCTTGTTAGGGAGAAATATGACTGAATTACGAGAACGCTTCGGAGCCCTAGGCAACTGCCTAGGAGATTTGGCCTGAAAGGTCAATTTTTTTGTTTGGTTGAATTAGGACCACAATTCATGGTCAATAACAGCCCTATATAATATTATTGAGATGGTAAAAGGATCAAAAAAATTGAAGCTTGTTAGAGAGAAATATGAGTGAATTACGAGATCGCTTCGGAGCCCTAGGCAGCTGCCTAGGAGATTTGGCCTGAAAGGTCAATTTTTTTGTTTGGTTGAATTAGGACCCCAATTCATGGTCATTAACAGCCCTATATAATATTATTGAGATGGGAAAAGGATCAAAAAAATTAGAGCATGTTAGAGAGAAATATGAGTGAATTACGAGATCGCTTCGGAGCCCTAGGCAGCTGCCTTGGAGATTTGGCCTGAAAGGTCAATTTTTTTGTTTGGTTGAATTAGGACCCCAATTCATGGTCAATAATAGCCCTATATAATATTATTGAGATGGGAAAAGGTTCAAAAAAATTAGAGCATGTTAGAGAGAAATATGAGTGAATTACGAAATCGCTTCGGAGCCCTAGGCAGCTGCCTAGGAGATTTGGCCTGAAAGGTCAATTTTTTTGTTTGGTTGAATTAGGACCCCAATTCATGGTCATTAACAGCCCTATATAATATTATTGAGATGGGAAAAGGATCAAAAAAATTAGAGCATGTTAGAGAGAAATATGAGTGAATTACGAGATCGCTTCGGAGCCCTAGGCAGCTGCCTTGGAGATTTGGCCTGAAAGGTCAATTTTTTTGTTTGGTATAATTAGGACCCAAATTCATGGTCAATAATAGCCCTATATAATATTATTGAGATGGGAAAAGGTTCAAAAAAATTAGAGCATGTTAGAGAGAAATATGAGTGAATTACGAAATCGCTTCGGAGCCCTAGGCAGCTGCCTAGGAGATTTGGCCTGAAAGGTCAATTTTTTTGTTTGGTTGAATTAGGACCCCAATTCATGGTCAATAACAGCCCTATATAATATTATTGAGATGGGAAATGGATCAAAAAAATTAGAGCTTGTTAGAGAGAAATTTGAGTGAATTACGAGATCGCTTCGGAGCCCTAGGCTGCTGCCTAGGAGATTTGGCCTGAAAGGTCAATTTTTTTGTTTGGTTGAATTAGGACCCCAATTCATGGTCAATAATAGCTCTATATAATATTATTAAGATGGGAAAAGGTTCAAAAAAATTAGACCATGTTAGAGAGAAATATGAGTGAATTACGAGATCGCTTCGGAGCCCTAAGCAGCTGCCTAGGAGATTTGGCCTGAAAGGTCAATTTTTTTGTTTGGCTGAATTAGGACCCCAATTCATGGTCAATAATAGCCCTATATAATATTATTGAGATGGGAAAAGCTTCAAAAAAATTAGAGCTTGTTAGGGAGAAATATGACTGAATTACGAGATCGCTACGAGCCCTAGGCAGCTGCCTAGGGGATTTGGCCTGAAAGGTCAATTTTTTTGTTTGGTTGAATTAGGACCCCAATTCATGGTCAATAACAGTCCTATTTAATATTATTGAGATGGGAAAAGGATCAAAAAAATTAAAGCTTGTTAGAGAGAAATATGAGTGAATTACGAGATCGCTTCGGAGCCCTTGGCAGCTGCCTAGGAGATTTGGCCTGAAAGGTCAATTTTTTTGTTTGGTTGAATTAGGACCCCAATTCATGGTCAATAACAGCCCTATATCATATTATTGAGATGGGAAATGGATCAAAAAAATTAGAGCTTGTTAGAGAGAAATATGAGTGAATTACGAGATCGCTTCGGAGCCCTAGGCACCTGCCTAGGATATTTGGCCTGAAAGGTCAATTTTTTTGTTTGGTTGAATTAGGAACCCAATTCATGGTCAATTATAGCTCTATATAATATTATTAAGATGGGAAAAGGTTCAAAAAAATTAGACCATGTTAGAGAGAAATATGAGTGAATTACGAGATCGCTTCGGAGCCCTAGGCAGCTGCCTAGGAGATTTGGCCTGAAAGGTAAATTTTTTTGTTTGGCTGAATTAGGACCCCAATTCATGGTCAACAATAGCCCTATATAATATTATTGAGATGGGAAAAGGTTCAAAAAAATTAGAGCTTGTTAGGGAGAAATATGACTGAATTACGAGAACGCTTCGGAGCCCTAGGCAACTGCCTAGGAGATTTGGCCTGAAAGGTCAATTTTTTTGTTTGGTTGAATTAGGACCACAATTCATGGTCAATAACAGCCCTATATAATATTATTGAGATGGTAAAAGGATCAAAAAAATTGAAGCTTGTTAGAGAGAAATATGAGTGAATTACGAGATCGCTTCGGAGCCCTAGGCAGCTGCCTAGGAGATTTGGCCTGAAAGGTCAATTTTTTTGTTTGGTTGAATTAGGACCCCAATTCATGGTCATTAACAGCCCTATATAATATTATTGAGATGGGAAAAGGATCAAAAAAATTAGAGCATGTTAGAGAGAAATATGAGTGAATTACGAGATCGCTTCGGAGCCCTAGGCAGCTGCCTTGGAGATTTGGCCTGAAAGGTCAATTTTTTTGTTTGGTTGAATTAGGACCCCAATTCATGGTCAATAATAGCCCTATATAATATTATTGAGATGGGAAAAGGTTCAAAAAAATTAGAGCATGTTAGAGAGAAATATGAGTGAATTACGAAATCGCTTCGGAGCCCTAGGCAGCTGCCTAGGAGATTTGGCCTGAAAGGTCAATTTTTTTGTTTGGTTGAATTAGGACCCCAATTCATGGTCATTAACAGCCCTATATAATATTATTGAGATGGGAAAAGGATCAAAAAAATTAGAGCATGTTAGAGAGAAATATGAGTGAATTACGAGATCGCTTCGGAGCCCTAGGCAGCTGCCTTGGAGATTTGGCCTGAAAGGTCAATTTTTTTGTTTGGTTGAATTAGGACCCAAATTCATGGTCAATAATAGCCCTATATAATATTATTGAGATGGGAAAAGGTTCAAAAAAATTAGAGCATGTTAGAGAGAAATATGAGTGAATTACGAAATCGCTTCGGAGCCCTAGGCAGCTGCCTAGGAGATTTGGCCTGAAAGGTCAATTTTTTTGTTTGGTTGAATTTGGACCCCAATTCATGGTCAACAACAGCCCTATATAATATTATTGAGATGGGAAAAGGTTCAAAAAAATTAGAGATTTTTAGAGAGAAATATGAGTGAATTACGAAATCGCTTCGGAGCCCTAGGCAGCTGCCTAGGAGATTTGGCCTGAAAGGTCAATTTTTTTGTTTGGTTGAATTAGGACCCCAATTCATGGTCAATAACAGCCCTATATAATATTATTGAGATGGGAAATGGATCAAAAAAATTAGAGCTTGTTAGAGAGAAATATGAGTGAATTACGAGATCGCTTCGGAGCCCTAGGCTGCTGCCTAGGAGATTTGGCCTGAAAGGTCAATTTTTTTGTTTGGTTGAATTAGGACCCCAATTCATGGTCAATAATAGCTCTATATAATATTATTAAGATGGGAAAAGGTTCAAAAAAATTAGACCATGTTAGAGAGAAATATGAGTGAATTACGAGATCGCTTCGGAGCCCTAGGCAGCTGCCTAGGAGATTTGGCCTGAAAGGTCAATTTTTTTGTTTGGCTGAATTAGGACCCCAATTCATGGTAAATAATAGCCCTATATAATATTATTGAGATGGGAAAAGGATCAAAAAAATTAGAGCTTGTTAGAGAGAAATATGAGTGAATTACGAGATCTCTTCGGAGCCCTAGGCAGCTGCCTAGGAGATTTGGCCTGAAAGGTCAATTTTTTTGTTTGGTTGAATTTGGACCCCAATTCATGGTCAACAACAGCCCTATATAATATTATTGAGATGGGAAAAGGTTCAAAAAAATTAGAGCTTGTTAGAGATATATATGAGTGAATTATGAAATATCTTCGGAGCCCTAGGCAGCTGCCTAGGAGATTTGGCCTGAAAGGTCAATTTTTTTGTTTGGTTGAATTAGGACCCCAATTCATGGTCAATAACAGCCCTATATAATATTATTGAGATGGGAAATGGATCAAAAAAATTAGAGCTTGTTAGAGAGAAATATGAGTGAATTACGAGATCGCTTCGGAGCCCTAGGCAGCTGCCTAGGAGATTTGGCCTGAAAGGTCAATTTTTTTGTTTGGTTGAATTAGGACCCCAATTCATGGTCATTAACAGCCCTATATAATATAATTGAGATGGGAAAAGGTTCAAAAAAATTAGAGCTTGTTAGATATATATATGAGTGAATTATGAAATATCTTCGGAGCCCTAGGCAGCTGCCTAGGAGATTTGGCCTGAAAGGTCAATTTTTTTGTTTGGTTGAATTAGGACCCCAATTCATGGTCAATAACAGCCCTATATAATATTATTGAGATGGGAAAAGGTTCAAAAAAATTAGAGCTTTTTAGAGAGAAATATGAGTGAATTACGAGATCGCTTCGGAGCCCTAGGCAGCTGCCTAGGAGATTTGGCCTGAAAGGTCAATTTTTTTGTTTGGTTGAATTAGGACCCCAATTCATGGTCAATAACAGCCCTATATAATATTATTGAGATGGGAAATGGATCAAAAAAATTAGAGCTTGTTAGAGAGAAATATGAGTGAATTACGAGATCGCTTCGGAGCCCTAGGCAGCTGCCTAGGAGATTTGGCCTGAAAGGTCAATTTTTTTGTTTGGCTGAATTAGGACCCCAATTCATGGTAAATAATAGCCCTATATAATATTATTGAGATGGGAAAAGGATCAAAAAAATTAGAGCTTGTTAGAGAGAAATATGAGTGAATTACGAGATCTCTTCGGAGCCCTAGGCAGCTGCCTAGGAGATTTGGCCTGAAAGGTCAATTTTTTTGTTTGGTTGAATTTGGACCCCAATTCATGGTCAACAACAGCCCTATATAATATTATTGAGATGGGAAAAGGTTCAAAAAAATTAGAGCTTGTTAGAGATATATATGAGTGAATTATGAAATATCTTCGGAGCCCTAGGCAGCTGCCTAGGAGATTTGGCCTGAAAGGTCAATTTTTTTGTTTGGTAGAATTAGGACCCCAATTCATGGTCAATAACAGCCCTATATAATATTATTGAGATGGGAAAAGGATCAAAAAAATTAGAGCTTGTTAGAGAGAAATATGAGTGAATTACGAGATCGCTTCGGAGCCCTAGGCAGCTGCCTAGGAGATTTGGCCTGAAAGGTCAATTTTTTTGTTTGGTTGAATTAGGACCCCAATTCATGGTCAATAACAGCCCTATATAATATTATTGAGATGGGAAATGGATCAAAAAAATTAGAGCATGTTAGAGAGAAATATGAGTGAATTACGAGATCGCTTCGGAGCCCTAGGCAGCTGCCTAGGAGATTTGGCCTGAAAGGTCAATTTTTTTGTTTGGTTGAATTAGGACCCCAATTCATGGTCAATAATAGCTCTATATAATATTATTAAGATGGGAAAAGGTTCAAAAAAATTAGACCATGTTAGAGAGAAATATGAGTGAATTACGAGATCGCTTCGGAGCCCTAGGCAGCTGCCTAGGAGATTTGGCCTGAAAGGTCAATTTTTTTGTTTGGCTGAATTAGGACCCCAATTCATGGTAAATAATAGCCCTATATAATATTATTGAGATGGGAAAAGGATCAAAAAAATTAGAGCTTGTTAGAGAGAAATATGAGTGAATTACGAGATCTCTTCGGAGCCCTAGGCAGCTGCCTAGGAGATTTGGCCTGAAAGGTCAATTTTTTTGTTTGGTTGAATTTGGACCCCAATTCATGGTCAACAACAGCCCTATATAATATTATTGAGATGGGAAAAGGTTCAAAAAAATTAGAGCTTGTTAGAGATATATATGAGTGAATTATGAAATATCTTCGGAGCCCTAGGCAGCTGCCTAGGAGATTTGGCCTGAAAGGTCAATTTTTTTGTTTGGTTGAATTAGGACCCCAATTCATTGTCAATAACAGCCCTATATAATATTATTGAGATGGGAAAAGGATCAAAAAAATTAGAGCTTGTTAGAGAGAAATATGAGTGAATTACGAGATCGCTTCGGAGCCCTAGGCAGCTGCCTAGGAGATTTGGCCTGAAAGGTCAATTTTTTTGTTTGGTTGAATTAGGACCCCAATTCATGGTCATTAACAGCCCTATATAATATAATTGAGATGGGAAAAGGTTCAAAAAAATTAGAGCTTGTTAGAGATATATATGAGTGAATTATGAAATATCTTCGGAGCCCTAGGCAGCAGCCTAGGAGATTTGGCCTGAAAGGTCAATTTTTTTTGTTTGGTTGAATTAGGACCCCAATTCATGGTCAATAACAGCCCTATATAATATTATTGAGATGGGAAAAGGTTCAAAAAAATTAGAGCTTTTTAGAGGGAAATATGAGTGAATTACGAAATCGCTTCGGAGCCCTAGGCAGCTGCCTAGGAGATTTGGCCTGAAAGGTCAATTTTTTTGTTTGGTTGAATTAGGACCCCAATTCATGGTCAATAACAGCCCTATATAATATTATTGAGATGGGAAATGGATCAAAAAAATTAGAGCTTGTTAGAGAAAAATATGAGTGAATTACGAGATCGCTTCGGAGCCCTAGGCAGCTGCCTAGGAGATTTGGCCTGAAAGGTCAATTTTTTTGTTTGGTTGAATTAGGACCCCAATTCATGGTCAATAATAGCTCTATATAATATTATTAAGATGGGAAAAGGTTCAAAAAAATTAGACCATGTTAGAGAGAAATATGAGTGAATTACGAGATCGCTTCGGAGCCCTAGGCAGCTGCCTTGGAGATTTGGCCTGAAAGGTCAATTTTTTTGTTTGGTTGAATTAGGACCCCAATTCATGGTCAATAATAGCCCTATGTAATATTATTGAGATGGGAAAAGGTTCAAAAAAATTAGAGCATGTTAGAGAGAAATATGAGTGAATTACGAAATCGCTTCGGAGCCCTAGGCAGCTGCCTAGGAGATTTGGCCTGAAAGGTCAATTTTTTTGTTTGGTTGAATTAGGACCCCAATTCATGGTCATTAACAGCCCTATATAATATTATTGAGATGGGAAATGGATCAAAAAAATTAGAGCTTGTTAGAGAGAAATATGAGTGAATTACGAGATCGCTTCGGAGCCCTAGGCAGCTGCCTAGGAGATTTGGCCTGAAAGGTCAATTTTTTTGTTTGGTTGAATTAGGACCCCAATTCATGGTCAATAATAGCTCTATATAATATTATTGAGATGGGAAAAGGTTCAAAAAAATTAGAGCTTGTTAGATGGAAATATGAGTGAATTACGAGATCGCTTCGGAGCCCTAGGCAGCTGCCTAGGAGATTTGGCCTGAAAGGTCAATTTTTTTGTTTGGTTGAATTAGGACCCCAATTCATGGTCATTAACAGCCCTATATAATATAATTGAGATGGGAAAAGGATCAAAAAAATTAGAGCATGTTAGAGAGAAATATGAGTGAATTACGAGATCGCTTCGGAGCCCTAGGCAGCTGCCTTGGAGATTTGGCCTGAAAGGTCAATTTTTTTGTTTGGTTGAATTAGGACCCCAATTCATGGTCAATAATAGCCCTATATAATATTATTGAGATGGGAAAAGGTTCAAAAAAATTAGAGCATGTTAGAGAGAAATATGAGTGAATTACGAAATCGCTTCGGAGCCCTAGGCAGCTGCCTAGGAGATTTGGCCTGAAAGGTCAATTTTTTTGTTTGGTTGAATTAGGACCCCAATTCATGGTCATTAACAGCCCTATATAATATTATTGAGATGGGAAAAGGATCAAAAAAATTAGAGCATGTTAGAGAGAAATATGAGTGAATTACGAGATCGCTTCGGAGCCCTAGGCAGCCTGCCTTGGAGATTTGGCCTGAAAGGTCAATTTTTTTGTTTGGTTGAATTAGGACCCAAATTCATGGTCAATAATAGCCCTATATAATATTATTGAGATGGGAAAAGGTTCAAAAAAATTAGAGCATGTTAGAGAGAAATATGAGTGAATTACGAAATCGCTTCGGAGCCCTAGGCAGCTGCCTAGGAGATTTGGCCTGAAAGGTCAATTTTTTTGTTTGGTTGAATTTGGACCCCAATTCATGGTCAACAACAGCCCTATATAATTTTATTGAGATGGGAAAAGGTTCAAAAAAATTAGAGATTTTTAGAGAGAAATATGAGTGAATTACGAAATCGCTTCGGAGCCCTAGGCAGCTGCCTAGGAGATTTGGCCTGAAAGGTCAATTTTTTTGTTTGGTTGAATTAGGACCCCAATTCATGGTCAATAACAGCCCTATATAATATTATTGAGATGGGAAAAGGTTCAAAAAAATTAGAGCTTTTTAGAGAGAAATATGAGTGAATTACGAAATCGCTTCGGAGCCCTAGGCAGCTGCCTAGGAGATTTGGCCTGAAAGGTCAATTTTTTTGTTTGGTTGAATTAGGACCCCAATTCATGGTCAATAACAGCCCTATATAATATTATTGAGATGGGAAATGGATCAAAAAAATTAGAGCTTGTTAGAGAGAAATATGAGTGAATTACGAGATCGCTTCGGAGCCCTAGGCAGCTGCCTAGGAGATTTGGCCTGAAAGGTCAATTTTTTTGTTTGGTTGAATTAGGACCCCAATTCATGGTCAATAATAGCTCTATATAATATTATTAAGATGGGAAAAGGTTCAAAAAAATTAGACCATGTTAGAGAGAAATATGAGTTAATTACGAGATCGCTTCGGAGCCCTAGGCAGCTGCCTAGGAGATTTGGCCTGAAAGGTCAATTTTTTTGTTTGGCTGAATTAGGACCCCAATTCATGGTAAATAATAGCCCTATATAATATTATTGAGATGGGAAAAGGATCAAAAAAATTAGAGCTTGTTAGAGAGAAATATGAGTGAATTACGAGATCTCTTCGGAGCCCTAGGCAGCTGCCTAGGAGATTTGGCCTGAAAGGTCAATTTTTTTGTTTGGTTGAATTTGGACCCCAATTCATGGTCAACAACAGCCCTATATAATATTATTGAGATGGGAAAAGGTTCAAAAAAATTAGAGCTTGTTAGAGATATATATGAGTGAATTATGAAATATCTTCGGAGCCCTAGGCAGCTGCCTAGGAGATTTGGCCTGAAAGGTCAATTTTTTTGTTTGGTTGAATTAGGACCCAAATTCATGGTCAATAATAGCCCTATATAATATTATTGAGATGGGAAAAGGTTCAAAAAAATTAGAGCATGTTAGAGAGAAATATGAGTGAATTACGAAATCGCTTCGGAGCCCTAGGCAGCTGCCTAGGAGATTTGGCCTGAAAGGTCAATTTTTTTGTTTGGTTGAATTTGGACCCCAATTCATGGTCAACAACAGCCCTATATAATTTTATTGAGATGGGAAAAGGTTCAAAAAAATTAGAGATTTTTAGAGAGAAATATGAGTGAATTACGAAATCGCTTCGGAGCCCTAGGCAGCTGCCTAGGAGATTTGGCCTGAAAGGTCAATTTTTTTGTTTGGTTGAATTAGGACCCCAATTCATGGTCAATAACAGCCCTATATAATATTATTGAGATGGGAAAAGGTTCAAAAAAATTAGAGCTTTTTAGAGAGAAATATGAGTGAATTACGAAATCGCTTCGGAGCCCTAGGCAGCTGCCTAGGAGAATTGGCCTGAAAGGTCAATTTTTTTGTTTGGTTGAATTAGGACCCCAATTCATGGTCAATAACAGCCCTATATAATATTATTGAGATGGGAAATGGATCAAAAAAATTAGAGCTTGTTAGAGAGAAATATGAGTGAATTACGAGATCGCTTCGGAGCCCTAGGCAGCTGCCTAGGAGATTTGGCCTGAAAGGTCAATTTTTTTGTTTGGTTGAATTAGGACCCCAATTCATGGTCAATAATAGCTCTATATAATATTATTAAGATGGGAAAAGGTTCAAAAAAATTAGACCATGTTAGAGAGAAATATGAGTTAATTACGAGATCGCTTCGGTGCCCTAGGCAGCTGCCTAGGAGATTTGGCCTGAAAGGTCAATTTTTTTGTTTGGCTGAATTAGGACCCCAATTCATGGTAAATAATAGCCCTATATAATATTATTGAGATGGGAAAAGGATCAAAAAAATTAGAGCTTGTTAGAGAGAAATATGAGTGAATTACGAGATCTCTTCGGAGCCCTAGGCAGCTGCCTAGGAGATTTGGCCTGAAAGGTCAATTTTTTTGTTTGGTTGAATTTGGACCCCAATTCATGGTCAACAACAGCCCTATATAATATTATTGAGATGGGAAAAGGTTCAAAAAAATTAGAGCTTGTTAGAGATATATATGAGTGAATTATGAAATATCTTCGGAGCCCTAGGCAGCTGCCTAGGAGATTTGGCCTGAAAGGTCAATTTTTTTGTTTGGTTGAATTAGGACCCCAATTCATGGTCAATAACAGCCCTATATAATATTATTGAGATGGGAAATGGATCAAAAAAATTAGAGCTTGTTAGAGAGAAATATGAGTGAATTACGAGATCGCTTCGGAGCCCTAGGCAGCTGCCTAAGAGATTTGGCCTGAAAGGTCAATTTTTTTGTTTGGTTGAATTAGGACCCCAATTCATGGTCAATAATAGCTCTATATAATATTATTGAGATGGGAAAAGGTTCAAAAAAATTAGAGCTTGTTAGATGGAAATATGAGTGAATTACGAGATCGATTCGGAGCCCTAGGCAGCTGCCTAGGAGATTTGGCCTGAAAGGTCAATTTTTTTGTTTGGTTGAATTAGGACCCCAATTCATGGTCATTAACAGCCCTATATAACATAATTGAGATGGGAAAAGGTTCAAAAAAATTAGAGCTTGTTAGAGATATATATGAGTGAATTATGAAATATCTTCGGAGCCCTAGGCAGCTGCCTAGGAGATTTGGCCTGAAAGGTCAATTTTTTTGTTTGGTTGAATTAGGACCCCAATTCATGGTAAATAACAGCCCTATATAATATTATTGAGATGGGAAAAGGATCAAAAAAATTAAAGCTTGTTAGAGAGAAATATGAGTGAATTACGAGATCGCTTTGGAGCCCTAGGCAGCTGCCTAGGAGATTTGGCCTGAAAGGTCAATTTTTTTGTTTGGTTGAATTAGGACCCCAATTCATGGTCAATAACAGCCCTATATAATATTATTGAGATGGGAAATGGATCAAAAAAATTAGAGCTTGTTAGAGAGAAATATGAGTGAATTACGAGATCGCTTCGGAGCCCTAGGCAGCTGCCTAGGAGATTTGGCCTGAAAGGTCAATTTTTTTGTTTGGTTGAATTAGGACCCCAATTCATGGTCAATAATAGCTCTATATAATATTATTAAGATGGGAAAAGGTTCAAAAAAATTAGACCATGTTAGAGAGAAATATGAGTGAATTACGAGATCGCTTCGGAGCCCTAGGCAGCTGCCTTGGAGATTTGGCCTGAAAGGTCAATTTTTTTGTTTGGTTGAATTAGGACCCCAATTCATGGTCAATAATAGCCCTATGTAATATTATTGAGATGGGAAAAGGTTCAAAAAAATTAGAGCATGTTAGAGAGAAATATGAGTGAATTACGAAATCGCTTCGGAGCCCTAGGCAGCTGCCTAGGAGATTTGGCCTGAAAGGTCAATTTTTTTGTTTGGTTGAATTAGGACCCCAATTCATGGTCATTAACAGCCCTATATAATATTATTGAGATGGGATATGGATCAAAAAAATTAGAGCTTGTTAGAGAGAAATATGAGTGAATTACGAGATCGCTTCGGAGCCCTAGGCAGCTGCCTAGGAGATTTGGCCTGAAAGGTCAATTTTTTTGTTTGGTTGAATTAGGACCCCAATTCATGGTCAATAATAGCTCTATATAATATTATTGAGATGGGAAAAGGTTCAAAAAAATTAGAGCTTGTTAGATGGAAATATGAGTGAATTACGAGATCGCTTCGGAGCCCTAGGCAGCTGCCTAGGAGATTTGGCCTGAAAGGTCAATTTTTTTGTTTGGTTGAATTAGGACCCCAATTCATGGTCATTAACAGCCCTATATAATATAATTGAGATGGGAAAAGGATCAAAAAAATTAGAGCATGTTAGAGAGAAATATGAGTGAATTACGAGATCGCTTCGGAGCCCTAGGCAGCTGCCTTGGAGATTTGGCCTGAAAGGTCAATTTTTTTGTTTGGTTGAATTAGGACCCCAATTCATGGTCAATAATAGCCCTATATAATATTATTGAGATGGGAAAAGGTTCAAAAAAATTAGAGCATGTTAGAGAGAAATATGAGTGAATTACGAAATCGCTTCGGAGCCCTAGGCAGCTGCCTAGGAGATTTGGCCTGAAAGGTCAATTTTTTTGTTTGGTTGAATTAGGACCCCAATTCATGGTCATTAACAGCCCTATATAATATTATTGAGATGGGAAAAGGATCAAAAAAATTAGAGCATGTTAGAGAGAAATATGAGTGAATTACGAGATCGCTTCGGAGCCCTAGGCAGCCTGCCTTGGAGATTTGGCCTGAAAGGTCAATTTTTTTGTTTGGTTGAATTAGGACCCAAATTCATGGTCAATAATAGCCCTATATAATATTATTGAGATGGGAAAAGGTTCAAAAAAATTAGAGCATGTTAGAGAGAAATATGAGTGAATTACGAAATCGCTTCGGAGCCCTAGGCAGCTGCCTAGGAGATTTGGCCTGAAAGGTCAATTTTTTTGTTTGGTTGAATTTGGACCCCAATTCATGGTCAACAACAGCCCTATATAATATTATTGAGATGGGAAAAGGTTCAAAAAAATTAGAGATTTTTAGAGAGAAATATGAGTGAATTACGAAATCGCTTCGGAGCCCTAGGCAGCTGCCTAGGAGATTTGGCCTGAAAGGTCAATTTTTTTGTTTGGTTGAATTAGGACCCCAATTCATGGTCAATAACAGCCCTATATAATATTATTGAGATGAGAAAAGGTTCAAAAAAATTAGAGCTTTTTAGAGAGAAATATGAGTGAATTACGAAATCGCTTCGGAGCCCTAGGCAGCTGCCTAGGAGATTTGGCCTGAAAGGTCAATTTTTTTGTTTGGTTGAATTAGGACCCCAATTCATGGTCAATAACAGCCCTATATAATATTATTGAGATGGGAAATGGATCAAAAAAATTAGAGCTTGTTAGAGAGAAATATGAGTGAATTACGAGATCGCTTCGGAGCCCTAGGCAGCTGCCTAGGAGATTTGGCCTGAAAGGTCAATTTTTTTGTTTGGTTGAATTAGGACCCCAATTCATGGTCAATAATAGCTCTATATAATATTATTAAGATGGGAAAAGGTTCAAAAAAATTAGACCATGTTAGAGAGAAATATGAGTTAATTACGAGATCGCTTCGGAGCCCTAGGCAGCTGCCTAGGAGATTTGGCCTGAAAGGTCAATTTTTTTGTTTGGCTGAATTAGGACCCCAATTCATGGTAAATAATAGCCCTATATAATATTATTGAGATGGGAAAAGGATCAAAAAAATTAGAGCTTGTTAGAGAGAAATATGAGTGAATTACGAGATCTCTTCGGAGCCCTAGGCAGCTGCCTAGGAGATTTGGCCTGAAAGGTCAATTTTTTTGTTTGGTTGAATTTGGACCCCAATTCATGGTCAACAACAGCCCTATATAATATTATTGAGATGGGAAAAGGTTCAAAAAAATTAGAGCTTGTTAGAGATATATATGAGTGAATTATGAAATATCTTCGGAGCCCTAGGCAGCTGCCTAGGAGATTTGGCCTGAAAGGTCAATTTTTTTGTTTGGTTGAATTAGGACCCCAATTCATGGTCAATAACAGCCCTATATAATATTATTGAGATGGGAAATGGATCAAAAAAATTAGAGCTTGTTAGAGAGAAATATGAGTGAATTACGAGATCGCTTCGGAGCCCTAGGCAGCTGCCTAGGAGATTTGGCCTGAAAGGTCAATTTTTTTGTTTGGTTGAATTAGGACCCCAATTCATGGTCAATAATAGCTCTATATAATATTATTGAGATGGGAAAAGGTTCAAAAAAATTAGAGCTTGTTAGATGGAAATATGAGTGAATTACGAGATCGATTCGGAGCCCTAGGCAGCTGCCTAGGAGATTTGGCCTGAAAGGTCAATTTTTTTGTTTGGTTGAATTAGGACCCCAATTCATGGTCATTAACAGCCCTATATAATATAATTGAGATGGGAAAAGGTTCAAAAAAATTAGAGCTTGTTAGAGATATATATGAGTGAATTATGAAATATCTTCGGAGCCCTAGGCAGCTGCCTAGGAGATTTGGCCTGAAAGGTCAATTTTTTTGTTTGGTTGAATTAGGACCCCAATTCATGGTAAATAACAGCCCTATATATTATTATTGAGATGGGAAAAGGATCAAAAAAATTAAAGCTTGTTAGAGAGAAATATGAGTGAATTACGAGATCGCTTTGGAGCCCTAGGCAGCTGCCTAGGAGATTTGGCCTGAAAGGTCAATTGTTTTGTTTGGTTGAATTAGGACCCCAATTCATGGTCAATAACAGCCCTATATAATATTATTGAGATGGGAAATGGATCAAAAAAATTAGAGCTTGTTAGAGAGAAATATGAGTGAATTACGAGATCGCTTCGGAGCCCTAGGCAGCTGCCTAGGAGATTTGGCCTGAAAGGTCAATTTTTTTGTTTGGTTGAATTAGGAACCCAATTCATGGTCAATAATAGCTCTATATAATATTATTAAGATGGGAAAAGGTTCAAAAAAATTAGACCATGTTAGAGAGAAATATGAGTGAATTACGAGATCGCTTCGGAGCCCTAGGCAGCTGCCTAGGAGATTTGGCCTGAAAGGTCAATTTTTTTGTTTGGCTGAATTAGGACCCCAATTCATGGTCAATAATAGCCCTATATAATATTATTGAGATGGGAAATGGATCAAAAAAATTAGAGCTTGTTAGAGAGAAATATGAGTGAATTACGAGATCTCTTCGGAGCCCTAGGCAGCTGCCTAGGAGATTTGGCCTGAAAGGTAAATTTTTTTGTTTGGCTGAATTAGGACCCCAATTCATGGTAAATAATAGCCCTATATAATATTATTGAGATGGGAAAAGGATCAAAAAAATTAGAGCTTGTTAGAGAGAAATATGAGTGAATTACGAGATCTCTTCGGAGCCCTAGGCAACTGCCTAGGAGATTTGGCCTGAAAGGTCAATTTTTTTGTTTGGTTGAATTAGGACCCCAATTCATGGTCAATAACAGCCCTATATAATATTATTGAGATGGGAAATGGATCAAAAAAATTAGAGCTTGTTAGAGAGAAATATGAGTGAATTACGAGATCGCTTCGGAGCCCTAGGCAGCTGCCTAGGAGATTTGACCTGAAAGGTCAATTTTTTTGTTTGGTTGAATTAGGACCCCAATTCATGGTCTATAACAGCCCTATATAATATTATTGAGATGGGAAATGGATCAAAAAAATTAGAGCTTGTTAGAGAGAAATTTGAGTGAATTACGAGATCGCTTCGGAGCCCTAGGCTGCTGCCTAGGAGATTTGGCCTGAAAGGTCAATTTTTTTGTTTGGTTGAATTAGGACCCCAATTCATGGTCAATAATAGCTCTATATAATATTATTAAGATGGGAAAAGGTTCAAAAAAATTAGACCATGTTATAGAGAAATATGAGTGAATTACGAGATCGCTTCGGAGCCCTAGGCAGCTGCCTAGGAGATTTGGCCTGAAAGGTCAATTTTTTTGTTTGGCTGAATTAGGACCCCAATTCATGGTCAATAATAGCCCTATATAATATTATTGAGATGGGAAAAGCTTCAAAAAAATTAGAGTTTGTTAGGGAGAAATATGACTGAATTACGAGATCGCTACGGAGCCCTAGGCAGCTGCCTAGGGGATTTGGCCTGAAAGGTCAATTTTTTTGTTTGGTTGAATTAGGACCCCAATTCATGGTAAATAACAGCCCTATATAATATTATTGAGATGGGAAAAGGATCAAAAAAATTAAAGCTTGTTAGAGAGAAATAAGAGTGAATTACGAGATCGCTTTGGAGCCCTAGGCCGCTGCCTAGGAGATTTGGCCTGAAAGGTCAATTTTTTTGTTTGGTTGAATTAGGACCCCAATTCATGGTCAATAACAGCCCTATATAATATTATTGAGATGGGAAATGGATCAAAAAAATTAGAGCTTGTTAGAGAGAAATATGAGTGAATTACGAGATCGCTTCGGAGCCCTAGGCAGCTGCCTAGGAGATTTGGCCTGAAAGGTCAATTTTTTTGTTTGGTTGAATTAGGAACCCAATTCATGGTCAATAATAGCTCTATATAATATTATTAAGATGGGAAAAGGTTCAAAAAAATTAGACCATGTTAGAGAGAAATATGAGTGAATTACGAGATCGCTTCGGAGCCCTAGGCAGCTGCCTAGGAGATTTGGCCTGAAAGGTCAATTTTTTTGTTTGGTTGAATTAGGACCCCAATTCATGGTCAATAACAGCCCTATATAATATTATTGAGATGGGAAATGGATCAAAAAAATTAGAGCTTGTTAGAGAGAAATATGAGTGAATTACTAGATCGCTTCGGAGCCCTAGGCAGCTGCCTAGGAGATTTGGCCTGAAAGGTCAATTTTTTTGTTTGGTTGAATTAGGACCCCAATTCATGGTCAATAATAGCTCTATATAATATTATTAAGATGGGAAAAGGTTCAAAAAAATTAGACCATGTTAGAGAGAAATATGAGTGAATTACGAGATCGCTTCGGAGCCCTAGGCAGCTGCCTAGGAGATTTGGCCTGAAAGGTCAATTTTTTTGTTTGGCTGAATTAGGACCCCAATTCATGGTAAATAATAGCCCTATATAATATTTTTGAGATGGGAAAAGGATCAAAAAAATTAGAGCTTGTTAGAGAGAAATATGAGTGAATTACGAGATCTCTTCGGAGCCCTAGGCAGCTGCCTAGGAGATTTGGCCTGAAAGGTCAATTTTTTTGTTTGGTTGAATTAGGACCCCAATTCATGGTCAATAACAGCCCTATATAATATTATTGAGATGGGAAAAGGATCAAAAAAATTAAAGCTTGTTAGAGAGAAATATGAGTGAATTACGAGATCGCTTCGGAGCCCTAGGCAGCTGCCTAGGAGATTTGGCCTGAAAGGTCAATTTTTTTGTTTGGCTGAATTAGGACCCCAATTCATGGTCATTAACTGCCCTATATAATATAATTGAGATGGGAAAAGGTTCAAAAAAATTAGAGCTTGTTAGAGATATATATGAGTGAATTATGAAATATCTTCGGAGCCCTAGGCAGCTGCCTAGGAGATTTGGCCTGAAAGGTCAATTTTTTTGTTTGGTTGAATTAGGACCCCAATTCATGGTCAATAACAGCCCTATATAATATTATTGAGATGGGAAAAGGATCAAAAAAATTAGAGCTTGTTAGAGAGAAATATGAGTGAATTACGAAATCGCTCCGGAGCCCTAGGCAGCGGCCTAGGAGATTTGGCCTGAAAGGTCAATTTTTTTGTTTGGTTGAATTAGGACCCCAATTCATGGTCAATAACAGCCCTATATAATATTATTGAGATGGGAAAAGGATCAAAAAAATTAGAGCTTGTTAGAGAGAAATATGAGTGAATTACGATATCGCTTCGGAGCCCTAGGCTGGAGATTTGGCCTAAAAGGTCAATTTTTTTGTTTGGTTGAATTAGGACCCCAATTCATGGTCAATAATAGCCCTATATAATATTATTGAGATGGGAAAAGGTTCAAAAAAATTAGAGCTCTTTAGAGAGAAATATGAGTGAATTACGAAATCGCTTCGGAGCCCTAGGCAGCTGCCAAAGAGATTTGGCCTGAAAGGTCAATTTTTTTGTTTGGTTGAATTAGGACCCCAATTCATGGTCAATAATAGCCCTATATAATATTATTGAGATGGGAAAAGGTTCAAAAAAATTAGAGCTTGTTAGAGAGAAATATGAGTGAATTACGAAATCGCTTCGGAGCCCTAGGCAGCTGCCTAGGAGATTTGGCCTGAAAGGTCAATTTTTTTGTTTGGTTGAATTAGGACCCCAATTCATGGTCAATAATAGCCCTATATAATATTATTGAGATGGGAAAAGGTTCAAAAAAATTAGAGCTCTTTAGAGAGAAATATGAGTGAATTACGAAATCGCTTCGGAGCCCTAGGCAGCTGCCAAAGAGATTTGGCCTGAAAGGTCAATTTTTTTGTTTGGTTGAATTAGGACCCCAATTCATGGTCAATAATAGCCCTATATAATATTATTGAGATGGGAAAAGGTTCAAAAAAATTAGAGCTTGTTAGAGAGAAATATGAGTGAATTACGAAATCGCTTCGGAGCCCTAGGCAGCTGCCTAGGAGATTTGGCCTGAAAGGTCAATTTTTTTGTTTGGTTGAATTAGGACCCCAATTCATGGTCAATAACAGCCCTATATAATATTATTGAGATGGGAAAAGGTTCAAAAAAATTAGAGCTTTTTAGAGAGAAATATGAGTGAATTACGAAATCGCTTCGGAGCCCTAGGCAGCTGCCTAGGAGATTTGGCCTGAAAGGTCAATTTTTTTGTTTGGTTGAATTAGGACCCCAATTCATGGTCAATAATAGCCCTATATAATATTATTAAGATGGGAAAAGGTTCAAAAAAATTAGAGCTTGTTTTAGAGAAATATGAGTGAATTACGAGATCGCTTCGGAGCCCTAAGCAGCTGCCTAGCAGATTTGGCCTGAAAGGTCAATTTTTTTGTTTGATTGAATTAGGACCCCAATTCATGGTCAATAATAGCCCTATATAATATTATTGAGATGGGAAAAGGTTCAAAAAAATTAGAGCTTGTTAGAGATAAATATCAGTGAATTATGAAATCGCTTCGGAGCCCTAGGCAGCATCCTAGGAGATTTGGCCTGAAAGGTCAATTTTTTTGTTTGGTTGAATTAGGACTCCAATTCATATTCAATAACAGCCCTATATAATATTATTAAGATGGGAAAAGGATCAAAAAAATTAGAGCTTGTTAGAGAGAAATATGAGTGAATTACGAGATCGCTTCGGTGCACTAGGCAGCTGCCTAGGAGATTTGGCCTGAAAGGTCAATTTTTTTGTTTGGTTGAATTACGAGATCGCTTCAGAGCCCTAGGCAGCTGCCTAGGAGATTTGGCCTGAAAGGTCAATTTTTTTTGTTTGGTTGAATTAGGACCCCAATTCATGGTCAATAACAGCCCTATATAATATTATTGAGATGGGAAAAGGATCAAAAAAATTAGAGCTTTTTAGAGAGAAATATGAGTGAATTACGAAATCGCTTCGGAGCCCTAGGCAGCTGCCTAGGAGATTTGGCCTGAAAGGACAATTTTTTTGTTTGGTTGAATTAGGACCCCAATTCATGGTCAATAACAGCCCTATATAATATTATTGAGATGGGAAAAGGATCAAAAAAATTAGAGCTTGTTAGAGAGAAATATGAGTGAATTACGAGATCGCTTCGGAGCCCTAGGCAGCTGCCTAGGAGATTTGGCCTGAAAGGTCAATTTTTTTGTTTGGCTGAATTAGGACCCCAATTCATGGTCAATAATAGCCCTATATAATATTATTGAGATGGGAAAAGCTTCAAAAAAATTAGAGCTTGTTAGGGAGAAATATGACTGAATTACGAGATCGCTACGAGCCCTAGGCAGCTGCCTAGGGGATTTGGCCTGAAAGGTCAATTTTTTTGTTTGGTTGAATTAGGACCCCAATTCATGGTCAATAACAGTCCTATTTAATATTATTGAGATGGGAAAAGGATCAAAAAAATTAAAGCTTGTTAGAGAGAAATATGAGTGAATTACGAGATCGCTTCGGAGCCCTTGGCAGCTGCCTAGGAGATTTGGCCTGAAAGGTCAATTTTTTTGTTTGGTTGAATTAGGACCCCAATTCATGGTCAATAACAGCCCTATATCATATTATTGAGATGGGAAATGGATCAAAAAAATTAGAGCTTGTTAGAGAGAAATATGAGTGAATTACTAGATCGCTTCGGAGCCCTAGGCAGCTGCCTAGGAGATTTGGCCTGAAAGGTCAATTTTTTTGTTTGGTTGAATTAGGACCCCAATTCATGGTCAATAATAGCTCTATATAATATTATTAAGATGGGAAAAGGTTCAAAAAAATTAGACCATGTTAGAGAGAAATATGAGTGAATTACGAGATCGCTTCGGAGCCCTAGGCAGCTGCCTAGGAGATTTGGCCTGAAAGGTCAATTTTTTTGTTTGGCTGAATTAGGACCCCAATTCATGGTAAATAATAGCCCTATATAATATTTTTGAGATGGGAAAAGGATCAAAAAAATTAGAGCTTGTTAGAGAGAAATATGAGTGAATTACGAGATCTCTTCGGAGCCCTAGGCAGCTGCCTAGGAGATTTGGCCTGAAAGGTCAATTTTTTTGTTTGGTTGAATTAGGACCCCAATTCATGGTCAATAACAGCCCTATATAATATTATTGAGATGGGAAAAGGATCAAAAAAATTAAAGCTTGTTAGAGAGAAATATGAGTGAATTACGAGATCGCTTCGGAGCCCTAGGCAGCTGCCTAGGAGATTTGGCCTGAAAGGTCAATTTTTTTGTTTGGCTGAATTAGGACCCCAATTCATGGTCATTAACTGCCCTATATAATATAATTGAGATGGGAAAAGGTTCAAAAAAATTAGAGCTTGTTAGAGATATATATGAGTGAATTATGAAATATCTTCGGAGCCCTAGGCAGCTGCCTAGGAGATTTGGCCTGAAAGGTCAATTTTTTTGTTTGGTTGAATTAGGACCCCAATTCATGGCCAATAACAGCCCTATATAATATTATTGAGATGGGAAAAGGATCAAAAAAATTAGAGCTTGTTAGAGAGAAATATGAGTGAATTACGAAATCGCTCCGGAGCCCTAGGCAGCGGCCTAGGAGATTTGGCCTGAAAGGTCAATTTTTTTGTTTGGTTGAATTAGGACCCCAATTCATGGTCAATAACAGCCCTATATAATATTATTGAGATGGGAAAAGGATCAAAAAAATTAGAGCTTGTTAGAGAGAAATATGAGTGAATTACGATATCGCTTCGGAGCCCTAGGCTGGAGATTTGGCCTAAAAGGTCAATTTTTTTGTTTGGTTGAATTAGGACCCCAATTCATGGTCAATAATAGCCCTATATAATATTATTGAGATGGGAAAAGGTTCAAAAAAATTAGAGCTCTTTAGAGAGAAATATGAGTGAATTACGAAATCGCTTCGGAGCCCTAGGCAGCTGCCAAAGAGATTTGGCCTGAAAGGTCAATTTTTTTGTTTGGTTGAATTAGGACCCCAATTCATGGTCAATAATAGCCCTATATAATATTATTGAGATGGGAAAAGGTTCAAAAAAATTAGAGCTTGTTAGAGAGAAATATGAGTGAATTACGAAATCGCTTCGGAGCCCTAGGCAGCTGCCTAGGAGATTTGGCCTGAAAGGTCAATTTTTTTGTTTGGTTGAATTAGGACCCCAATTCATGGTCAATAATAGCCCTATATAATATTATTGAGATGGGAAAAGGTTCAAAAAAATTAGAGCTCTTTAGAGAGAAATATGAGTGAATTACGAAATCGCTTCGGAGCCCTAGGCAGCTGCCAAAGAGATTTGGCCTGAAAGGTCAATTTTTTTGTTTGGTTGAATTAGGACCCCAATTCATGGTCAATAATAGCCCTATATAATATTATTGAGATGGGAAAAGGTTCAAAAAAATTAGAGCTTGTTAGAGAGAAATATGAGTGAATTACGAAATCGCTTCGGAGCCCTAGGCAGCTGCCTAGGAGATTTGGCCTGAAAGGTCAATTTTTTTGTTTGGTTGAATTAGGACCCCAATTCATGGTCAATAACAGCCCTATATAATATTATTGAGATGGGAAAAGGTTCAAAAAAATTAGAGCTTTTTAGAGAGAAATATGAGTGAATTACGAAATCGCTTCGGAGCCCTAGGCAGCTGCCTAGGAGATTTGGCCTGAAAGGGCAATTTTTTTGTTTGGTTGAATTAGGACCCCAATTCATGGTCAATAATAGCCCTATATAATATTATTAAGATGGGAAAAGGTTCAAAAAAATTAGAGCTTGTTTTAGAGAAATATGAGTGAATTACGAGATCGCTTCGGAGCCCTAAGCAGCTGCCTAGCAGATTTGGCCTGAAAGGTCAATTTTTTTGTTTGATTGAATTAGGACCCCAATTCATGGTCAATAATAGCCCTATATAATATTATTGAGATGGGAAAAGGTTCAAAAAAATTAGAGCTTGTTAGAGATAAATATCAGTGAATTATGAAATCGCTTCGGAGCCCTAGGCAGCATCCTAGGAGATTTGGCCTGAAAGGTCAATTTTTTTGTTTGGTTGAATTAGGACTCCAATTCATATTCAATAACAGCCCTATATAATATTATTAAGATGGGAAAAGGATCAAAAAAATTAGAGCTTGTTAGAGAGAAATATGAGTGAATTACGAGATCGCTTCGGTGCACTAGGCAGCTGCCTAGGAGATTTGGCCTGAAAGGTCAATTTTTTTGTTTGGTTGAATTACGAGATCGCTTCAGAGCCCTAGGCAGCTGCCTAGGAGATTTGGCCTGAAAGGTCAATTTTTTTTGTTTGGTTGAATTAGGACCCCAATTCATGGTCAATAACAGCCCTATATAATATTATTGAGATGGGAAAAGGATCAAAAAAATTAGAGCTTTTTAGAGAGAAATATGAGTGAATTACGAAATCGCTACGGAGCCCTAGGCAGCGGCCTAGGAGATTTGGCCTGAAAGGTCAATTTTTTTGTTTGGTTGAATTAGGACCTCAATTCATGGTCAATAACAGCCCTATATAATATTATTGAGATGGGAAAAGGATCAAAAAAATTAGTGCTTGTTAGAGAGAAATATGAGTGAATTACGAGATCGCTTCGGAGCCCTAGGCAGCTGCCTAGGAGATTTGGCCTGAAAGGTCAATTTTTTTGTTTGGTTGAATTAGGACCCTAATTCATGGTCATTAACAGCCCTATATCATATAATTGAGATGGGAAAAGGTTCAAAAAAATTAGAGCTTGTTAGAGATATATATGAGTGAATTATGAAATATCTTCGGAGCCCTAGGCAGCTGCCTAGGAGATTTGGCCTGAAAGGTCAATTTTTTTGTTTTGTTGAATTAGGACCCCAATTCATGGTCAATAACAGCCCTATATAATATTATTGAGATGGGAAAAGGATCAAAAAAATTAGAGCTTGTTAGAGAGAAATATGAGTGAATTACGAGATCGCTTCGGAGCCCTAGGTAGCTGCCTAGGAGATTTGGCCTGAACGGTCAATTTTTTTGTTTGGTTGAATTTTGACCCCAATTCATGGTCAATAATAGCCCTATCTAATATTATTGTGATGGGAAAAGGTTCAAACATATTAGAGCATGTTAGAGAGAAATATGAGTGAATTACGAAATCGCTTCGGAGCCCTAGGCAGCTGCCTAGGAGATTTGGCCTGAGAGGTCAATTTTTTGGTTTGGTTGAATTAGGACCCCAATTCATGGTCAATAACAGCCCT
Organism: Humulus lupulus; assembly: GCF_963169125.1. Taxonomy (NCBI): domain Eukaryota; kingdom Viridiplantae; phylum Streptophyta; class Magnoliopsida; order Rosales; family Cannabaceae; genus Humulus; species Humulus lupulus. Next base: position 287,688,780 of record NC_084795.1, read on the forward strand.
ATATAATATTATTGAGATGGGAAAAAGATCAAAAAAATTAGAGCTTGTTAGAGAGAAATATGAGTGAATTAGGAGATCGCTTCGGAGCCCTAGGCAGGAGATTTGGCCTGAAAGGTCAATTTTTTTGTTTGGTTGAATTAGGACCTCAATTCATGGTCAATAACAGCCCTATATAATATTATTTAGATGGGAAAAGGATCAAAAAAATTAGAGCTTGTTAGAGAGAAATATGATTGAATTACGAGATCGCTTCGGAGCCCTAGGCAGCTACCTAGGAGATTTGGCCTGAAAGGTCAATTTTTTTGTTTGGTTGAATTAGGACCCCAATTAATGGTCAATAATAGCCCTATATAATATTATTGAGATGGGAAAAGGTTAAAAAAAATTAGAGCTTGTTAGAGAGAAATATGAGTGAATTACGAAATCGCTCCGGAGCCCTAGGCAGCAGCCTAGGAGATTTGGCCTGAAAGGTCAATTTTTTTGTTTGGTTGAATTAGGACCCCAATTCATGGTCAATAACAGCCCTATATAATATTATTGAGATGGGAAAAGGATCAAAAAAATTAGAGCTTGTTAGAGAGAAATATGAGTGAATTACGAGATCGCTTCGGAGCCCTATGCAGGAGATTTGGCCTGAAAGGTCAATTTTTTTGTTTGGTTGAATTAGGACCCCAATTCATGGTCAATAATAGCCCTATATAATATTATTGAGATGGGAAAAGGTTCAAAAAAATTAGAGCTTGTTAGAGAAAAATATGAGTGAATTACGAAATCGCTCCGGAGCCCTAGGCAGCGGCCTAGGAGATTTGGCCTGAAAGGTCAATTTTTTTGTTTGGTTGAATTAGGTCCCCAATTCATGGTCATTAACAGCCCTATATAATATTATTGAGATGGGAAAATGTTCAAAAAAATTAGAGCTTGTTAGAGAGAAATATGAGTGAATTACGAGATCGCTTCGAAGCCCTAAGCAGCTGCCTAGGAGATTTGGCCCGAAAGGTCAATTTTTTTGTTTGATTGAATTAGGACCCCAATTCATGGTCAATAATAGCCCTATATAATATTATTGAGATGGGAAAAGGTTCAAAAAAATTAGAGCTTGTTAGAGATAAATATCAGTGAATTATGAAATCGCTTCGGAGCCCTAGGCAACAGCCTAGGAGATTTGGCCTGAAAGGTCAATTTTTTTGTTTGGTTGAATTAGGACCCCAATTCATATTCAATAACAGCCCTATATAATATAATTGAGATGGGAAAAGGATCAAAAAAATTAGAGCTTGTTAGAGAGAAATATGAGTGAATTACGAGATCGCTTCGGAGCCCTAGGCAGCTGCCTAGGAGATTTGGCCTGAAAGGTCAATTTTTTTGTTTGGTTGAATTAGGACCCCAATTCATGGTCAATAACAGCCCTATATAATATTATTGAGATGGGAAAAGGATCAAAAAAATTAGAGCTTTTTAGAGAGAAATATGAGTGAATTACGAAATCGCTTCGGAGCCCTAGCAGCTGCCTAGGAGATTTGGCCTGAAAGGTCAATTTTTTTGTTTGATTGAATTAGAACCTAAATTCATGGTCAATAACAGCCCTATATAATATTATTGAGATGGGAAAAGGATCAAAAAAATTAGAGCTTGTTAGAGAGAAATATGATTGAATTACGAGATCGCTTCGGAGCCCTAGGCAGCTACCTAGGAGATTTGGCCTGAAAGGTCAATTTTTTGTTTGGTTGAATTAGGACCCCAATTCATGGTCAATAACAGCCCTATATAATATTATTGAGATGGGAAAAGGATCAAAAAAATTAGAGCTTGTTAGAGAGAAATATGAGTGAATTACGAGATCGCTTAGGAGCCCTAGGCAGGAGATTTGGCCTGAAAGGTCAATTTTTTTGTCTGGTTGAATTAGGACCCCAATTCATGGTCAATAATAGCCCTATATAATATTATTGAGATGGGAAAAGGTTCAAAAAAATTAGAGCTTGTTAGAGAAAAATATGAGTGAATTACGAAATCGCTCCGGAGCCCTAGGCAGCGGCCTAGGAGATTTGGCCAGAAAGGTCAATTTTTTTGTTTGGTTGAATTAGGTCCCCAATTCATGGTCATTAACAGCCCTATATAATATTATTGAGATGGGAAAATGTTCAAAAAAATTAGAGCTTGTTAGAGAGAAATATGAGTGAATTACGAGATCGCTTCGAAGCCCTAAGCAGCTGCCTAGGAAATTTGGCCCGAAAGGTCAATTTTTTTGTTTGATTGAATTAGGACCCCAATTCATGGTCAATAATAGCCCTATATAATATTATTGAGATGGGAAAAGGTTCAAAAAAATTAGAGCTTGTTAGAGATAAATATCAGTGAATTATGAAATCGCTTCGGAGCCCTAGGCAGCAGCCTAGGAGATTTGGCCTGAAAGGTCAATTTTTTTGTTTGGTTGAATTAGGACCCCAATTCATATTCAATAACAGCCCTATATAATATTATTGAGATGGGAAAAGGATCAAAAAAATTAGAGCTTGTTAGAGAGAAATATGAGTGAATTACGAGATCGCTTCGGAGCCCTAGGCAGCTGCCTAGGAGATTTGGCCTGAAAGGTCAATTTTTTTGTTTGGTTGAATTACGAGATCGCTTTAGAGCCCTAGGCAGCTGCCTAGGAGATTTGGCCTGAAAGGTCAATTTTTTTTGTTTGGTTGAATTAGGACCCCAATTCATGGTCAATAGCAGCCCTATATAATATTATTGAGATGGGAAAAGGATCAAAAAAATTAGAGCTTTTTAGAGTGAAATATGAGTGAATTACGAAATCGTTTCGGAGCCCTAGGCAGCTGCCTAGGAGATTTGGCCTGAAAGGTCAATTTTTTTGTTTGGTTGAATTAGGACCCCAATTCATGGTCAATAACAGCCCTATATAATATTATTGAGATGGGAAAAGGATCAAAAAAATTAGAGCTTGTTAGAGAGAAATATGAGTGAATTACGAGATCGCTTCGGAGCCCTAGGCAGCAGCCTAGGAGAGTTGGCCTGAAAGGTCAATTTTTTTGTTTGGTTGAATTAGGACCCCATTTCATGGTCAATAATAGCCCTATATAATATTATTGAGATTGGAAAAGGTTCAAAAAAATTAGAGCTTGTTAGAGAGAAATATGAGTGAATTACGAAATCGCTCTGGAGCCCTAGGCAGCGGCCTAGGAGATTTGGCCTGAAAGGTCAATTTTTTTGTTTGGTTGAATTAGGACCCCAATTCAAGGTCAATAACAGCCCTATATAATATTATTGAGATGGGAAAAGGATCAAAAAAATTAGAGCTTGTTAGAGAGAAATATGAGTGAATTACGAGATCGCTTCGGAGCCCTAGGCAGCTGCCTAGGATATTTGGCCTGAAAGGTCAATTTTTTTGTTTGGTTGAATTAGGACCCCAATTCATGGTCATTAACAGCCCTATATAATATAATTGAGATGGTAAAAGGTTCAAAAAAATTAGAGCCTGTTAGAGATATATATGAGTGAATTATGAAATATCTTCGGAGCCCTAGGCAGCTGCCTAGGAGATTTGGCCTGAAAGGTCAATTTTTTTGTTTGGTTGAATTAGGACCCCAATTCATGGTCAATAACAGCCCTATATAATATTATTGAGATGGGAAAAGGATCAAAAAAATTAGAGCTTGTTAGAGAGAAATAAGAGTGAATTACGAGATCGCTTCGGAGCCCTAGGCAGCAGCCTAGGAGATTTGGCCTGAAAGGTCAATTTTTTTGTTCGGTTGAATTAGGACCCCATTTCATGGTCAATAATAGCCCTATATAATATTATTGAGATGGGAAAAGGTTCAAAAAAATTAGAGCTTGTTAGATGGAAATATGAGTGAATTACGAGATCGCTTCGGAGCCCTAGGCAGCTGCCTAGGAGATTTGGCCTGAAAGGTCAATTTTTTTGTTTGGTTGAATTAGGATCCCAATTCATGGTCATTAACAGCCCTATATAATATAATTGAGATGGGAAAAGGTTCAAAAAAATTAGAGCTTGTTAGAGATATATATGAGTGAATTATGAAATATCTTCGGAGCCCTAGGCAGCTGCCTAGGAGTTTTGGCCTGAAAGGTCAATTTTTTTGTTTGGTTGAATTAGGACCCCAATTCATGGTCAATAACAGCCCTATATAATATTATTGAGATGGGAAAAGGTTCAAAAAAATTAGAGCTTTTTAGAGGGAAATATGAGTGAATTACGAAATCGCTTCGGAGCCCTAGGCAGCTGCCTAGGAGATTTGGCCTGAAAGGTCAATTTTTTTGTTTGGTTGAATTAGGACCCCAATTCATGGTCAATAACAGCCCTATATAATATTATTGAGATGGGAAATGGATCAAAAAAATTAGAGCTTGTTAGAGAGAAATATGAGTGAATTACGAGATCGCTTCGGAGCCCTAGGCAGCTGCCTAGGAGATTTGGCCTGAAAGGTCAATTTTTTTGTTTGGTTGAATTAGGACCCCAATTCATGGTCAATAATAGCTCTATATAATATTATTAAGATGGGAAAAGGTTCAAAAAAATTAGACCATGTTAGAGAGAAATATGAGTGAATTACGAGATCGCTTCGGAGCCCTAGGCAGCTGCCTAGGAGATTTGGCCTGAAAGGTCAATTTTTTTGTTTGGCTGAATTAGGACCCCAATTCATGGTAAATAATAGCCCTATATAATATTATTGAGATGGGAAAAGGATCAAAAAAATTAGAGCTTGTTAGAGAGAAATATGAGTGAATTACGAGATCTCTTCGGAGCCCTAGGCAGCTGCCTAGGAGATTTGGCCTGAAAGGTCAATTTTTTTGTTTGGTTGAATTAGGACCCCAATTCATGGTCAATAACAGCCCTATATAATATTATTGAGATGGGAAAAGGATCAAAAAAATTAAAGCTTGTTAGAGAGAAATATGAGTGAATTACGAGATCGCTTCGGAGCCCTAGGCAGCTGCCTAGGAGATTTGGCCTGAAAGGTCAATTTTTTTGTTTGGTTGAATTAGGACCCCAATTCATGGTCAATAACAGCCCTATATAATATTATTGAGATGGGAAATGGATCAAAAAAATTAGAGCTTGTTAGAGAGAAATTTGAGTGAATTACGAGATCGCTTCGGAGCCCTAGGCAGCTGCCTAGGATATTTGGCCTGAAAGGTCAATTTTTTTGTTTGGTTGAATTAGGACCCCAATTCATGGTCATTAACAGCCCTATATAATATAATTGAGATGGTAAAAGGTTCAAAAAAATTAGAGCCTGTTAGAGATATATATGAGTGAATTATGAAATATCTTCGGAGCCCTAGGCAGCTGCCTAGGAGATTTGGCCTGAAAGGTCAATTTTTTTGTTTGGTTGAATTAGGACCCCAATTCATGGTCAATAACAGCCCTATATAATATTATTGAGATGGGAAAAGGATCAAAAAAATTAGAGCTTGTTAGAGAGAAATAAGAGTGAATTACGAGATCGCTTCGGAGCCCTAGGCAGCAGCCTAGGAGATTTGGCCTGAAAGGTCAATTTTTTTATTTGGTTGAATTAGGACCCCATTTCATGGTCAATAATAGCCCTATATAATATTATTGAGATGGGAAAAGGTTCAAAAAAATTAGAGCTTGTTAGATGGAAATATGAGTGAATTACGAGATCGCTTCGGAGCCCTAGGCAGCTGCCTAGGAGATTTGGCCTGAAAGGTCAATTTTTTTGTTTGGTTGAATTAGGATCCCAATTCATGGTCATTAACAGCCCTATATAATATAATTGAGATGGGAAAAGGTTCAAAAAAATTAGAGCTTGTTAGAGATATATATGAGTGAATTATGAAATATCTTCGGAGCCCTAGGCAGCTGCCTAGGAGATTTGGCCTGAAAGGTCAATTTTTTTGTTTGGTTGAATTAGGACCCCAATTCATGGTCAATAACAGCCCTATATAATATTATTGAGATGGGAAAAGGTTCAAAAAAATTAGAGCTTTTTAGAGGGAAATATGAGTGAATTACGAAATCGCTTCGGAGCCCTAGGCAGCTGCCTAGGAGATTTGGCCTGAAAGGTCAATTTTTTTGTTTGGTTGAATTAGGACCCCAATTCATGGTCAATAACAGCCCTATATAATATTATTGAGATGGGAAATGGATCAAAAAAATTAGAGCTTGTTAGAGAGAAATATGAGTGAATTACGAGATCGCTTCGGAGCCCTAGGCAGCTGCCTAGGAGATTTGGCCTGAAAGGTCAATTTTTTTGTTTGGTTGAATTAGGACCCCAATTCATGGTCAATAATAGCTCTATATAATATTATTAAGATGGGAAAAGGTTCAAAAAAATTAGACCATGTTAGAGAGAAATATGAGTGAATTACGAGATCGCTTCGGAGCCCTAGGCAGCTGCCTAGGAGATTTGGCCTGAAAGGTCAATTTTTTTGTTTGGCTGAATTAGGACCCCAATTCATGGTAAATAATAGCCCTATATAATATTATTGAGATGGGAAAAGGATCAAAAAAATTAGAGCTTGTTAGAGAGAAATATGAGTGAATTACGAGATCTCTTCGGAGCCCTAGGCAGCTGCCTAGGAGATTTGGCCTGAAAGGTCAATTTTTTTGTTTGGTTGAATTAGGACCCCAATTCATGGTCAATAACAGCCCTATATAATATTATTGAGATGGGAAAAGGATCAAAAAAATTAAAGCTTGTTAGAGAGAAATATGAGTGAATTACGAGATCGCTTCGGAGCCCTAGGCAGCTGCCTAGGAGATTTGGCCTGAAAGGTCAATTTTTTTGTTTGGTTGAATTAGAACCCCAATTCATGGTCAATAACAGCCCTATATAATATTATTGAGATGGGAAATGGATCAAAAAAATTAGAGCTTGTTAGAGAGAAATTTGAGTGAATTACGAGATCGCTTCGGAGCCCTAGGCTGCTGCCTAGGAGATTTGGCCTGAAAGGTCAATTTTTTTGTTTGGTTGAATTAGGACCCCAATTCATGGTCAATAATAGCTCTATATAATATTATTAAGATGGGAAAAGGTTCAAAAAAATTAGACCATGTTAGAGAGAAATATGAGTGAATTACGAGATCGCTTCGGAGCCCTAGGCAGCTGCCTAGGAGATTTGGCCTGAAAGGTAAATTTTTTTGTTTGGCTGAATTAGGACCCCAATTCATGGTCAACAATAGCCCTATATAATATTATTGAGATGGGAAAAGGTTCAAAAAAATTAGAGCTTGTTAGGGAGAAATATGACTGAATTACGAGAACGCTTCAGAGCCCTAGGCAACTGCCTAGGAGATTTGGCCTGAAAGGTCAATTTTTTTGTTTGGTTGAATTAGGACCACAATTCATGGTCAATAACAGCCCTATATAATATTATTGAGATGGTAAAAGGATCAAAAAAATTGAAGCTTGTTAGAGAGAAATATGAGTGAATTACGAGATCGCTTCGGAGCCCTAGGCAGCTGCCTAGGAGATTTGGCCTGAAAGGTCAATTTTTTTGTTTGGTTGAATTAGGACCCCAATTCATGGTCATTAACAGCCCTATATAATATTATTGAGATGGGAAAAGGATCAAAAAAATTAGAGCATGTTAGAGAGAAATATGAGTGAATTACGAGATCGCTTCGGAGCCCTAGGCAGCTGCCTAGGAGATTTGGCCTGAAAGGTCAATTTTTTTGTTTGGTTGAATTAGGACCCCAATTCATGGTCAATAACAGCCCTATATAATATTATTGAGATGGGAAATGGATCAAAAAAATTAGAGCTTGTTAGAGAGAAATATGAGTGAATTACGAAATCGCTTCGGAGCCCTAGGCAGCTGCCTAGGAGATTTGGCCTGAAAGGTCAATTTTTTTGTTTGGTTGAATTAGGACCCCAATTCATGGTCATTAACAGCCCTATATAATATTATTGAGATGGGAAAAGGATCAAAAATATTAGAGCATGTTAGAGAGAAATATGAGTGAATTACGAGATCGCTTCGGAGCCCTAGGCAGCTGCCTTGGAGATTTGGCCTGAAAGGTCAATTTTTTTGTTTGGTTGAATTAGGACCCAAATTCATGGTCAATAATAGCCCTATATAATATTATTGAGATGGGAAAAGGTTCAAAAAAATTAGAGCATGTTAGAGAGAAATATGAGTGAATTACGAAATCGCTTCGGAGCCCTAGGCAGCTGCCTAGGAGATTTGGCCTGAAAGGTCAATTTTTTTGTTTGGTTGAATTTGGACCCCAATTCATGGTCAACAACAGCCCTATATAATATTATTGAGATGGGAAAAGGTTCAAAAAAATTAGAGATTTTTAGAGAGAAATATGAGTGAATTACGAAATCGCTTCGGAGCCCTAGGCAGCTGCCTAGGAGATTTGGCCTGAAAGGTCAATTTTTTTGTTTGGTTGAATTAGGACCCCAATTCATGGTCAATAACAGCCCTATATAATATTATTGAGATGGGAAAAGGTTCAAAAAAATTAGAGCTTTTTAGAGAGAAATATGAGTGAATTACGAAATCGCTTCGGAGCCCTAGGCAGCTGCCTAGGAGATTTGGCCTGAAAGGTCAATTTTTTTGTTTGGTTGAATTAGGACCCCAATTCATGGTCAATAACAGCCCTATATAATATTATTGAGATGGGAAATGGATCAAAAAAATTAGAGCTTGTTAGAGAGAAATATGAGTGAATTACGAGATCGCTTCGGAGCCCTAGGCAGCTGCCTAGGAGATTTGGCCTGAAAGGTCAATTTTTTTGTTTGGTTGAATTAGGACCCCAATTCATGGTCAATAATAGCTCTATATAATATTATTTAGATGGGAAAAGGTTCAAAAAAATTAGACCATGTTAGAGAGAAATATGAGTGAATTACGAGATCGCTTCGGAGCCCTAGGCAGCTGCCTAGGAGATTTGGCCTGAAAGGTCAATTTTTTTGTTTGGCTGAATTAGGACCCCAATTCATGGTAAATAATAGCCCTATATAATATTATTGAGATGGGAAAAGGATCAAAAAAATTAGAGCCTGTTAGAGAGAAATATGAGTGAATTACGAGATCTCTTCGGAGCCCTAGGCAGCTGCCTAGGAGATTTGGCCTGAAAGGTCAATTTTTTTGTTTGGTTGAATTAGGACCCCAATTCATGGTCAATAACAGCCCTATATAATATTATTGAGATGGGAAAAGGATCAAAAAAATTAAAGCTTGTTAGAGAGAAATATGAGTGAATTACGAGATCGCTTCGGAGCCCTAGGCAGCTGCCTAGGATATTTGACCTGAAAGGTCAATTTTTTTGTTTGGTTGAATTAGGACCCCAATTCATGGTCTATAACAGCCCTATATAATATTATTGAGATGGGAAATGGATCAAAAAAATTAGAGCTTGTTAGAGAGAAATTTGAGTGAATTACGGGATCGCTTCGGAGCCCTAGGCTGCTGCCTAGGAGATTTGGCCTGAAAGGTCAATTTTTTTGTTTGGTTGAATTAGGACCCCAATTCATGGTCAATAATAGCTCTATATAATATTATTAAGATGGGAAAAGGTTCAAAAAAATTAGACCATGTTAGAGAGAAATATGAGTGAATTACGAGATCGCTTCGGAGCCCTAGGCAGCTGCCTAGGAGATTTGGCCTGAAAGGTCAATTTTTTTGTTTGGCTGAATTAGGACCCCAATTCATGGTAAATAATAGCCCTATATAATATTATTGAGATGGGAAAAGGATCAAAAAAATTAGAGCTTGTTAGAGAGAAATATGAGTGAATTACGAGATCTCTTCGGAGCCCTAGGCAGCTGCCTAGGAGATTTGGCCTGAAAGGTCAATTTTTTTGTTTGGTTGAATTAGGACCCCAATTCATGGTCAATAACAGCCCTATATAATATTATTGAGATGGGAAAAGGATCAAAAAAATTAAAGCTTGTTAGAGAGAAATATGAGTGAATTACGAGATCGCTTCGGAGCCCTAGGCAGCTGCCTAGGAGATTTGACCTGAAAGGTCAATTTTTTTGTTTGGTTGAATTAGGACCCCAATTCATGGTCTATAACAGCCCTATATAATATTATTGAGATGGGAAATGGATCAAAAAAATTAGAGCTTGTTAGAGAGAAATTTGAGTGAATTACGAGATCGCTTCGGAGCCCTAGGCTGCTGCCTAGGAGATTTGGCCTGAAAGGTCAATTTTTTTGTTTGGTTGAATTAGGACCCCAATTCATGGTCAATAATAGCTCTATATAATATTATTAAGATGGGAAAAGGTTCAAAAAAATTAGACCATGTTAGAGAGAAATATGAGTGAATTACGAGATCGCTTCGGAGCCCTAGGCAGCTGCCTAGGAGATTTGGCCTGAAAGGTCAATTTTTTTGTTTGGCTGAATTAGGACCCCAATTCATGGTCAATAATAGCCCTATATAATATTATTGAGATGGGAAAAGCTTCAAAAAAATTAGAGCTTGTTAGGGAGAAATATGACTGAATTACGAGATCGCTACGGAGCCCTAGGCAGCTGCCTAGGGGATTTGGCCTGAAAGGTCAATTTTTTTGTTTGGTTGAATTAGGACCCCAATTCATGGTAAATAACAGCCCTATATAATATTATTGAGATGGGAAAAGGATCAAAAAAATTAAAGCTTGTTAGAGAGAAATATGAGTGAATTACGAGATCGCTTTGGAGCCCTAGGCAGCTGCCTAGGAGATTTGGCCTGAAAGGTCAATTTTTTTGTTTGGTTGAATTAGGACCCCAATTCATGGTCAATAACAGCCCTATATAATATTATTGAGATGGGAAATGGATCAAAAAAATTAGAGCTTGTTAGAGTGAAATATGAGTGAATTACGAGATCGCTTCGGAGCCCTAGGCAGCTGCCTAGGAGATTTGGCCTGAAAGGTCAATTTTTTTGTTTGGTTGAATTAGGAACCCAATTCATGGTCAATAATAGCTCTATATAATATTATTAAGATGGGAAAAGGTTCAAAAAAATTAGACCATGTTAGAGAGAAATATGAGTGAATTACGAGATCGCTTCGGAGCCCTAGGCAGCTGCCTAGGAGATTTGGCCTGAAAGGTCAATTTTTTTGTTTGGTTGAATTAGGACCCCAATTCATGGTCAATAACAGCCCTATATAATATTATTGAGATGGGAAATGGATCAAAAAAATTAGAGCTTGTTAGAGAGAAATATGAGTGAATTACGAGATCGCTTCGGAGCCCTAGGCAGCTGCCTAGGAGATTTGGCCTGAAAGGTCAATTTTTTTGTTTGGTTGAATTAGGACCCCAATTCATGGTCAATAATAGCTCTATATAATATTATTAAGATGGGAAAAGGTTCAAAAAAATTAGACCATGTTAGAGAGAAATATGAGTGAATTACGAGATCGCTTCGGAGCCCTAGGCAGCTGCCTAGGAGATTTGGCCTGAAAGGTCAATTTTTTTGTTTGGCTGAATTAGGACCCCAATTCATGGTAAATAATAGCCCTATATAATATTTTTGAGATGGGAAAAGGATCAAAAAAATTAGAGCTTGTTAGAGAGAAATATGAGTGAATTACGAGATCTCTTCGGAGCCCTAGGCAGCTGCCTAGGAGATTTGGCCTGAAAGGTCAATTTTTTTGTTTGGTTGAATTAGGACCCCAATTCATGGTCAATAACAGCCCTATATAATATTATTGAGATGGGAAAAGGATCAAAAAAATTAAAGCTTGTTAGAGAGAAATATGAGTGAATTACGAGATCGCTTCGGAGCCCTAGGCAGCTGCCTAGGAGATTTGGCCTGAAAGGTCAATTTTTTTGTTTGGTTGAATTAGGACCCCAATTCATGGTCTATAACAGCCCTATATAATATTATTGAGATGGGAAATGGATCAAAAAAATTAGAGCTTGTTAGAGAGAAATTTGAGTGAATTACGAGATCGCTTCGGAGCCCTAGGCTGCTGCCTAGGAGATTTGGCCTGAAAGGTCAATTTTTTTGTTTGGTTGAATTAGGACCCCAATTCATGGTCAATAATAGCTCTATATAATATTATTAAGATGGGAAAAGGTTCAAAAAAATTAGACCATGTTAGAGAGAAATATGAGTGAATTACGAGATCGCTTCGGAGCCCTAGGCAGCTGCCTAGGAGATTTGGCCTGAAAGGTCAATTTTTTTGTTTGGCTGAATTAGGACCCCAATTCATGGTCAATAATAGCCCTATATAATATTATTGAGATGGGAAAAGCTTCAAAAAAATTAGAGCTTGTTAGGGAGAAATATGACTGAATTACGAGATCGCTACGGAGCCCTAGGCAGCTGCCTAGGGGATTTGGCCTGAAAGGTCAATTTTTTTGTTTGGTTGAATTAGGACCCCAATTCATGGTAAATAACAGCCCTATATAATATTATTGAGATGGGAAAAGGTTCAAAAAAATTAGAGCTTGTTAGAGAGAAATATGAGTGAATTACGAAATCGCTTCGGAGCCCTAGGCAGCTGCCTAGGAGATTTGGCCTGAAAGGTCAATTTTTTTGTTTGGTTGAATTAGGACCCCAATTCATGGTCAACAACAGCCCTATATAATATTATTGAGATGGGAAAAGGTTCAAAAAAATTTGAGATTTTTAGAGAGAAATATGAGTGAATTACGAAATCGCTTCGGAGCCCTAGGCAGCTGCCTAGGAGATTTGGCCTGAAAGGTCAATTTTTTTGTTTGGTTGAATTAGGACCCCAATTCATGGTCAATAACAGCCATATATAATATTATTGAGATGGGAAAAGGTTCAAAAAAATTAGAGCTTTTTAGAGAGAAATATGAGTGAATTACGAAATCGCTTCGGAGCCCTAGGCAGCTGCCTAGGAGATTTGGCCTGAAAGGTCAATTTTTTTGTTTGGTTGAATTAGGACCCAAATTCATGGAAAATAATAGCCCTATATAATATTATTGAGATGGGAAAAGGTTCAAAAAAATTAGAGCTTGTTAGAGAGAAATATGAGTGAATTACGAAATCGCTTCGGAGCCCTAGGCAGCTGCCTAGGAGATTTGGCCTGAAAGGTCAATTTTTTTGTTTGGTTGAATTAGGACCCCAAGTCATGGTCAATAACAGCCCTATATAATATTATTGAGATGGGAAAAGGTTCAAAAAAATTTGAGATTTTTAGAGAGAAATATGAGTGAATTACGAAATCGCTTCGGAGCCCTAGGCAGCTGCCTAGGAGATTTGGCCTGAAAGGTCAATTTTTTTGTTTGGTTGAATTAGGACCCCAATTCATGGTCAATAACAGCCATATATAATATTATTGAGATGGGAAAAGGTTCAAAAAAATTAGAGCTTTTTAGAGAGAAATATGAGTGAATTACGAAATCGCTTCGGAGCCCTAGGCAGCTGCCTAGGAGATTTGGCCTGAAAGGTCAATTTTTTTGTTTGGTTGAATTAGGACCCATTTCATGGAAAATAATAGCCCTATATAATATTATTGAGATGGGAAAAGGTTCAAAAAAATTAGAGCTTGTTAGAGAGAAATATGAGTGAATTACGAAATCGCTTCGGAGCCCTAGGCAGCTGCCTAGGAGATTTGGCCTGAAAGGTCAATTTTTTTGTTTGGTTGAATTAGGACCCCAAGTCATGGTCAATAACAGCCCTATATAATATTATTGAGATGGGAAAAGGTTCATAAAAATTAGAGCTTTTTAGAGAGAAATATGAGTGAATTACGAAATCGCTTCGGAGCCCTAGGCAGCTGCCTAGGAGATTTGGCCTGAAAGGTCAATTTTTTTGTTTGGTTGAATTAGGACCCCAATTCATGGTCAATAACAGCCCTATATAATATTATTGAGATGGGAAATGGATCAAAAAAATTAGACCATGTTAGAGAGAAATATGAGTGAATTACGAGATCGCTTCGGAGCCCTAGGCAGCTGCCTAGGAGATTTGGCCTGAAAGGTCAATTTTTTTGTTTGGCTGAATTAGGACCCCAATTCATGGTCAATAACAGCCCTATATAATATTATTGAGATGGGAAAAGGATCAAAAAAATTAGAGCTTGTTAGAGAGAAATATGAGTGAATTACGAGATCTCTTCGGAGCCCTAGGCAGCTGCCTACGAGATTTGGCCTGAAAGGTCAATTTTTTTGTTTGGTTGAATTAGGACCCCAATTCATGGTCAATAACAGCCCTATATAATATTATTGAGATGGGAAATGGATCAAAAAAATTAGAGCTTGTTAGAGAGAAATTTGAGTGAATTACGAGATCGCTACGGAGCCCTAGGCAGCTACCTAGGAGATTTGGCCTGAAAGGTCAATTTTTTTGTTTGGTTGAATTAGGACCCCAATTCATGGTCAATAACAGCCCTATATAATATTATTGAGATGGGAAAAGGATCAAAAAAATTAAAGCTTGTTATAGAGAAATATGAGTGAATTACGAGATCTCTTCGGAGCCCTAGGCAGCTGCCTAGGAGATTTGGCCTGAAAGGTCAATTTTTTTGTTTGGTTGAATTAGGACCCCAATTCATGGTCAATAACAGCCCTATATAATATTATTGAGATGGGAAAAGGATCAAAAAAATTAAAGCTTGTTAGAGAGAAATATGAGTGAATTACGAGATCGCTTCGGAGCCCTAGGCAGCTGCCTAGGAGATTTGGCCTGAAAGGTCAATTTTTTTGTTTGGTTGAATTAGGACCCCAATTCATGGTCTATAACAGCCCTATATAATATTATTGAGATTGGAAATGGATCAAAAAAATTAGAGCTTGTTAGAGAGAAATTTGAGTGAATTACGAGATCGCTTCGGAGCCCTAGGCTGCTGCCTAGGAGATTTGGCCTGAAAGGTCAATTTTTTTGTTTGGTTGAATTAGGACCCCAATTCATGGTCAATAATAGCTCTATATAATATTATTAAGATGGGAAAAGGTTCAAAAAAATTAGACCATGTTAGAGAGAAATATGAGTGAATTACGAGATCGCTTCGGAGCCCTAGGCAGCTGCCTAGGAGATTTGGCCTGAAAGGTCAATTTTTTTGTTTGGCTGAATTAGGACCCCAATTCATGGTCAATAATAGCCCTATATAATATTATTGAGATGGGAAAAGCTTCAAAAAAATTAGAGCTTGTTAGGGAGAAATATGACTGAATTACGAGATCGCTACGGAGCCCTAGGCAGCTGCCTAGGGGATTTGGCCTGAAAGGTCAATTTTTTTGTTTGGTTGAATTAGGACCCCAATTCATGGTAAATAACAGCCCTATATAATATTATTGAGATGGGAAAAGGATCAAAAAAATTAAAGCTTGTTAGAGAGAAATATGAGTGAATTACGAGATCGCTTCGGAGCCCTAGGCAGCTGCCTAGGAGATTTGGCCTGAAAGGTCAATTTTTTTGTTTGGTTGAATTAGGACCCCAATTCATGGTCAATAACAGCCCTATATAATATTATTGAGATGGGAAATGGATCAAAAAAATTAGAGCTTGTTAGAGAGAAATATGAGTGAATTACGAGATCGCTTCGGAGCCCTAGGCAGGTGCCTAGGAAATTTGGCCTGAAAGGTCAATTTTTTTGTTTGGTGGAATTAGGAACCCAATTCATGGTCAATAATAGCTCTATATAATATTATTAAGATGGGAAAAGGTTCAAAAAAATTAGACCATGTTAGAGAGAAATATGAGTGAATTACGAGATCGCTTCGGAGCCCTAGGCAGCTGCCTAGGAGATTTGGCCTGAAAGGTCAATTTTCTTGTTTGTCTGAATTAGGACCCCAATTCATGGTCAATAATAGCCCTATATAATATTATTGAGATGGGAAAAGGTTCAAAAAAATTAGAGCTTGTTAGGGAGAAATATGACTGAATTAAGAGAACGTTTCGGAGCCCTAGGCAACTGCCTAGGAGATTTGGCCTGAAAGGTCAATTTTTTTGTTTGGTTGAATTAGGACCCCAATTCATGGTCAATAACAGCCCTATATAATATTATTGAGATGGTAAAAGGATCAAAAAAATTAAAGCTTGTTAGAGAGAAATATGAGTGAATTACGAGATCGCTTCGGAGCCCTAGGCAGCTGCCTAGGAGATTTGGCCTGAAAGGTCAATTTTTTTGTTTGGTTGAATTAGGACCCCAATTCATGGTCAATAACAGCCCTATATAATATTATTGAGATGGGAAATGGATCAAAAAAATTAGAGCTTGTTAGAGAGAAATATGAGTGAATTACGAGATAGCTTCGGAGCCCTAGGCAGCTGCCTAGGAGATTTGGCCTGAAAGGTCAATTTTTTTGTTTGGTTGAATTAGGACCCCAATTAATGGTCATTAACTGCCCTATATAATATAATTGAGATGGGAATAGGTTCAAAAAAATTAGAGCTTGTTAGAGATATATATGAGTGAATTATGAAATATCTTCGGAGCCCTAGGCAGCTGCCTAGGAGATTTGGCCTGAAAGGTCAATTTTTTTGTTTGGTTGAATTAGGACCCCAATTCATGGTCAATAACAGCCCTATATAATAATATTGAGATGGGAAAAGTTTCAAAAAAATTAGAGCTTGTTAGAGAGAAATATGAGTGAATTACGAAATCGCTTCGGAGCCCTAGGCAGCTGCCTAGGAGATTTGGCCTGAAAGGTCAATTTTTTTGTTTGGTTGAATTAGGACCCCAATTCATGGTCAACAACAGCCCTATATAATATTATTGAGATGGGAAAAGGTTCAAAAAAATTTGAGATTTTTAGAGAGAAATATGAGTGAATTACGAAATCGCTTCGGAGCCCTAGGCAGCTGCCTAGGAGATTTGGCCTGAAAGGTCAATTTTTTTGTTTGGTTGAATTAGGACCCCAATTCATGGTCAATAACAGCCATATATAATATTATTGAGATGGGAAAAGGTTCAAAAAAATTAGAGCTTTTTAGAGAGAAATATGAGTGAATTACGAAATCGCTTCGGAGCCCTAGGCAGCTGCCTAGGAGATTTGGCCTGAAAGGTCAATTTTTTTGTTTGGTTGAATTAGGACCCAAATTCATGGAAAATAATAGCCCTATATAATATTATTGAGATGGGAAAAGGTTCAAAAAAATTAGAGCTTGTTAGAGAGAAATATGAGTGAATTACGAAATCGCTTCGGAGCCCTAGGCAGCTGCCTAGGAGATTTGGCCTGAAAGGTCAATTTTTTTGTTTGGTTGAATTAGGACCCCAAGTCATGGTCAATAACAGCCCTATATAATATTATTGAGATGGGAAAAGGTTCAAAAAAATTTGAGATTTTTAGAGAGAAATATGAGTGAATTACGAAATCGCTTCGGAGCCCTAGGCAGCTGCCTAGGAGATTTGGCCTGAAAGGTCAATTTTTTTGTTTGGTTGAATTAGGACCCCAATTCATGGTCAATAACAGCCATATATAATATTATTGAGATGGGAAAAGGTTCAAAAAAATTAGAGCTTTTTAGAGAGAAATATGAGTGAATTACGAAATCGCTTCGGAGCCCTAGGCAGCTGCCTAGGAGATTTGGCCTGAAAGGTCAATTTTTTTGTTTGGTTGAATTAGGACCCATTTCATGGAAACTAATAGCCCTATATAATATTATTGAGATGGTAAAAGGTTCAAAAAAATTAGAGCTTGTTAGAGAGAAATATGAGTGAATTACGAAATCGCTTCGGAGCCCTAGGCAGCTGCCTAGGAGATTTGGCCTTAAAGGTCAATTTTTTTGTATGTTGAATTAGGACCCCAAGTCATGGTCAATAACAGCCCTATATAATATTATTGAGATGGGAAAAGGTTCAAAAAAATTAGAGCTTTTTAGAGAGAAATATGAGTGAATTACGAAATCGCTTCGGAGCCCTAGGCAGCTGCCTAGGAGATTTGGCCTGAAAGGTCAATTTTTTTGTTTGGTTGAATTAGGACCCCAATTCATGGTCAATAACAGCCCTATATAATATTATTGAGATGGGAAATGGATCAAAAAAATTAGAGCTTGTTAGAGAGAAATATGAGTGAATTACGAGATCGCTTCGGAGCCCTAGGCAGCTGCCTAGGAGATTTGGCCTGAAAGGTCAATTTTTTTGTTTGGTTGAATTAGGACCCCAATTCATGGTCAATAATAGCTCTATATAATATTATTAAGATGGGAAAAGGTTCAAAAAAATTAGACCATGTTAGAGAGAAATATGAGTGAATTACGAGATCGCTTCGGAGCCCTAGGCAGCTCCCTAGGAGATTTGGCCTGAAAGGTCAATTTTTTTGTTTGGCTGAATTAGGACCCCAATTCATGGTCAATAACAGCCCTATATAATATTATTGAGATGGGAAAAGGATCAAAAAAATTAGAGCTTGTTAGAGAGAAATATGAGTGAATTACGAGATCTCTTCGGAGCCCTAGGCAGCTGCCTACGAGATTTGGCCTGAAAGGTCAATTTTTTTGTTTGGTTGAATTAGGACGCCAATTCATGGTCAATAACAGCCCTATATAATATTATTGAGATGGGAAATGGATTAAAAAAATTAGAGCTTGTTAGAGAGAAATTTGAGTGAATTACGAGATCGCTACGGAGCCCTAGGCAGCTGCCTAGGAGATTTGGCCTGAAAGGTCAATTTTTTTGTTTGGTTGAATTAGGACCCCAATTCATGGTCTATAACAGCCCTATATAATATTATTGAGATGGGAAAAGGATCAAAAAAATTAAAGCTTGTTAGAGAGAAATATGAGTGAATTACGAGATCGCTTCGGAGCCCTAGGCAGCTGCCTAGGAGATTTGGCCTGAAAGGTCAATTTTTTTGTTTGGTTGAATTAGGACCCCAATTCATGGTCAATAACAGCCCTATATAATATTATTGAGATGGGAAAAAGATCAAAAAAATTAAAGCTTGTTAGAGAGAAATATGAGTGAATTACGAGATCGCTTCGGAGCCCTAGGCAGCTGCCTAGGAGATTTGGCCTGAAAGGTCAATTTTTTTGTTTGCTTGAATTAGGACCCCAATTCATGGTCAATAACAGCCCTATATAATATTATTGAGATGGGAAATGGATCAAAAAAATTAGAGCTTGTTAGAGAGAAATTTGAGTGAATTACGAGATCGTTTCGGAGCCCTAGGCAGCTGCCTAGGAGATTTGGCCTGAAAGGTCAATTTTTTTGTTTGGTTGAATTAGGACCCCAATTCATGGTCAATAACTGCCCTATATAATATTATTGAGATGGGAAATGGATCAAAAAAATTAGAGCTTTTTAGAGAGAAATATGAGTGAATTACGAAATCGCTTCGGAGCCCTAGGCAGCTGCCTAGGAGATTTGGCCTGAAAGGTCAATTTTTTTGTTTGGTTGAATTAGGACCCCAATTCATGGTCAATAACAGCCCTATATAATATTATTGAGATGGGAAATGGATCAAAAAAATTAGAGCTTGTTAGAGAGAAATATGAGTGAATTACGAGATCGCTTCGGAGCCCTAGGCAGCTGCCTAGGAGATTTGGCCTGAAAGGTCAATTTTTTTGTTTGGTTGAATTAGGACCCCAATTCATGGTCAATAACAGCCCTGTATAATATTATTGAGATGGGAAATGGATCAAAAAAATTAGAGCTTGTTAGAGAGAAATTTGAGTGAATTACGAGATCGCTTCGGAGCCCTAGGCTGCTGCCTAGGAGATTTGGCCTGAAAGGTCAATTTTTTTGTTTGGTTGAATTAGGACCCCAATTCATGGTCAATAATAGCTCTATATAATATTATTAAGATGGGAAAAGGTTCAAAAAAATTAGACCATGTTAGAGAGAAATATGAGTGAATTACGAGATCGCTTCGGAGCCCTAGGCAGCTGCCTAGGAGATTTGGCCTGAAAGGTCAATTTTTTTGTTTGGTTGAATTAGGACCCCAATTCATGGTCAATAACAGCATTATATAATATTATTGAGATGGGAAATGGATCAAAAAAATTAGAGCTTGTTAGAGAGAAATATGAGTGAATTACGAGATCGCTTCGGAGCCCTAGGCAGCTGCCTAGGAGATTTGGCCTGAAAGGTCAATTTTTTTGTTTGGTTGAATTAGGACCCCAATTCATGGTCAATAACAGCCCTATATAATATTATTGAGATGGTAAAAGGATCAAAAAAATTAAAGCTTGTTAGAGAGAAATATGAGTGAATTACGAGATCGCTTCGGAGCCCTAGGCAGCTGCCTTGGAGATTTGGCCTGAAAGGTCAATTTTTTTGTTTGGTTGAATTAGGACCCAAATTCATGGTCAATAATAGCCCTATATAAATTTATTGAGATGGGAAAAGGTTCAAAAAAATTAGAGCTTGTTAGAGAGAAATATGAGTGAATTACGAAATCGCTTCGGAGCCCTAGGCAGCTGCCTAGGAGATTTGGCCTGAAAGGTCAATTTTTTTGTTTGGTTGAATTAGGACCCCAATTCATGGTCAACAACAGCCCTATATAATATTATTGAGATGGGAAAAGGTTCAAAAAAATTAGAGATTTTTAGAGAGAAATATGAGTGAATTACGAAATCGCTTCGGAGCCCTAGGCAGCTGCCTAGGAGATTTGGCCTGAAAGGTCAATTTTTTTGTTTGGTTGAATTAGGACCCCAATTCATGGTCAATAACAGCCCTATATAATATTATTGAGATGGGAAAAGGTTCAAAAAAATTAGAGCTTTTTAGAGAGAAATATGAGTGAATTACGAAATCGCTTCGGAGCCCTAGGCAGCTGCCTAGGAGATTTGGCCTGAAAGGTCAATTTTTTTGTTTGGTTGAATTAGGACCCCAATTCATGGTAAATAACAGCCCTATATAATATTATTGAGATGGGAAATGGATCAAAAAAATTAGAGCTTGTTAGAGAGAAATTTGAGTGAATTACGAGATCGCTTCGGAGCCCTAGGCAGCTGCCTAGGAGATTTGGCCTGAAAGGTCAATTTTTTTGTTTGGTTGAATTAGGTCCCCAATTCATGGTAAATAACAGCCCTATATAATATTATTGAGATGGGAAAAGGATCAAAAAAATTAAAGCTTGTTAGAGAGAAATATGAGTGAATTACGAGATCGCTTCGGAGCCCTAGGCAGCTGCCTAGGAGATTTGGCCTGAAAGGTCAATTTTTTTGTTTGGTTGAATTAGGACCCCAATTCATGGTCAATAACTGCCCTATATAATATTATTGAGATGGGAAATGGATCAAAAAAATTAGAGCTTTTTAGAGAGAAATATGAGTGAATTACGAAATCGCTTCGGAGCCCTAGGAAGCTGCCTAGGAGATTTGGCCTGAAAGGTCAATTTTTTTGTTTGGTTGAATTAGGACCCCAATTCATGGTCAATAACAGCCCTATATAATATTATTGAGATGGGAAATGGATCAAAAAAATTAGAGCTTGTTAGAGAGAAATATGAGTGAATTACGAGATCGCTTCGGAGCCCTAGGCAGCTGCCTAGGAGATTTGGCCTGAAAGGTCAATTTTTTTGTTTGGTTGAATTAGGACCCCAATTCATGGTCAATAACAGCCCTGTATAATATTATTGAGATTGGAAATGGATCAAAAAAATTAGAGCTTGTTAGAGAGAAATTTGAGTGAATTACGAGATCGCTTCGGAGCCCTAGGCTGCTGCCTAGGAGATTTGGCCTGAAAGGTCAATTTTTTTGTTTGGTTGAATTAGGACCCCAATTCATGGTCAATAATAGCTCTATATAATATTATTGAGATGGGAAAAGGTTCAAAAAAATTAGAGCTTGTTAGAGAAAAATATGAGTGAATTACGAGATCGCTTCGGAGCCCTAGGCAGCTGCCTAGGAGATTTCGCCTGAAAGGTCAATTTTTTTGTTTGGTTGAATTAGGACCCCAATTCATGGTCAACAACAGCCCTATATAATATTATTGAGATGGGAAAAGGTTCAAAAAAATTAGAGATTTTTAGAGAGAAATATGAGTGAATTACGAAATCGCTTCGGAGCCCTAGGCAGCTGCCTAGGAGATTTGGCCTGAAAGGTCAATTTTTTTGTTTGGTTGAATTAGGACCCCAATTCATGGTCAATAACAGCCCTATATAATATTATTGAGATGGTAAAAGGATCAAAAAAATTAAAGCTTGTTAGAGAGAAATATGAGTGAATTACGAGATCGCTTCGGAGCCCTAGGCAGCTGCCTTGGAGATTTGGCCTGAAAGGTCAATTTTTTTGTTTGGTTGAATTAGGACCCAAATTCATGGTCAATAATAGCCCTATATAATATTATTGAGATGGGAAAAGGTTCAAAAAAATTAGAGCTTGTTAGAGAGAAATATGAGTGAATTACGAAATCGCTTCGGAGCCCTAGGCAGCTGCCTAGGAGATTTGGCCTGAAAGGTCAATTTTTTTGTTTGGTTGAATTAGGACCCCAATTCATGGTCAACAACAGCCCTATATAATATTATTGAGATGGGAAAAGGTTCAAAAAAATTAGAGATTTTTAGAGAGAAATATGAGTGAATTACGAAATCGCTTCGGAGCCCTAGGCAGCTGCCTAGGAGATTTGGCCTGAAAGGTCAATTTTTTTGTTTGGTTGAATTAGGACCCCAATTCATGGTCAATAACAGCCCTATATAATATTATTGAGATGGGAAAAGGTTCAAAAAAATTAGAGCTTTTTAGAGAGAAATATGAGTGAATTACGAAATCGCTTCGGAGCCCTAGGCAGCTGCCTAGGAGATTTGGCCTGAAAGGTCAATTTTTTTGTTTGGTTGAATTAGGACCCCAATTCATGGTCATTAACAGCCCTATATAATATTATTGAGATAGGAAAAGGATCAAAAAAATTAGAGCATGTTAGAGAGAAATATGAGTGAATTACGAGATCGCTTCGGAGCCCTAGGCAGCTGCCTTGGAGATTTGGCATGAAAGGTCAATTTTTTTGTTTGGTTGAATTAGGACCCAAATTCATGGTCAATAATAGCCCTATATAATATTATTGAGATGGGAAAAGGTTCAAAAAAATTAGAGCTTGTTAGAGAGAAATATGAGTGAATTACGAAATCGCTTCGGAGCCCTAGGCAGCTGCCTAGGAGATTTGGCCTGAAAGGTCAATTTTTTTGTTTGGTTGAATTAGGACCCCAATTCATGGTCAACAACAGCCCTATATAATATTATTGAGATGGGAAAAGGTTCAAAAAAATTAGAGATTTTTAGAGAGAAATATGAGTGAATTACGAAATCGCTTCGGAGCCCTAGGCAGCTGCCTAGGAGATTTGGCCTGAAAGGTCAATTTTTTTGTTTGGTTGAATTAGGACCCCAATTCATGGTCAATAACAGCCCTATATAATATTATTGAGATGGGAAAAGGTTCAAAAAAATTAGAGCTTTTTAGAGAGAAATATGAGTGAATTACGAAATCGCTTCGGAGCCCTAGGCAGCTGCCTAGGAGATTTGGCCTGAAAGGTCAATTTTTTTGTTTGGTTGAATTAGGACCCCAATTCATGGTCAATAACAGCCCTATATAATATTATTGAGATTGGAAATGGATCAAAAAAATTAGAGCTTGTTAGAGAAAAATATGAGTGAATTACGAGATCGCTTCGGAGCCCTAGGCAGCTGCCTAGGAGATTTCGCCTGAAAGGTCAATTTTTTTTTTTGGTTGAATTAGGACCCCAATTCATGGTCAATAATAGCTCTATATAATATTATTAAGATGGGAAAAGGTTCAAAAAAATTAGACCATGTTAGAGAGAAATATGAGTGAATTACGAGATCGCTTCGGAGCCCTAGGCAGCTGCCTAGGAGATTTGGCCTGAAAGGTCAATTTTTTTGTTTGGCTGAATGAGGACCCCAATTCATGGTCAATAATAGCCCTATATAATATTATTGAGATGGGAAAAGGATCAAAAAAATTAGAGCTTGTTAGAGAGAAATATGAGTGAATTACGAGATCTCTTCGGAGCCCTAGGCAGCTGCCTACGAGATTTGGCCTGAAAGGTCAATTTTTTTGTTTGGTTGAATTAGGACCCCATTTCATGGACAATAACAGCCCTATATAATATTATTGAGATGGGAAAAGGATCAAAAAAATTAAAGCTTGTTAGAGAGAAATATGAGTGAATTACGAGATCGCTTCGGAGCCCTAGGCAGCTGCCTAGGAGATTTGGCCTGAAAGGTCAATTTTTTTGTTTGGTTGAATTAGGACCCCAATTCATGGTCAATAACAGCCCTATATAATATTATTGAGATGGGAAAAGGTTCAAAAAAATTAGAGCTTTTTAGAGAGAAATATGAGTGAATTACGAAATCGCTTCGGAGCCCTAGGCAGCTGCCTAGGAGATTTGGCCTGAAAGGTCAATTTTTTTGTTTTGTTGAATTAGGACCCCAATTCATGGTCAATAATAGCTCTATATAATATTATTAAGATGGGAAAAGGTTCAAAAAAATTAGACCATGTTAGAGAGAAATATGAGTGAATTACGAGATCGCTTCGGAGCCCTAGGCAGCTGCCTAGGAGATTTGGCCTGAAAGGTCAATTTTTTTGTTTGGTTGAATTAGGACCCCAATTCATGGTCAATAACAGCCCTATATAATATTATTGAGATGGGAAATGGATCAAAAAAATTAGAGCTTGTTAGAGAGAAATATGAGTGAATTACGAGATCGCTTCGGAGCCCTAGGCAGCTGCCTAGGAGATTTGGCCTGAAAGGTCAATTTTTTTGTTTGGTTGAATTAGGACCCCAATTCATGGTCAATAACAGCCCTATATAATATTATTGAGATGGTAAAAGGATCAAAAAAATTAAAGCTTGTTAGAGAGAAATATGAGTGAATTACGAGATCGCTTCGGAGCCCTAGGCAGCTGCCTTGGAGATTTGGCCTGAAAGGTCAATTTTTTTGTTTGGTTGAATTAGGACCCAAATTCATGGTCAATAATAGCCCTATATAATATTATTGAGATGGGAAAAGGTTCAAAAAAATTAGAGCTTGTTAGAGAGAAATATGAGTGAATTACGAAATCGCTTCGGAGCCCTAGGCAGCTGCCTAGGAGATTTGGCCTGAAAGGTCAATTTTTTTGTTTGGTTGAATTAGGACCCCAATTCATGGTCAACAACAGCCCTATATAATATTATTGAGATGGGAAAAGGTTCAAAAAAATTAGAGATTTTTAGAGAGAAATATGAGTGAATTACGAAATCGCTTCGGAGCCCTAGGCAGCTGCCTAGGAGATTTGGCCTGAAAGGTCAATTTTTTTGTTTGGTTGAATTAGGACCCCAATTCATGGTCAATAACAGCCCTATATAATATTATTGAGATGGGAAAAGGTTCAAAAAAATTAGAGCTTTTTAGAGAGAAATATGAGTGAATTACGAAATCGCTTCGGAGCCCTAGGCAGCTGCCTAGGAGATTTGGCCTGAAAGGTCAATTTTTTTGTTTGGTTGAATTAGGACCCCAATTCATGGTCAATAACAGCCCTATATAATATTATTGAGATGGGAAATGGATCAAAAAAATTAGAGCTTGTTAGAGAGAAATTTGAGTGAATTACGAGATCGCTTCGGAGCCCTAGGCTGCTGCCTAGGAGATTTGGCCTGAAAGGTCAATTTTTTTGTTTGGTTGAATTAGGACCCCAATTCATGGTCAATAATAGCTCTATATAATATTATTAAGATGGGAAAAGGTTCAAAAAAATTAGACCATGTTAGAGAGAAATATGAGTGAATTACGAGATCGCTTCGGAGCCCTAGGCAGCTGCCTAGGAGATTTGGCCTGAAAGGTCAATTTTTTTGTTTGGTTGAATTAGGACCCCAATTCATGGTCAATAACAGCCCTATATAATATTATTGAGATGGGAAAAGGATCAAAAAAATTAAAGCTTGTTAGAGAGAAATATGAGTGAATTACGAGATCGCTTCGGAGCCCTAGGCAGCTGCCTAGGAGATTTGGCCTGAAAGGTCAATTTTTTTGTTTGGTTGAATTAGGACCCCAATTCATGGTCAATAACTGCCCTATATAATATTATTGAGATGGGAAATGGATCAAAAAAATTAGAGCTTTTTAGAGAGAAATATGAGTGAATTACGAAATCGCTTCGGAGCCCTAGGCAGCTAGCTGCCTAGGAGATTTGGCCTGAAAGGTCAATTTTTTTGTTTGGTTGAATTAGGACCCCAATTCATGGTCAATAACAGCCCTATATAATATTATTGAGATGGGAAATGGATCAAAAAAATTAGAGCTTGTTAGAGAGAAATATGAGTGAATTACGAGATCGCTTCGGAGCCCTAGGCAGCTGCCTAGGAGATTTGGCCTGAAAGGTCAATTTTTTTGTTTGGTTGAATTAGGACCCCAATTCATGGTCAATAACAGCCCTGTATAATATTATTGAGATTGGAAATGGATCAAAAAAATTAGAGCTTGTTAGAGAGAAATTTGAGTGAATTACGAGATCGCTTCGGAGCCCTAGGCTGCTGCCTAGGAGATTTGGCCTGAAAGGTCAATTTTTTTGTTTGGTTGAATTAGGACCCCAATTCATGGTCAATAATAGCTCTATATAATATTATTAAGATGGGAAAAGGTTCAAAAAAATTAGACCATGTTAGAGAGAAATATGAGTGAATTACGAGATCGCTTCGGAGCCCTAGGCAGCTGCCTAGGAGATTTGGCCTGAAAGGTCAATTTTTTTGTTTGGTTGAATTAGGACCCCAATTCATGGTCAATAACAGCCCTATATAATATTATTGAGATGGGAAATGGATCAAAATAATTAGAGCTTGTTAGAGAGAAATATGAGTGAATTACGAGATCGCTTCGGAGCCCTAGGCAGCTACCTAGGAGATTTGGCCTGAAAGGTCAATTTTTTTGTTTGGTTGAATTAGGACCCCAATTCATGGTCAATAACAGCCCTATATAATATTATTGAGATGGTAAAAGGATCAAAAAAATTAAAGCTTGTTAGAGAGAAATATGAGTGAATTACGAGATCGCTTCGGAGCCCTAGGCAGCTGCCTTGGAGATTTGGCCTGAAAGGTCAATTTTTTTGTTTGGTTGAATTAGGACCCAAATTCATGGTCAATAATAGCCCTATATAATATTATTGAGATGGGAAAAGGTTCAAAAAAATTAGAGCTTGTTAGAGAGAAATATGAGTGAATTACGAAATCGCTTCGGAGCCCTAGGCAGCTGCCTAGGAGATTTGGCCTGAAAGGTCAATTTTTTTGTTTGGTTGAATTAGGACCCCAATTCATGGTCAACTACAGCCCTATATAATATTATTGAGATGGGAAAAGGTTCAAAAAAATTAGAGATTTTTAGAGAGAAATATGAGTGAATTACGAAATCGCTTCGGAGCCCTAGGCAGCTGCCTAGGAGATTTGGCCTGAAAGGTCAATTTTTTTGTTTGGTTGAATTAGGACCCCAATTCATGGTCAATAACAGCCCTATATAATATTATTGAGATGGGAAAAGGTTCAAAAAAATTAGAGCTTTTTAGAGAGAAATATGAGTGAATTACGAAATCGCTTCGGAGCCCTAGGCAGCTGCCTAGGAGATTTGGCCTGAAAGGTCAATTTTTTTGTTTGGTTGAATTAGGACCCCAATTCATGGTCAATAACAGCCCTATATAATATTATTGAGATTGGAAATGGATCAAAAAAATTAGAGCTTGTTAGAGAAAAATATGAGTGAATTACGAGATCGCTTCGGAGCCCTAGGCAGCTGCCTAGGAGATTTCGCCTGAAAGGTCAATTTTTTTTTTTGGTTGAATTAGGACCCCAATTCATGGTCAATAATAGCTCTATATAATATTATTAAGATGGGAAAAGGTTCAAAAAAATTAGACCATGTTAGAGAGAAATATGAGTGAATTACGAGATCGCTTCGGAGCCCTAGGCAGCTGCCTAGGAGATTTGGCCTGAAAGGTCAATTTTTTTGTTTGGCTGAATGAGGACCCCAATTCATGGTCAATAATAGCCCTATATAATATTATTGAGATGGGAAAAGGATCAAAAAAATTAGAGCTTGTTAGAGAGAAATATGAGTGAATTACGAGATCTCTTCGGAGCCCTAGGCAGCTGCCTACGAGATTTGGCCTGAAAGGTCAATTTTTTTGTTTGGTTGAATTAGGACCCCATTTCATGGACAATAACAGCCCTATATAATATTATTGAGATGGGAAAAGGATCAAAAAAATTAAAGCTTGTTAGAGAGAAATATGAGTGAATTACGAGATCGCTTCGGAGCCCTAGGCAGCTGCCTAGGAGATTTGGCCTGAAAGGTCAATTTTTTTGTTTGGTTGAATTAGGACCCCAATTCATGGTCAACAACAGCCCTATATAATATTATTGAGATGGGAAAAGGTTCAAAAAAATTAGAGATTTTTAGAGAGAAATATGAGTGAATTACGAAATCGCTTCGGAGCCCTAGGCAGGCTGCCTAGGAGATTTGGCCTGAAAGGTCAATTTTTTTGTTTAGTTGAATTAGGACCCCAATTCATGGTCAATAACAGCCCTATATAATATTATTGAGATGGGAAAAGGTTCAAAAAAATTAGAGCTTTTTAGAGAGAAATATGAGTGAATTACGAAATCGCTTCGGAGCCCTAGGCAGCTGCCTAGGAGATTTGGCCTGAAAGGTCAATTTTTTTGTTTTGTTGAATTAGGACCCCAATTCATGGTCAATAATAGCTCTATATAATATTATTAAGATGGGAAAAGGTTCAAAAAAATTAGACCATGTTAGAGAGAAATATGAGTGAATTACGAGATCGCTTCGGAGCCCTAGGCAGCTGCCTAGGAGATTTGGCCTGAAAGGTCAATTTTTTTGTTTGGTTGAATTAGGACCCCAATTCATGGTCAATAACAGCCCTATATAATATTATTGAGATGGGAAATGGATCAAAAAAATTAGAGCTTGTTAGAGAGAAATATGAGTGAATTACGAGATCGCTTCGGAGCCCTAGGCAGCTGCCTAGGAGATTTGGCCTGAAAGGTCAATTTTTTTGTTTGGTTGAATTAGGACCCCAATTCATGGTCAATAACAGCCCTATATAATATTATTGAGATGGTAAAAGGATCAAAAAAATTAAAGCTTGTTAGAGAGAAATATGAGTGAATTACGAGATCGCTTCGGAGCACTAGGCAGCTGCCTTGGAGATTTGGCCTGAAAGGTCAATTTTTTTGTTTGGTTGAATTAGGACCCAAATTCATGGTCAATAATAGCCCTATATAATATTATTGAGATGGGAAAAGGTTCAAAAAAATTAGAGCTTGTTAGAGAGAAATATGAGTGAATTACGAAATCGCTTCGGAGCCCTAGGCAGCTGCCTAGGAGATTTGGCCTGAAAGGTCAATTTTTTTGTTTGGTTGAATTAGGACCCCAATTCATGGTCAACAACAGCCCTATATAATATTATTGAGATGGGAAAAGGTTCAAAAAAATTAGAGATTTTTAGAGAGAAATATGAGTGAATTACGAAATCGCTTCGGAGCCCTAGGCAGCTGCCTAGGAGATTTGGCCTGAAAGGTCAATTTTTTTGTTTGGTTGAATTAGGACCCCAATTCATGGTCAATAACAGCCCTATATAATATTATTGAGATGGGAAAAGGTTCAAAAAAATTAGAGCTTTTTAGAGAGAAATATGAGTGAATTACGAAATCGCTTCGGAGCCCTAGGCAGCTGCCTAGGAGATTTGGCCTGAAAGGTCAATTTTTTTGTTTGGTTGAATTAGGACCCCAATTCATGGTCAATAACAGCCCTATATAATATTATTGAGATGGGAAATGGATCAAAAAAATTAGAGCTTGTTAGAGAGAAATTTGAGTGAATTACGAGATCACTACGGAGACCTAGGCAGCTACCTAGGAGATTTGGCCTGAAAGGTCAATTTTTTTGTTTGGTTGAATTAGGACCCCAATTCATGGTAAATAACAGCCCTATATAATATTATTGAGATGGGAAAAGGATCAAAAAAATTAAAGCTTGTTAGAGAGAAATATGAGTGAATTACGAGATCGCTTCGGAGCCCTAGGCAGCTGCCTAGGAGATTTGGCCTGAAAGGTCAATTTTTTTGTTTGGTTGAATTAGGACCCCAATTCATGGTCAATAACAGCCCTATATAATATTATTGAGATGGGAAAAGGATCAAAAAAATTAAAGCTTGTTAGAGAGAAATATGAGTGAATTACGAGATCGCTTCGGAGCCCTAGGCAGCTGCCTAGGAGATTTGGCCTGAAAGGTCAATTTTTTTGTTTGGTTGAATTAGGACCCCAATTCATGGTCAATAACTGCCCTATATAATATTATTGAGATGGGAAAAGGTTCAAAAAAATTAGAGCTTTTTAGAGAGAAATATGAGTGAATTACGAAATCGCTTCGGAGCCCTAGGCAGCTGCCTAGGAGATTTGGCCTGAAAGGTCAATTTTTTTGTTTGGTTGAATTAGGACCCCAATTCATGGTCAATAACAGCCCTATATAATATTATTGAGATTGGAAATGGATCAAAAAAATTAGAGCTTGTTAGAGAAAAATATGAGTGAATTACGAGATCGCTTCGGAGCCCTAGGCAGCTGCCTAGGAGATTTCGCCTGAAAAGTCAATTTTTTTTTTTGGTTGAATTAGGACCCCAATTCATGGTCAATAATAGCTCTATATAATATTATTAAGATGGGAAAAGGTTCAAAAAAATTAGACCATGTTAGAGAGAAATATGAGTGAATTACGAGATCGCTTCGGAGCCCTAGGCAGCTGCCTAGGAGATTTGGCCTGAAAGGTCAATTTTTTTGTTTGGCTGAATGAGGACCCCAATTCATGGTCAATAATAGCCCTATATAATATTATTGAGATGGGAAAAGGATCAAAAAAATTAGAGCTTGTTAGAGAACAATATGAGTGAATTACGAGATCTCTTCGGAGCCCTAGGCAGCTGCCTACGAGATTTGGCCTGAAAGGTCAATTTTTTTGTTTGGTTGAATTAGGACCCCATTTCATGGACAATAACAGCCCTATATAATATTATTGAGATGGGAAAAGGATCAAAAAAATTAAAGCTTGTTAGAGAGAAATATGAGTGAATTACGAGATCGCTTCGGAGCCCTAGGCAGCTGCCTAGGAGATTTGGCCTGAAAGGTCAATTTTTTTGTTTGGTTGAATTAGGACCCCAATTCATGGTCAACAACAGCCCTATATAATATTATTGAGATGGGAAAAGGTTCAAAAAAATTAGAGATTTTTAGAGAGAAATATGAGTGAATTACGAAATCGCTTCGGAGCCCTAGGCAGGCTGCCTAGGAGATTTGGCCTGAAAGGTCAATTTTTTTGTTTAGTTGAATTAGGACCCCAATTCATGGTCAATAACAGCCCTATATAATATTATTGAGATGGGAAAAGGTTCAAAAAAATTAGAGCTTTTTAGAGAGAAATATGAGTGAATTACGAAATCGCTTCGGAGCCCTAGGCAGCTGCCTAGGAGATTTGGCCTGAAAGGTCAATTTTTTTGTTTTGTTGAATTAGGACCCCAATTCATGGTCAATAATAGCTCTATATAATATTATTAAGATGGGAAAAGGTTCAAAAAAATTAGACCATGTTAGAGAGAAATATGAGTGAATTACGAGATCGCTTCGGAGCCCTAGGCTGCTGCCTAGGAGATTTGGCCTGAAAGGTCAATTTTTTTGTTTGGTTGAATTAGGACCCCAATTCATGGTCAATAACAGCCCTATATAATATTATTGAGATGGGAAATGGATCAAAAAAATTAGAGCTTGTTAGAGAGAAATATGAGTGAATTACGAGATCGCTTCGGAGCCCTAGGCAGCTGCCTAGGAGATTTGGCCTGAAAGGTCAATTTTTTTGTTTGGTTGAATTAGGACCCCAATTCATGGTCAATAACAGCCCTATATAATATTATTGAGATGGTAAAAGGATCAAAAAAATTAAAGCTTGTTAGAGAGAAATATGAGTGAATTACGAGATCGCTTCGGAGCACTAGGCAGCTGCCTTGGAGATTTGGCCTGAAAGGTCAATTTTTTTGTTTGGTTGAATTAGGACCCAAATTCATGGTCAATAATAGCCCTATATAATATTATTGAGATGGGAAAAGGTTCAAAAAAATTAGAGCTTGTTAGAGAGAAATATGAGTGAATTACGAAATCGCTTCGGAGCCCTAGGCAGCTGCCTAGGAGATTTGGCCTGAAAGGTCAATTTTTTTGTTTGGTTGAATTAGGACCCCAATTCATGGTCAACAACAGCCCTATATAATATTATTGAGATGGGAAAAGGTTCAAAAAAATTAGAGATTTTTAGAGAGAAATATGAGTGAATTACGAAATCGCTTCGGAGCCCTAGGCAGCTGCCTAGGAGATTTGGCCTGAAAGGTCAATTTTTTTGTTTGGTTGAATTAGGACCCCAATTCATGGTCAATAACAGCCCTATATAATATTATTGAGATGGGA
This sequence comes from Humulus lupulus, assembly GCF_963169125.1. Taxonomy (NCBI): domain Eukaryota; kingdom Viridiplantae; phylum Streptophyta; class Magnoliopsida; order Rosales; family Cannabaceae; genus Humulus; species Humulus lupulus. The sequence continues at coordinate 287,721,075 of NC_084795.1, forward strand.
AAAGGTTCAAAAAAATTAGAGCTTTTTAGAGAGAAATATGAGTGAATTACGAAATCGCTTCGGAGCCCTAGGCAGCTGCCTAGGAGATTTGGCCTGAAAGGTCAATTTTTTTGTTTGGTTGAATTAGGACCCCAATTCATGGTCAATAACAGCCCTATATAATATTATTGAGATGGGAAATGGATCAAAAAAATTAGAGCTTGTTAGAGAGAAATTTGAGTGAATTACGAGATCACTACGGAGCCCTAGGCAGCTACCTAGGAGATTTGGCCTGAAAGGTCAATTTTTTTGTTTGGTTGAATTAGGACCCCAATTCATGGTAAATAACAGCCCTATATAATATTATTGAGATGGGAAAAGGATCAAAAAAATTAAAGCTTGTTAGAGAGAAATATGAGTGAATTACGAGATCGCTTCGGAGCCCTAGGCAGCTGCCTAGGAGATTTGGCCTGAAAGGTCAATTTTTTTGTTTGGTTGAATTAGGACCCCAATTCATGGTCAATAACAGCCCTATATAATATTATTGAGATGGGAAAAGGATCAAAAAAATTAAAGCTTGTTAGAGAGAAATATGAGTGAATTACGAGATCGCTTCGGAGCCCTAGGCAGCTGCCTAGGAGATTTGGCCTGAAAGGTCAATTTTTTTGTTTGGTTGAATTAGGACCCCAATTCATGGTCAATAACTGCCCTATATAATATTATTGAGATGGGAAATGGATCAAAAAAATTAGAGCTTTTTAGAGAGAAATATGAGTGAATTACGAAATCGCTTCGGAGCCCTAGGCAGCTAGCTGCCTAGGAGATTTGGCCTGAAAGGTCAATTTTTTTGTTTGGTTGAATTAGGACCCCAATTCATGGTCAATAACAGCCCTATATAATATTATTGAGATGGGAAATGGATCAAAAAAATTAGAGCTTGTTAGAGAGAAATATGAGTGAATTACGAGATCGCTTCGGAGCCCTAGGCAGCTGCCTAGGAGATTTGGCCTGAAAGGTCAATTTTTTTGTTTGGTTGAATTAGGACCCCAATTCATGGTCAATAACAGCCCTGTATAATATTATTGAGATTGGAAATGGATCAAAAAAATTAGAGCTTGTTAGAGAGAAATTTGAGTGAATTACGAGATCGCTTCGGAGCCCTAGGCTGCTGCCTAGGAGATTTGGCCTGAAAGGTCAATTTTTTTGTTTGGTTGAATTAGGACCCCAATTCATGGTCAATAATAGCTCTATATAATATTATTAAGATGGGAAAAGGTTCAAAAAAATTAGACCATGTTAGAGAGAAATATGAGTGAATTACGAGATCGCTTCGGAGCCCTAGGCAGCTGCCTAGGAGATTTGGCCTGAAAGGTCAATTTTTTTGTTTGGTTGAATTAGGACCCCAATTCATGGTCAATAACAGCCCTATATAATATTATTGAGATGGGAATAGGATCAAAAAAATTAAAGCTTGTTAGAGAGAAATATGAGTGAATTACGAGATCGCTTCGGAGCCCTAGGCAGCTGCCTAGGAGATTTGGCCTGAAAGGTCAATTTTTTTGTTTGGTTGAATTAGGACCCCAATTCATGGTCAATAACTGCCCTATATAATATTATTGAGATGGGAAATGGATCAAAAAAATTAGAGCTTTTTAGAGAGAAATATGAGTGAATTACGAAATCGCTTCGGAGCCCTAGGCAGCTAGCTGCCTAGGAGATTTGGCCTGAAAGGTCAATTTTTTTGTTTGGTTGAATTAGGACCCCAATTCATGGTCAATAACAGCCCTATATAATATTATTGAGATGGGAAATGGATCAAAAAAATTAGAGCTTGTTAGAGAGAAATATGAGTGAATTACGAGATCGCTTCGGAGCCCTAGGCAGCTGCCTAGGAGATTTGGCCTGAAAGGTCAATTTTTTTGTTTGGTTGAATTAGGACCCCAATTCATGGTCAATAACAGCCCTGTATAATATTATTGAGATTGGAAATGGATCAAAAAAATTAGAGCTTGTTAGAGAGAAATTTGAGTGAATTACGAGATCGCTTCGGAGCCCTAGGCTGCTGCCTAGGAGATTTGGCCTGAAAGGTCAATTTTTTTGTTTGGTTGAATTAGGACCCCAATTCATGGTCAATAATAGCTCTATATAATATTATTAAGATGGGAAAAGGTTCAAAAAAATTAGACCATGTTAGAGAGAAATATGAGTGAATTACGAGATCGCTTCGGAGCCCTAGGCAGCTGCCTAGGAGATTTGGCCTGAAAGGTCAATTTTTTTGTTTGGTTGAATTAGGACCCCAATTCATGGTCAATAACAGCCCTATATAATATTATTGAGATGGGAAATGGATCAAAATAATTAGAGCTTGTTAGAGAGAAATATGAGTGAATTACGAGATCGCTTCGGAGCCCTAGGCAGCTACCTAGGAGATTTGGCCTGAAAGGTCAATTTTTTTGTTTGGTTGAATTAGGACCCCAATTCATGGTCAATAACAGCCCTATATAATATTATTGAGATGGTAAAAGGATCAAAAAAATTAAAGCTTGTTAGAGAGAAATATGAGTGAATTACGAGATCGCTTCGGAGCCCTAGGCAGCTGCCTTGGAGATTTGGCCTGAAAGGTCAATTTTTTTGTTTGGTTGAATTAGGACCCAAATTCATGGTCAATAATAGCCCTATATAATATTATTGAGATGGGAAAAGGTTCAAAAAAATTAGAGCTTGTTAGAGAGAAATATGAGTGAATTACGAAATCGCTTCGGAGCCCTAGGCAGCTGCCTAGGAGATTTGGCCTGAAAGGTCAATTTTTTTGTTTGGTTGAATTAGGACCCCAATTCATGGTCAACTACAGCCCTATATAATATTATTGAGATGGGAAAAGGTTCAAAAAAATTAGAGATTTTTAGAGAGAAATATGAGTGAATTACGAAATCGCTTCGGAGCCCTAGGCAGCTGCCTAGGAGATTTGGCCTGAAAAGTCAATTTTTTTGTTTGGTTGAATTAGGACCCCAATTCATGGTCAATAACAGCCCTATATAATATTATTGAGATGGGAAAAGGTTCAAAAAAATTAGAGCTTTTTAGAGAGAAATATGAGTGAATTACGAAATCGCTTCGGAGCCCTAGGCAGCTGCCTAGGAGATTTGGCCTGAAAGGTCAATTTTTTTGTTTGGTTGAATTAGGACCCCAATTCATGGTCATTAACAGCCCTATATAATATTATTGAGATAGGAAAAGGATCAAAAAAATTAGAGCATGTTAGAGAGAAATATGAGTGAATTACGAGATCGCTTCGGAGCCCTAGGCAGCTGCCTTGGAGATTTGGCCTGAAAGGTCAATTTTTTTGTTTGGTTGAATTAGGACCCAAATTCATGGTCAATAATAGCCCTATATAATATTATTGAGATGGGAAAAGGTTCAAAAAAATTAGAGCTTGTTAGAGAGAAATATGAGTGAATTACGAAATCGCTTCGGAGCCCTAGGCAGCTGCCTAGGAGATTTGGCCTGAAAGGTCAATTTTTTTGTTTGGTTGAATTAGGACCCCAATTCATGGTCAACAACAGCCCTATATAATATTATTGAGATGGGAAAAGGTTCAAAAAAATTAGAGATTTGTAGAGAGAAATATGAGTGAATTACGAAATCGCTTCGGAGCCCTAGGCAGCTGCCTAGGAGATTTGGCCTGAAAGGTCAATTTTTTTGTTTGGTTGAATTAGGACCCCAATTCATGGTCAATAACAGCCCTATATAATATTATTGAGATGGGAAAAGGTTCAAAAAAATTAGTGCTTTTTAGAGAGAAATATGAGTGAATTACGAAATCGCTTCGGAGCCCTAGGCAGCTGCCTAGGAGATTTCGCCTGAAAGGTCAATTTTTTTGTTTGGTTGAATTAGGACCCCAATTCATGGTCAATAACAGCCCTATATAATATTATTGAGATGGGAAATGGATCAAAAAAATTAGAGCTTGTTAGAGAAAAATATGAGTGAATTACGAGATCGCTTCGGAGCCCTAGGCAGCTGCCTAGGAGATTTCGCCTGAAAGGTCAATTTTTTTTTTTGGTTGAATTAGGACCCCAATTCATGGTCAATAATAGCTCTATATAATATTATTAAGATGGGAAAAGGTTCAAAAAAATTAGACCATGTTAGAGAGAAATATGAGTGAATTACGAGATCGCTTCGGAGCCCTAGGCAGCTGCCTAGGAGATTTGGCCTGAAAGGTCAATTTTTTTGTTTGGCTGAATGAGGACCCCAATTCATGGTCAATAATAGCCCTATATAATATTATTGAGATGGGAAAAGGATCAAAAAAATTAGAGCTTGTTAGAGAGAAATATGAGTGAATTACGAGATCTCTTCGGAGCCCTAGGCAGCTGCCTACGAGATTTGGCCTGAAAGGTCAATTTTTTTGTTTGGTTGAATTAGGACCCCATTTCATGGACAATAACAGCCCTATATAATATTATTGAGATGGGAAAAGGATCAAAAAAATTAAAGCTTGTTAGAGAGAAATATGAGTGAATTACGAGATCGCTTCGGAGCCCTAGGCAGCTGCCTAGGAGATTTGGCCTGAAAGGTCAATTTTTTTGTTTGGTTGAATTAGGACCCCAATTCATGGTCAATAACAGCCCTATATAATATTATTGAGATGGGAAAAGGTTCAAAAAAATTAGAGCTTTTTAGAGAGAAATATGAGTGAATTACGAAATCGCTTCGGAGCCCTAGGCAGCTGCCTAGGAGATTTGGCCTGAAAGGTCAATTTTTTTGTTTGGTTGAATTAGGACCCCAATTCATGGTCATTAACAGCCCTATATAATATTATTGAGATAGGAAAAGGATCAAAAAAATTAGAGCATGTTAGAGAGAAATATGAGTGAATTACGAGATCGCTTCGGAGCCCTAGGCAGCTGCCTTGGAGATTTGGCCTGAAAGGTCAATTTTTTTGTTTGGTTGAATTAGGACCCAAATTCATGGTCAATAATAGCCCTATATAATATTATTGAGATGGGAAAAGGTTCAAAAAAATTAGAGCTTGTTAGAGAGAAATATGAGTGAATTACGAAATCGCTTCGGAGCCCTAGGCAGCTGCCTAGGAGATTTGGCCTGAAAGGTCAATTTTTTTGTTTGGTTGAATTAGGACCCCAATTCATGGTCAACAACAGCCCTATATAATATTATTGAGATGGGAAAAGGTTCAAAAAAATTAGAGATTTGTAGAGAGAAATATGAGTGAATTACGAAATCGCTTCGGAGCCCTAGGCAGCTGCCTAGGAGATTTGGCCTGAAAGGTCAATTTTTTTGTTTGGTTGAATTAGGACCCCAATTCATGGTCAATAACAGCCCTATATAATATTATTGAGATGGGAAAAGGTTCAAAAAAATTAGTGCTTTTTAGAGAGAAATATGAGTGAATTACGAAATCGCTTCGGAGCCCTAGGCAGCTGCCTAGGAGATTTCGCCTGAAAGGTCAATTTTTTTGTTTGGTTGAATTAGGACCCCAATTCATGGTCAATAACAGCCCTATATAATATTATTGAGATGGGAAATGGATCAAAAAAATTAGAGCTTGTTAGAGAAAAATATGAGTGAATTACGAGATCGCTTCGGAGCCCTAGGCAGCTGCCTAGGAGATTTCGCCTGAAAGGTCAATTTTTTTTTTTGGTTGAATTAGGACCCCAATTCATGGTCAATAATAGCTCTATATAATATTATTAAGATGGGAAAAGGTTCAAAAAAATTAGACCATGTTAGAGAGAAATATGAGTGAATTACGAGATCGCTTCGGAGCCCTAGGCAGCTGCCTAGGAGATTTGGCCTGAAAGGTCAATTTTTTTGTTTGGCTGAATGAGGACCCCAATTCATGGTCAATAATAGCCCTATATAATATTATTGAGATGGGAAAAGGATCAAAAAAATTAGAGCTTGTTAGAGAGAAATATGAGTGAATTACGAGATCTCTTCGGAGCCCTAGGCACCTGCCTACGAGATTTGGCCTGAAAGGTCAATTTTTTTGTTTGGTTGAATTAGGACCCCATTTCATGGACAATAACAGCCCTATATAATATTATTGAGATGGGAAAAGGATCAAAAAAATTAAAGCTTGTTAGAGAGAAATATGAGTGAATTACGAGATCGCTTCGGAGCCCTAGGCAGCTGCCTAGGAGATTTGGCCTGAAAGGTCAATTTTTTTGTTTGGTTGAATTAGGACCCCAATTCATGGTCAACAACAGCCCTATATAATATTATTGAGATGGGAAAAGGTTCAAAAAAATTAGAGATTTTTAGAGAGAAATATGAGTGAATTACGAAATCGCTTCGGAGCCCTAGGCAGGCTGCCTAGGAGATTTGGCCTGAAAGGTCAATTTTTTTGTTTAGTTGAATTAGGACCACAATTCATGGTCAATAACAGCCCTATATAATATTATTGAGATGGGAAAAGGTTCAAAAAAATTAGAGCTTTTTAGAGAGAAATATGAGTGAATTACGAAATCGCTTCGGAGCCCTAGGCAGCTGCCTAGGAGATTTGGCCTGAAAGGTCAATTTTTTTGTTTGGTTGAATTAGGACCCCAATTCATGGTCAATAACAGCCCTATATAATATTATTGAGATGGGAAATGGATCAAAAAAATTAGAGCTTGTTAGAGAGAAATATGAGTGAATTACGAGATCGCTTCGGAGCCCTAGGCAGCTGCCTAGGAGATTTGGCCTGAAAGGTCAATTTTTTTGTTTGGTTGAATTAGGAACCCAATTCATGGTCAATAATAGCTCTATATAATATTATTAAGATGGGAAAAGGTTCAAAAAAATTAGACCATGTTAGAGAGAAATATGAGTGAATTACGAGATCGCTTCGGAGCCCTAGGCAGCTGCCTAGGAGATTTGGCCTGAAAGGTCAATTTTTTTGTTTCGCTGAATTAGGACCCCAATTCATGGTCAATAATAGCCCTATATAATATTATTGAGATGCGAAAAGGTTCAAAAAAATTAGAGCTTGTTAGGGAGAAATATGACTGAATTACGAGATCGCTTCGGAGCCCTAGGCAACTGCCTAGGAGATTTGGCCTGAAAGGTCAATTTTTTTGTTTGGTTGAATTAGGACCCCAATTCATGGTCAATAACAGCCCTATATAATATTATTGAGATGGTAAAAGGATCAAAAAAATTAAAGCTTGTTAGAGAGAAATATGAGTGAATTACGAGATCGCTTCGGAGCCCTAGGCAGCTGCCTAGGAGATTTAGCCTGAAAGGTCAATTTTTTTGTTTGGTTGAATTAGGACCCCAATTCATGGTCATTAACAGCCCTATATAATATTATTGAGATGGGAAAAGGATCAAAAAAATTAGAGCATGTTAGAGAGAAATATGAGTGAATTACGAGATCGCTTCGGAGCCCTAGGCAGCTGCCTAGGAGATTTGGCCTGAAAGGTCAATTTTTTTGTTTGGTTGAATTAGGACCCCAATTCATGGTCAATAATAGCTCTATATAATATTATTAAGATGGGAAAAGGTTCAAAAAAATTAGACCATGTTAGAGAGAAATATGAGTGAATTACGAGATCGCTTCGGAGCCCTAGGCAGCTGCCTAGGAGATTTGGCCTGAAAGGACAATTTTTTTTGTTTGGCTGAATGAGGACCCCAATTCATGGTCAATAATAGCCCTATATAATATTATTGAGATGGGAAAAGGATCAAAAAAATTAGAGCTTGTTAGAGAGAAATATGAGTGAATTACGAGATCTCTTCGGAACCCTAGGCAGCTGCCTACGAGATTTGGCCTGAAAGCTCAATTTTTTTGTTTGGTTGAATTAGGACCCCATTTCATGGACAATAACAGCCCTATATAATATTATTGAGATGGGAAAAGGATCAAAAAAATTAAAGCTTGTTAGAGAGAAATATGAGTGAATTACGAGATCGCTTCGGAGCCCTAGGCAGCTGCCTAGGAGATTTGGCCTGAAAGGTCAATTTTTTTGTTTGGTTGAATTAGGACCCCAATTCATGGTCAACAACAGCCCTATATAATATTATTGAGATGGGAAAAGGTTCAAAAAAATTTGAGATTTTTAGAGAGAAATATGAGTGAATTACGAAATCGCTTCGGAGCCCTAGGCAGCTGCCTAGGAGATTTGGCCTGAAAGGTCAATTTTTTTGTTTGGTTGAATTAGGACCCCAATTCATGGTCAATAACAGCCCTATATAATATTATTGAGATGGGAAAAGGTTCAAAAAAATTAGAGCTTTTTAGAGAGAAATATGAGTGAATTACGAAATCGCTTCGGAGCCCTAGGCAGCTGCCTAGGAGATTTGGCCTGAAAGGTCAATTTTTTTGTTTGGTTGAATTAGGACCCCAATTCATGGTCAATAACAGCCCTATATAATATTATTGAGATGGGAAATGGATCAAAAAAATTAGAGCTTGTTAGAGAGAAATATGAGTGAATTACGAGATCGCTTCGGAGCCCTAGGCAGCTGCCTAGGAGATTTGGCCTGAAAGGTCAATTTTTTTGTTTGGTTAAATTAGGACCCCAATTCATGGTCAATAATAGCTCTATATAATATTATTAAGATGGGAAAAGGTTCAAAAAAATTAGACCATGTTAGAGAGAAATATGAGTGAATTACGAGATCGCTTCGGAGCCCTAGGCAGCTGCCTAGGAGATTTGGCCTGAAAGGTCAATTTTTTTGTTTCGCTGAATTAGGACCCCAATTCATGGTCAATAATAGCCCTATATAATATTATTGAGATGCGAAAAGGTTCAAAAAAATTAGAGCTTGTTAGGGAGAAATATGACTGAATTACGAGATCGCTTCGGAGCCCTAGGCAACTGCCTAGGAGATTTGGCCTGAAAGGTCAATTTTTTTGTTTGGTTGAATTAGGACCCCAATTCATGGTCAATAACAGCCCTATATAATATTATTGAGATGGTAAAAGGATCAAAAAAATTAAAGCTTGTTAGAGAGAAATATGAGTGAATTACGAGATCGCTTCGGAGCCCTAGGCAGCTGCCTAGGAGATTTAGCCTGAAAGGTCAATTTTTTTGTTTAGTTGAATTAGGACCCCAATTCATGGTCATTAACAGCCCTATATAATATTATTGAGATGGGAAAAGGATCAAAAAAATTAGAGCATGTTAGAGAGAAATATGAGTGAATTACGAGATCGCTTCGGAGCCCTAGGCAGCTGCCTTGGAGATTTGGCCTGAAAGGTCAATTTTTTTGTTTGGTTGAATTAGGACCCAAATTCATGGTCAATAATAGCCCTATATAATATTATTGAGATGGGAAAAGGTTCAAAAAAATTAGAGCTTGTTAGAGAGAAATATGAGTGAATTACGAAATCGTTTCGGAGCCCTAGGCAGCTGCCTAGGAGATTTGGCCTGAAAGGTCAATTTTTTTGTTTGGTTGAATTAGGACCCCAATTCATGGTCAACAACAGCCCTATATAATATTATTGAGATGGGAAAAGGTTCAAAAAAATTAGAGCTTTTTAGAGAGAAATATGAGTGAATTACGAAATCGTTTCGGAGCCCTAGGCAGCTGCCTAGGAGATTTGGCCTGAAAGGTCAATTTTTTTGTTTGGTTGAATTAGGACCCCAATTCATGGTCAATAACAGCCCTATATAATATTATTGAGATGGGAAATGGATCAAAAAAATTAGAGCTTGTTAGAGAGAAATATAAGTGAATTACGAGATCGCTTCGGAGCCCTAGGCAGCTGCCTAGGAGATTTGGCCTGAAAGGTCAATTTTTTTGTTTGGTTGAATTAGGACCCCAATTCATGGTCAATAATAGCTCTATATAATATTATTAAGATGGGAAAAGGTTCAAAAAAATTAGACCATGTTAGAGAGAAATATGAGTGAATTACGAGATCGCTTCGGAGCCCTAGGCAGCTGCCTAGGAGATTTGGCCTGAAAGGTCAATTTTTTTGTTTCGCTGAATTAGGACCCCAATTCATGGTCAATAATAGCCCTATATAATATTATTGAGATGCGAAAAGGTTCAAAAAAATTAGAGCTTGTTAGGGAGAAATATGACTGAATTACGAGATCGCTTCGGAGCCCTAGGCAACTGCCTAGGAGATTTGGCCTGAAAGGTCAATTTTTTTGTTTGGTTGAATTAGGACCCCAATTCATGGTCAATAACAGCCCTATATAATATTATTGAGATGGTAAAAGGATCAAAAAAATTAAAGCTTGTTAGAGAGAAATATGAGTGAATTACGAGATCGCTTCGGAGCCCTAGGCAGCTGCCTAGGAGATTTAGCCTGAAAGGTCAATTTTTTTGTTTGGTAGAATTAGGACCCCAATTCATGGTCATTAACAGCCCCATATAATATTATTGAGATGGGAAAAGGATCAAAAAAATTAGAGCATGTTAGAGAGAAATATGAGTGAATTACGAGATCGCTTCGGAGCCCTAGGCAGCTGCCTTGGAGATTTGGCCTGAAAGGTCAATTTTTTTGTTTGGTTGAATTAGGACCCAAATTCATGGTCAATAATAGCCCTATATAATATTATTGAGATGGGAAAAGGTTCAAAAAAATTAGAGCTTGTTAGAGAGAAATATGAGTGAATTACGAAATCGCTTCGGAGCCCTAGGCAGCTGCCTAGGAGATTTGGCCTGAAAGGTCAATTTTTTTGTTTGGTTGAATTAGGACCCCAATTCATGGTCAACAACAGCCCTATATAATATTATTGAGATGGGAAAGGGTTCAAAAAAATTAGAGATTTTTAGAGAGAAATATGAGTGAATTACGAAATCGCTTCGGAGCCCTAGGCAGCTGCCTAGGAGATTTGGCCTGAAAGCTCAATTTTTTTGTTTGGTTGAATTAGGACCCAAATTCATGGTCAATAACAGCCCTATATAATATTATTGAGATGGGAAAAGGATCAAAAAAATTAGAGCATGTTAGAGAGAAATATGAGTGAATTACGAGATCGCTTCGGAGCCCTAGGCTGCTGCCTAGGAGATTTGGCCTGAAAGGTCAATTTTTTTGTTTGGTTGAATTAGGACCCCAATTCATGGTCAATAATAGCTCTATATAATATTATTAAGATGGGAAAAGGTTCAAAAAAATTAGACCATGTTAGAGAGAAATATGAGTGAATTACGAGATCGCTTCGGAGCCCTAGGCTGCTGCCTAGGAGATTTGGCCTGAAAGGTCAATTTTTTTGTTTGGCTGAATGAGGACCCCAATTCATGGTCAATAATAGCCCTATATAATATTATTGAGATGGGAAATGGATCAAAAAAATTAGAGCTTGTTAGAGAGAAATATGAGTGAATTACGAGATCGCTTCGGAGCCCTAGGCAGCTGCCTAGGAGATTTGGCCTGAAAGGTCAATTTTTTTGTTTGGTTGAATTAGGACCCCAATTCATGGTCAATAATAGCTCTATATAATATTATTAAGATGGGAAAAGGTTCAAAAAAATTAGACCATGTTAGAGAGAAATATGAGTGAATTACGAGATCGCTTCGGAGCCCTAGGCAGCTGCCTAGGAGATTTGGCCTGAAAGGTCAATTTTTTTGTTTGGCTGAATTAGGACCCCAATTCATGGTCAATAATAGCCCTATATAATATTATTGTGATGGGAAAAGGATCAAAAAAATTAGAGCTTGTTAGAGAGAAATATGAGTGAATTACGAGATCTCTTCGGAGCCCTAGGCAGCTGCCTACGAGATTTGGCCTGAAAGGTCAATTTTTTTGTTTGGTTGAATTAGGACCCCAATTCATGGACAATAACAGCCCTATATAATATTATTGAGATGGGAAAAGGATCAAAAAAATTAAAACTTGTTAGAGAGAAATATGAGTGAATTACGAGATCGCTTCGGAGCCCTAGGCAGCTGCCTAGGAGATTTGGCCTGAAAGGTCAATTTTTTTGTTTGGTTGAATTAGGACCCCAATTCATGGTCAATAACAGCCCTATATAATATTATTGAGATGGGAAATGGATCAAAAAAATTAGAGCTTGTTAGAGAGAAATATGAGTGAATTACGAGATCGCTTCGGAGCCCTAGGCTGCTGCCTAGGAGATTTGGTCTGAAAGGTCAATTTTTTTGTTTGGTTTAATAAGGACCCCAATTCATGGTCAATAATAGCTCTATATAATATTATTGAGATGGGAAAAGGATCAAAAAAATTAAAGCTTGTTAGAGAGAAATATGAGTGAATTACGAGATCGCTTCGGAGCCCTAGGCAGCTGCCTAGGAGATTTGGCCTGAAAGGTCAATTTTTTTGTTTGGTTGAATTAGGACCCCAATTCATGGTCAATAACAGCCCTATATAATATTATTGAGATGGGAAAAGGTTCAAAAAAATTAGAGCTTTTTAGAGAGAAATATGAGTGAATTACGAAATCGCTTCGGAGCCCTAGGCAGCTGCCTAGGAGATTTGGCCTGAAAGGTCAATTTTTTTGTTTGGTTGAATTAGGACCCCAATTCATGGTCAATAACAGCCCTATATAATATTATTGAGATGGGAAATGGATCAAAAAAATTAGAGCTTGTTAGAGAGAAATATGAGTGAATTACAAGATCGCTTCGGAGCCCTAGGCAGCTGCCTAGGAGATTTGGCCTGAATGGTCAATTTTTTTGTTTGGTTGAATTAGGAACCCAATTCATGGTCAATAATAGCTCTATATAATATTATTAAGATGGGAAAAGGTTCAAAAAAATTAGACCATGTTAGAGAGAAATATGAGTGAATTACGAGATCGCTTCGGAGCCCTAGGCAGCTGCCTAGGAGATTTGGCCTGAAAGGTCAATTTTTTTGTTTCGCTGAATTAGGACCCCAATTCATGGTCAATAATAGCCCTATATAATATTATTGAGATGCGAAAAGGTTCAAAAAAATTAGAGCTTGTTAGGGAGAAATATGACTGAATTACGAGATCGCTTCGGAGCCCTAGGCAACTGCCTAGGAGATTTGGCCTGAATGGTCAATTTTTTTGTTTGGTTGAATTAGGACCCCAATTCATGGTCAATAACAGCCCTATATAATATTATTGAGATGGTAAAAGGATCAAAAAAATTAAAGCTTGTTAGAGAGAAATATGAGTGAATTACGAGATCGCTTCGGAGCCCTAGGCAGCTGCCTAGGAGATTTAGCCTGAAAGGTCAGTTTTTTTGTTTGGTTGAATTAGGACCCCAATTCATGGTCATTAACAGCCCTATATAATATTATTGAGATGGGAAAAGGATCAAAAAAATTAGAGCATGTTAGAGAGAAATATGAGTGAATTACGAGATCGCTTCGGAGCCCTAGGCTGCTGCCTAGGAGATTTGGCCTGAAAGGTCAATTTTTTTGTTTGGTTGAATTAGGACCCCAATTCATGGTCAATAATAGCTCTATATAATATTATTAAGATGGGAAAAGGTTCAAAAAAATTAGACCATGTTAGAGAGAAATATGAGTGAATTACGAGATCGCTTCGGAGCCCTAGGCTGCTGCCTAGGAGATTTGGCCTGAAAGGTCAATTTTTTTGTTTGGCTGAATGAGGACCCCAATTCATGGTCAATAATAGCCCTATATAATATTATTGAGATGGGAAATGGATCAAAAAAATTAGAGCTTGTTAGAGAGAAATATGAGTGAATTACGAGATCGCTTCGGAGCCCTAGGCAGCTGCCTAGGAGATTTGGCCTGAAAGGTCAATTTTTTTGTTTGGTTGAATTAGGACCCCAATTCATGGTCAATAATAGCTCTATATAATATTATTAAGATGGGAAAAGGTTCAAAAAAATTAGACCATGTTAGAGAGAAATATGAGTGAATTACGAGATCGCTTCGGAGCCCTAGGCAGCTGCCTAGGAGATTTGGCCTGAAAGGTCAATTTTTTTGTTTGGCTGAATTAGGACCCCAATTCATGGTCAATAATAGCCCTATATAATATTATTGTGATGGGAAAAGGATCAAAAAAATTAGAGCTTGTTAGAGAGAAATATGAGTGAATTACGAGATCTCTTCGGAGCCCTAGGCAGCTGCCTACGAGATTTGGCCTGAAAGGTCAATTTTTTTGTTTGGTTGAATTAGGACCCCAATTCATGGACAATAACAGCCCTATATAATATTATTGAGATGGGAAAAGGATCAAAAAAATTAAAACTTGTTAGAGAGAAATATGAGTGAATTACGAGATCGCTTCGGAGCCCTAGGCAGCTGCCTAGGAGATTTGGCCTGAAAGGTCAATTTTTTTGTTTGGTTGAATTAGGACCCCAATTCATGGTCAATAACAGCCCTATATAATATTATTGAGATGGGAAATGGATCAAAAAAATTAGAGCTTGTTAGAGAGAAATATGAGTGAATTACGAGATCGCTTCGGAGCCCTAGGCTGCTGCCTAGGAGATTTGGTCTGAAAGGTCAATTTTTTTGTTTGGTTTAATAAGGACCCCAATTCATGGTCAATAATAGCTCTATATAATATTATTGAGATGGGAAAAGGATCAAAAAAATTAAAGCTTGTTAGAGAGAAATATGAGTGAATTACGAGATCGCTTCGGAGCCCTAGGCAGCTGCCTAGGAGATTTGGCCTGAAAGGTCAATTTTTTTGTTTGGTTGAATTAGGACCCCAATTCATGGTCAATAACAGCCCTATATAATATTATTGAGATGGGAAAAGGTTCAAAAAAATTAGAGCTTTTTAGAGAGAAATATGAGTGAATTACGAAATCGCTTCGGAACCCTAGGCAGCTGCCTAGGAGATTTGGCCTGAAAGGTCAATTTTTTTGTTTGGTTGAATTAGGACCCCAATTCATGGTCAATAACAGCCCTATATAATATTATTGAGATGGGAAATGGATCAAAAAAATTAGAGCTTGTTAGAGAGAAATATGAGTGAATTACAAGATCGCTTCGGAGCCCTAGGCAGCTGCCTAGGAGATTTGGCCTGAATGGTCAATTTTTTTGTTTGGTTGAATTAGGAACCCAATTCATGGTCAATAATAGCTCTATATAATATTATTAAGATGGGAAAAGGTTCAAAAAAATTAGACCATGTTAGAGAGAAATATGAGTGAATTACGAGATCGCTTCGGAGCCCTAGGCAGCTGCCTAGGAGATTCTGCCTGAAAGGTCAATTTTTTTGTTTCGCTGAATTAGGACCCCAATTCATGGTCAATAATAGCCCTATATAATATTATTGAGATGCGAAAAGGTTCAAAAAAATTAGAGCTTGTTAGGGAGAAATATGACTGAATTACGAGATCGCTTCGGAGCCCTAGGCAACTGCCTAGGAGATTTGGCCTGAAAGGTCAATTTTTTTGTTTGGTTGAATTAGGACCCCAATTCATGGTCAATAACAGCCCTATATAATATTATTGAGATGGTAAAAGGATCAAAAAAATTAAAGCTTG
The DNA here is from genome assembly GCF_963169125.1 of Humulus lupulus. Lineage (NCBI taxonomy): Eukaryota > Viridiplantae > Streptophyta > Magnoliopsida > Rosales > Cannabaceae > Humulus > Humulus lupulus. The sequence continues at coordinate 287,736,418 of NC_084795.1, forward strand.
TTAGAGAGAAATATGAGTGAATTACGAGATCGCTTCGGAGCCCTAGGCAGCTGCCTAGGAGATTTAGCCTGAAAGGTCAATTTTTTTGTTTGGTTGAATTAGGACCCCAATTCATGGTCATTAACAGCCCTATATAATATTATTGAGATGGGAAAAGGATCAAAAAAATTAGAGCATGTTAGAGAGAAATATGAGTGAATTACGAGATCGCTTCGGAGCCCTAGGCTGCTGCCTAGGAGATTTGGCCTGAAAGGTCAATTTTTTTGTTTGGTTGAATTAGGACCCCAATTCATGGTCAATAATAGCTCTATATAATATTATTAAAATGGGAAAAGGTTCAAAAAAATTAGACCATGTTAGAGAAAAATATGAGTGAATTACGAGATCGCTTCGGAGCCCTAGGCTGCTGCCTAGGAGATTTGGCCTGAAAGGTCAATTTTTTTGTTTGGCTGAATGAGGACCCCAATTCATGGTCAATAATAGCCCTATATAATATTATTGAGATGGGAAAAGGATCAAAAAAATTAGAGCTTGTTAGAGAGAAATATGAGTGAATTACGAGATCTCTTCGGAGCCCTAGGCAGCTGCCTACGAGATTTGGCCTGAAAGGTCAATTTTTTTGTTTGGTTGCATTAGGACCCCAATTCATGGTCAATAACAGCCCTATATAATATTATTGAGATGGTAAAAGGATCAAAAAAATTAAAGCTTGTTAGAGAGAAATATGAGTGAATTACGAGATCGCTTCGGAGCCCTAGGCAGCTGCCTAGGAGATTTAGCCTGAAAGGTCAATTTTTTTGTTTGGTTGAATTAGGACCCCAATTCATGGTCATTAACAGCCCTATATAATTTTATTGAGATGGGAAAAGGATCAAAAAAATTAGAGCATGTTAGAGAGAAATATGAGTGAATTACGAGATCGCTTCGGAGCCCTAGGCAGCTGCCTTGGAGATTTGGCCTGAAAGGTCAATTTTTTTGTTTGGTTGAATTAGGACCCAAATTCATGGTCAATAATAGCCCTATATAATATTATTGAGATGGGAAAAGGTTCAAAAAAATTAGAGCTTGTTAGAGAGAAATATGAGTGAATTACGAAATCGCTTCGGAGCCCTAGGCAGCTGCCTAGGAGATTTGGCCTGAAAGGTCAATTTTTTTGTTTGGTTGAATTAGGACCCCAATTCATGGACAACAACAGCCCTATATAATATTATTGAGATGGGAAAGGGTTCAAAAAAATTAGAGATTTTTTGAGAGAAATATGAGTGAATTACGAAATCGCTTCGGAGCCCTTGGCAGCTGCCTAGGAGATTTGGCCTGAAAGGTCAATTTTTTTGTTTGGTTGAATTAGGACCCCAATTCATGGTCAATAACAGCCCTATATAATATTATTGAGATGGGAAAAGGTTCAAAAATATTAGAGCTTTTTAGAGAGAAATATGAGTGAATTACGAAATCGCTTCGGAGCCCTAGGCAGCTGCCTAGGAGATTTGGCCTGAAAGGTCAATTTTTTTGTTTGGTTGAATTAGGACCCCAAGTCATGGTCAATAACAGCCCTATATAATATTATTGAGATGGGAAAAGGTTCAAAAAAATTAGAGCTTTTTAGAGAGAAATATGAGTGAATTACGAAATCGCTTCGGAGCCCTAGGCAGCTGCCTAGGAGATTTGGTCTGAAAGGTCAATTTTTTTGTTTGGTTGAATTAGGACCCCAATTCATGGTCAATAACAGCCCTATATAATATTATTGAGATGGGAAATGGATCAAAAAAATTAGAGCTTGTTAGAGAGAAATATGAGTGAATTACGAGATCGCTTCGGAGCCCTAGGCAGCTGCCTAGGAGATTTGGCCTGAAAGGTCAATTTTTTTGTTTGGTTGAATTAGGACCCCAATTCATGGTCAATAATAGCTCTATATAATATTATTAAGATGGGAAAAGGTTCAAAAAAATTAGACCATGTTAGAGAGAAATATGAGTGAATTACGAGATCGCTTCGGAGCCCTAGGCAGCTGCCTAGGAGATTTGGCCTGAAAGGTCAATTTTTTTGTTTGGCTGAATTAGGACCCCAATTCATGGTCAATAATAGCCCTATATAATATTATTGTGATGGGAAAAGGATCAAAAAAATTAGAGCTTGTTAGAGAGAAATATGAGTGAATTACGAGATCTCTTCGGAGCCCTAGGCAGCTGCCTACGAGATTTGGCCTGAAAGGTCAATTTTTTTGTTTGGTTGAATTAGGACCCCAATTCATGGACAATAACAGCCCTATATAATATTATTGAGATGGGAAAAGGATCAAAAAAATTAAAGCTTGTTAGAGAGAAATATGAGTGAATTACGAGATCGCTTCGGAGCCCTAGGCAGCTGCCTAGGAGATTTGGCCTGAAAGGTCAATTTTTTTGTTTGGTTGAATTAGGACCCCAATTCATGGTCAATAACAGCCCTATATAATATTATTGAGATGGGAAATGGATCAAAAAAATTAGAGCTTGTTAGAGAGAAATATGAGTGAATTACGAGATCGCTTCGGAGCCCTAGGCTGCTGCCTAGGAGATTTGGTCTGAAAGGTCAATTTTTTTGTTTGGTTTAATAAGGACCCCAATTCATGGTCAATAATAGCTCTATATAATATTATTGAGATGGGAAAAGGATCAAAAAAATTAAAGCTTGTTAGAGAGAAATATGAGTGAATTACGAGATCGCTTCGGAGTCCTAGGCAGCTGCCTAGGAGATTTGGCCTGAAAGGTCAATTTTTTTGTTTGGTTGAATTAGGACCCCAATTCATGGTCAATAACAGCCCTATATAATATTATTGAGATGGGAAAAGGTTCAAAAAAATTAGAGCTTTTTAGAGAGAAATATGAGTGAATTACGAAATCGCTTCGGAGCCCTAGGCAGCTGCCTAGGAGATTTGGCCTGAAAGGTCAATTTTTTTGTTTGGTTGAATTAGGACCCCAATTCATGGTCAACAACAGCCCTATATAATATTATTGAGATGGGAAAAGGTTCAAAAAAATTAGACCATGTTAGAGAGAAATATGAGTGAATTACGAGATCGCTTCGGAGCCCTAGGCAGCAGCCTAGGAGATTTGGCCTGAAAGGTCAATTTTTTTGTTTGGCTGAATTAGGACCCCAATTCATGGTCAATAATAGCCCTATATAATATTATTGTGATGGGAAAAGGATCAAAAAAATTAGAGCTTGTTAGAGAGAAATATGAGTGAATTACGAGATCTCTTCGGAGCCCTAGGCAGCTGCCTACGAGATTTGGCCTGAAAGGTCAATTTTTTTGTTTGGTTGAATTAGGACCCCAATTCATGGACAATAACAGCCCTATATAATATTATTGAGATGGGAAAAGGATCAAAAAAATTAAAGCTTGTTAGAGAGAAATATGAGTGAATTACGAGATCGCTTCGGAGCCCTAGGCAGCTGCCTAGGAGATTTGGCCTGAAAGGTCAATTTTTTTGTTTGGTTGAATTAGGACCCCAATTCATGGTCAATAACAGCCCTATATAATATTATTGAGATGGGAAATGGATCAAAAAAATTAGAGCTTGTTAGAGAGAAATATGAGTGAATTACGAGATCGCTTCGGAGCCCTAGGCTGCTGCCTAGGAGATTTGGTCTGAAAGGTCAATTTTTTTGTTTGGTTTAATAAGGACCCCAATTCATGGTCAATAATAGCTCTATATAATATTATTAAGATGGGAAAAGGTTCAAAAAAATTAGACCATGTTAGAGAGAAATATGAGTGAATTACGAGATCGCTTCGGAGCCCTAGGCAGCTGCCTAGGAGATTTGGCCTGAAAGGTCAATTTTTTTGTTTGGCTGAATTAGGACCCCAATTCATGGTCAATAATAGCCCTATATAATATTATTGAGATGGGAAAAGCTTCAAAAAAATTAGAGCTTGTTAGGGAGAAATATGACTGAATTACGAGATCGCTACGGAGCCCTGGGCAGCTGCCTACGAGATTTGGCCTGAAAGGTAAATTTTTTTGTTTGGTTGAATTAGGACCCCAATTCATGGTCAATAACAGCCCTATATAATATTATTGAGATGGGAAAAGGATCAAAAAAATTAAAGCTTGTTAGAGAGAAATATGAGTGAATTACGAGATCGCTTCGGAGCCCTAGGCAGCTGCCTAGGAGATTTGGCCTGAAAGGTCAATTTTTTTGTTTGGTTGAATTAGGACCCCAATTCATGGTCAATAACAGCCCTATATAATATTATTGAGATGGGAAATGGATCAAAAAAATTAGAGCTTGTTAGAGAGAAATATGAGTGAATTACGAGATCGCTTCGGAGCCCTAGGCAGCTGCCTAGGAGATTTGGCCTGAAAGGTCAATTTTTTTGTTTGGTTGAATTAGGAACCCAATTCATGGTCAATAATAGCTCTATGTAATATTATTAAGATGGGAAAAGGTTCAAAAATATTAGACCATGTTAGAGAGAAATATGAGTGAATTACGAGATCGCTTCGGAGCCCTAGGCAGCTGCCTAGGAGATTTGGCCTGAAAGGTCAATTTTTTTGTTTGGCTGAATTAGGACCCCAATTCATGGTCAATAATAGCCCTATATAATATTATTGAGATGGGAAAAGGTTCAAAAAAATTAGAGCTTGTTAGGGAGAAATATGACTGAATTACGAGATCGCTTCGGAGCCCTAGGCAACTGCCTAGGAGATTTGGCCTGAAAGGTCAATTTTTTTGTTTGGTTGAATTAGGACCCCAATTCATGGTCAATAACAGCCCTATATAATATTATTGAGATGGTAAAAGGATCAAAAAAATTAAAGCTTGTTAGAGAGAAATATGAGTGAATTACGAGATCGCTTCGGAGCCCTAGGCAGCTGCCTAGGAGATTTAGCCTGAAAGTTCAATTTTTTTGTTTGGTTGAATTAGGACCCCAATTCATGGTCATTAACAGCCCTATATAATATTATTGAGATGGGAAAAGGATCAAAAAAATTAGAGCATGTTAGAGAGAAATATGAGTGAATTACGAGATCGCTTCGGAGCCTTAGGCAGCTGCCTTGGAGATTTGGCCTGAAAGGTCAATTTTTTTGTTTGGTTGAATTAGGACCCAAATTCATGGTCAATAATAGCCCTATATAATATTATTGAGATGGGAAAAGTTTCAAAAAAATTAGAGCTTGTTAGGGAGAAATATGACTGAATTACGAGATCGCTTCGGAGCCCTAGGCAACTGCCTAGGAGATTTGGCCTGAAAGGTCAATTTTTTTGTTTGGTTGAATTAGGACCCCAATTCATGGTCAATAACAGCCCTATATAATATTATTGAGATGGGAAAAGGATCAAAAAAATTAAAGCTTGTTAGAGAGAAATATGAGTGAATTACGAGATCGCTTCGGAGCCCTAGGCAGCTGCCTAGGAGATTTGGCCTGAAAGGTCAATTTTTTTGTTTGGTTGAATTAGGACCCCAATTCATGGTCAATAACAGCCCTATATAATATTATTGAGATGGGAAAAGGATCAAAAAATTAAAGCTTGTTAGAGAGAAATATGAGTGAATTACGAGATCGCTTCGGAGCCCTAGGCAGCTGCCTAGGAGATTTGGCCTGAAAGGTCAATTTTTTTGTTTGGTTGAATTAGGACCCCAATTCATGGTCAATAACAGCCCTATATAATATTATTGAGATGGGAAATAGATCAAAAAAATTAGAGCTTGTTAGAGAGAAATATGAGTGAATTACGAGATCGCTTCGGAGCCCTAGGCAGCTGCCTAGGAGATTTGGCCTGAAAGGTCAATTTTTTTGTTTGGTTGAATTAGGACCCCAATTCATGGTCAATAATAGCTCTATATAATATTATTAAGATGGGAAAAGGTTCAAAAAAATTAGACCATGTTAGAGAGAAATATGAGTGAATTACGAGATCGCTTCGGAGCCCTAGGCAGCTGCCTAGGAGATTTGGCCTGAAAGGTCAATTTTTTTGTTTGGCTGAATTAGGACCCCAATTCATGGTCAATAATAGCCATATATAATATTATTGAGATGGGAAAAGGATCAAAAAAATTAGAGCTTGTTAGAGAGAAATATGAGTGAATTACGAGATCGCTTCGGAGCCCTAGGCAGCTGCCTAGGAGATTTGGCCTGAAAGGTCAATTTTTTTGTTTGGTTGAAATAGGACCCCAATTCATGGTCAATAACAGCCCTATATAATATTATTGAGATGGGAAATGGATCAAAAAAATTAGAGCTTGTTAGAGAGAAATATGAGTGAATTACGAGATCGCTTCGGAGCCCTAGGCTCCTGCCAAGGAGATTTGGCCTGAAAGGTCAATTTTTTTGTTTGGTTGAATTAGGACCCCAATTCATGGTCAATAATAGCTCTATATAATATTATTAAGATGGGAAAAGGTTCAAAAAAATTAGACCATGTTAGAGAGAAATATGAGTGAATTACGAGATCGCTTCGGAGCCCTAGGCAGCTGCCTAGGAGATTTGGCCTGAAAGGTCAATTTTTTTGTTTGGCTGAATTAGGACCCCAATTCATGGTCAATAATAGCCCTTTATAATATTATTGAGATGGGAAAAGCTTCAAAAAAATTAGAGCTTGTTAGGGAGAAATATGACTGAATTACGAGATCGCTACAGAGCCCTGGGCAGCTGCCTAGGAGATTTGGCCTGAAAGGTCAATTTTTTTGTTTGGTTGAATTAGGACCCCAATTCATGGTCAATAACAGCCCTATATAATATTATTGAGATGGGAAAAGGATCAAAAAAATTAAAGCTTGTTAGAGAGAAATATGAGTGAATTACGAGATCGCTTCGGAGCCCTAGGCAGCTGCCTAGGAGATTTGGCCTGAAAGGTCAATTTTTTTGTTTGGTTGAATTTGGACCCCAATTCATGGTCAATAACAGCCCTATATAATATTATTGAGATGGGAAATGGATCAAAAAAATTAGAGCTTGTTAGATAGAAATATGAGTGAATTACGAGATCGCTTCGGAGCCCTAGGCAGCTGCCTAGGAGATTTGGCCTGAAAGGTCAATTTTTTTGTTTGGTTGAATTAGGAACCCAATTCATGGTCAATAATAGCTCTATGTAATATTATTAAGATGGGAAAAGGTTCAAAAATATTAGACCATGTTAGAGAGAAATATGAGTGAATTTCGAGATCGCTTCGGAGCCCTAGGCAGCTGCCTAGGAGATTTGGCCTGAAAGGTCAATTTTTTTGTTTGGCTCAATTAGGACCCCAATTCATGGTCAATAACAGCCCTATATAATATTATTGAGATGGTAAAAGGATCAAAAAAATTAGAGCTTGTTAGAGAGAAATATGAGTGAATTACGAGATCACTTCGGAGCCCTAGGCAGCTGCCTAGGAGATTTGGCCTGAAAGGTCAATTTTTTTGTTTGGTTGAATTAGGACCCCAATTCATGGTCAATAACAGCCCTATATAATATTATTGAGATGGGAAAAGGATCAAAAAAATTAGAGCTTTTTAGAGAGAAATATGAGTGAATTACGAAATCGCTTCGGAGCCCTAGGCAGCTGCCTAGGAGATTTGGCCTGAAAGGTCAATTTTTTTGTTTGGTTGAATTAGGACCCCAATTCATGGTCATTAACAGCCCTATATAATATTATTGAGATGGGAAATGGATCAAAAAAATTAGAGCTTGTTAGAGAGAAATATGAGTGAATTACGAGATCGCTTCGGAGCCCTAGGCTGCTGCCTAGGAGATTTGGCCTGAAAGGGCAATTTTTTTGTTTGGTTGAATTAGGAACCCAATTCATGGTCAATAATAGCTCTATGTAATATTATTAAGATGGGAAAAGGTTCAAAAATATTAGACCATGTTAGAGAGAAATATGAGTGAATTACGAGATCGCTTCGGAGCCCTAGGCAACTGCCTAGGAGATTTGGCCTGAAAGGTCAATTTTTTTGTTTGGCTCAATTAGGACCCCAATTCATGGTCAATAACAGCCCTATATAATATTATTGAGATGGTAAAAGGATCAAAAAAATTAAAGCTTGTTAGAGAGAAATATGAGTGAATTACGAGATCGCTTCGGAGCCCTAGGCAGCTGCCTAGGAGATTTAGCCTGAAAGGTCAATTTTTTTGTTTGGTTGAATTAGGACCCCAATTCATGGTCATTAACAGCCCTATATAATATTATTGAGATGGGAAAAGGATCAAAAAAATTAGAGCATGTTAGAGAGAAATATGAGTGAATTACGAGATCGCTTCGGAGCCCTAGGCAGCTGCCTTGGAGATTTGGCCTGAAAGGTCAATTTTTTTGTTTGGTTGAATTAGGACCCAAATTCATGGTCAATAATAGCCCTATATAATATTATTGAGATGGGAAAAGGTTCAAAAAAATTAGAGCTTGTTAGAGAGAAATATGAGTGAATTACGAAATCGCTTCGGAGCCCTAGGCTGCTGCCTAGGAGATTTGGCCTGAAAGGTCAATTTTTTTGTTTGGTTGAATTAGGACCCCAAGTCATGGTCAATAACAGCCCTATATAATATTATTGAGATGGGAAAAGGTTCAAAAAAATTAGAGCTTTTTAGAGAGAAATATGAGTGAATTACGAAATCGCTTCGGAGCCCTAGGCAGCTGCCTAGGAGATTTGGCCTGAAAGGTCAATTTTTTTGTTTGGTTGAATTAGGACCCCAATTCATGGTCAATAACAGCCCTATATAATATTATTGAGATGGGAAATGGATCAAAAAAATTAGAGCTTGTTAGAGAGAAATATGAGTGAATTACGAGATCGCTTCGGAGCCCTAGGCAGCTGCCTAGGAGATTTGGCCTGAAAGGTCAATTTTTTTGTTTGGTTGAGTTAGGACCCCAATTCATGGTCAATAATAGCTCTATATAATATTATTAAGATGGGAAAGGGTTCAAAAAAATTAGACCATGTTAGAGAGAAATATGAGTGAATTACGAGATCGCTTCGGAGCCCTAGGCAGCTGCCTAGGAGATTTGGCCTGAAAGGTCAATTTTTTTGTTTGGCTGAATTAGGACCCCAATTCATGGTCAATAATAGCCCTATAAAATATTATTGAGATGGGAAAAGGGTCAAAAAAATTAGACCTTGTTAGAGAGAAATATGAGTGAATTACGAGATCGCTTCGGAGCCCTAGGCCGCTGCTTAGGAGATTTGGCCTGAAAGGTCAATTTTTTTGTTTGTTTGAATTAGGACCCCAATTCATGGTCATTAACAGCCCTATATAATATTATTGAGATGGGAAAAGGATCAAAAAAATTAGAGCTTGTTAAAGACAAATATGAGTGAATTACGAAATCGCTTCGGAACCTTAGGCAGCTGCCTAGGAGATTTGGCCTGAAAGGTCAATTTTTTTGTTTGGTTGAATTAGGACCCCAATTCATGGTCAATAACAGCCCTATATAATATTATTGAGATGGGAAAAGGATCAAAAAAATTAGAGCTTGTTAGAGAGAAATATGAGTGAATTACGAGATCGCTTCGGTGCCCTTGGCAGCTGCCTAGGAGATTTGGCCTGAAAGGTCAATTTTTTTGTTTGGTTGAATTAGGACCCCAATTCATGGTCAATAACTGCCCTATATAATATTATTGAGATGGGAAAAGGTTCAAAAAATTTAGAGCTTTTTAGAGAGAAATATGAGTGAATTACGAAATCGCTTCGGAGCCCTAGGCAGCTGCCTAGGAGATTTGGCCTGAAAGGTCAATTTTTTTGTTTGGTTGAATTAGGACCCCAATTCATGGTCAATAATAGCCCTATATAATATTATTGAGATGGGAAAAGGATCAAAAAAATTAGAGCTTGTTAGAGAGAAATATGAGTGAATTACGAGATCGCTTCGGAGCCCTAGGCCGCTGCTTAGGAGATTTGGCCTGAAAGGTCAATTTTTTTGTTTGGTTGAATTAGGACCCCAATTCATGGTCAATAACAGCCCTATATAATATTATTGAGATGGGAAAAGGATCAAAAAAATTAGAGCTTTTTAGAGAGAAATATGAGTGAATTACGAAATCGCTTCGGAGCCCTAGGCAGCTGCCTAGGAGATTTGGCCTGAAAGGTCAATTTTTTTGTTTGGTTGAATTAGGACCCCAATTCATGGTCATTAACAGCCCTATATAATATTATTGAGATGGGAAATGGATCAAAAAAATTAGAGCTTGTTAGAGAGAAATATGAGTGAATTACGAGATCGCTTCGGAGCCCTAGGCTGCTGCCTAGGAGATTTGGCCTGAAAGGTCAATTTTTTTGTTTGGTTGAATTAGGACAACAATTCATGGTCAATAATAGCTCAATATAATATTATTAAGATGGGAAAAGGTTCAAAAAAATTAGACCTTGTTTGAGAGAAATATGAGTGAATTACGAGATCGCTTCGGAGCCCTAGGCAGCTGCCTAGGAGATTTGGCCTGAAAGGTCAATTTTTTTGTTTGGCTGAATTAGGACCCCAATTCATGGTCAATAATAGCCCTATATAATATTTTTGAGATGGGAAAAGGTTCAAAAAAATTAGAGCTTGTTAGGGAGAAATATGACTGAATTACGAGATCGCTTCGGAGCCCTAGGCAGCTGCCTAGGAGATTTGGCCTGAAAGGTCAATTTTTTTGTTTGGTTGAATTAGGACCCCAAGTCATGGTCAATAACAGCCCTATATAATATTATTGAGATGGGAAAAGGTTCAAAAAAATTAGAGCTTTTTAGAGAGAAATATGAGTGAATTACGAAATCCCTTCGGAGCCCTAGGCAGCTGCCTAGGAGATTTGGCCTGAAAGGTCAATTTTTTTGTTTGGTTGAATTAGGACCCCAATTCATGGTCAATAACAGCCCTATATAATATTATTGAGATGGGAAATGGATCAAAAAAATTAGAGCTTGTTAGAGAGAAATATGAGTGAATTACGAGATCGCTTCGGAGCCCTAGGCAGCTGCCTAGGAGATTTGGCCTGAATGGTCAATTTTTTTGTTTGGTTGAATTAGGACCCCAATTCATGGTCAATAATAGCTCTATATAATATTATTAAGATGGGAAAAGGTTCAAAAAAATTAGACCATGTTAGAGAGAAATATGAGTGAATTACGAGATCGCTTCGGAGCCCTAGGCAGCTGCCTAGGAGATTTGGCCTGAAAGGTCAATTTTTTTGTTTGGCTGAATTAGGACCCCAATTCACGGTCAATAATAGCCCTATAAAATATTATTGAGATGGGAAAAGGATCAAAAAAATTAGACCTTGTTAGAGAGAAATATGAGTGAATTACGAGATCGCTTCGGAGCCCTAGGCAGCTGCCTAGGAGATTTGGCCTGAAAGGTCAATTTTTTTGTTTCGCTCAATTAGGACCCCAATTCATGGTCAATAACAGCCCTATATAATATTATTGAGATGGTAAAAGGATCAAAAAAATTAAAGCTTGTTAGAGAGAAATATGAGTGAATTACGAGATCGCTTCGGAGCCCTAGGCAACTGCCTAGGAGATTTAGCCTGAAAGGTCAATTTTTTTGTTTGGTTGAATTAGGACCCCAATTCATGGTCATTAACAGCCCTATATAATATTATTGAGATGGGAAACGGATCAAAAAAATTAGAGCATGTTAGAGAGAAATATGAGTGAATTACGAGATCGCTTCGGAGCCCTAGGCAGCTGCCTTGGAGATTTGGCCTGAAAGGTCAATTTTTTTGTTTGGTTGAATTAGGACCCAAATTCATGGTCAATAATAGCCCTATATAATATTATTGAGATGGGAAAAGGTTCAAAAAAATTAGAGCTTGTTAGAGAGAAATATGAGTGAATTACGAAATCGCTTCGGAGCCCTAGGCAGCCGCCTAGGAGATTTGGCCTGAAAGGTCAATTTTTTTGTTTGGCTGAATTAGGACCCCAATTCATGGTCAATAATATCCCTATATAATATTATTGAGATGGGAAAAGGATCAAAAAATTTAGAGCATGTTCGAGAGAAATATGAGTGAATTACGAGATCGCTTCGGAGCCCTAGGGCGCTGCTTAGGAGATTTGGCCTGAAAGGTCAATTTTTTTGTTTGGTTGAATTAGGACCCCAATTCATGGTCATTAACAGCCCTATATAATATTATTGATATGGGAAAAGGATCAAAAAAATAAGAGCATGTTAGAGAGAAATATGAGTGAATTACGAGATCGCTTCGGAGCCCTAGGCAGCTGCCTTGGAGATTTGGCCTGAAAGGTCAATTTTTTTGTTTGGTAGAATTAGGACCCAAATTCATGGTCAATAACAGCCCTATATAATATTATTGAGATGGTAAAAGGATCAAAAAAATTAGAGCTTGTTAGAGAGTAATATGAGTGAATTACGAGATCGTTTCGGAGCCCTTGGCTGCTGCCTAGGAGATTTGGCCTGAAAGGTCAATTTTTTTGTTTGGCTGAATTAGGACCCCAATTCACGGTCAATAATAGCCCTATAAAATATTATTGAGATGGGAAAAGGATAAAAAAAATTAGACCTTGTTAGAGAGAAATATGAGTGAATTTCGAGATCGCTTCGGAGCCCTAGGCAGCTGCCTAGGAGATTTGGCCTGAAAGGTCAATTTTTTTGTTTCGCTCAATTAGGACCCCAATTCATGGTCAATAACAGCCCTATATAATATTATTGAGATGGTAAAAGGATCAAAAAAATTAAAGCTTGTTAGAGAGAAATATGAGTGAATTACGAGATCGCTTCGGAGCCCTAGGCAACTGCCTAGGAGATTTAGCCTGACAGGTCAATTTTTTTGTTTGGTTGAATTAGGACCCCAATTCATGGTCATTAACAGCCCTATATAATATTATTGAGATGGGAAACGGATCAAAAAAATTAGAGCATGTTAGAGAGAAATATGAGTGAATTACGAGATCGCTTCGGAGCCCTAGGCAGCTGCCTTGGAGATTTGGCCTGAAAGGTCAATTTTTTTGTTTGGTTGAATTAGGACCCAAATTCATGGTCAATAATAGCCCTATATAATATTATTGAGATGGGAAAAGGTTCAAAAAAATTAGAGCTTGTTAGAGAGAAATATGAGTGAATTACGAAATCGCTTCGGAGCCCTAGGCAGCTGCCTAGGAGATTTGGCCTGAAAGGTCAATTTTTTTGTTTGGCTGAATTAGGACCCCAATTCATGGTCAATAATATCCCTATATAATATTATTGAGATGGGAAAAGGATCAAAAAATTTAGAGCATGTTCGAGAGAAATATGAGTGAATTACGAGATCGCTTCGGAGCCCTAGGCCGCTGCTTAGGAGATTTGGCCTGAAAGGTCAATTTTTTTGTTTGGTTGAATTAGGACCCCAATTCATGGTCATTAACAGCCCTATATAATATTATTGAGATGGGAAAAGGATCAAAAAAATAAGAGCATGTTAGAGAGAAATATGAGTGAATTACGAGATCGCTTCGGAGCCCTAGGCAGCTGCCTTGGAGATTTGGCCTGAAAGGTCAATTTTTTTGTTTGGTTGAATTAGGACCCAAATTCATGGTCAATAACAGCCCTATATAATATTATTGAGATGGTAAAAGGATCAAAAAAATTAGAGCTTGTTAGAGAGTAATATGAGTGAATTACGAGATCGTTTCGGAGCCCTTGGCTGCTGCCTAGGAGATTTGGCCTGAAAGGTCAATTTTTTTGTTTGGCTGAATTAGGACCCCAATTCACGGTCAATAATAGCCCTATAAAATATTATTGAGATGGGAAAAGGATCAAAAAAATTAGACCTTGTTAGAGAGAAATATGAGTGAATTACGAGATCGCTTCGGAGCCCTAGGCAGCTGCCTAGGAGATTTGGCCTGAAAGGTCAATTTTTTTGTTTGGCTCAATTAGGACCCCAATTCATGGTCAATAACAGCCCTATATAATATTATTGAGATGGTAAAAGGATCAAAAAAATTAAAGCTTGTTAGAGAGAAATATGAGTGAATTACGAGATCGCTTCGGAGCCCTAGGCAACTGCCTAGGAGATTTAGCCTGAAAGGTCAATTTTTTTGTTTGGTTGAATTAGGACCCCAATTCATGGTCATTAACAGCCCTATATAATATTATTGAGATGGGAAACGGATCAAAAAAATTAGAGCATGTTAGAGAGAAATATGAGTGAATTACGAGATCGCTTCGGAGCCCTAGGCAGCTGCCTTGGAGATTTGGCCTGAAAGGTCAATTTTTTTGTTTGGTTGAATTAGGACCCAAATTCATGGTCAATAATAGCCCTATATAATATTATTGAGATGGGAAAAGGTTCAAAAAAATTAGAGCTTGTTAGAGAGAAATATGAGTGAATTACGAAATCGCTTCGGAGCCCTAGGCAGCTGCCTAGGAGATTTGGCCTGAAAGGTCAATTTTTTTGTTTGGCTGAATTAGGACCCCAATTCATGGTCAATAATATCCCTATATAATATTATTGAGATGGGAAAAGGATCAAAAAATTTAGAGCATGTTCGAGAGAAATATGAGTGAATTACGAGATCGCTTCGGAGCCCTAGGCCGCTGCTTAGGAGATTTGGCCTGAAAGGTCAATTTTTTTGTTTGGTTGAATTAGGACCCCAATTCATGGTCATTAACAGCCCTATATAATATTATTGAGATGGGAAAAGGATCAAAAAAATTAGAGCTTGTTAGGGAGAAATATGAGTTAATTACGAAATCGCTTCGGAGCCCTAGGCAACTGCCTAGAAGATTTGGCCTGAAAGGTCAATTTTTTTGTTTGGTTGAATTAGGACCCCAATTCATGGTCAATAATAGCCCTATATAATATTATTGAGATGGGAAAAGGATCAAAAAAATTAGAGCTTGTTAGAGAGAAATATGAGTGAATTACGAGATCACTTCGGAGCCCTAGGCAGCTGCCTAGGAGATTTGGCCTGATAGGTCAATTTTTTTGTTTGGTTGAATTAGGACCCCAATTCATGGTCAATAACAGCCCTATATAATATTATTGAGATGGGAAAAGGTTCAAAAAAATTAGAGCTTTTTAGAGAGAAATATGAGTGAATTACGAAATCGCTTCGGAGCCCTAGGCAGCTGCCTAGGAGATTTGGCCTGAAAGGTCAATTTTTTTGTATGGTTGAATTAGGACCCAAATTCATGGTCAATAATAGCCCTATAAAATATTATTGAGATGGGAAAAGGTTCAAAAAAATTGGAGCTTGTTAGAGAGAAATATGAGTGAATTACGAGATCGCTTCGGAGCCCTAGGCAGCTGCCTAGGAGATTTGGCCTGAAAGGTCAATTTTTTTGTTTGGCTCAATTAGGACCCCAATTCATGGTCAATAACAGCCCTATATAATATTCTTGAGATGGTAAAAGGATCAAAAAAATTAAAGCTTGTTAGAGAGAAATATGAGTGAATTACGAGATCGCTTCGGAGCCCTAGGCAACTGCCTAGGAGATTTGGCCTGATAGGTCAATTTTTTTGTTTGGTTGAATTAGGACCCCAATTCATGGTCAATAACAGCCCTATATAATATTATTGAGATGGGAAAAGGTTCAAAAAAATTAGAGCTTTTTAGAGAGAAATATGAGTGAATTACGAAATCGCTTCGGAGCCCTAGGCAGCTGCCTAGGAGATTTGGCCTGAAAGGTCAATTTTTTTGTTTGGTTGAATTAGGACCCCAATTCATGGTCAATAATAGCCCTATATAATATTATTGAGATGGGAAATGGATCAAAAAAATTAGAGCTTGTTAGAGAGAAATATGAGTGAATTACGAGATCGCTTCGGAGCCCTAGGCAGCTGCCTTGGAGATTTGGCCTGAAAGGTCAATTTTTTTGTTTGGTTGAATTAGGACCCAAATTCATGGTCAATAACAGCCCTATATAATATTATTGAGATGGTAAAAGGATCAAAAAAATTAGAGCTTGTTAGAGAGTAATATGAGTGAATTACGAGATCGTTTCGGAGCCCTTGGCTGCTGCCTAGGAGATTTGGCCTGAAAGGTCAATTTTTTTGTTTGGCTGAATTAGGACCCCAATTCACGGTCAATAATAGCCCTATAAAATATTATTGAGATGGGAAAAGGATCAAAAAAATTAGACCTTGTTAGAGAGAAATATGAGTGAATTACGAGATCGCTTCGGAGCCCTAGGCAGCTGCCTAGGAGATTTGGCCTGAAAGGTCAATTTTTTTGTTTGGCTCAATTAGGACCCCAATTCATGGTCAATAACAGCCCTATATAATATTATTGAGATGGTAAAAGGATCAAAAAAATTAAAGCTTGTTAGAGAGAAATATGAGTGAATTACGAGATCGCTTCGGAGCCCTAGGCAACTGCCTAGGAGATTTAGCCTGAAAGGTCAATTTTTTTGTTTGGTTGAATTAGGACCCCAATTCATGGTCATTAACAGCCCTATATAATATTATTGAGATGGGAAACGGATCAAAAAAATTAGAGCATGTTAGAGAGAAATATGAGTGAATTACGAGATCGCTTCGGAGCCCTAGGCAGCTGCCTTGGAGATTTGGCCTGAAAGGTCAATTTTTTTGTTTGGTTGAATTAGGACCCAAATTCATGGTCAATAATAGCCCTATATAATATTATTGAGATGGGAAAAGGTTCAAAAAAATTAGAGCTTGTTAGAGAGAAATATGAGTGAATTACGAAATCGCTTCGGAGCCCTAGGCAGCTGCCTAGGAGATTTGGCCTGAAAGGTCAATTTTTTTGTTTGGCTGAATTAGGACCCCAATTCATGGTCAATAATATCCCTATATAATATTATTGAGATGGGAAAAGGATCAAAAAATTTAGAGCATGTTCGAGAGAAATATGAGTGAATTACGAGATCGCTTCGGAGCCCTAGGCCGCTGCTTAGGAGATTTGGCCTGAAAGGTCAATTTTTTTGTTTGGTTGAATTAGGACCCCAATTCATGGTCATTAACAGCCCTATATAATATTATTGAGATGGGAAAAGGATCAAAAAAATTAGAGCTTGTTAGGGAGAAATATGAGTTAATTACGAAATCGCTTCGGAGCCCTAGGCAACTGCCTAGAAGATTTGGCCTGAAAGGTCAATTTTTTTGTTTGGTTGAATTAGGACCCCAATTCATGGTCAATAATAGCCCTATATAATATTATTGAGATGGGAAAAGGATCAAAAAAATTAGAGCTTGTTAGAGAGAAATATGAGTGAATTACGAGATCACTTCGGAGCCCTAGGCAGCTGCCTAGGAGATTTGGCCTGATAGGTCAATTTTTTTGTTTGGTTGAATTAGGACCCCAATTCATGGTCAATAAC
The DNA here is from genome assembly GCF_963169125.1 of Humulus lupulus. Lineage (NCBI taxonomy): Eukaryota > Viridiplantae > Streptophyta > Magnoliopsida > Rosales > Cannabaceae > Humulus > Humulus lupulus. The sequence goes on from NC_084795.1 coordinate 287,753,630, forward strand.
AGCCCTATATAATATTATTGAGATGGGAAAAGGTTCAAAAAAATTAGAGCTTTTTAGAGAGAAATATGAGTGAATTACGAAATCGCTTCGGAGCCCTAGGCAGCTGCCTAGGAGATTTGGCCTGAAAGGTCAATTTTTTTGTATGGTTGAATTAGGACCCAAATTCATGGTCATTAATAGCCCTATAAAATATTATTGAGATGGGAAAAGGTTCAAAAAAATTGGAGCTTGTTAGAGAGAAATATGAGTGAATTACGAGATCGCTTCGGAGCCCTAGGCAGCTGCCTAGGAGATTTGGCCTGAAAGGTCAATTTTTTTGTTTGGCTCAATTAGGACCCCAATTCATGGTCAATAACAGCCCTATATAATATTATTGAGATGGTAAAAGGATCAAAAAAATTAAAGCTTGTTAGAGAGAAATATGAGTGAATTACGAGATCGCTTCGGAGCCCTAGGCAACTGCCTAGGAGATTTGGCCTGATAGGTCAATTTTTTTGTTTGGTTGAATTAGGACCCCAATTCATGGTCAATAACAGCCCTATATAATATTATTGAGATGGGAAAAGGTTCAAAAAAATTAGAGCTTTTTAGAGAGAAATATGAGTGAATTACGAAATCGCTTCGGAGCCCTAGGCAGCTGCCTAGGAGATTTGGCCTGAAAGGTCAATTTTTTTGTTTGGTTGAATTAGGACCCCAATTCATGGTCAATAATAGCCCTATATAATATTATTGAGATGGGAAATGGATCAAAAAAATTAGAGCTTGTTAGAGAGAAATATGAGTGAATTACGAGATCGCTTCGGAGCCCTAGGCAGCTGCCTAGGAGATTTGGCCTGAATGGTCAATTTTTTTGTTTGGTTGAATTAGGACCCCAATTCATGGTCAATAATAGCTCTATATAATATTATTAAGATGGGAAAAGGTTCAAAAAAATTAGACCATGTTAGAGAGAAATATGAGTGAATTACGAGATCGCTTCGGAGCCCTAGGCAGCTGCCTAATAGATTTGGCCTGAAAGGTCAATTTTTTTGTTTGGCTGAATTAGGACCCCAATTCACGGTCAATAATAGCCCTATAAAATATTATTGAGATGGGAAAAGGCTCAAAAAAATTAGACCTTGTTAGAGAGAAATATGAGTGAATTACGAGATCGCTTCGGAGCCCTAGGCAGCTGCCTAGGAGATTTGGCCTGAAAGGTCAATTTTTTTGTTTGGCTCAATTAGGACCCCAATTCATGGTCAATAACAGCCCTATATAATATTATTGAGATGGGAAAAGGATCAAAAAAATTAGAGCTTGTTAGAGAGAAATATGAGTGAATTACGAGATCACTTCGGAGCCCTAGGCAGCTGCCTAGGAGATTTGGCCTGAATGGTCAATTTTTTTGTTTGGTTGAATTAGGACCCCAATTCATGGTCAATAATAGCTCTATATAATATTATTAAGATGGGAAAAGGTTCAAAAAAATTAGACCATGTTAGAGAGAAATATGAGTGAATTACGAGATCGCTTCGGAGCCCTAGGCAGCTGCCTAGGAGATTTGGCCTGAAAGGTCAATTTTTTTGTTTGGCTGAATTAGGACCCCAATTCACGGTCAATAATAGCCCTATAAAATATTATTGAGATGGGAAAAGGATTAAAAAAATTAGACCTTGTTAGAGAGAAATATGAGTGAATTACGAGATCGCTTCGGAGCCCTAGGCAGCTGCCTAGGAGATTTGGCCTGAAAGGTCAATTTTTTTGTTTGGCTCAATTAGGACCCCAATTCATGGTCAATAACAGCCCTATATAATATTATTGAGATGGTAAAAGGATCAAAAATATTAAAGCTTGTTAGAGAGAAATATGAGTGAATTACGAGATCGCTTCGGAGCCCTAGGCAACTGCCTAGGAGATTTAGCCTGAAAGGTCAATTTTTTTGTTTGGTTGAATTAGGACCCCAATTCATGGTCATTAACAGCCCTATATAATATTATTGAGATGGGAAACGGATCAAAAAAATTAGAGCATGTTAGAGAGAAATATGAGTGAATTACGAGATCGCTTCGGAGCCCTAGGCAGCTGCCTTGGAGATTTGGCCTGAAAGGTCAATTTTTTTGTTTGGTTGAATTAGGACCCAAATTCATGGTCAATAATAGCCCTATATAATATTATTGAGATGGGAAAAGGTTCAAAAAAATTAGAGCTTGTTAGAGAGAAATATGAGTGAATTACGAAATCGCTTCGGAGCCCTAGGCAGCTGCCTAGGAGATTTGGCCTGAAAGGTCAATTTTTTTGTTTGGCTGAATTAGGACCCCAATTCATGGTCAATAATATCCCTATATAATATTATTGAGATGGGAAAAGGATCAAAAAATTTAGAGCATGTTCGAGAGAAATATGAGTGAATTACGAGATCGCTTCGGAGCCCTAGGCCGCTGCTTAGGAGATTTGGCCTGAAAGGTCAATTTTTTTGTTTGGTTGAATTAGGACCCCAATTCATGGTCATTAACAGCCCTATATAATATTATTGAGATGGGAAAAGGATCAAAAAAATAAGAGCATGTTAGAGAGAAATATGAGTGAATTACGAGATCGCTTCGGAGCCCTAGGCAGCTGCCTTGGAGATTTGGCCTGAAAGGTCAATTTTTTTGTTTGGTTGAATTAGGACCCAAATTCATGGTCAATAACAGCCCTATATAATATTATTGAGATGGTAAAAGGATCAAAAAAATTAGAGCTTGTTAGAGAGTAATATGAGTGAATTACGAGATCGTTTCGGAGCCCTTGGCTGCTGCCTAGGAGATTTGGACTGAAAGGTCAATTTTTTTGTTTGGTTGAATTAGGACCCCAATTCATGGTCAATAACAGCCCTATATAATATTATTGAGATGGGAAAAGGTTCAAAAAATTTAGAGCTTTTTAGAGAGAAATATGAGTGAATTACGAAATCGCTTCGGAGCCCTAGGCAGCTGCCTAGGAGATTTGGCCTGAAAGGTCAATTTTTTTGTTTGGTTGAATTAGGACCCCAATTCATGGTCAATAATAGCCCTATATAATATTATTGAGATGGGAAAAGGATCAAAAAAATTAGAGCTTGTTAGAGAGAAATATGAGTGAATTACGAGATCACTTCGGAGCCCTAGGCAGCTGCCTAGGAGATTTGGCCTGATAGGTCAATTTTTTTGTTTGGTTGAATTAGGACCCCAATTCATGGTCAATAACAGCCCTATATAATATTATTGAGATGGGAAAAGGTTCAAAAAAATTAGAGCTTTTTAGAGAGAAATATGAGTGAATTACGAAATCGCTTCGGAGCCCTAGGCAGCTGCCTAGGAGATTTGGCCTGAAATTTCAATTTTTTTGTATGGTTGAATTAGGACCCCAATTCATGGTCAATAATAGCCCTATACAATATTATTGAGATGGGAAAAGGTTCAAAAAAATTGGAGCTTGTTAGAGAGAAATATGAGTGAATTACGAGATCGCTTCGGAGCCCTAGGCCGCTGCTTTGGAGATTTGGCCTGAAAGGTCAATTTTTTTGTTTGGTTGAATTAGGACCCCAATTCATGGTCATTAACTGCCCTATATAATATTATTGAGATGGGAAAAGGATCAAAAAAATAAGAGCATGTTAGAGAGAAATATGAGTGAATTACGAGATCGCTTCGGAGCCCTAGGCAGCTGCCTTGGAGATTTGGCCTGAAAGGTCAATTTTTTTGTTTGGTTGAATTAGGACCCAAATTCATGGTCAATAATAGCCCTATATAATATTATTGAGATGGGAAAAGGTTCAAAAAAATTAGAGCTTGTTAGAGAGAAATATGAGTGAATTACGAAATCGCTTCGGAGCCCTAGGCAGCTGCCTAGGAGATTTGGCCTGAAAGGTCAATTTTTTTGTTTGGTTGAATTAGGACCCCAAGTCATGGTCAATAACAGCCCTATATAATATTATTGAGATGGGAAAAGGTTCAAAAAAATTAGAGCTTTTTAGAGAGAAATATGAGTGAATTACGAAATCGCTTCGGAGCCCTAGGCAGCTGCCTAGGAGATTTGGCCTGAAAGGTCAATTTTTTTGTTTGGTTGAATTAGGACCCCAATTCATGGTCAATAACAGCCCTATATAATATTATTGAGATGGGAAATGGATCAAAAAAATTAGAGCTTGTTAGAGAGAAATATGAGTGAATTACGAGATCGCTCCGGAGCCCTAGGCAGCTGCCTAGGAGATTTGGCCTGAAAGGTCAATTTTTTTGTTTGGTTGAATTAGGAACCCAATTCATGGTCAATAATAGCTCTATGTAATATTATTAAGATGGGAAAAGGTTCAAAAATATTAGACCATGTTAGAGAGAAATATGAGTGAATTACGAGATCGCTTCGGAGCCCTAGGCAGCTGCCTAGGAGATTTGGCCTGAAAGGTCAATTTTTTTGTTTGGCTCAATTAGGACCCCAATTCATGGTCAATAACAGCCCTATATAATATTATTGAGACGGTAAAAGGATCAAAAAAATTAAAGCTTGTTAGAGAGAAATATGAGTGAATTACGAGATCGCTTCGGAGCCCTAGGCAGCTGCCTAGGAGATTTAGCCTGAAAGGTCAATTTTTTTGTTTGGTTGAATTAGGACCCCAATTCATGGTCATTAACAGCCCTTTATAATATTATTGAGATGGGAAAAGGATCAAAAAAATTAGAGCATGTTAGAGAGAAATATGAGTGAATTACGAGATCGCTTCGGAGCCCTAGGCAGCTGCCTTGGAGATTTGGCCTGAAAGGTCAATTTTTTTGTTTGGTTGAATTAGGACCCAAATTCATGGTCAATAATAGCCCTATATAATATTATTGAGATGGGAAAAGGTTCAAAAAAATTAGAGCATGTTAGAGAGAAATATGAGTGAATTACGAAATCGCTTCGGAGCCCTAGGCAGCTGCCTAGGAGATTTGGCCTGAAAGGTCAATTTTTTTGTTTGGTTGAATTAGGACCCCAAGTCATGGTCAATAACAGCCCTATATAATATTATTGAGATGGGAAAAGGTTCAAAAAAATTAGAGCGTTTTAGAGAGAAATATGAGTGAATTACGAAATCGCTTCGGAGCCCTAGGCAGCTGCCTAGGAGATTTGGCCTGAAAGGTCAATTTTTTTGTTTGGTTGAATTAGGACCCCAATTCATGGTCAATAACAGCCCTATATAATATTATTGAGATGGGAAATGGATCAAAAAAATTAGAGCTTGTTAGAGAGAAATATGAGTGAATTACGAGATCGCTTCGGAGCCCTAGGCAGCTGCCTAGGAGATTTGGCCTGAAAGGTCAATTTTTTTGTTTGGTTGAGTTAGGACCCCAATTCATGGTCAATAATAGCTCTATATAATATTATTAAGATGGGTAAAGGTTCAAAAAAATTAGACCATGTTAGAGAGAAATATGAGTGAATTACGAGATCGCTTCGGAGCCCTAGGCAGCTGCCTAGGAGATTTGGCCTGAAAGGTCAATTTTTTTGTTTGGCTGAATTAGGACCCCAATTCATGGTCAATAATAGCCCTATAAAATATTATTGAGATGGGAAAAGGGTCAAAAAAATTAGACCTTGTTAGAGAGAAATATGAGTGAATTACGAGATCGCTTCGGAGCCCTAGGCCGCTGCTTAGGAGATTTGGCCTGAAAGGTCAATTTTTTTGTTTGTTTGAATTAGGACCCCAATTCATGGTCATTAACAGCCCTATATAATATTATTGAGATGGGAAAAGGATCAAAAAAATTAGAGCTTGTTAGAGAGAAATATGAGTGAATTACGAAATCGCTTCGGAACCTTAGGCAGCTGCCTAGGAGATTTGGCCTGAAAGGTCAATTTTTTTGTTTGGTTGAATTAGGACCCCAATTCATGGTCAATAACAGCCCTATATAATATTATTGAGATGGGAAAAGGATCAAAAAAATTAGAGCTTGTTAGAGAGAAATATGAGTGAATTACGAGATCGCTTCGGAGCCCTTGGCAGCTGCCTAGGAGATTTGGCCTGAAAGGTCAATTTTTTTGTTTGGTTGAATTAGGACCCCAATTCATGGTCAATAACTGCCCTATATAATATTATTGAGATGGGAAAAGGTTCAAAAAATTTAGAGCTTTTTAGAGAGAAATATGAGTGAATTACGAAATCGCTTCGGAGCCCTAGGCAGCTGCCTAGGAGATTTGGCCTGAAAGGTCAATTTTTTTGTTTGGTTGAATTAGGACCCCAATTCATGGTCAATAATAGCCCTATATAATATTATTGAGATGGGAAAAGGTTCAAAAAAATTAGAGCTTGTTAGAGAGAAATATGAGTGAATTACGAAATCGCTTCGGAGCCCTAGGCAGCTGCCTAGGAGATTTGGCCTGAAAGGTCAATTTTTTTGTTTGGCTGAATTAGGACCCCAATTCATGGTCAATAATATCCCTATATAATATTATTGAGATGGGAAAAGGATCAAAAAATTTAGAGCATGTTCGAGAGAAATATGAGTGAATTACGAGATCGCTTCGGAGCCCTAGGCCGCTGCTTAGGAGATTTGGCCTGAAAGGTCAATTTTTTTGTTTGGTTGAATTAGGACCCCAATTCATGGTCATTAACAGCCCTATATAATATTATTGAGATGGGAAAAGGATCAAAAAAATAAGAGCATGTTAGAGAGAAATATGAGTGAATTACGAGATCGCTTCGGAGCCCTAGGCAGCTGCCTTGGAGATTTGGCCTGAAAGGTCAATTTTTTTGTTTGGTTGAATTAGGACCCAAATTCATGGTCAATAACAGCCCTATATAATATTATTGAGATGGTAAAAGGATCAAAAAAATTAGAGCATGTTAGAGAGAAATATGAGTGAATTACGAAATCGCTTCGGAGCCCTAGGCAGCTGCCTAGGAGATTTGGCCTGAAAGGTCAATTTTTTTGTTTGGTTGAATTAGGACCCCAAGTCATGGTCAATAACAGCCCTATATAATATTATTGAGATGGGAAAAGGTTCAAAAAAATTAGAGCGTTTTAGAGAGAAATATGAGTGAATTACGAAATCGCTTCGGAGCCCTAGGCAGCTGCCTAGGAGATTTGGCCTGAAAGGTCAATTTTTTTGTTTGGTTGAATTAGGACCCCAATTCATGGTCAATAACAGCCCTATATAATATTATTGAGATGGGAAATGGATCAAAAAAATTAGAGCTTGTTAGAGAGAAATATGAGTGAATTACGAGATCGCTTCGGAGCCCTAGGCAGCTGCCTAGGAGATTTGGCCTGAAAGGTCAATTTTTTTGTTTGGTTGAGTTAGGACCCCAATTCATGGTCAATAATAGCTCTATATAATATTATTAAGATGGGTAAAGGTTCAAAAAAATTAGACCATGTTAGAGAGAAATATGAGTGAATTACGAGATCGCTTCGGAGCCCTAGGCAGCTGCCTAGGAGATTTGGCCTGAAAGGTCAATTTTTTTGTTTGGCTGAATTAGGACACCAATTCATGGTCAATAATAGCCCTATAAAATATTATTGAGATGGGAAAAGGGTCAAAAAAATTAGACCTTGTTAGAGAGAAATATGAGTGAATTACGAGATCGCTTCGGAGCCCTAGGCCGCTGCTTAGGAGATTTGGCCTGAAAGGTCAATTTTTTTGTTTGTTTGAATTAGGACCCCAATTCATGGTCATTAACAGCCCTATATAATATTATTGAGATGGGAAAAGGATCAAAAAAATTAGAGCTTGTTAGAGAGAAATATGAGTGAATTACGAAATCGCTTCGGAACCTTAGGCAGCTGCCTAGGAGATTTGGCCTGAAAGGTCAATTTTTTTGTTTGGTTGAATTAGGACCCCAATTCATGGTCAATAACAGCCCTATATAATATTATTGAGATGGGAAAAGGATCAAAAAAATTAGAGCTTGTTAGAGAGAAATATGAGTGAATTACGAGATCCCTTCGGAGCCCTTGGCAGCTGCCTAGGAGATTTGGCCTGAAAGGTCAATTTTTTTGTTTGGTTGAATTAGGACCCCAATTCATGGTCAATAACTGCCCTATATAATATTATTGAGATGGGAAAAGGTTCAAAAAATTTAGAGCTTTTTAGAGAGAAATATGAGTGAATTACGAAATCGCTTCGGAGCCCTAGGCAGCTGCCTAGGAGATTTGGCCTGAAAGGTCAATTTTTTTGTTTGGTTGAATTAGGACCCCAATTCATGGTCAATAATAGCCCTATATAATATTATTGAGATGGGAAAAGGTTTAAAAAAATTAGAGCTTGTTAGAGAGAAATATGAGTGAATTACGAAATCGCTTCGGAGCCCTAGGCAGCTGCCTAGGAGATTTGGCCTGAAAGGTCAATTTTTTTGTTTGGCTGAATTAGGACCCCAATTCATGGTCAATAATATCCCTATATAATATTATTGAGATGGGAAAAGGATCAAAAAATTTAGAGCATGTTCGAGAGAAATATGAGTGAATTACGAGATCGCTTCGGAGCCCTAGGCCGCTGCTTAGGAGATTTGGCCTGAAAGGTCAATTTTTTTGTTTGGTTGAATTAGGACCCCAATTCATGGTCATTAACAGCCCTATATAATATTATTGAGATGGGAAAAGGATCAAAAAAATAAGAGCATGTTAGAGAGAAATATGAGTGAATTACGAGATCGCTTCGGAGCCCTAGGCAGCTGCCTTGGAGATTTGGCCTGAAAGGTCAATTTTTTTGTTTGGTTGAATTAGGACCCAAATTCATGGTCAATAACAGCCCTATATAATATTATTGAGATGGTAAAAGGATCAAAAAAATTAGAGCTTGTTAGAGAGTAATATGAGTGAATTACGAGATCGTTTCGGAGCCCTTGGCTGCTGCCTAGGAGATTTGGCCTGAAAGGTCAATTTTTTTGTTTGGCTGAATTAGGACCCCAATTCACGGTCAATAATAGCCCTATAAAATATTATTGAGATGGGAAATGGATCAAAAAAATTAGACCTTGTTAGAGAGAAATATGAGTGAATTACGAAATCGCTTCGGAGCCCTAGGCTGCTGCCTAGGAGATTTGGCCTGAAAGGTCAATTTTTTTGTTTGGTTGAATTAGGACCCCAATTCATGGTCAATAATAGCTCCATATAATATTATTAAGATGGGAAAAGGTTCAAAAAAATTAGACCATGTTAGAGAGAAATATGAGTGAATTACGAGATCGCTTCGGAGCCCTAGGCAGCTGCCTAGGAGATTTGGCCTGAAAGGTCAATTTTTTTGTTTGGCTGAATTAGGACCCCAATTCACGGTCAATAATAGCCCTATAAAATATTATTGAGATGGGAAAAGGATCAAAAAAATTAGACCTTGTTAGAGAGAAATATGAGTGAATTACGAAATCGCTTCGGAGCCCTAGGCCGCTGCTTAGGAGATTTGGCCTGAAAGGTCAATTTTTTTTGTTTGTTTGAATTAGGACCCCAATTCATGGTCATTAACAGCCCTATATAATATTATTGAGATGGGAAAAGGATCAAAAAAATTAGAGCTTGTTAGAGAGAAATATGAGTGAATTACTAAATCGCTTCGGAACCTTAGGCAGCTGCCTAGGAGATTTGGCCTGAAAGGTCAATTTTTTTGTTTGGTTGAATTAGGACCCCAATTCATGGTCAATAATAGCCCTATATAATATTATTGAGATGGGAAAAGGATCAAAAAAATTAGAGCTTTTTAGAGAGAAATATGAGTGAATTACGAAATCGCTTCGGAGCCCTAGGCAGCTTCCTAGGAGATTTGGCCTGAAAGGTCAATTTTTTTGTTTGGTTGAATTAGGACCCCAATTCATGGTCATTAACAGCCCTATATAATATTATTGAGATGGGAAATGGATCAAAAAAATTAGAGCTTGTTAGAGAGAAATATGAGTGAATTACGAGATCGCTTCGGAGCCCTAGGCTGCTGCCTAGGAGATTTGGCCTGAAAGGTCAATTTTTTTGTTTGGTTGAATTAGGACCCCAATTCATGGTCATTAACAGCCCTATATAATATTATTGAGATGGGAAATGGATCAAAAAAATTAGAGCTTGTTAGAGAGAAATATGAGTGAATTACGAGATCGCTTCGGAGCCCTAGGCTGCTGCCTAGGAGATTTGGCCTGAAAGGTCAATTTTTTTGTTTGGTTGAATTAGGACAACAATTCATGGTCAATAATAGCTGTATATAATATTATTATGATGGGAAAAGGTTCAAAAAAATTAGACCATGTTAGAGAGAAATATGAGTGAATTACGAGATCGCTTCGGAGCCCTAGGCAGCTGCCTAGGAGATTTGGCCTGAAAGGTCAATTTTTTTGTTTGGCTGAATTAGGACCCCAATTCATGGTCAATAATAGCCCTATATAATATTATTGACATGGGAAAAGGTTCAAAAAAATTAGAGCTTGTTAGGGAGAAATATGACTGAATTACGAGATCGCTTCGGAGCCCTAGGCAGCTGCCTAGGAGATTTGGCCTGAAAGGTCAATTTTTTTGTTTGGTTGAATTAGGACCCCAATTCATGGTCAATAACAGCCCTATATAATATTATTGAGATGGGAAGAGGATCAAAAAAATTAAAGCTTTTTAGAAAGAAATATGAGTGAATTACGAGATCGCTTCGGAGCCCTAGGCTGCTCCCTAGGAGATTTGGCCTGAAAGGTCAATTTTTTTTTTGGTTGAATTAGGACCCCAATTCATGGTCAATAACAGCCCTATATAATATTATTGAGATGGGAGAAGGTTCAAAAAAATTAGAGCTTTTTAGAGAGAAATATGAGTGAATTACGAAATCGCTTCGGAGCCCTAGGCATCTGCCTAGGAGATTTGGCCTGAAAGGTCAATTTTTTTGTTTGGTTGAATTAGGACCCCAATTCATGGTCAATTACAGCCCTATATAATATTATTGAGATGGGAAAAGGATCAAAAAAATTAGAGCTTGTTAGAGAGAAATATGAGTGAATTACGAGATCGCTTCGGAGCCCAAGGCAGCTGCCTAGGAGATTTGGCCTGAAAGGTCAATTTTTTTGTTTGGTTGAATTAGGACCCCAATTCATGGTCAATAATAGCCCTATACAATATTATTGAGATGGGAAAAGGTTCAAAAAAATTGGAGCTTGTTAGAGAGAAATATGAGTGAATTACGAAATCGCTTCGGAGCCCTAGGCAGCTGCCTAGGAGATTTGGCCTGAAAGGTCAATTTTTTTGTTTGGTTGAATTAGGACCCCAATTCATGGTCAATAACAGCCCTATATAATATTATTGAGATGGGAAAAGGTTCAAAAAAATTAGAGCTTTTTAGAGAGAAATATGAGTGAATTACGAAATCGCTTCGGAGCCCTAGGCAGCTGCCTAGGAGATTGGGCCTGAAAGGTCAATTTTTTTGTTTGGTTGAATTAGGACCCCAATTCATGGTCAATAACAGCCCTATATAATATTATTGAGATGGGAAAAGGATCAAAAAAATTCGAGCTTGTTAGAGAGAAATATGAGTGAATTACGAGATCGCTTCGGAGCCCTAGGCAGCTGCCTAGGAGATTTGGCCTGAAAGGTCAATTTTTTTGTTTGGATGAATTAGGACCCCAATTCATGGTCAATAATAGCCCTATATAATATTATTGAGATGGGAAAAGGATCAAAAAAATTAGAGCTTGTTAGAGAGAAATATGAGTGAATTACGAGATCGCTTCGGAGCCCTAGGCCGCTGCTTAGGAGATTTGGCCTGAAAGGTCAATTTTTTTGTTTTTTTGAATTAGGACCCCAATTCATGGTCATTAACAGCCCTATATAATATTATTGAGGTGGGAAAAGGATCAAAAAAATTAGAGCTTGTTAGAGAGAAATATGACTGAATTACGAGATCGCTTCGGAGCCCTAGGCAGCTGCCTAGGAGATTTGGCCTGAAAGGTCAATTTTTTTGTTTGGTTGAATTAGGACCCCAAGTCATGGTCAATAACAGCCCTATATAATATTATTGAGATGGGAAAAGGTTCAAAAAAATTAGAGCTTTTTAGAGAGAAATATGAGTGAATTACGAAATCGCTTCGGAGCCCTAGGCAGCTGCCTAGGAGATTTGGCCTGAAAGGTCAATTTTTTTGTTTAGTTGAATTAGGACCCCAATTCATGGTCAATAACAGCCCTATAAAATATTATTGAGATGGGAAAATGATCAAAAAAATTAGAGCTTGTTAGAGAGAAATATGACTGAATTACGAGATCGCTTCGGAGCCCTAGGCAGCTGCCTAGGAGATTTGGCCTGAAAGGTCAATTTTTTTGTTTGGTTGAATTAGGACCCCAAGTCATGGTCAATAACAGCCCTATATAATATTATTGAGATGGGAAAAGGTTCAAAAAAATTAGAGCTTTTTAGAGAGAAATATGAGTGAATTACGAAATCGCTTCGGAGCCCTAGGCAGCTGCCTAGGAGATTTGGCCTGAAAGGTCAATTTTTTTGTTTAGTTAAATTAGGACCCCAATTCATGGTCAATAACAGCCCTATAAAATATTATTGAGATGGGAAAAGGATCAAAAAAATTAGAGCTTGTTAGAGAGAAATATGACTGAATTACGAGATCGCTTCGGAGCCCTAGGCAGCTGCCTAGGAGATTTGGCCTGAAAGGTCAATTTTTTTGTTTGGTTGAATTAGGACAACAATTCATGGTCAATAATAGCTCAATATAATATTATTAAGATGGGAAAAGGTTCAAAAAAATTAGACCATGTTTGAGAGAAATATGAGTGAATTACGAGATCGCTTCGGAGCCCTAGGCAGCTGCCTAGGAGATTTGGCCTGAAAGGTCAATTTTTTTATTTGGCTGAATTAGGACCCCAATTCATGGTCAATAACAGCCCTATATAATATTTTTGAGATGGGAAAAGGTTCAAAAAAATTAGAGCTTGTTAGGGAGAAATATGACTGAATTACGAGATCGCTTCGGAGCCCTAGGCAGCTGCCTAGGAGATTTGGCCTGAAAGGTCAATTTTTTTGTTTGGTTGAATTAGGACCCCAAGTCATGGTCAATAACAGCCCTATATAATATTATTGAGATGGGAAAAGGTTCAAAAAAATTAGAGCTTGTTAGGGAGAAATATGACTGAATTACGAGATCGCTTCGGAGCCCTAGGCAGCTGCCTAGGAGATTTGGCCTGAAAGGTCAATTTTTTTGTTTGGTTGAATTAGGACCCCAATTCATGGTCAATAACAGCCCTATATAATATTATTGAGATGGGAAAAGGTTCAAAAAAATTAGAGCTTTTTAGAGAGAAATATGAGTGAATTACGAAATCGGTTCGGAGCCCTAGGCAGCTGCCTAGGAGATTTGGCCTGAAAGGTCAATTTTTTTGTTTGGTTGAATTAGGACCCCAATTCATGGTCAATAACAGCCCTATATAATATTATTGAGATGGGAAATGGATCAAAAAAATTAGAGCTTGTTAGAGAGAAATATGAGTGAATTACGAGATCGCTTCGGAGCCCTAGGCCGCTGCTTAGGAGATTTGGCCTGAAAGGTCAATTTTTTTGTTTTTTTGAATTAGGACCCCAATTCATGGTCATTAACAGCCCTATATAATATTATTGAGGTGGGAAAAGGATCAAAAAAATTAGAGCTTGTTAGAGAGAAATATGACTGAATTACGAGATCGCTTCGGAGCCCTAGGCAGCTGCCTAGGAGATTTGGCCTGAAAGGTCAATTTTTTTGTTTGGTTGAATTAGGACCCCAAGTCATGGTCAATAACAGCCCTATATAATATTATTGAGATGGGAAAAGGTTCAAAAAAATTAGAGCTTTTTAGAGAGAAATATGAGTGAATTACGAAATCGCTTCGGAGCCCTAGGCAGCTGCCTAGGAGATTTGGCCTGAAAGGTCAATTTTTTTGTTTAGTTGAATTAGGACCCCAATTCATGGTCAATAACAGCCCTATAAAATATTATTGAGATGGGAAAATGATCAAAAAAATTAGAGCTTGTTAGAGAGAAATATGACTGAATTACGAGATCGCTTCGGAGCCCTAGGCAGCTGCCTAGGAGATTTGGCCTGAAAGGTCAATTTTTTTGTTTGGTTGAATTAGGACCCCAAGTCATGGTCAATAACAGCCCTATATAATATTATTGAGATGGGAAAAGGTTCAAAAAAATTAGAGCTTTTTAGAGAGAAATATGAGTGAATTACGAAATCGCTTCGGAGCCCTAGGCAGCTGCCTAGGAGATTTGGCCTGAAAGGTCAATTTTTTTGTTTAGTTGAATTAGGACCCCAATTCATGGTCAATAACAGCCCTATAAAATATTATTGAGATGGGAAAAGGATCAAAAAAATTAGAGCTTGTTAGAGAGAAATATGACTGAATTACGAGATCGCTTCGGAGCCCTAGGCAGCTGCCTAGGAGATTTGGCCTGAAAGGTCAATTTTTTTGTTTGGTTGAATTAGGACCCCAAGTCATGGTCAATAACAGCCCTATATAATATTATTGAGATGGGAAAAGGTTCAAAAAAATTAGAGCTTTTTAGAGAGAAATATGAGTGAATTACGAGATCGCTTCGGAGCCCTAGGCAGCTGCCTAGGAGATTTGGCCTGAAAGGTCAATTTTTTTGTTTGGTTGAATTAGGACCCCAATTCATGGTCAATAACAGCCCTATATAATATTATTGAGATGGGAAAAGGATCAAAAAAATTAGAGCTTTTTAGAGAGAAATATGAGTGAATTACGAAATCGCTTCGGAGCCCTAGGCAGCTGCCTAGGAGATTTGGCCTGAAAGGTCAATTTTTTTGTTTAGTTGAATTAGGACCCTAATTCATGGTCAATAACAGCCCTATAAAATATTATTGAGATGGGAAAAGGATCAAAAAAATTAGAGCTTGTTAGAGAGAAATATGACTGAATTACGAGATCGCTTCGGAGCCCTAGGCAGCTGCCTAGGAGATTTGGCCTGAAAGGTCAATTTTTTTGTTTGGTTGAATTAGGACAACAATTCATGGTCAATAATAGCTCAATATAATATTATTAAGATGGGAAAAGGTTCAAAAAAATTAGACCATGTTTGAGAGAAATATGAGTGAATTACGAGATCGCTTCGGAGCCCTAGGCAGCTGCCTAGGAGATTTGGCCTGAAAGGTCAATTTTTTTATTTGGCTGAATTAGGACCCCAATTCATGGTCAATAATAGCCCTATATAATATTTTTGAGATGGGAAAAGGTTCAAAAAAATTAGAGCTTGTTAGGGAGAAATATGACTGAATTACGAGATCGCTTCGGAGCCCTAGGCAGCTGCCTAGGAGATTTGGCCTGAAAGGTCAATTTTTTTGTTTGGTTGAATTAGGACCCCAAGTCATGGTCAATAACAGCCCTATATAATATTATTGAGATGGGAAAAGGTTCAAAAAAATTAGAGCTTGTTAGGGAGAAATATGACTGAATTACGAGATCGCTTCGGAGCCCTAGGCAGCTGCCTAGGAGATTTGGCCTGAAAGGTCAATTTTTTTGTTTGGTTGAATTAGGACCCCAATTCATGGTCAATAACAGCCCTATATAATATTATTGAGATGGGAAAAGGTTCAAAAAAATTAGAGCTTTTTAGAGAGAAATATGAGTGAATTACGAAATCGGTTCGGAGCCCTAGGCAGCTGCCTAGGAGATTTGGCCTGAAAGGTCAATTTTTTTGTTTGGTTGAATTAGGACCCCAATTCATGGTCAATAACAGCCCTATATAATATTATTGAGATGGGAAATGGATCAAAAAAATTAGAGCTTGTTAGAGAGAAATATGAGTGAATTACGAGATCGCTTCGGAGCCCTAGGCCGCTGCTTAGGAGATTTGGCCTGAAAGGTCAATTTTTTTGTTTTTTTGAATTAGGACCCCAATTCATGGTCATTAACAGCCCTATATAATATTATTGAGGTGGGAAAAGGATCAAAAAAATTAGAGCTTGTTAGAGAGAAATATGACTGAATTACGAGATCGCTTCGGAGCCCTAGGCAGCTGCCTAGGAGATTTGGCCTGAAAGGTCAATTTTTTTGTTTGGTTGAATTAGGACCCCAAGTCATGGTCAATAACAGCCCTATATAATATTATTGAGATGGGAAAAGGTTCAAAAAAATTAGAGCTTTTTAGAGAGAAATATGAGTGAATTACGAAATCGCTTCGGAGCCCTAGGCAGCTGCCTAGGAGATTTGGCCTGAAAGGTCAATTTTTTTGTTTAGTTGAATTAGGACCCCAATTCATGGTCAATAACAGCCCTATAAAATATTATTGAGATGGGAAAATGATCAAAAAAATTAGAGCTTGTTAGAGAGAAATATGACTGAATTACGAGATCGCTTCGGAGCCCTAGGCAGCTGCCTAGGAGATTTGGCCTGAAAGGTCAATTTTTTTGTTTGGTTGAATTAGGACCCCAAGTCATGGTCAATAACAGCCCTATATAATATTATTGAGATGGGAAAAGGTTCAAAAAAATTAGAGCTTTTTAGAGAGAAATATGAGTGAATTACGAAATCGCTTCGGAGCCCTAGGCAGCTGCCTAGGAGATTTGGCCTGAAAGGTCAATTTTTTTGTTTAGTTGAATTAGGACCCCAATTCATGGTCAATAACAGCCCTATAAAATATTATTGAGATGGGAAAAGGATCAAAAAAATTAGAGCTTGTTAGAGAGAAATATGACTGAATTACGAGATCGCTTCGGAGCCCTAGGCAGCTGCCTAGGAGATTTGGCCTGAAAGGTCAATTTTTTTGTTTGGTTGAATTAGGACCCCAAGTCATGGTCAATAACAGCCCTATATAATATTATTGAGATGGGAAAAGGTTCAAAAAAATTAGAGCTTTTTAGAGAGAAATATGAGTGAATTACGAGATCGCTTCGGAGCCCTAGGCAGCTGCCTAGGAGATTTGGCCTGAAAGGTCAATTTTTTTGTTTGGTTGAATTAGGACCCCAATTCATGGTCAATAACAGCCCTATATAATATTATTGAGATGGGAAAAGGATCAAAAAAATTAGAGCTTTTTAGAGAGAAATATGAGTGAATTACGAAATCGCTTCGGAGCCCTAGGCAGCTGCCTAGGAGATTTGGCCTGAAAGGTCAATTTTTTTGTTTGGTTGAATTAGGACCCCAATTCATGGTCATTAACAGCCCTATATAATATTATTGAGATGGGAAATGGATCAAAAAAATTAGAGCTTGTTAGAGAGAAATATGAGTGAATTACGAGATCGCTTCGGAGCCCTAGGCTGCTGCCTAGGAGATTTGGCCTGAAAGGTAAATTTTTTTGTTTGGTTGAATTAGGACAACAATTCATGGTCAATAATAGCTCAATATAATATTATTAAGATGGGAAAAGATACAAAAAAATTAGACCATGTTTGAGAGAAATATGAGTGAATTACGAGATCGCTTCGGAGCCCTAGGCAGCTGCCTAGGAGATTTGGCCTGAAAGGTCAATTTTTTTATTTGGCTGAATTAGGACCCCAATTCATGGTCAATAATAGCCCTATATAATATTTTTGAGATGGGAAAAGGTTCAAAAAAATTAGAGCTTGTTAGGGAGAAATATGACTGAATTACGAGATCGCTTCGGAGCCCTAGGCAGCTGCCTAGGAGATTTGGCCTGAAAGGTCAATTTTTTTATTTGGCTGAATTAGGACCCCAATTCATGGTCAATAATAGCCCTATATAATATTTTTGAGATGGGAAAAGGTTCAAAAAAATTAGAGCTTGTTAGGGAGAAATATGACTGAATTACGAGATCGCTTCGGAGCCCTAGGCAGCTGCCTAGGAGATTTGGCCTGAAAGGTCAATTTTTTTGTTTGGTTGAATTAGGACCCCAAGTCATGGTCAATAACAGCCCTATATAATATTATTGAGATGGGAAAAGGTTCAAAAAAATTAGAGCTTGTTAGGGAGAAATATGACTGAATTACGAGATCGCTTCGGAGCCCTAGGCAGCTGCCTAGGAGATTTGGCCTGAAATGTCAATTTTTTTGTTTGGTTGAATTAGGACCCCAATTCATGGTCAATAACAGCCCTATATAATATTATTGAGATGGGAAAAGGTTCAAAAAAATTAGAGCTTTTTAGAGAGAAATATGAGTGAATTACGAAATCGGTTCGGAGCCCTAGGCAGCTGCCTAGGAGATTTGGCCTGAAAGGTCAATTTTTTTGTTTGGTTGAATTAGGACCCCAATTCATGGTCAATAACAGCCCTATATAATATTATTGAGATGGGAAATGGATCAAAAAAATTAGAGCTTGTTAGAGAGAAATATGAGTGAATTACGAGATCGCTTCGGAGCCCTAGGCCGCTGCCTAGGAGATTTGGCCTGAAAGGTCAATTTTTTTGTTTGGTTGAATTAGGACCCCAAGTCATGGTCAATAACAGCCCTATATAATATTATTGAGATGGGAAAAGGTTCAAAAAAATTAGAGCTTTTTAGAGAGAAATATGAGTGAATTACGAGATCGCTTCGGAGCCCTAGGCAGCTGCCTAGGAGATTTGGCCTGAAAGGTCAATTTTTTTGTTTGGTTGAATTAGGACCCCAATTCATGGTCAATAACAGCCCTATATAATATTATTGAGATGGGAAAAGGATCAAAAAAATTAGAGCTTTTTAGAGAGAAATATGAGTGAATTACGAAATCGCTTCGGAGCCCTAGGCAGCTGCCTAGGAGATTTGGCCTGAAAGGTCAATTTTTTTGTTTGGTTGAATTAGGACCCCAATTCATGGTCATTAACAGCCCTATATAATATTATTGAGATGGGAAATGGATCAAAAAAATTAGAGCTTGTTAGAGAGAAATATGAGTGAATTACGAGATCGCTTCGGAGCCCTAGGCTGCTGCCTAGGAGATTTGGCCTGAAAGGTAAATTTTTTTGTTTGGTTGAATTAGGACAACAATTCATGGTCAATAATAGCTCAATATAATATTATTAAGATGGGAAAAGGTTCAAAAAAATTAGACCATGTTTGAGAGAAATATGAGTGAATTACGAGATCGCTTCGGAGCCCTAGGCAGCTGCCTAGGAGATTTGGCCTGAAAGGTCAATTTTTTTATTTGGCTGAATTAGGACCCCAATTCATGGTCAATAATAGCCCTATATAATATTTTTGAGATGGGAAAAGGTTCAAAAAAATTAGAGCTTGTTAGGGAGAAATATGACTGAATTACGAGATCGCTTCGGAGCCCTAGGCAGCTGCCTAGGAGATTTGGCCTGAAAGGTCAATTTTTTTGTTTGGTTGAATTAGGACCCCAAGTCATGGTCAATAACAGCCCTATATAATATTATTGAGATGGGAAAAGGTTCAAAAAAATTAGAGCTTGTTAGGGAGAAATATGACTGAATTACGAGATCGCTTCGGAGCCCTAGGCAGCTGCCTAGAAGATTTGGCCTGAAAGGTCAATTTTTTTGTTTGGTTGAATTAGGACCCCAATTCATGGTCAATAACAGCCCTATATAATATTATTGAGATGGGAAAAGGTTCAAAAAAATTAGAGCTTTTTAGAGAGAAATATGAGTGAATTACGAAATCGGTTCGGAGCCCTAGGCAGCTGCCTAGGAGATTTGGCCTGAAAGGTCAATTTTTTTGTTTGGTTGAATTAGGACCCCAATTCATGGTCAATAACAGCCCTATATAATATTATTGAGATGGGAAATGGATCAAAAAAATTAGAGATTGTTAGAGAGAAATATGAGTGAATTACGAGATCGCTTTGGAGCCCTAGGCAGCTGCCTAGGAGATTTGGCCTGAAAGGTCAATTTTTTTGTTTGGCTGAATTAGGACCCCAATTCACGGTCAATAATAGCCCTATAAAATATTATTGAGATGGGAAATGGATCAAAAAAATTAGACCTTGTTAGAGAGAAATATGAGTGAATTACGAAATCGCTTCGCAGCCCTAGGCTGCTGCCTAGGAGATTTGGCCTGAAAGGTCAATTTTTTTGTTTGGTTGAATTAGGACCCCAATTCATGGTCAATAATAGCTCCATATAATATTATTAAGATGGGAAAAGGTTCAAAAAAATTAGACCATGTTAGAGAGAAATATGAGTGAATTACGAGATCGCTTCGGAGCCCTAGGCAGCTGCCTAGGAGATTTGGCCTGAAAGGTCAATTTTTTTGTTTGGCTGAATTAGGACCCCAATTCACGGTCAATAATAGCCCTATAAAATATTATTGAGATGGGAAAAGGATCAAAAAAATTAGACCTTGTTAGAGAGAAATATGAGTGAATTACGAGATCGCTTCGGAGCCCTAGGCCGCTGCTTAGGAGATTTGGCCTGAAAGGTCAATTTTTTTTGTTTGTTTGAATTAGGACCCCAATTCATGGTCATTAACAGCCCTATATAATATTATTGAGATGGGAAAAGGATCAAAAAAATTAGAGCTTGTTAGAGAGAAATATGAGTGAATTACTAAATCGCTTCGGAACCTTAGGCAGCTGCCTAGGAGATTTGGCCTGAAAGGTCAATTTTTTTGTTTGGTTGAATTAGGACCCCAATTCATGGTCAATAATAGCCCTATATAATATTATTGAGATGGGAAAAGGATCAAAAAAATTAGAGCTTTTTAGAGAGAAATATGAGTGAATTACGAAATCGCTTCGGAGCCCTAGGCAGCTTCCTAGGAGATTTGGCCTGAAAGGTCAATTTTTTTGTTTGGTTGAATTAGGACCCCAATTCATGGTCATTAACAGCCCTATATAATATTATTGAGATGGGAAATGGATCAAAAAAATTAGAGCTTGTTAGAGAGAAATATGAGTGAATTACGAGATCGCTTCGGAGCCCTAGGCTGCTGCCTAGGAGATTTGGCCTGAAAGGTCAATTTTTTTGTTTGGTTAAATTAGGACAACAATTCATGGTCAATAATAGCTGTATATAATATTATTATGATGGGAAAAGGTTCAAAAAAATTAGACCATGTTAGAGAGAAATATGAGTGAATTACGAGATCGCTTCGGAGCCCTAGGCAGCTGCCAAGGAGATTTGGCCTGAAAGGTCAATTTTTTTGTTTGGCTGAATTAGGACCCCAATTCATGGTCAATAATAGCCCTATATAATATTATTGACATGGGAAAAGGTTCAAAAAAATTAGAGCTTGTTAGGGAGAAATATGACTGAATTACGAGATCGCTTCGGAGCCCTAGGCAGCTGCCTAGGAGATTTGGCCTGAAAGGTCAATTTTTTTGTTTGGTTGAATTAGGACCCCAATTCATGGTCAATAACAGCCCTATATAATATTATTGAGATGGGAAAAGGATCAAAAAAATTAAAGCTTGTTAGAAAGAAATATGAGTGAATTACGAGATCGCTTCGGAGCCCTAGGCTGCTCCCTAGGAGATTTGGCCTGAAAGGTCAATTTTTTTTTTGGTTGAATTAGGACCCCAATTCATGGTCAATAACAGCCCTATATAATATTATTGAGATGGGAGAAGGTTCAAAAAAATTAGAGCTTTTTAGAGAGAAATATGAGTGAATTACGAAATCGCTTCGGAGCCCTAGGCATCTGCCTAGGAGATTTGGCCTGAAAGGTCAATTTTTTTGTTTGGTTGAATTAGGACCCCAATTCATGGTCAATAACAGCCCTATATAATATTATTGAGATGGGAAAAGGATCAAAAATATTAGAGCTTGTTAGAGAGAAATATGAGTGAATTACGAGATCGCTTCGGAGCCCAAGGCAGCTGCCTAGGAGATTTGGCCTGAAAGGTCAATTTTTTTGTTTGGTTGAATTAGGACCCCAATTCATGGTCAATAACAGCCCTATATAATATTATTGAGATGGGAAAAGGTTCAAAAAAATTGGAGCTTGTTAGGGAGAAATATGACTGAATTACGAGATCGCTTTGGAGCCCTAGGCAGCTGCCTAGGAGATTTGGCCTGAAAGGTCAATTTTTTTGTTTGGTTGAATTAGGACCCCAATTCATGGTCAATAACAGCCCTATATAATATTATTGAGATGGGAAAAGGTTCAAAAAAATTAGAGCTTTTTAGAGAGAAATATGAGTGAATTACGAAATCGGTTCGGAGCCCTAGGCAGCTGCCTAGGAGATTTGGCCTGAAAGGTCAATTTTTTTGTTTGGTTGAATTAGGACCCCAATTCATGGTCAATAACAGCCCTATATAATATTATTGAGATGGGAAATGGATCAAAAAAATTAGAGATTGTTAGAGAGAAATATGAGTGAATTACGAGATCGCTTTGGAGCCCTAGGCAGCTGCCTAGGAGATTTGGCCTGAAAGGTCAATTTTTTTGTTTGGCTGAATTAGGACCCCAATTCACGGTCAATAATAGCCCTATAAAATATTATTGAGATGGGAAATGGATCAAAAAAATTAGACCTTGTTAGAGAGAAATATGAGTGAATTACGAAATCGCTTCGGAGCCCTAGGCTGCTGCCTAGGAGATTTGGCCTGAAAGGTCAATTTTTTTGTTTGGTTGAATTAGGACCCCAATTCATGGTCAATAATAGCTCCATATAATATTATTAAGATGGGAAAAGGTTCAAAAAAATTAGACCATGTTAGAGAGAAATATGAGTGAATTACGAGATCGCTTCGGAGCCCTAGGCAGCTGCCTAGGAGATTTGGCCTGAAAGGTCAATTTTTTTGTTTGGCTGAATTAGGACCCCAATTCACGGTCAATAATAGCCCTATAAAATATTATTGAGATGGGAAAAGGATCAAAAAAATTAGACCTTGTTAGAGAGAAATATGAGTGAATTACGAGATCGCTTCGGAGCCCTAGGCCGCTGCTTAGGAGATTTGGCCTGAAAGGTCAATTTTTTTTGTTTGTTTGAATTAGGACCCCAATTCATGGTCATTAACAGCCCTATATAATATTATTGAGATGGGAAAAGGATCAAAAAAATTAGAGCTTGTTAGAGAGAAATATGAGTGAATTACTAAATCGCTTCGGAACCTTAGGCAGCTGCCTAGGAGATTTGGCCTGAAAGGTCAATTTTTTTGTTTGGTTGAATTAGGACCCCAATTCATGGTCAATAATAGCCCTATATAATATTATTGAGATGGGAAAAGGATCAAAAAAATTAGAGCTTTTTAGAGAGAAATATGAGTGAATTACGAAATCGCTTCGGAGCCCTAGGCAGCTTCCTAGGAGATTTGGCCTGAAAGGTCAATTTTTTTGTTTGGTTGAATTAGGACCCCAATTCATGGTCATTAACAGCCCTATATAATATTATTGAGATGGGAAATGGATCAAAAAAATTAGAGCTTGTTAGAGAGAAATATGAGTGAATTACGAGATCGCTTCGGAGCCCTAGGCTGCTGCCTAGGAGATTTGGCCTGAAAGGTCAATTTTTTTGTTTGGTTGAATTAGGACAACAATTCATGGTCAATAATAGCTGTATATAATATTATTATGATGGGAAAAGGTTCAAAAAAATTAGACCATGTTAGAGAGAAATATGAGTGAATTACGAGATCGCTTCGGAGCCCTAGGCAGCTGCCTAGGAGATTTGGCCTGAAAGGTCAATTTTTTTGTTTGGCTGAATTAGGACCCCAATTCATGGTCAATAATAGCCCTATATAATATTATTGACATGGGAAAAGGTTCAAAAAAATTAGAGCTTGTTAGGGAGAAATATGACTGAATTACGAGATCGCTTCGGAGCCCTAGGCAGCAGCCTAGGAGATTTGGCCTGAAAGGTCAATTTTTTTGTTTGGTTGAATTAGGACCCCAATTCATGGTCAATAACAGCCCTATATAATATTATTGAGATGGGAAAAGGATCAAAAAAATTAAAGCTTGTTAGAAAGAAATATGAGTGAATTACGAGATCGCTTCGGAGCCCTAGGCTGCTCCCTAGGAGATTTGGCCTGAAAGGTCAATTTTTTTTTTGGTTGAATTAGGACCCCAATTCATGGTCAATAACAGCCCTATATAATATTATTGAGATGGGAGAAGGTTCAAAAAAATTAGAGCTTTTTAGAGAGAAATATGAGTGAATTACGAAATCGCTTCGGAGCCCTAGGCATCTGCCTAGGAGATTTGGCCTGAAAGGTCAATTTTTTTGTTTGGTTGAATTAGGACCCCAATTCATGGTCAATAACAGCCCTATATAATATTATTGAGATGGGAAAAGGATCAAAAATATTAGAGCTTGTTAGAGAGAAATATGAGTGAATTACGAGATCGCTTCGGAGCCCAAGGCAGCTGCCTAGGAGATTTGGCCTGAAAGGTCAATTTTTTTGTTTGGTTGAATTAGGACCCCAATTCATGGTCAATAACAGCCCTATATAATATTATTGAGATGGGAAAAGGTTCAAAAAAATTGGAGCTTGTTAGGGAGAAATATGACTGAATTACGAGATCGCTTCGGAGCCCTAGGCAGCTGCCTAGGAGATTTGGCCTGAAAGGTCAATTTTTTTGTTTGGTTGAATTAGGACCCCAATTCAAGGTCAATAACAGCCCTATATAATATTATTGAGATGGGAAAAGGTTCAAAAAAATTAGAGCTTTTTAGAGAGAAATATGAGTGAATTACGAAATCGGTTCGGAGCCCTAGGCAGCTGCCTAGGAGATTTGGCCTGAAAGGTCAATTTTTTTGTTTGGTTGAATTAGGACCCCAATTCATGGTCAATAACAGCCCTATATAATATTATTGAGATGGGAAATGGATCAAAAAAATTAGAGATTGTTAGAGAGAAATATGAGTGAATTTCGAGATCGCTTTGGAGCCCTAGGCAGCTGCCTAGGAGATTTGGCCTGAAAGGTCAATTTTTTTGTTTGGCTGAATTAGGACCCCAATTCACGGTCAATAATAGCCCTATAAAATATTATTGAGATGGGAAATGGATCAAAAAAATTAGACCTTGTTAGAGAGAAATATGAGTGAATTACGAAATCGCTTCGGAGCCCTAGGCTGCTGCCTAGGAGATTTGGCCTGAAAGGTCAATTTTTTTGTTTGGTTGAATTAGGACCCCAATTCATGGTCAATAATAGCTCCATATAATATTATTAAGATGGGAAAAGGTTCAAAAAAATTAGACCATGTTAGAGAGAAATATGAGTGAATTACGAGATCGCTTCGGAGCCCTAGGCAGCTGCCTAGGAGATTTGGCCTGAAAGGTCAATTTTTTTGTTTGGCTGAATTAGGACCCCAATTCACGGTCAATAATAGCCCTATAAAATATTATTGAGATGGGAAAAGGATCAAAAAAATTAGACCTTGTTAGAGAGAAATATGAGTGAATTACGAGATCGCTTCGGAGCCCTAGGCCGCTGCTTAGGAGATTTGGCCTGAAAGGTCAATTTTTTTTGTTTGTTTGAATTAGGACCCCAATTCATGGTCATTAACAGCCCTATATAATATTATTGAGATGGGAAAAGGATCAAAAAAATTAGAGCTTGTTAGAGAGAAATATGAGTGAATTACTAAATCGCTTCGGAACCTTAGGCAGCTGCCTAGGAGATTTGGCCTGAAAGGTCAATTTTTTTGTTTGGTTGAATTAGGACCCCAATTCATGGTCAATAATAGCCCTATATAATATTATTGAGATGGGAAAAGGATCAAAAAAATTAGAGCTTTTTAGAGAGAAATATGAGTGAATTACGAAATCGCTTCGGAGCCCTAGGCAGCTTCCTAGGAGATTTGGCCTGAAAGGTCAATTTTTTTGTTTGGTTGAATTAGGACCCCAATTCATGGTCATTAACAGCCCTATATAATATTATTGAGATGGGAAATGGATCAAAAAAATTAGAGCTTGTTAGAGAGAAATATGAGTGAATTACGAGATCGCTTCGGAGCCCTAGGCTGCTGCCTAGGAGATTTGGCCTGAAAGGTCAATTTTTTTGTTTGGTTGAATTAGGACAACAATTCATGGTCAATAATAGCTGTATATAATATTATAATGATGGGAAAAGGTTCAAAAAAATTAGACCATGTTAGAGAGAAATATGAGTGAATTACGAGATCGCTTCGGAGCCCTAGGCAGCTGCCTAGGAGATTTGGCCTGAAAGGTCAATTTTTTTGTTTGGCTGAATTAGGACCCCAATTCATGGTCAATAATAGCCCTATATAATATTATTGACATGGGAAAAGGTTCAAAAAAATTAGAGCTTGTTAGGGAGAAATATGACTGAATTACGAGATCGCTTCGGAGCCCTAGGCAGCTGCCTAGGAGATTTGGCCTGAAAGGTCAATTTTTTTGTTTGGTTGAATTAGGACCCCAATTCATGGTCAATAACAGCCCTATATAATATTATTGAGATGGGAAAAGGATCAAAAAAATTAAAGCTTGTTAGAAAGAAATATGAGTGAATTACGAGATCGCTTCGGAGCCCTAGGCTGCTCCCTAGGAGATTTGGCCTGAAAGGTCAATTTTTTTTTTGGTTGAATTAGGACCCCAATTCATGGTCAATAACAGCCCTATATAATATTATTGAGATGGGAGAAGGTTCAAAAAAATTAGAGCTTTTTAGAGAGAAATATGAGTGAATTACGAAATCGCTTCGGAGCCCTAGGCATCTGCCTAGGAGATTTGGCCTGAAAGGTCAATTTTTTTGTTTGGTTGAATTAGGACCCCAATTCATGGTCAATAACAGCCCTATATAATATTATTGAGATGGGAAAAGGATCAAAAAAATTAGAGCTTGTTAGAGAGAAATATGAGTGAATTACGAGATCGCTTCGGAGCCCAAGGCAGCTGCCTAGGAGATTTGGCCTGAAAGGTCAATTTTTTTGTTTGGTTGAATTAGGACCCCAATTCATGGTCAATAATAGCCCTATACAATATTATTGAGATGGGAAAAGGTTCAAAAAAATTGGAGCTTGTTAGAGAGAAATATGAGTGAATTACGAAATCGCTTCGGAGCCCTAGGCAGCTGCCTAGGAGATTTGGCCTGAAAGGTCAATTTTTTTGTTTGGTTGAATTAGGACCCCAATTCATGGTCAATAACAGCCCTATATAATATTATTGAGATGGGAAAAGGTTCAAAAAAATTAGAGCTTTTTAGAGAGAAATATGAGTGAATTACGAAATCGCTTCGGAGCCCTAGGCAGCTGCCTAGGAGATTGGGCCTGAAAGGTCAATTTTTTTGTTTGGTTGAATTAGGACCCCAATTCATGGTCAATAACAGCCCTATATAATATTATTGAGATGGGAAAGGGATCAAAAAAATTCGAGCTTGTTAGAGAGAAATATGAGTGAATTACGAGATCGCTTCGGAGCCCTAGGCCGCTGCCTAGGAGATTTGGCCTGAAAGGTCAATTTTTTTATTTGGATGAATTAGGACCCCAATTCATGGTCAATAATAGCCCTATATAATATTATTGAGATGGGAAAAGGATCAAAAAAATTAGAGCTTGTTAGAGAGAAATATGAGTGAATTACGAGATCGCTTCGGAGCCCTAGGCCGCTGCTTAGGAGATTTGGCCTGAAAGGTCAATTTTTTTGTTTTTTTGAATTAGGACCCCAATTCATGGTCATTAACAGCCCTATATAATATTATTGAGGTGGGAAAAGGATCAAAAAAATTAGAGCTTGTTAGAGAGAAATATGACTGAATTACGAGATCGCTTCGGAGCCCTAGGCAGCTGCCTAGGAGATTTGGCCTGAAAGGTCAATTTTTTTGTTTGGTTGAATTAGGACCCCAAGTCATGGTCAATAACAGCCCTATATAATATTATTGAGATGGGAAAAGGTTCAAAAAAATTAGAGCTTTTTAGAGAGAAATATGAGTGAATTACGAAATCGCTTCGGAGCCCTAGGCAGCTGCCTAGGAGATTTGGCCTGAAAGGTCAATTTTTTTGTTTAGTTGAATTAGGACCCCAATTCATGGTCAATAACAGCCCTATAAAATATTATTGAGATGGGAAAATGATCAAAAAAATTAGAGCTTGTTAGAGAGAAATATGACTGAATTACGAGATCGCTTCGGAGCCCTAGGCAGCTGCCTAGGAGATTTGGCCTGAAAGGTCAATTTTTTTGTTTGGTTGAATTAGGACCCCAAGTCATGGTCAATAACAGCCCTATATAATATTATTGAGATGGGAAAAGGTTCAAAAAAATTAGGGCTTTTTAGAGAGAAATATGAGTGAATTACGAAATCGCTTCGGAGCCCTAGGCAGCTGCCTAGGAGATTTGGCCTGAAAGGTCAATTTTTTTGTTTAGTTGAATTAGGACCCCAATTCATGGTCAATAACAGCCCTATAAAATATTATTGAGATGGGAAAAGGATCAAAAAAATTAGAGCTTGTTAGAGAGAAATATGACTGAATTACGAGATCGCTTCGGAGCCCTAGGCAGCTGCCTAGGAGATTTGGCCTGAAAGGTCAATTTTTTTGTTTGGTTGAATTAGGACCCCAAGTCATGGTCAATAACAGCCCTATATAATATTATTGAGATGGGAAAAGGTTCAAAAAAATTAGAGCTTTTTAGAGAGAAATATGAGTGAATTACGAGATCGCTTCGGAGCCCTAGGCAGCTGCCTAGGAGATTTGGCCTGAAAGGTCAATTTTTTTGTTTGGTTGAATTAGGACCCCAATTCATGGTCAATAATAGCTCTATATAATATTATTAAGATGGGAAAAGGTTCAAAAAAATTAGACCATGTTAGAGAGAAATATGAGTGAATTACGAGATCGCTTCGGAGCCCTAGGCAGCTGCCTAGGAGATTTGGCCTGAAAGGTCAATTTTTTTGTTTGGCTGAATTAGGACCCCAATTCATGGTCAATAATAGCCCTATAAAATATTATTGAGATGGGAAAAGGATCAAAAAAATTAGACCTTGTTAGAGAGAAATATGAGTGAATTACGAGATCGCTTCGGAGCCCTAGGCCGCTGCTTAGGAGATTTGGCCTGAAAGGTCAATTTTTTTGTTTGTTTGAATTAGGACCCCAATTCATGGTCATTAACAGCCCTATATAATATTATTGAGATGGGAAAAGGATCAAAAAAATTAGAGCTTGTTAGAGAGAAATATGAGTGAATTACTAAATCGCTTCGGAACCTTAGGCAGCTGCCTAGGAGATTTGGCCTGAAAGGTCAAATTTTTTGTTTGGTTGAATTAGGACCCCAATTCATGGTCAATAATAGCCCTATATAATATTATTGAGATGGGAAAAGGATCAAAAAAATTAGAGCTTTTTAGAGAGAAATATAAGTGAATTACGAAATCGCTACGGAGCCCTAGGCCGCTTCCTAGGAGATTTGGCCTGAAAGGTCAATTTTTTTTTTTGGTTGAATTAGGACCCCAATTCATGGTCATTAACAGCCCTATATAATATTATTGAGATGGAAAATGGATCAAAAAAATTAGAGCTTGTTAGAGAGAAATATGAGTGAATTACGAGATCGCTTCGGAGCCCTAGGCTGCTGCCTAGGAGATTTGGCCTGAAAGGTCAATTTTTTTGTTTGGTTGAATTAGGACAACAATTCATGGTCAATAATAGCTGTATATAATATTATTATGATGGGAAAAGGTTCAAAAAAATTAGACCATGTTAGAGAGAAATATGAGTGAATTACGAGATCGCTTCGGAGCCCTAGGCAGCTGCCTAGGAGATTTGGCCTGAAAGGTCAATTTTTTTGTTTGGCTGAATTAGGACCCCAATTCATGGTCAATAATAGCCCTATAAAATATTATTGAGATGGGAAAATGATCAAAAAAATTAGAGCTTGTTAGAGAGAAATATGACTGAATTACGAGATCGCTTCGGAGCCCTAGGCAGCTGCCTAGGAGATTTGGCCTGAAAGGTCAATTTTTTTGTTTGGTTGAATTAGGACCCCAAGTCATGGTCAATAACAGCCCTATATAATATTATTGAGATGGGAAAAGGTTCAAAAAAATTAGAGCTTTTTAGAGAGAAATATGAGTGAATTACGAAATCGCTTCGGAGCCCTAGGCAGCTGCCTAGGAGATTTGGCCTGAAAGGTCAATTTTTTTGTTTAGTTGAATTAGGACCCCAATTCATGGTCAATAACAGCCCTATAAAATATTATTGAGATGGGAAAATGATCAAAAAAATTAGAGCTTGTTAGAGAGAAATATGACTGAATTACGAGATCGCTTCGGAGCCCTAGGCAGCTGCCTAGGAGATTTGGCCTGAAAGGTCAATTTTTTTGTTTGGTTGAATTAGGACCCCAAGTCATGGTCAATAACAGCCCTATATAATATTATTGAGATGGGAAAAGGTTCAAAAAAATTAGGGCTTTTTAGAGAGAAATATGAGTGAATTACGAAATCGCTTCGGAGCCCTAGGCAGCTGCCTAGGAGATTTGGCCTGAAAGGTCAATTTTTTTGTTTAGTTGAATTAGGACCCCAATTCATGGTCAATAACAGCCCTATAAAATATTATTGAGATGGGAAAAGGATCAAAAAAATTAGAGCTTGTTAGAGAGAAATATGACTGAATTACGAGATCGCTTCGGAGCCCTAGGCAGCTGCCTAGGAGATTTGGCCTGAAAGGTCAATTTTTTTGTTTGGTTGAATTAGGACCCCAAGTCATGGTCAATAACAGCCCTATATAATATTATTGAGATGGAAAAAGGTTCAAAAAAATTAGAGCTTTTTAGAGAGAAATATGAGTGAATTACGAGATCGCTTCGGAGCCCTAGGCAGCTGCCTAGGAGATTTGGCCTGAAAGGTCAATTTTTTTGTTTGGTTGAATTAGGACCCCAATTCATGGTCAATAATAGCTCTATATAATATTATTAAGATGGGAAAAGGTTCAAAAAAATTAGACCATGTTAGAGAGAAATATGAGTGAATTACGAGATCGCTTCGGAGCCCTAGGCAGCTGCCTAGGAGATTTGGCCTGAAAGGTCAATTTTTTTGTTTGGCTGAATTAGGACCCCAATTCATGGTCAATAATAGCCCTATAAAATATTATTGAGATGGGAAAAGGATCAAAAAAATTAGACCTTGTTAGAGAGAAATATGAGTGAATTACGAGATCGCTTCGGAGCCCTAGGCTGCTGCTTAGGAGATTTGGCCTGAAAGGTCAATTTTTTTGTTTATTTGAATTAGGACCCCAATTCATGGTCATTAACAGCCCTATATAATATTATTGAGATGGGAAAAGGATCAAAAAAATTAGAGCTTGTTAGAGAGAAATATGAGTGAATTACTAAATCGCTTCGGAACCTTAGGCAGCTGCCTAGGAGATTTGGCCTGAAAGGTCAAATTTTTTGTTTGGTTGAATTAGGACCCCAATTCATGGTCAATAATAGCCCTATATAATATTATTGAGATGGGAAAAGGATCAAAAAAATTAGAGCTTTTTAGAGAGAAATATAAGTGAATTACGAAATCGCTTCGGAGCCCTAGGTAGCTTCCTAGGAGATTTGGCCTGAAAGGTCAATTTTTTTTTTTGGTTGAATTAGGACCCCAATTCATGGTCATTAACAGCCCTATATAATATTATTGAGATGGAAAATGGATCAAAAAAATTAGAGCTTGTTAGAGAGAAATATGAGTGAATTACGAGATCGCTTCGGAGCCCTAGGCTTCTGCCTAGGAGATTTGGCCTGAAAGGTCAATTTTTTTGTTTGGTTGAATTAGGACAACAATTCATGGTCAATAATAGCTGTATATAATATTATTATGATGGGAAAAGGTTCAAAAAAATTAGACCATGTTAGAGAGAAATATGAGTGAATTACGAGATCGCTTCGGAGCCCTAGGCAGCTGCCTAGGAGATTTGGCCTGAAAGGTCAATTTTTTTGTTTGGCTGAATTAGGACCCCAATTCATGGTCAATAATAGCCCTATATAATATTATTGACATGGGAAAAGGTTCAAAAAAATTAGAGCTTGTTAGGGAGAAATATGACTGAATTACGAGATCGCTTCGGAGCCCTAGGCAGCTGCCTAGGAGATTTGGCCTGAAAGGTCAATTTTTTTGTTTGGTTGAATTAGGACCCCAATTCATGGTCAATAACAGCCCTATATAATATTATTGAGATGGGAAAAGGATCAAAAAAATTAAAGCTTGTTAGAAAGAAATATGAGTGAATTACGAGATCGCTTCGGAGCCCTAGGCTGCTCCCTAGGAGATTTGGCCTGAAAGGTCAATTTTTTTTTTGGTTGAATTAGGACCCCAATTCATGGTCAATAACAGCCCTATATAATATTATTGAGATGGGAGAAGGTTCAAAAAAATTAGAGCTTTTTAGAGAG
The DNA here is from genome assembly GCF_963169125.1 of Humulus lupulus. Lineage (NCBI taxonomy): Eukaryota > Viridiplantae > Streptophyta > Magnoliopsida > Rosales > Cannabaceae > Humulus > Humulus lupulus. The sequence continues at coordinate 287,785,730 of NC_084795.1, forward strand.
AAATATGAGTGAATTACGAAATCGCTTCGGAGCCCTAGGCATCTGCCTAGGAGATTTGGCCTGAAAGGTCAATTTTTTTGTTTGGTTGAATTAGGACCCCAATTCATGGTCAATAACAGCCCTATATAATATTATTGAGATGGGAAAAGGATCAAAAAAATTAGAGCTTGTTAGAGAGAAATATGAGTGAATTACGAGATCGCTTCGGAGCCCAAGGCAGCTGCCTAGGAGATTTGGCCTGAAAGGTCAATTTTTTTGTTTGGTTGAATTAGGACCCCAATTCATGGTCAATAATAGCCCTATACAATATTATTGAGATGGGAAAAGGTTCAAAAAAATTGGAGCTTGTTAGAGAGAAATATGAGTGAATTACGAAATCGCTTCGGAGCCCTAGGCAGCTGCCTAGGAGATTTGGCCTGAAAGGTCAATTTTTTTGTTTGGTTGAATTAGGACCCCAATTCATGGTCAATAACAGCCCTATATAATATTATTGAGATGGGAAAAGGTTCAAAAAAATTAGAGCTTTTTAGAGAGAAATATGAGTGAATTACGAAATCGCTTCGAAGCCCTAGGCAGCTGCCTAGGAGATTGGGCCTGAAAGGTCAATTTTTTTGTTTGGTTGAATTAGGACCCCAATTCATGGTCAATAACAGCCCTATATAATATTATTGAGATGGGAAAAGGATCAAAAAAATTCGAGCTTGTTAGAGAGAAATATGAGTGAATTACGAGATCGCTACGGAGCCCTAGGCAGCTGCCTAGGAGATTTGGCCTGAAAGGTCAATTTTTTTGTTTGGATGAATTAGGACCCCAATTCATGGTCAATAATAGCCCTATATAATATTATTGAGATGGGAAAAGGATCAAAAAAATTAGAGCTTGTTAGAGAGAAATATGAGTGAATTACGAGATCGCTTCGGAGCCCTAGGCCGCTGCTTAGGAGATTTGGCCTGAAAGGTCAATTTTTTTGTTTGTTTGAATTAGGACCCCAATTCATGGTCATTAACAGCCCTATATAATATTATTGAGGTGGGAAAAGGATCAAAAAAATTAGAGCTTGTTAGAGAGAAATATGACTGAATTACGAGATCGCTTCGGAGCCCTAGGCAGCTGCCTAGGAGATTTGGCCTGAAAGGTCAATTTTTTTGTTTGGTTGAATTAGGACCCCAAGTCATGGTCAATAACAGCCCTATATAATATTATTGAGATGGGAAAAGGTTCAAAAAAATTAGAGCTTTTTAGAGAGAAATATGAGTGAATTACGAAATCGCTTCGGAGCCCTAGGCAGCTGCCTAGGAGATTTGGCCTGAAAGGTCAATTTTTTTGTTTAGTTGAATTAGGACCCCAATTCATGGTCAATAACAGCCCTATAAAATATTATTGAGATGGGAAAATGATCAAAAAAATTAGAGCTTGTTAGAGAGAAATATGACTGAATTACGAGATCGCTTCGGAGCCCTAGGCAGCTGCCTAGGAGATTTGGCCTGAAAGGTCAATTTTTTTGTTTGGTTGAATTAGGACCCCAAGTCATGGTCAATAACAGCCCTATATAATATTATTGAGATGGGAAAAGGTTCAAAAAAAATTAGAGCTTTTTAGAGAGAAATATGAGTGAATTACGAAATCGCTTCGGAGCCCTAGGCAGCTGCCTAGGAGATTTGGCCTGAAAGGTCAATTTTTTTGTTTAGTTGAATTAGGACCCCAATTCATGGTCAATAACAGCCCTATAAAATATTATTGAGATGGGAAAAGGATCAAAAAAATTAGAGCTTGTTAGAGAGAAATATGACTGAATTACGAGATCGCTTCGGAGCCCTAGGCAGCTGCCTAGGAGATTTGGCCTGAAAGGTCAATTTTTTTGTTTGGTTGAATTAGGACCCCAAGTCATGGTCAATAACAGCCCTATATAATTTTATTGAGATGGGAAAAGGTTCAAAAAAATTAGAGCTTTTTAGAGAGAAATATGAGTGAATTACGAAATCGCTTCGGAGCCCTAGGCAGCTGCCTAGGAGATTTGGCCTGAAAGGTCAATTTTTTTGTTTAGTTGAATTAGGACCCCAATTCATGGTCAATAACAGCCCTATAAAATATTATTGAGATGGGAAAAGGATCAAAAAAATTAGATCTTGTTAGAGAGAAATATGACTGAATTACGAGATCGCTTCGGAGCCCTAGGCAGCTGCCTAGGAGATTTGGCCTGAAAGGTCAATTTTTTTGTTTGGTTGAATTAGGACCCCAAGTCATGGTCAATAACAGCCCTATATAATATTATTGAGATGGGAAAAGGTTCAAAAAAATTAGAGCTTTTTAGAGAGAAATATGAGTGAATTACGAGATCGCTTCGGAGCCCTAGGCAGCTGCCTAGGAGATTTGGCCTGAAAGGTCAATTTTTTTGTTTGGTTGAATTAGGACCCCAATTCATGGTCAATAACAGCAATATATAATATTATTGAGATGGGAAAAGGATCAAAAAAATTAGAGCTTGTTAGAGAGAAATATGAGTGAATTACGAAATCGCTTCGGAGCCCTAGGCATCTGCCTAGGAGATTTGGCCTGAAAGGTCAATTTTTTTGTTTGGTTGAATTAGGACCCCAATTCATGGTCAATAACAGCCCTATATAATATTATTGAGATGGGAAAAGGATCAAAAAAATTAGAGCTTGTTAGAGAGAAATATGAGTGAATTACGAGATCGCTTCGGAGCCCTAGGCAGCTGCCTAGGAGATTTGGCCTGAAAGGTCAATTTTTTTGTTTGGTTGAATTAGGACCCCAATTCATGGTCAATAATATCCCTATACAATATTATTGAGATGGGAAAAGGTTCAAAAAAATTGGAGCTTGTTAGAGAGAAATATGAGTGAATTACGAAATCGCTTCGGAGCCCTAGGCAGCTGCCTAGGAGATTTGGCCTGAAAGGTCAATTTTTTTGTTTGGTTGAATTAGGACCCCAATTCATGGTCAATAACAGCCCTATATAATATTATTGAGATGGTAAAAGGTTCAAAAAAATTAGAGCTTTTTAGAGAGAAATATGAGTGAATTACGAAATCGCTTCGGAGCCCTAGGCAGCTGCCTAGGAGATTTGGCCTGAAAGGTCAATTTTTTTGTTTGGTTGAATTAGGACCCCAATTCATGGTCAATAACAGCCCTATATAATATTATTGAGATGGAAAAAGGATCAAAAAAATTAGAGCTTGTTAGAGAGAAATATGAGTGAATTACGAGATCGCTTCGGAGCCCTAGGCCGCTGCTTAGGAGATTTGGCCTGAAAGGTCAATTTTTTTGTTTGTTTGAATTAGGACCCCAATTCATGGTCATTAACAGCCCTATATAATATTATTGAGGTGGGAAAAGGATCAAAAATATTAGAGCTTGTTAGAGAGAAATATGAGTGAATTACGGGTTCTCTTCGGAGCCCTAGGCAGCGGCCTAGGAGATTTGGACTGAAAGGTCAATTTTTTTTTTTGGTTGAATTATGACCCCAATTCATGGTCAATAATAGCCCTATATGATATTATTGAGATGGGAAAAGGTTCAAAAAAATTAGAGCTTGTTAGAGAGAAATATGAGTGAATTACGAAATCGCTTCGGAGACCTAGGCAGCTGCCTAGGAGATTTGTCCTGAAAGGTCAATATTTTTTTTGGTTGAATTATGACCCCAATTCATGGTCAATAATATCCCTATATAATATTATTGAGATGGGAAATGGTTCAAAAAAATTAGAGCTTGTTAGAGAGAAATATGAGTGAATTACGAAATCGCTTCGGAGCTCTAGGCAGCTGCCTAGGAGATTTGGCCAGAACGGTCAATTTATTTGTTTGGTTTAATTAGGAACCCAATTCATGGTCAATAATTTCCGCATATAATATTATTGAGATGGAAAAAGGTTCAAAAAAATTAGAGCTTGTTAGGGAGAAATATGAGTTAATTACGAAATCGCTTCGGAGCCCTAGGCAGCTGCCTAGAAGATTTGGCCTGAAAGGTCAATTTTTTTGTTTGGTTGAATTAGGACCCCGATTCATGGTCAATAATAGCCCTATATAATATTATTGAGATGGGAAAAGGTTCAAAAAAATTAGAGCTTTTTAGAGAGAAATATGAGTGAATTACTGAATCGCTTCGGAGCCCTAGGCAGCTTCCTAGGAGATTTGGCAAGAACGGTCAATTTTTTTTTGGTTGAATTAGGACCCCGATTCATGGTATACAACAGCCCTATATAATATTATTGAGATGGGAAAAGGTTCAAAAAAATAAGATCTTGTTAGAGAGAAATATGAGTGAATTACGAAATCGCTTCGGAGCCCTAGGCAGCTGCCTAGGAGAATTGTCCTGAAAGGTCAATATTTTTTTTGGTTGAATTAGGACCCCAATTCATGGTCAATAATAGCCCTATATAATATTATTTGATGGGAAAAGGTTCAAAAAAATTAGAGCTTGTTAGGGAGAAATATAAGTGAATTACGGGATCTCTTCGGAGCCCTAGGCAGCTGCCTAGGAGATTTGGCCTGAAAGGTCAATTTTTTTGTTTGGTTGAATTAGGCCCCGATTCATGGTCAATAATAGCCCTATATAATATTATTTAGATGGGAAAAGGTTCAAAAAAACTAGAGCTTGTTAGAGTGAAATATGAGTGAATTCCGGAATCGCTTCGGAGCCCTAGGCTGCTGCCTAAGAGATTTCGCCTGAAAGGTCAATTTTTTTTTTGGTTGAATTAGGACCCCAATACATGGTCAATAATAGCCCTATATAATATTATTGAGATGGGAAAAGGTTCAAAAAAATTAGAGCTTGTTAGAGAGAAATATGAGTGAATTACGAAATCGCTTCGGAGCTCTAGGCAGCTGCCTAGGAGATTTGGCCAGAACGGTCAATTTATTTGTTTGGTTGAATTAGGAACCCAATTCATGGTCAATAATTTCCCTATATAATATTATTGAGATGGGAAAAGGCTCAAAATAATTAGAGCTTCTTAGAGAGAAATATGAGTGAATTACGGAATCGCTTCGGAACCCTGGGCGGCTGCCTAGGAGATTTGGCCTGAAAGGTCAATTTTTTTGTTTGGTTGAATTAGGACCCCGATTCATGGTCAATAACAGCCCTATATAATATTATTGAGATGGGAAAAGGTTCAAAAAAATTAGATCTTGTTAGAGTGAAATATGAGTGAATTACGAAATCGCTTCGAAGCCCTAGGCAGTTGCCTAGGAGACTTGTCCTGAAAGGTCAATATTTTTTTTGGTTGAATTCGGACCCCAATTCATGGTCTATAATAGCCCTATATAATATTATTGAGATGGAAAAAGGTTCAAAAAAATTAGAGCTTGTTAGGGAGAAATATGAGTTAATTACGAAATCGCTTCGGAGCCCTAGGCTGCCTAGGAGATTTGGCCAGAACGGTCAATTTTTTTTTGGTTGAATTAGGACCTCGATTCATGGTCAATAACAGCCCTATATATTATTATTGAGATGGGAAAAGGTTCAAAAAAATTAGATCTTGTTAGAGAGAAATATGAGTGAATTACGAAATCGCTTCGGCGCCCTAGGCAGCTGCCTAGGAGGTTTGTCCTGAAAGGTCAATTTTTTTGTTTGGTTGAAATTAGACCCCGATTCATGGTCAATAATAGCCCTATATAATATTATTGAGATGGGAAAAGATTCAAAAAAATAAGAGCTTGTTAGAGAGAAATATGAGTGAATTACTGGATCGCTTCGGAGCCCTAGGCAGCTGCCTAGGAGATTTGGCCAGAACGGTCAATTTTTTTTTGGTAGAATTAGGACCCCGATTCATGGTCAAATACAGCCCTATATAATATTATTGAGATGGGAAAAGGTTCAAAAAAATTAGATCTTGTTAGAGAGAAATATGAGTGAATTACGGGATCACTTCAGAGCCCTAGGCAGCTGCCTAGGAGATTTGGCCTGAAAGGTCTATTTTTTTGTTTGGTTGAATTAGGACCCCGATTCATGGTCAATAATAGCCCTATATAATATTATTGAGATAGGAAAAGGTTAAAAAAAACTAGAGCTTGTTTGAGTGAAATATGAGTGAATTACGGAATCGCTTCGGAGCCCTAGGCAGTTGCCCAAGAGATTTTGCCTGAAAGGTCAATTTTTTTTTTGGTTGAATTAGGACCCCAATTCATGGTCAATAATAGCCCTATATAATATTATTGAGATGGGAAAAGGTTCAAAAAAATTAGAGCTTGTTAGAGAGAGATATGAGTGAAATACGAGATCGCTTCGGAGCCCTAGGCAGCTGCCTAAGAGATTTGGCCTGAAAGGTCAATTTTTTTTATTGGTTGAATTTGGACCCCGATTCATGGTCAATAATAGCCCTATATAATATTATTAAGATGGGAAAAGGTTCAAAAAAACTAGAGCTTGTTAGAGTGAAATATGAGTGAATTACGGAATCGCTTCGGAGCCCTTAGGCTGCTGCCTAAGAGATTTCGCCTGAAAGGTCAATTTTTTTTTTGGTTGAATTAGGACCCCGATTCATGGTCAATAACAGCCCTATATAATATTATTGAGATGGGAAAAGGTTCAAAAAAATTAGATCTTGTTAGAGTGAAATATGAGTGAATTACGAAATCGCTTCGAAGCCCTAGGCAGTTGCCTAGGAGACTTGTCCTGAAAGGTCAATATTTTTTTTGGTTGAATTCGGACCCCAATTCATGGTCTATAATAGCCCTATATAATATTATTGAGATGGAAAAAGGTTCAAAAAAATTAGAGCTTGTTAGGGAGAAATATGAGTTAATTACGAAATCGCTTCGGAGCCTTAGGCTGCCTAGGAGATTTGGCCAGAACGGTCAATTTTTTTTTGGTTGAATTAGTACCTCGATTCATGGTCAATAACAGCCCTATATATTATTATTGAGATGGGAAAAGGTTCAAAAAAATTAGATCTTGTTAGAGAGAAATATGAGTGAATTACGAAATCGCTTCGGCGCCCTAGGCAGCTGCCTAGGAGATTTGTCCTGAAAGGTCAATTTTTTTGTTTGGTTGAATTTGGACCCCAATTCATGGTCAATAATAGCCCTATATAATATTATTGAGATGGGAAAAGATTCAAAAAAATAAGAGCTTGTTAGAGAGAAATATGAGTGAATTACTGGATCGCTTCGGAGCCCTAGGCAGCTGCCTAGGAGATTTGGCCAGAACGGTCAATTTTTTTTTGGTAGAATTAGGACCCCGATTCATGGTCAATAACAGCCCTATATAATATTATTGAGATGGGAAAAGGTTCAAAAAAATTAGATCTTGTTAGAGAGAAATATGAGTGAATTACGAGATCACTTCAGAGCCCTAGGCTGCTGCCTAGGAGATTTGGCCTGAAAGGTCTATTTTTTTGTTTGGTTGAATTAGGACCCCGATTCATGGTCAATAATAGCCCTATATAATATTATTGAGATAGGAAAAGGTTAAAAAAAACTAGAGCTTGTTTGAGTGAAATATGAGTGAATTACGGAATCGCTTCGGAGCCCTAGGCAGTTGCCCAAGAGATTTTGCCTGAAAGGTCAATTTTTTTTTTGGTTGAATTAGGACCCCAATTCATGGTCAATAATAGCCCTATATAATATTATTGAGATGGGAAAAGGTTCAAAAAAATTAGAGCTTGTTAGAGAGAGATATGAGTGAAATACGAGATCGCTTCGGAGCCCTAGGCAGCTGCCTAAGAGATTTGGCCTGAAAGGTCAATTTTTTTTATTGGTTGAATTTGGACCCCGATTCATGGTCAATAATAGCCCTATATAATATTATTGAGATGGGAAAAGGTTCAAAAAAATTATAGCTTGTTAGAGAGAAATATGAGTAAATTACTGGATCGCTTCGGAGCCCTAGGCAGCTAGCTGCCTAGGAGATTTGGCCAGAACGGTCTATTTTTTTTTGGTTGAATTAGGACCCCGATTCATGGTCGATAACAGCCCTATATAATATTATTGAGATGGGAATAGGTTCAAAAACACTAGAGCTTGTTAGAGTTAAATATGAGTGAATTACGGGATCGCTTCGGAGCCCTAGGCAGCTGCCTAGGAGATTTGGCCTGAAAGGTCAATTTTTTTGTTTGGTTGAATTAGGACCCCGATTCATGGTCAATAATGGCCCTATATAATATTATTTATATGGGAAAAGGTTCAAAAAAATTAGAGCTTGTTAGAGAGAAATATGAGTGAAATACGAGATCGCTTCAGAGCCCTAGGCAGCTGCCTAGGAGATTTGGCCTGAAAGGTCAATTTTTTTGTTTGGTTGAATTTGGACCCCGATTCATGGTCAATAATAGCCCTATATAATATTATTGAGATGGGAAAAGGTTCAAAAAAATTATAGCTTGTTAGAGAGAAATATGAGTAAATTACTGGATCGCTTCGGAGCCCTAGGCAGCTAGCTGCCTAGGAGATTTGGCCAGAACGGTCAATTTTTTTTTGGTTGAATTAGGACCCCGATTCATGGACGATAACAGCCCTATATAATATTATTGAGATGGGAAAAGGTTCAAAAAAATTAGATCTTGTTAGAGTGAAATATGAGTGAATTACGAAATCGCTTCGAAGCCCTAGGCAGTTGCCTAGGAGACTTGTCCTGAAAGGTCAATATTTTTTTTGGTTGAATTAGGACCCCAATTCATGGTCTATAATAGCCCTATATAATATTATTGAGATGGGAAAAGGTTCAAAAAAATTAGAGCTTGTTAGGGAGAAATATGAGTTAATTACGAAATCGCTTCGGAGCCCTAGGCTGCCTAGGAGATTTGGCCAGAACGGTCAATTTTTTTTTGTTTGAATTAGGACCTCGATTCATGGTCAATAACAGCCCTATTTATTATTATTGAGATGGGAAAAGGTTCAAAAAAATTAGATCTTGTTAGAGAGAAATATGAGTGAATTACGAAATCGCTTCGGCGCCCTAGGCAGCTGCCTAGGAGATTTGTCCTGAAAGGTCAATTTTTTTGTTTGGTTGAATTAGGACCCCGATTCATGGTAAATAATTGCCCTATATAATATTATTGAGATGACAACAGGTTCAAAAAAATTAGAACTTGTTAGAGAGAAATATGAGTGAATTACTGAATCGCTTCGGAGCCCTAGGCAGCTGCCTAGGAGATTTGGCCAGAACGGTCAATTTTTTTTTGGTTGAATTAGGACCCCGACCCATGGTCAATAACAGCCCTATATAATATTATTGAGATGGGAAAAGGTTCAAAAAAATTAGATCTTGTTAGAGAGAAATATGAGTGAATTACGAAATCGCTTCGGAGCCCTAGGCAGCGGCCTAGGAGATTTGGACTGAAAGGTCAATTTTTTTGTTTGGTTGAATTAGGACCCCGATTCATGGTCAATAATAGCCCTATATAATATTATTGAGATGGGGAAAGGTTCAAAAAAATTAGAGTTTGTTAGAGAGAAATATGAGTGAATTACGGGTTCTCTTCGGAGCCCTAGGCAGCGGCCTAGGAGATTTGGACTGAAAGGTCAATTTTTTTTTTTGGTTGAATTAGGACCCCAATTCATGGTCAATAATAGCCCTATATAATATTATTGAGATGGGAAAAGGTTCAAAAAAATTAGAGCTTGTTAGAGAGAAATATGAGTGAATTACGAAATCGCTTCGGAGACCTAGGCAGCTGCCTAGGAGATTTGTCCTGAAAGGTCAATATTTTTTTTGGTTGAATTATGACCCCAATTCATGGTCAATAATATCCCTATATAATATTATTGAGATGGGAAATGGTTCAAAAAAATTAGAGCTTGTTAGAGAGAAATATGAGTGAATTACGAAATCGCTTCGGAGCTCTAGGCAGCTGCCTAGGAGATTTGGCCAGAACGGTCAATTTATTTGTTTGGTTGAATTAGGAACCCAATTCATGGTCAATAATTTCCGCATATAATATTATTGAGATGGAAAAAGGTTCAAAAAAATTAGAGCTTGTTAGGGAGAAATATGAGTTAATTACGAAATCGCTTCGGAGCCCTAGGCAACTGCCTAGAAGATTTGGCCTGAAAGGTCAATTTTTTTGTTTGGTTGAATTAGGACCCCGATTCATGGTCAATAATAGCCCTATATAATATTATTGAGATGGGAAAAGGTTCAAAAAAATTAGAGCTTTTTAGAGAGAAATATGAGTGAATTACTGAATCGCTTCGGAGCCCTAGGCAGCTGCCTAGGAGATTTGGCAAGAACGGTCAATTTTTTTTTGGTTGAATTAGGACCCCGATTCATGGTATACAACAGCCCTATATAATATTATTGAGATGGGAAAAGGTTCAAAAAAATAAGATCTTGTTAGAGAGAAATATGAGTGAATTACGAAATCGCTTCGGAGCCCTAGGCAGCTGCCTAGGAGAATTGTCCTGAAAGGTCAATATTTTTTTTGGTTGAATTAGGACCCCAATTCATGGTCAATAATAGCCCTATATAATATTATTTGATGGGAAAAGGTTCAAAAAAATTAGAGCTTGTTAGGGAGAAATATAAGTGAATTACGGGATCGCTTCGGAGCCCTAGGCAGCTGCCTAGGAGATTTGGCCTGAAAGGTCAATTTTTTTGTTTGGTTGAATTAGGCCCCGATTCATGGTCAATAATAGCCCTATATAATATTATTGAGGTGGGAAAAGGTTCAAAAAAACTAGAGCTTGTTAGAGTGAAATATGAGTGAATTACGGAATCGCTTCGGAGCCCTAGGCTGCTGCCTAAGAGATTTCGCCTGAAAGGTCAATTTTTTTTTTGGTTGAATTAGGACCCCAATACATGGTCAATAATAGCCCTATATAATATTATTGAGATGGGAAAAGGTTCAAAAAAATTAGAGCTTGTTAGAGAGAAATATGAGTGAATTACGAAATCGCTTCGGAGCTCTAGGCAGCTGCCTAGGAGATTTGGCCAGAACGGTCAATTTATTTGTTTGGTTGAATTAGGAACCCAATTCATGGTCAATAATTTCCCTATATAATATTATTGAGATGGGAAAAGGCTCAAAATAATTAGAGCTTCTTAGAGAGAAATATGAGTGAATTACGGAATCGCTTCGGAACCCTGGGCGGCTGCCTAGGAGATTTGGCCTGAAAGGTCAATTTTTTTGTTTGGTTGAATTAGGACCCCGATTCATGGTCAATAACAGCCCTATATAATATTATTGAGATGGGAAAAGGTTCAAAAAAATTAGATCTTGTTAGAGTGAAATATGAGTGAATTACGAAATCGCTTCGAAGCCCTAGGCAGTTGCCTAGGAGACTTGTCCTGAAAGGTCAATATTTTTTTTGGTTGAATTCGGACCCCAATTCATGGTCTATAATAGCCCTATATAATATTATTGAGATGGAAAAAGGTTCAAAAAAATTAGAGCTTGTTAGGGAGAAATATGAGTTAATTACGAAATCGCTTCGGAGCCCTAGGCTGCCTAGGAGATTTGGCCAGAACGGTCAATTTTTTTTTGGTTGAATTAGGAACTCGATTCATGGTCAATAACAGCCCTATATATTATTATTGAGATGGGAAAAGGTTCAAAAAAATTAGATCTTGTTAGAGAGAAATATGAGTGAATTACGAAATCGCTTCGGCGCCATAGGCAGCTGCCTAGGAGATTTGTCCTGAAAGGTCAATTTTTTTGTTTGGTTGAATTTGGACCCCGATTCATGGTCAATAATAGCCCTATATAATATTATTGAGATGGGAAAAGATTCAAAAAAATAAGAGCTTGTTAGAGAGAAATATGAGTGAATTACTGGATCGCTTCGGAGCCCTAGGCAGCTGCCTAGGAGATTTGGCCAGAACGGTCAATTTTTTTTTGGTAGAATTAGGACCCCGATTCATGGTCAATAACAGCCCTATATAATATTATTGAGATGGGAAAAGGTTCAAAAAAATTAGATCTTGTTAGAGAGAAATATGAGTGAATTACGGGATCACTTCAGAGCCCTAGGCAGCTGCCTAGGAGATTTGGCCTGAAAGGTCTATTTTTTTGTTTGGTTGAATTAGGACCCCGATTCATGGTCAATAATAGCCCTATATAATATTATTGAGATAGGAAAAGGTTAAATAAAACTAGAGCTTGTTTGAGTGAAATATGAGTGAATTACGGAATCGCTTCGGAGCCCTAGGCAGTTGCCCAAGAGATTTTGCCTGAAAGGTCAATTTTTTTTTTGGTTGAATTAGGACCCCAATTCATGGTCAATAATAGCCCTATATAATATTATTGAGATGGGAAAAGGTTCAAAAAAATTAGAGCTTGTTAGAGAGAGATATGAGTGAAATACGAGATCGCTTCGGAGCCCTAGGCAGCTGCCTAAGAGATTTGGCCTGAAAGGTCAATTTTTTTTATTGGTTGAATTTGGACCCCGATTCATTGTCAATAATAGCCCTATATAATATTATTGAGATGGCAAAAGGTTCAAAAAAACTAGAGCTTGTTAGAGTGAAATATGAGTGAATTACGGAATCGCTTCGGAGCCCTAGGCTGCTGCCTAAGAGATTTCGCCTGAAAGGTCAATTTTTTTTTTGGTTGAATTAGGACCCCGATTCATGGTCAATAACAGACCTATATAATATTATTGAGATGGGAAAAGGTTCAAAAAAATTAGATCTTGTTAGAGTGAAATATGAGTGAATTACGAAATCGCTTCGAAGCCCTAGGCAGTTGCCTAGGAGACTTGTCCTGAAAGGTCAATATTTTTTTTGGTTGAATTCGGACCCCAATTCATGGTCTATAATAGCCCTATATAATATTATTGAGATGGAAAAAGGTTCAAAAAAATTAGAGCTTGTTAGGGAGAAATATGAGTTAATTACGAAATCGCTTCGGAGCCTTAGGCTGCCTAGGAGATTTGGCCAGAACGGTCAATTTTTTTTTGGTTGAATTAGGAACTCGATTCATGGTCAATAACAGCCCTATATATTATTATTGAGATGGGAAAAGGTTCAAAAAAATTAGATCTTGTTAGAGAGAAATATGAGTGAATTACGAAATCGCTTCGGCGCCCTAGGCAGCTGCCTAGGAGATTTGTCCTGAAAGGTCAATTTTTTTGTTTGGTTGAATTTGGACCCCAATTCATGGTCAATAATAGCCCTATATAATATTATTGAGATGGGAAAAGATTCAAAAAAATAAGAGCTTGTTAGAGAGAAATATGAGTGAATTACTGGATCGCTTCGGAGCCCTAGGCAGCTGCCTAGGAGATTTGGCCAGAACGGTCAATTTTTTTTTGGTAGAATTAGGACCCCGATTCATGGTCAATAACAGCCCTATATAATATTATTGAGATGGGAAAAGGTTCAAAAAAATTAGATCTTGTTAGAGAGAAATATGAGTGAATTACGGGATCACTTCAGAGCCCTAGGCAGCTGCCTAGGAGATTTGGCCTGAAAGGTCTATTTTTTTGTTTGGTTGAATTAGGACCCCGATTCATGGTCAATAATAGCCCTATATAATATTATTGAGATAGGAAAAGGTTAAAAAAAACTAGAGCTTGTTTGAGTGAAATATGAGTGAATTACGGAATCGCTTCGGAGCCCTAGGCAGTTGCCCTAGAGATTTTGCCTGAAAGGTCAATTTTTTTTTTGGTTGAATTAGGACCCCAATTCATGGTCAATAATAGCCCTATATAATATTATTGAGATGGGAAAAGGTTCAAAAAAATTAGAGCTTGTTAGAGAGAGATATGAGTGAAATACGAGATCGCTTCGGAGCCCTAGGCAGCTGCCTAAGAGATTTGGCCTGAAAGGTCAATTTTTTTTATTGGTTGAATTTGGACCCCGATTCATGGTCAATAATAGCCCTATATAATATTATTGAGATGGGAAAAGGTTCAAAAAAATTATAGCTTGTTAGAGAGAAATATGAGTAAATTACTGGATCGCTTCGGAGCCCTAGGGAGCTAGCTGCCTAGGAGATTTGGCCAGAACGGTCTATTTTTTTTTGGTTGAATTAGGACCCCGATTCATGGTCGATAACAGCCCTATATAATATTATTGAGATGGGAATAGGTTCAAAAACACTAGAGCTTGTTAGAGTTAAATATGAGTGAATTACGGGATCGCTTCGGAGCCCTAGGCAGCTGCCTAGGAGATTTGGCCTGAAAGGTCAATTTTTTTGTTTGGTTGAATTAGGACCCCGATTCATGGTCAATAATGGCCCTATATAATATTATTTATATGGGAAAAGGTTCAAAAAAATTAGAGCTTGTTAGAGAGAAATATGAGTGAAATACGAGATCGCTTCAGAGCCCTAGGCAGCTGCCTAGGAGATTTGGCCTGAAAGGTCAATTTTTTTGTTTGGTTGAATTTGGACCCCGATTCATGGTCAATAATAGCCCTATATAATATTATTGAGATGGGAAAAGGTTCAAAAAAATTATAGCTTGTTAGAGAGAAATATGAGTAAATTACTGGATCGCTTCGGAGCCCTAGGCAGCTAGCTGCCTAGGAGATTTGGCCAGAACGGTCAATTTTTTTTTGGTTGAATTAGGACCCCGATTCATGGACGATAACAGCCCTATATAATATTATTGAGATGGGAAAAGGTTCAAAAAAATTAGATCTTGTTAGAGTGAAATATGAGTGAATTACGAAATCGCTTCGAAGCCCTAGGCAGCTGCCTAGGAGATTTGTCCTGAAAGGTCAATATTTTTTTTGGTTGAATTAGGACCCCAATTCATGGTCAATAATAGCCCTATATAATATTATTTGATGGGAAAAGGTTCAAAAAAATTAGAGCTTGTTAGAGAGAAATATAAGTGAATTACGGGATCGCTTCGGAGCCCTAGGCAGCTGCCTAGGAGATTTGGCCTGAAAGGTCAATTTTTTTGTTTGGTTGAATTAGGACCCCGATTCATGGTCAATAATAGCCCTATATAATATTATTGAGATGGGAAAAGGTTCAAAAAAACTAGAGCTTGTTAGAGTGAAATATGAGTGAATTACGGAATCGCTTCGGAGCCCTAGGCTGCTGCCTAAGAGATTTCGCCTGAAAGGTCAATTTTTTTTTTGGTTGAATTAGGACCCCAATTCATGGTCAATAATAGCCCTATATGATATTATTGATATGGGAAAAGGTTCAAAAAAATTAGAGCTTGTTAGAGAGAAATATGAGTGAATTACGAAATCGCTTCGGAGACCTAGGCAGCTGCCTAGGAGATTTGTCCTGAAAGGTCAATATTTTTTTTGGTTGAATTATGACCCCAATTCATGGTCAATAATATCCCTATATAATATTATTGAGATGGGAAATGGTTCAAAAAAATTAGAGCTTGTTAGAGAGAAATATGAGTGAATTACGAAATCGCTTCGGAGCTCTAGGCAGCTGCCTAGGAGATTTGGCCAGAACGGTCAATTTATTTGTTTGGTTTAATTAGGAACCCAATTCATGGTCAATAATTTCCGCATATAATATTATTGAGATGGAAAAAGGTTCAAAAAAATTAGAGCTTGTTAGGGAGAAATATGAGTTAATTACGAAATCGCTTCGGAGCCCTAGGCAGCTGCCTAGAAGATTTGGCCTGAAAGGTCAATTTTTTTGTTTGGTTGAATTAGGACCCCGATTCATGGTCAATAATAGCCCTATATAATATTATTGAGATGGGAAAAGGTTCAAAAAAATTAGAGCTTTTTAGAGAGAAATATGAGTGAATTACTGAATCGCTTCGGAGCCCTAGGCAGCTGCCTAGGAGATTTGGCAAGAACGGTCAATTTTTTTTTGGTTGAATTAGGACCCCGATTCATGGTATACAACAGCCCTATATAATATTATTGAGATGGGAAAAGGTTCAAAAAAATAAGATCTTGTTAGAGAGAAATATGAGTGAATTACGAAATCGCTTCGGAGCCCTAGGCAGCTGCCTAGGAGAATTGTCCTGAAAGGTCAATATTTTTTTTGGTTGAATTAGGACCCCAATTCATGGTCAATAATAGCCCTATATAATATTATTTGATGGGAAAAGGTTCAAAAAAATTAGAGCTTGTTAGGGAGAAATATAAGTGAATTACGGGATCGCTTCGGAGCCCTAGGCAGCTGCCTAGGAGATTTGGCCTGAAAGGTCAATTTTTTTGTTTGGTTGAATTAGGCCCCGATTCATGGTCAATAATAGCCCTATATAATATTATTTAGATGGGAAAAGGTTCAAAAAAACTAGAGCTTGTTAGAGTGAAATATGAGTGAATTCCGGAATCGCTTCGGAGCCCTAGGCTGCTGCCTAAGAGATTTCGCCTGAAAGGTCAATTTTTTTTTTGGTTGAATTAGGACCCCAATACATGGTCAATAATAGCCCTATATAATATTATTGAGATGGGAAAAGGTTCAAAAAAATTAGAGCTTGTTAGAGAGAGATATGAGTGAAATACGAGATCGCTTCGGAGCCCTAGGCAGCTGCCTAGGAGATTTGGCCAGAACGGTCAATTTTTTTTTGGTAGAATTAGGTCCCCGATTCATGGTCAATAACAGCCCTATATTATATTATTGAGATGGGAAAAGGTTCAAAAAAATTAGATCTTGTTAGAGAGAAATATGAGTGAATTACGGGATCACTTCAGAGCCCTAGGCTGCTGCCTAGGAGATTTGGCCTGAAAGGTCTATTTTTTTGTTTGGTTGAATTAGGACCCCGATTCATGGTCAATAATAGCCCTATATAATATTATTGAGATAGGAAAAGGTTAAAAAAAACTAGAGCTTGTTTGAGTGAAATATGAGTGAATTACGGAATCGCTTCGGAGCCCTAGGCAGTTGCCCAAGAGATTTTGCCTGAAAGGTCAATTTTTTTTTTGGTTGAATTAGGACCCCAATTCATGGTCAATAATAGCCCTATATAATATTATTGAGATGGGAAAAGGTTCAAAAAAATTAGAGCTTGTTAGAGAGAGATATGAGTGAAATACGAGATCGCTTCGGAGCCCTAGGCAGCTGCCTAAGAGATTTGGCCTGAAAGGTCAATTTTTTTTATTGGTTGAATTTGGACCCCGATTCATGGTCAATAATAGCCCTATATAATATTATTGAGATGGGAAAAGGTTCAAAAAAATTAGAGCTTGTTAGAGAGAAATATGAGTGAAATACGAGATCGCTTCAGAGCCCTAGGCAGCTGCCTAGGAGATTTGGCCTGAAAGGTCAATTTTTTTGTTTGGTTGAATTTGGACCCCGATTCATGGTCAATAATAGCCCTATATAATATTATTGAGATGGGAAAAGGTTCAAAAAAATTATAGCTTGTTAGAGAGAAATATGAGTAAATTACTGGATCGCTTCGGAGCCCTAGGCAGCTAGCTGCCTAGGAGATTTGGCCAGAACGGTCAATTTTTTTTTGGTTGAATTAGGACCCCGATTCATGGACGATAACAGCCCTATATAATATTATTGAGATGGGAAAAGGTTCAAAAAAATTAGATCTTGTTAGAGTGAAATATGAGTGAATTACGAAATCGCTTCGAAGCCCTAGGCAGCTGCCTAGGAGATTTGTCCTGAAAGGTCAATATTTTTTTTGGTTGAATTAGGATCCCAATTCATGGTCAATAATAGCCCTATATAATATTATTGAGATGGGAAAATGTTCAAAAAAATTAGAGCTTGTTAGAGAGAAATATGAGTGAATTACGGGATCGCTTCGGAGCCCTAGGCAGCTGCCTAGGAGTTTTGGCCTGAAAGGTCAATTTTTTTGTTTGGTTGAATTAGGACCCCGATTCATGGTCAATAATAGCCCTATATAATATTTTTGAGATAGGAAAAGGTTCAAAAAAACTAGAGCTTGTTAGAGTGAAATATGAGTGAATTACGGAATTGCTTCGGAGCCCTCGGCAGCTGCCTAAGAGATTTGGCCTGAAAGGTCAATTTTTTTTTTGGTTGAATTAGGACCCCAATTCATGGTCAATAATAGCCCTATATAATATTATTGAGATGGGAAAAGGTTCAAAAAAATTAGAGCTTTTTAGAGAGAAATATGAGTGAATTACTGAATCGCTTCGGAGCCCTAGGCAGCTGCCTAGGAGATTTGGCAAGAACGGTCAATTTTTTTTGGTTGAATTAGGACCCCGATTCATGGTCTACAACAGCCCTATATAATATTATTGAGATGGGAAAAGGTTCAAAAAAATAAGATCTTGTTAGAGAGAATTATGAGTGAATTACGAAATCGCTTCGGAGCCCTAGGCAGCTGCCTAGGAGAATTGTCCTGAAAGGTCAATATTTTTTTTGGTTGAATTAGGACCCCAATTCATGGTCAATAATAGCCCTATATAATATTATTTGATGGGAAAAGGTTCAAAAAAATTAGAGCTTGTTAGAGAGAAATATAAGTGAATTACGGGATCGCTTCGGAGCCCTAGGCAGCTGCCTAGGAGATTTGGCCTGAAAGGTCAATTTTTTTGTTTGGTTGAATTAGGACCCCGATTCATGGTCAATAATAGCCCTATATAATATTATTGAGATGGGAAAAGGTTCAAAAAAACTAGAGCTTGTTAGAGTGAAATATGAGTGAATTACGGAATTGCTTTGGAGCCCTAGGCTGATGCCTAAGAGATTTCGCCTGAAAGGTCAATTTTTTTTTTGGTTGAATTAGGACCCCAATTCATGGTCAATAATAGCCCTATATGATATTATTGATATGGGAAAAGGTTCAAAAAAATTAGAGCTTGTTAGAGAGAAATATGAGTGAATTACGAAATCGCTTCGGAGACCTAGGCAGCTGCCTAGGAGATTTGTCCTGAAAGGTCAATATTTTTTTTGGTTGAATTATGACCCCAATTCATGGTCAATAATATCCCTATATAATATTATTGAGATGGGAAATGGTTCAAAAAAATTAGAGCTTGTTAGAGAGAAATATGAGTGAATTACGAAATCGCTTCGGAGCTCTAGGCAGCTGCCTAGGAGATTTGGCCAGAACGGTCAATTTATTTGTTTGGTTTAATTAGGAACCCAATTCATGGTCAATAATTTCCGCATATAATATTATTGAGATGGAAAAAGGTTCAAAAAAATTAGAGCTTGTTAGGGAGAAATATGAGTTAATTACGAAATCGCTTCGGAGCCCTAGGCAGCTGCCTAGAAGATTTGGCCTGAAAGGTCAATTTTTTTGTTTGGTTGAATTAGGACCCCGATTCATGGTCAATAATAGCCCTATATAATATTATTGAAATGGGAAAAGGTTCAAAAAAATTAGAGCTTTTTAGAGAGAAATATGAGTGAATTACTGAATCGCTTCGGAGCCCTAGGCAGCTGCCTAGGAGATTTGGCAAGAACGGTCAATTTTTTTTTGGTTGAATTAGGACCCCGATTCATGGTATACAACAGCCCTATATAATATTATTGAGATGGGAAAAGGTTCAAAAAAATAAGATCTTGTTAGAGAGAAATATGAGTGAATTACGAAATCGCTTCGGAGCCCTAGGCAGCTGCCTAGGAGAATTGTCCTGAAAGGTCAATATTTTTTTTGGTTGAATTAGGACCCCAATTCATGGTCAATAATAGCCCTATATAATATTATTTGATGGGAAAAGGTTCAAAAAAATTAGAGCTTGTTAGGGAGAAATATAAGTGAATTACGGGATCGCTTCGGAGCCCTAGGCAGCTGCCTAGGAGATTTGGCCTGAAAGGTCAATTTTTTTGTTTGGTTGAATTAGGCCCCGATTCATGGTCAATAATAGCCCTATATAATATTATTTAGATGGGAAAAGGTTCAAAAAAACTAGAGCTTGTTAGAGTGAAATATGAGTGAATTCCGGAATCTCTTCGGAGCCCTAGGCTGCTGCCTAAGAGATTTCGCCTGAAAGGTCAATTTTTTTTTTGGTTGAATTAGGACCCCAATACATGGTCAATAATAGCCCTATATAATATTATTGAGATGGGAAAAGGTTCAAAAAAATTAGAGCTTGTTAGAGAGAAATATGAGTGAATTACGAAATCGCTTCGGAGCTCTAGGCAGCTGCCTAGGAGATTTGGCCAGAACGGTCAATTTATTTGTTTGGTTGAATTAGGAACCCAATTCATGGTCAATAATTTCCCTATATAATATTATTGAGATGGGAAAAGGCTCAAAATAATTAGAGCTTCTTAGAGAGAAATATGAGTGAATTACGGAATCGCTTCGGAACCCTGGGCGGCTGCCTAGGAGATTTGGCCTGAAAGGTCAATTTTTTTGTTTGGTTGAATTAGGACCCCGATTCATGGTCAATAACAGCCCTATATAATATTATTGAGATGGGAAAAGGTTCAAAAAAATTAGATCTTGTTAGAGTGAAATATGAGTGAATTACGAAATCGCTTCGAAGCCCTAGGCAGTTGCCTAGGAGACTTGTCCTGAAAGGTCAATATTTTTTTTGGTTGAATTCGGACCCCAATTCATGGTCTATAATAGCCCTATATAATATTATTGAGATGGAAAAAGGTTCAAAAAAATTAGAGCTTGTTAGGGAGAAATATGAGTTAATTACGAAATCGCTTCGGAGCCCTAGGCTGCCTAGGAGATTTGGCCAGAACGGTCAATTTTTTTTTGGTTGAATTAGGACCTCGATTCATGGTCAATAACAGCCCTATATATTATTATTGAGATGGGAAAAGGTTCAAAAAAATTAGATCTTGTTAGAGAGAAATATGAGTGAATTACGAAATCGCTTCGGCGCCCTAGGCAGCTGCCTAGGAGGTTTGTCCTGAAAGGTCAATTTTTTTGTTTGGTTGAATTTAGACCCCGATTCATGGTCAATAATAGCCCTATATAATATTATTGAGATGGGAAAAGATTCAAAAAAATAAGAGCTTGTTAGAGAGAAATATGAGTGAATTACTGGATCGCTTCGGAGCCCTAGGCAGCTGCCTAGGAGATTTGGCCAGAACGGTCAATTTTTTTTTGGTAGAATTAGGACCCCGATTCATGGTCAATAACAGCCCTATATAATATTATTGAGATGGGAAAAGGTTCAAAAAAATTAGATCTTGTTAGAGAGAAATATGAGTGAATTACGGGATCACTTCAGAGCCCTAGGCAGCTGCCTAGGAGATTTGGCCTGAAAGGTCTATTTTTTTGTTTGGTTGAATTAGGACCCCGATTCATGGTCAATAATAGCCCTATATAATATTATTGAGATAGGAAAAGGTTAAAAAAAACTAGAGCTTGTTTGAGTGAAATATGAGTGAATTACGGAATCGCTTCGGAGCCCTAGGCAGTTGCCCAAGAGATTTTGCCTGAAAGGTCAATTTTTTTTTTGGTTGAATTAGGACCCCAATTCATGGTCAATAATAGCCCTATATAATATTATTGAGATGGGAAAAGGTTCAAAAAAATTAGAGCTTGTTAGAGAGAGATATGAGTGAAATACGAGATCGCTTCGGAGCCCTAGGCAGCTGCCTAAGAGATTTGGCCTGAAAGGTCAATTTTTTTTATTGGTTGAATTTGGACCCCGATTCATGGTCAATAATAGCCCTATATAATATTATTGAGATGGGAAAAGGTTCAAAAAAACTAGAGCTTGTTAGAGTGAAATATGAGTGAATTACGGAATCGCTTCGGAGCCCTTAGGCTGCTGCCTAAGAGATTTCGCCTGAAAGGTCAATTTTTTTTTTGGTTGAATTAGGACCCCGATTCATGGTCAATAACAGCCCTATATAATATTATTGAGATGGGAAAAGGTTCAAAAAAATTAGATCTTGTTAGAGTGAAATATGAGTGAATTACGAAATCGCTTCGAAGCCCTAGGCAGTTGCCTAGGAGACTTGTCCTGAAAGGTCAATATTTTTTTTGGTTGAATTCGGACCCCAATTCATGGTCTATAATAGCCCTATATAATATTATTGAGATGGAAAAAGGTTCAAAAAAATTAGAGCTTGTTAGGGAGAAATATGAGTTAATTACGAAATCGCTTCGGAGCCTTAGGCTGCCTAGGAGATTTGGCCAGAACGGTCTATTTTTTTTTGGTTGAATTAGTACCTCGATTCATGGTCAATAACAGCCCTATATATTATTATTGAGATGGGAAAAGGTTCAAAAAAATTAGATCTTGTTAGAGAGAAATATGAGTGAATTACGAAATCGCTTCGGCGCCCTAGGCAGCTGCCTAGGAGATTTGTCCTGAAAGGTCAATTTTTTTGTTTGGTTGAATTTGGACCCCAATTCATGGTCAATAATAGCCCTATATAATATTATTGAGATGGGAAAAGATTCAAAAAAATAAGAGCTTGTTAGAGAGAAATATGAGTGAATTACTGGATCGCTTCGGAGCCCTAGGCAGCTGCCTAGGAGATTTGGCCAGAACGGTCAATTTTTTTTTGGTAGAATTAGGACCCCGATTCATGGTCAATAACAGCCCTATATAATATTATTGAGATGGGAAAAGGTTCAAAAAAATTAGATCTTGTTAGAGAGAAATATGAGTGAATTACGGGATCACTTCAGAGCCCTAGGCTGCTGCCTAGGAGATTTAGCCTGAAAGGTCTATTTTTTTGTTTGGTTGAATTAGGACCCCGATTCATGGTCAATAATAGCCCTATATAATATTATTGAGATAGGAAAAGGTTAAAAAAAACTAGAGCTTGTTTGAGTGAAATATGAGTGAATTACGGAATCGCTTCGGAGCCCTCGGCAGTTGCCCAAGAGATTTTGCCTGAAAGGTCAATTTTTTTTTTGGTTGAATTAGGACCCCAATTCATGGTCAATAATAGCCCTATATAATATTATTGAGATGGGAAAAGGTTCAAAAAAATTAGAGCTTGTTAGAGAGAGATATGAGTGAAATACGAGATCGCTTCGGAGCCCTAGGCAGCTGCCTAAGAGATTTGGCCTGAAAGGTCAATTTTTTTTATTGGTTGAATTTGGACCCCGATTCATGGTCAATAATAGCCCTATATAATATTATTGAGATGGGAAAAGGTTCAAAAAAATTATAGCTTGTTAGAGAGAAATATGAGTAAATTACAGGATCGCTTCGGAGCCCTAGGCAGCTAGCTGCCTAGGAGATTTGGCCAGAACGGTCTATTTTTTTTTGGTTGAATTAGGACCCCGATTCATGGTCGATAACAGCCCTATATAATATTATTGAGATGGGAATAGGTTCAAAAACACTAGAGCTTGTTAGAGTTAAATATGAGTGAATTACGGGATCGCTTCGGAGCCCTAGGCAGCTGCCTAGGAGATTTGGCCTGAAAGGTCAATTTTTTTGTTTGGTTGAATTAGGACCCCGATTCATGGTCAATAATGGCCCTATATAATATTATTTATATGGGAAAAGGTTCAAAAAAATTAGAGCTTGTTAGAGAGAAATATGAGTGAAATACGAGATCGCTTCAGAGCCCTAGGCAGCTGCCTAGGAGATTTGGCCTGAAAGGTCAATTTTTTTGTTTGGTTGAATTTGGACCCCGATTCATGGTCAATAATAGCCCTATATAATATTATTGAGATGGGAAAAGGTTCAAAAAAATTATAGCTTGTTAGAGAGAAATATGAGTAAATTACTGGATCGCTTCGGAGCCCTAGGCAGCTAGCTGCCTAGGAGATTTGGCCAGAACGGTCAATTTTTTTTTGGTTGAATTAGGACCCCGATTCATGGACGATAACAGCCCTATATAATATTATTGAGATGGGAAAAGGTTCAAAAAAATTAGATCTTGTTAGAGTGAAATATGAGTGAATTACGAAATCGCTTCGAAGCCCTAGGCAGCTGCCTAGGAGATTTGTCCTGAAAGGTCAATATTTTTTTTGGTTGAATTAGGATCCCAATTCATGGTCAATAATAGCCCTATATAATATTATTGAGATGGGAAAATGTTCAAAAAAATTAGAGCTTGTTAGAGAGAAATATGAGTGAATTACGGGATCGCTTCGGAGCCCTAGGCAGCTGCCTAGGAGTTTTGGCCTGAAAGGTCAATTTTTTTGTTTGGTTGAATTAGGACCCCGATTCATGGTCAATAATAGCCCTATATAATATTTTTGAGATAGGAAAAGGTTCAAAAAAACTAGAGCTTGTTAGAGTGAAATATGAGTGAATTACGGAATTGCTTCGGAGCCCTCGGCAGCTGCCTAAGAGATTTGGCCTGAAAGGTCAATTTTTTTTTTGGTTGAATTAGGACCCCAATTCATGGTCAATAATAGCCCTATATAATATTATTGAGATGGGAAAAGGTTCAAAAAAATTAGAGCTTTTTAGAGAGAAATATGAGTGAATTACTGAATCGCTTCGGAGCCCTAGGCAGCTGCCTAGGAGATTTGGCAAGAACGGTCAATTTTTTTTGGTTGAATTAGGACCCCGATTCATGGTCTACAACAGCCCTATATAATATTATTGAGATGGGAAAAGGTTCAAAAAAATAAGATCTTGTTAGAGAGAATTATGAGTGAATTACGAAATCGCTTCGAAGCCCTAGGCAGCTGCCTAGGAGAATTGTCCTGAAAGGTCAATATTTTTTTTGGTTGAATTAGGACCCCAATTCATGGTCAATAATAGCCCTATATAATATTATTTGATGGGAAAAGGTTCAAAAAAATTAGAGCTTGTTAGAGAGAAATATAAGTGAATTACGGGATCGCTTCGGAGCCCTAGGCAGCTGCCTAGGAGATTTGGCCTGAAAGGTCAATTTTTTTGTTTGGTTGAATTAGGACCCCGATTCATGGTCAATAATAGCCCTATATAATATTATTGAGATGGGAAAAGGTTCAAAAAAACTAGAGCTTGTTAGAGTGAAATATGAGTGAATTACGGAATCGCTTCGGAGCCCTAGGCTGCTGCCTAAGAGATTTCGCCTGAAAGGTCAATTTTTTTTTTGGTTGAATTAGGACCCCAATTCATGGTCAATAATAGCCCTATATGATATTATTGATATGGGAAAAGGTTCAAAAAAATTAGAGCTTGTTAGAGAGAAATATGAGTGAATTACGAAATCTCTTCGGAGCTCTAGGCTGCTGCCTAGGAGATTTGGCCAGAACGGTCAATTTATTTGTTTGGTTGAATTAGGAACCCAATTCATGGTCAATAATTTCCCTATATAATATTATTGAGATGGGAAAAGGCTCAAAATAATTAGAGCTTCTTAGAGAGAAATATGAGTGAATTACGGAATCGCTTCGGAACCCTGGGCGGCTGCCTAGGAGATTTGGCCTGAAAGGTCAATTTTTTTGTTTGGTTGAATTAGGACCCCGATTCATGGTCAATAACAGCCCTATATAATATTATTGAGATGGGAAAAGGTTCAAAAAAATTAGATCTTGTTAGAGAGAAATATAAGTGAATTACGGGATCGCTTCGGAGCCCTAGGCAGCTGCCTAGGAGATTTGGCCTGAAAGGTCAATTTTTTTGTTTGGTTGAATTAGGACCCCGATTCATGGTCAATAATAGCCCTATATAATATTATTGAGATGGGAAAAGGTTCAAAAAAACTAGAGCTTGTTAGAGTGAAATATGAGTGAATTACGGAATC
Source organism: Humulus lupulus (assembly GCF_963169125.1). Taxonomy (NCBI): domain Eukaryota; kingdom Viridiplantae; phylum Streptophyta; class Magnoliopsida; order Rosales; family Cannabaceae; genus Humulus; species Humulus lupulus. The sequence continues at coordinate 287,811,109 of NC_084795.1, forward strand.
GCTTCGGAGCCCTAGGCTGCTGCCTAAGAGATTTCGCCTGAAAGGTCAATTTTTTTTTTGGTTGAATTAGGACCCCAATTCATGGTCAATAATAGCCCTATATGATATTATTGATATGGGAAAAGGTTCAAAAAAATTAGAGCTTGTTAGAGAGAAATAAGAGTGAATTACGAAATCGCTTCGGAGCTCTAGGCTGCTGCCTAGGAGATTTGGCCAGAACGGTCAATTTATTTGTTTGGTTGAATTAGGAACCCAATTCATGGTCAATAATTTCCCTATATAATATTATTGAGATGGGAAAAGGCTCAAAATAATTAGAGCTTCTTAGAGAGAAATATGAGTGAATTACGGAATCGCTTCGGAACCCTGGGCGGCTGCCTAGGAGATTTGGCCTGAAAGGTCAATTTTTTTGTTTGGTTGAATTAGGACCCCGATTCATGGTCAATAACAGCCCTATATAATATTATTGAGATGGGAAAAGGTTCAAAAAAATTAGATCTTGTTAGAGTGAAATATGAGTGAATTACGAAATCGCTTCGAAGACCTAGGCAGTTGCCTAGGAGACTAGTCCTGAATGGTCAATATTTTTTTTGGTTGAATTCGGACCCCAATTCATGGTCTATAATAGCCCTATATAATATTATTGAGATGGGAAAAGGTTCAAAAAAATTAGAGCTTGTTAGGGAGAAATATGAGTTAATTACGAAATCGCTTCGGAGCCCTAGGCTGCCTAGGAGATTTGGCCAGAACGGTCAATTTTTTTTTGGTTGAATTAGGACCTCGATTCATGGTCAATAACAGCCCTATATATTATTATTGAGATGGGAAAAGGTTCAAAAAAATTAGATCTTGTTAGAGAGAAATATGAGGGAATTACGAAATCGCTTCGGCGCCCTAGGCAGCTGCCTAGGAGATTTGTCCTGAAAGGTCAATTTTTTTGTTTGGTTGAATTAGGACCCCGATTCATGGTCAATAATTGCCCTAAATAATATTATTGAGATGACAAAAGGTTCAAAAAAATTAGAACTTGTTAGAGAGAAATATGAGTGAATTACTGAATCGCTTCGGAGCCCTAGGCAGCTGCCTAGGAGATTTGGCCAGAACGGTCAATTTTTTTTTGGTTGAATTAGGACCCCGACCCATGGTCAATAACAGCCCTATATAATATTATTGAGATGGGAAAAGGTTCAAAAAAATTAGATCTTGTTAGAGAGAAATATGAGTGAATTACGAAATCGCTTCGGAGCCCTAGGCAGCTGCCTAGGAGATTTGTCCTGAAAGGTCAATATTTTTTTTGGTTGAATTATGACCCCAATTCATGGTCAATAATATCCCTATATAATATTATTGAGATGGGAAATGGTTCAAAAAAATTAGAGCTTGTTAGAGAGAAATATGAGGGAATTACGAAATCGCTTCGGAGCTCTAGGCAGCTGCCTAGGAGATTTGGCCAGAACGGTCAATTTATTTGTTTGGTTGAATTAGGAACCCAATTCATGGTCAATAATTTCCCCATATAATATTATTGAGATGGGAAAAGGGTCAAAATAATTAGAGCTTGTTAGAGAGAAATATGAGTGAATTACGGAATCGCTTCAGAGCCCTGGGCGGCGGCCTAGGAGATTTGGCCTGAAAGGTCAATTTTTTTGTTTTGTTGAATTAGGACCCCGATTCATGGTCAATAATAGCCCTATATAATATTATTGAGATGGGAAAAGGTTAAAAAATACTAGAGCTTGTTTGAGTGAAATATGAGTGAATTACGGAATCGCGTCGGAGCCCTAGGCAGCTGCCTAAGAGATTTCGCCTGAAAGGTCAATTTTTTTTTTGGTTGAATTAGGATCCCAATTTATGGTCAATAATAGCCCTATATAATATTATTGAGATGGGAAAAGGTTCAAAAAAATTTGAGCTTGTTAGAGAGAAATATAAGTGAATTACGGGATCGTTCGGAGCCCTAGGCAGCTGCCTAGGAGATTTGGCCTGAAAGGTCAATTTTTTTGTTTGGTTGAATTAGGACCCCGATTCATGGTCAATAATAGCCCTATATAATATTATTGAGATGGGAAAAGGTTCAAAAAAATTAGAGCTTGTTAGAGAGAAATATGAGTGAATTACGGGATCGCTTCGGAGCCCTAGGCAGCTGCCTAGGAGATTTGGCCTGAAAGGTCAATTTTTTTGTTTGGTTGAATTAGGACCCCGATTCATGGCCAATAATAGCCCTATATAATATTATTGAGATGGGAATAGGTTCAAAAAAAGTAGAGCTTGTTAGAGTGAAATATGAGTGAATTACGGAATCGCTTTGGTGCCCTAGGCTGCTGCCTAAGAGATTTGGCCTGAAAGGACAATTTATTTTTTGGTTGAATTAGGTCCCCAATTCATTGTCAATAATAGCCCTATATAATATTATTGAGATGGGAAGAGGTTCAAAAAAATTAGAGCTTGTTAGAGAGAAATATGAGTGAATTACGAAATCGTTTCGGAGCCCTAGGCAGTTGCCTAGGAGATTTTGCCAGAACGGTCAATTTTTTTTCGGTTGAATTAGGACCCCGATTCATGGTCAATAACAGCCCTATATAATATTATTGAGATGGGAAAAGGTTGAAAAAAATTAGATCTTGTTAGAGAGAAATATGAGTGAATTACGAAATCGCTTCGGCGCCCTAGGCAGTTGCCTAGGAGATTTGTCCTGAAAGGTCAATTTTTTTGTTTGGTTGAATTAGGACCCCGATTCATGGTCAATAATTGCCATATATAATATTATTGAGATGGGAAAAGGTTCAAAAAAATTAGAGCTTGTTAGAGAGAAATATGAGTGAATTACAAAATCGCTTCGGTGCCCTAGGCAGCTGCCTAGGAGATTTGGCCTGAAAGGTCAACTTTTTTGTTTGGTTGAATTAGGACCCCGATTCATGGTCATTAACAGCCCTATATAATATTATTGAGATGGGAAAAGGTTCAAAAAAATTAGAGCTTCTTAGAGAGAAATATGAGTGAATTACGGAATCGCTTCGGAACCCTGGGCGGCTGCCTAGGAGATTTGGCCTGAAAGGTCAATTTTTTTGTTTGGTTGAATTAGGACCCCGATTCATGGTCAATAACAGCCCTATATAATATTATTGAGATGGGAAAAGGTTCAAAAAAATTTGATCTTGTTAGAGTGAAATATGAGTGAATTACGAAATCGCTTCGAAGACCTAGGCAGTTGCCTAGGAGACTTGTCCTGAAAGGTCAATATTTTTATTGGTTGAATTCGGACCCCAATTCATGGTCTATAATAGCCCTATATAATATTATTGAGATGGGAAAAGGTTCAAAAAAATTAGAGCTTGTTAGGGAGAAATATGAGTTAATTACGAAATCGCTTCGGAGCCCTAGGCTGCCTAGGAGATTTGGCCAGAACGGTCAATTTTTTTTTGGTTGAATTAGGACCTCGATTCATGGTCAATAACAGCCCTATATATTATTATTGAGATGGGAAAAGGTTCAAAAAAATTAGATCTTGTTAGAGAGAAATATGAGTGAATTACGAAATCGCTTCGGCGCCCTAGGCAGCTGCCTAGGAGATTTGTCCTGAAAGGTCAATTTTTTTGTTTGGTTGAATTAGGACCCCGATTCATGGTCAATAATTGCCCTATATAATATTATTGAGATGGGAAAAGGTTCAAATAAATTAGAGCATCTTAGAGAGAAATGTGAGTGAATTACTGAATCGCTTCGGAGCCCTAGGCAGCTGTCTAGGAGATTTGGCCAGAACGGTCAATATTTTTATGGTTGAATAAGGACCCCGATCCATGGTTAATAACAGCCCTATATAATATTATTGAGATGGGAAGAGGTTCAAAAAAATTAGAGCTTGTTAGAGAGAAATATGAGTGAATTACGAAATCGTTTCGGAGCCCTAGGCAGTTGCCTAGGAGATTTTGCCAGAACGGTCAATTTTTTTTCGGTTGAATTAGGACCCCGATTCATGGTCAATAACAGCCCTATATAATATTATTGAGATGGGAAAAGGTTGAAAAAAATTAGATCTTGTTAGAGAGAAATATGAGTGAATTACGAAATCGCTTCGGCGCCTTAGGCAGTTGCCTAGGAGATTTGTCCTGAAAGGTCAATTTTTTTGTTTGGTTGAATTAGGACCCCAATTCATGGTCAATAATAGCCCTATATAATATTATTGAAATGGGAAAAGGTTCCAAAAAATTAGAGCTTGTTAGAGAGAAATATGAGTGAATTACGAAATCGCTTCGGAGCTCTAGGCAGCTGCCTAGGAGATTTGGCCAGAACGGTCAATTTATTTGTTTGGTTGAATTAGCAACCCAATTCATGGTCAATAATTTCCCCATATAATATTATTGAGATGGGAAAAGGGTCAAAATAATTAGAGCTTGTTAGAGAGAAATATGAGTGAATTACGGAATCGCTTCAGAGCCCTGGGCGGCGGCCTAGGAGATTTGGCCTGAAAGGTCAATTTTTTTGTTTGGTTGAATTAGGACCCCGATTCATGGTCAATAATAGCCCTATATAATATTATTGAGATGGGAAAAGGTTAAAAAATACTAGAGCTTGTTTGAGTGAAATATGAGTGAATTACGGTATCGCGTCGGAGCCCTAGGCAGCTGCCTAAGAGATTTCGCCTGAAAGGTCAATTTTTTTTTTGGTTGAATTAGGATCCCAATTTATGGTCAATAATAGCCCTATATAATATTATTGAGATGGGAAAAGGTTCAAAAAAATTTGAGCTTGTTAGAGAGAAATATAAGTGAATTACGGGATCGTTCGGAGCCCTAGGCAGCTGCCTAGGAGATTTGGCCTGAAAGGTCAATTTTTTTGTTTGGTTGAATTAGGACCCCGATTCATGGTCAATAATAGCCCTATATAATATTATTGAGATGGGAAAAGGTTCAAAAAAATTAGAGCTTGTTAGAGAGAAATATAAGTGAATTACGGGATCGCTTCGGAGCCCTAGGCAGCTGCCTAAGAGATTTGGCAAGAACGGTCAATTTTTTTTTGGTTGAATTAGGACCCCGATTCATGGTCTATAACAGCCCTATATAATATTTTTGAGATGGGAAAAGGTTCAAAAAAATTAGATCTTGTTAGAGAGAAATATGAGTGAATTACGAAATCGCTTCGGAGCCCTAGGCAGCTGCCTAGGAGAATTGTCCTGAAAGGTCAAAATTTTTTTTGGTTGAATTAGGACCCCAATTCATGGTCAATAATAGCCCTATATAATATTATTGAGATGGGAAAAGGTTCAAAAAAATTAGAGCTTGTTAGAGAGAAATATGAGTGAATTACGAAATCGCTTCGGAGCTCTAGGCAGCTGCCTAGGAGATTTGGCCAGAACGGTCAATTTATTTGTTTGGTTGAATTAGGAACCCAATTCATGGTCAATCATTTCCCTATATAATATTATTGAGATGGGAAAAGGCTCAAAATAATTAGAGCTTCTTAGAGAGAAATATGAGTGAATTACGGAATCGCTTCGGAACCCTGGGCGGCTGCCTAGGAGATTTGGCCTGAAAGGTCAATTTTTTTGTTTGGTTGAATTAGAACCCCGATTCATGGTCAATAACAGCCCTATATAATATTATTGAGATGGGAAAAGGTTCAAAAAAATTAGATCTTGTTAGAGTGAAATATGAGTGAATTACGAAATCGCTTCGAAGCCCTAGGCAGTTGCCTGGGAGACTTGTCCTGAAAGGTCAATATTTTTTTTGGTTGAATTAGGACCCCAATTCGTGGTCTATAATAGCCCTATATAATATTATTGAGATGGGAAAAGGTTCAAAAAAATTAGAGCTTGTTAGAGAGAAATATGAGTGAATTACAGGATCGCTTCGGAGCCCTAGGCAGCTGCCTAGGAGATTTGGCCTGAACGGTAAAATTTTTTTATTGGTTGAATTTGGACCCCAATTCATGGTCAATAATAGCCCTATATAATATAATTGAGATGGGAAAAGGTTCAAAAAAATTAGAGCTTGTTAGGGAGAAATATGAGTTAATTACGAAATCGCTTCGGAGCCCTAGGCTCCCTAGGAGATTTGGCCAGAACGGTGAATTTTTTTTTGGTTGAATTAGGACCTCGATTCATGGTCAATTACAGCCCTATATATTATTATTGAGATGGGAAAAGGTTCAAAAAAATTAGATCTTGTTAGAGAGAAATATGAGTGAATTACGAAATCGCTTCGGCGCCCTAGGCAGCTGCCTAGGAGATTTGTCCTGAAAGGTCAATTTTTTTGTTTGGTTGAATTAGGACCCCGATTCATGGTCAATAATTGCCCTATATAATATTATTGAGATGACAAAAGGTTCAAAAAAATTAGAGCTTGTTAGAGAGAAATATGAGTGAATTACTGAATCGCTTCGGAGCCCTCGGCAGCGGCCTAGGAGATTTGGCCAGAACGGTCAATTTTTTTTTGGTTGAATTAGGACCCCGATCCATGGTCAATAACAGCCCTATATAATATTATTGAGATGGGAAAAGGTTCAAAAAAATTAGAACTTGTTAGAGAGAAATATGAGTGAATTACGAAATCGCTTCGGAGCCCTAGGCAGCTGCCTAGGTGATTTTTCCTGAAAGGTCAATATTTTTTTTGGTTGAATTATGACCCCAATTCATGGTAAATAATATCCCTATATAATATTATTGAGATGGGAAAAGGTTCAAAAAAATTAGAGCTTGTTAGAGAGAAATATGAGTGAATTACGAAATCGCTTCGGAGCTCTAGGCAGCTGCCTAGGAGATTTGGCCAGAACGGTCAATTTATTTGTTTGGTTGAATTAGGAACCCAATTCATGGTCAATAATTTCCCCATATAATATTATTGAGATGGGAAAAGGCTCAAAATAATTAGAGCTTGTTAGAGAGAAATATGAGTGAATTACGGAATCGCTTCGTAGCCCTGGGTGGCGGCCTAGGAGATTTGGCCTGAAAGGTCAATTTTTTTGTTTGGTTGAATTAGAACCCCGATTCATGGTCAATAACAGCCTTATATAATATTATTGAGATGGGAAAAGGTTCAAAAAAATTAGATCTTGTTAGAGTGAAATATGAGTGAATTACGAAATCGCTTCGAAGCCCTAGGCAGTTGCCTAGGAGACTTGTCCTGAAAGGTCAATATTTTTTTTGGTTGAATTAGGACCCCAATTCATGGTCTATAATAGCCCTATATAATATTATTGAGATGGGAAAAGGTTCAAAAAAATTAGAGCTTGTTAGAGGGAAATATGAGTGAATTACGAAATCGCTTCGGAGCCCTAGGCAGCTGCCTAGGAGATTTGGCCTGAACGGTCAAATTTTTTTATTGGTTGAATTTGGACCCCAATTCATGGTCAATAATAGCCCTATATAATATAATTGAGATGGGAAAAGGTTCAAAAAAATTAGAGCTTGTTAGGGAGAAATATGAGTTAATTACGAAATCGCTTCGGAGCCCTAGGCTCCCTAGGAGATTTGGCAAGAACGGTGAATTTTTTTTTGGTTGAATTAGGACCCCGATTCATGGTCTACAACAGCCCTATATAATATTATTGAGATGGGAAAAGGTTCAAAAAAATAAGATCTTGTTAGAGAGAAATATGAGTGAATTACGAAATCGCTTCGGAGCCCTAGGCAGCTGCCTAGGAGAATTGTCCTGAAAGGTCAATATTTTTTTTGGTTGAATTAGGACCCCAATTCATGGTCAATAATAGCCCTATATAATATTATTGAGATGGGAAAAGGTTCAAATAAATTAGAGCTTGTTAGAGAGAAATATAAGTGAATTACGGGATCGCTTCGGAGCCCTAGGCAGCTGCCTAGGAGATTTGGCCTGAAAGGTCAATTTTTTTGTTTGGTTTAATTAGGACCCCGATTCATGGTCAATAATAGCCCTATATAATATTATTGAGATGGGAAAAGGTTCAAAAAAACTAGAGCTTGTTAGAGAGAAATATGAGTGAATTACTGAATCGCTTCGGAGCCCTAGGCAGCTGCCTAGGAGATTTGGCAAGAACGGTCAATTTTTTTTTGGTTGAATTAGGACCCCGATTCATGGTCTATAACAGCCCTATATAATATTTTTGAGATGGGAAAAGGTTCAAAAAAATTAGATCTTGTTAGAGAGAAATATGAGTGAATTACGGAATCGCTTCGGAGCCCTAGGCTGCTGCCTAAGAGATTTCGCCTGAAAGGTCAATTTTTTTTTTGGTTGAATTAGGACCCCAATTCATGGTCAATAATAGCCCTATATAATATTATTGAAATGGGAAAAGGTTCCAAAAAATTAGAGCTTGTTAGAGAGAAATATGAGTGAATTACGAGATCGCTTCGGAGCCCTAGGCTGCAGCCTAGGAGATTTGGCCTGAAAGGTCAATTTTTTTGTTTGGTTGAATTAGGACACCAATTCATGGTCAATAATAGCCCTATATAATATTATTGAGTTGGGAAAAGGTTCAAAAAAATTAGAGCTTGTTAGAGAGAAATATGAGTGAATTACGGGATCGCTTCGGAGCCCTAGGCAGCTGCCTAGGAGATTTGGCCTGAAAGGTCAATTTTTTTGTTTGGTTGAATTAGGACCCCGATTCATGGCCAATAATAGCCCTATATAATATTATTGAGATGGGAATAGGTTCCAAAAAATTAGAGCTTGTTAGAGAGAAATATGAGTGAATTACGAGATCGCTTCGGAGCCCTAGGCTGCTGCCTAGGAGATTTGGCCTGAAAGGTCAATTTTTTTGTTTGGTTGAATTAGGACACCAATTCATGGTCAATAATAGCCCTATATAATATTATTGAGTTGGGAAAAGGTTCAAAAAAATTAGAGCTTGTTAGAGAGAAATATGAGTGAATTACGAAATCGCTTCGGAGCTCTAGGCAGCTGCCTAGGAGATTTGGCCAGAACGGTCAATTTATTTGTTTGGTTGAATTAGGAACCCAATTCATGGTCAATAATTTCCCTATATAATATTATTGAGATGGGAAAAGGCTCAAAATAATTAGAGCTTCTTAGAGAGAAATATGAGTGAATTACGGAATCGCTTCGGAACCCTGGGCGGCTGCCTAGGAGATTTGGCCTGAAAGGTCAATTTTTTTGTTTGGTTGAATTAGGACCCCGATTCATGGTCAATAACAGCCCTATATAATATTATTGAGATGGGAAAAGGTTAAAAAAAACTAGAGCTTGTTTGAGTGAAATATGAGTGAATTACAGAATCGCGTCGGAGCCCTAGGCCGCTGCCTAAGAGATTTTGCCTGAAAGGTCAATTTTTTTTTTGGTTGAATTAGGACCCCAATTTATGGTCAATAATAGCCCTATATAATTTTATTGAGATGGGAAAAGGTTCAAAAAAATTTGAGCTTGTTAGAGATAAATATGAGTGAAATACGAGATCGCTTCTGAGCCCTAGGCAGCTGCCTAGGAGATTTGGCCTGAAAGGTCAATTTTTTTGTTTGGGTGAATTAGGACCCCGATTCATGGTCAATAATATCCCTATATAATATTATTGAGATGGGAAAAGGTTCAAAAAAATTAGAGCTTGTTAGAGAGAAATATGAGTGAATTACTGAATCGCTTCGGAGCCCTAGGCAGCTGCCTAGGAGATTTGGCAAGAACGGTCAATTTTTTTTTGGTTGAATTAGGACCCCGATTCATGGTCTATAACAGCCCTATATAATATTTTTGAGATGGGAAAAGGTTCAAAAAAATTAGATCTTGTTAGAGAGAAATATGAGTGAATTACGAAATCGCTTCGGAGCCCTAGGCAGCTGCCTAGGAGAATTGTCCTGAAAGGTCAATATTTTTTTTGGTTGAATTAGGACCCCAATTCATGGTCAATAATAGCCCTATATAATATTATTGAGATGGGAAAAGGTTCAAAAAAATTAGGGCTTGTTAGAGAGAAATATGAGTGAATTACGAAATCGCTTCGGAGCTCTAGGCAGCTGCCTAGGAGATTTGGCCAGAACGGTCAATTTATTTGTTTGGTTGAATTAGGAACCCAATTCATGGTCAATCATTTCCCTATATAATATTATTGAGATGGGAAAAGGCTCAAAATAATTAGAGCTTCTTAGAGAGAAATATGAGTGAATTACGGAATCGCTTCGGAACCCTGTGCGGCTGCCTAGGAGATTTGGCCTGAAAGGTCAATTTTTTTGTTTGGTTGAATTAGGACCCCGATTCATGGTCAATAACAGCCCTATATAATATTATTGAGATGGGAAAAGGTTAAAAAAAACTAGAGCTTGTTTGAGTGAAATATGAGTGAATTACAGAATCGCGTCGGAGCCCTAGGCCGCTGCCTAAGAGATTTTGCCTGAAAGGTCAATTTTTTTTTTGGTTGAATTAGGACCCCAATTTATGGTCAATAATAGCCCTATATAATTTTATTGAGATGGGAAAAGGTTCAAAAAAATTTGAGCTTGTTAGAGATAAATATGAGTGAAATACGAGATCGCTTCTGAGCCCTAGGCAGCTGCCTAGGAGATTTGGCCTGAAAGGTCAATTTTTTTGTTTGGGTGAATTAGGACCCCGATTCATGGTCAATAATATCCCTATATAATATTATTGAGATGGGAAAAGGTTCAAAAAAATTAGAGCTTGTTAGAGAGAAATATGAGTGAATTACTGAATCGCTTCGGAGCCCTAGGCAGCTGCCTAGGAGATTTGGCAAGAACGGTCAATTTTTTTTTGGTTGAATTAGGACCCCGATTCATGGTCTATAACAGCCCTATATAATATTTTTGAGATGGGAAAAGGTTCAAAAAAATTAGATCTTGTTAGAGAGAAATATGAGTGAATTACGAAATCGCTTCGGAGCCCTAGGCAGCTGCCTAGGAGAATTGTCCTGAAAGGTCAATATTTTTTTTGGTTGAATTAGGACCCCAATTCATGGTCAATAATAGCCCTATATAATATTATTGAGATGGGAAAAGGTTCAAAAAAATTAGAGCTTGTTAGAGAGAAATATGAGTGAATTACGAAATCGCTTCGGAGCTCTAGGCAGCTGCCTAGGAGATTTGGCCAGAACGGTCAATTTATTTGTTTGGTTGAATTAGGAACCCAATTCATGGTCAATCATTTCCCTATATAATATTATTGAGATGGGAAAAGGCTCAAAATAATTAGAGCTTCTTAGAGAGAAATATGAGTGAATTACGGAATCGCTTCGGAACCCTGGGCGGCTGCCTAGGAGATTTGGCCTGAAAGGTCAATTTTTTTGTTTGGTTGAATTAGAACCCCGATTCATGGTCAATAACAGCCCTATATAATATTATTGAGATGGGAAAAGGTTCAAAAAAATTAGATCTTGTTAGAGTGAAATATGAGTGAATTACGAAATCGCTTCGAAGCCCTAGGCAGTTGCCTGGGAGACTTGTCCTGAAAGGTCAATATTTTTTTTGGTTGAATTAGGACCCCAATTCGTGGTCTATAATAGCCCTATATAATATTATTGAGATGGGAAAAGGTTCAAAAAAATTAGAGCTTGTTAAAGAGAGATATGAGTGAATTACAGGATCGCTTCGGAGACCTAGGCAGCTGCCTAGTAGATTTGGCCTGAAAGGTCAATTTTTTTGTTTGGTTGAATTAGGACCCCGATTCATGGTCAATAATAGCCCTATATAATATTATTGAGATGGGAAAAGGTTCAAAAAAATTAGAGCTTGTTAGAGAGAAATATGAGTGAATTACGGGATCGCTTCGGAGCCCTAGGCAGCTGCCTAGGAGATTTGGCCTGAAAGGTCAATTTTTTTGTTTGGTTGAATTAGGACCCCGATTCATGGCCAATAATAGCCCTATATAATATTATTGAGATGGGAATAGGTTCAAAAAAAGTAGAGCTTGTTAGAGTGAAATATGAGTGAATTACGGAATCGCTTTGGTGCCCTAGGATGCTGCCTAAGAGATTTGGCCTGAAAGGACAATTTATTTTTTGGTTGAATTAGGTCCCCAATTCATTGTCAATAATAGCCCTATATAATATTATTGAGATGGGAAGAGGTTCAAAAAAATTAGAGCTTGTTAGAGAGAAATATGAGTGAATTACGAAATCGTTTCGGAGCCCTAGGCAGTTGCCTAGGAGATTTTGCCAGAACGGTCAATTTTTTTTCGGTTGAATTAGGACCCCGATTCATGGTCAATAACAGCCCTATATAATATTATTGAGATGGGAAAAGGTTGAAAAAAATTAGATCTTGTTAGAGAGAAATATGAGTGAATTACGAAATCGCTTCGGCGCCCTAGGCAGTTGCCTAGGAGATTTGTCCTGAAAGGTCAATTTTTTTGTTTGGTTGAATTAGGACCCCGATTCATGGTCAATAATTGCCATATATAATATTATTGAGATGGGAAAAGGTTCAAAAAAATTAAAGCTTGTTAGAGAGAAATATGAGTGAATTACAAAATCGCTTCGGTGCCCTAGGCAGCTGCCTAGGAGATTTGGCTGAAAGGTCAACTTTTTTGTTTGGTTGAATTAGGACCCCGATTCATGGTCATTAACAGCCCTATATAATATTATTGAGATGGGAAAATGTTCAAACAAATTAGATCTTGTTAGAGAGAAATATGAGTGAATTACTGAATCGCTTCGGAGCCCTAGGCAGCTGCCTAGTAGATTTGGCCAGAACGGTCAATTTTTTTTTGGTTGAATTAGGACCCCGATTCATGGTCAATAACAGCCCTATATAATATTATTGAGATGGGAAAAGGTTCAAAAAAATTAGATCTTGTTAGAGAGAAATATGAGTGAATTACGAAATCGCTTCGGCGCCCTAGGCAGCAGCCTAGGAGATTTGTCCTGAAAGGTCAATTTTTTTGTTTGGTTGAATTAGGACCCCGATTCATGGTCAATAATTGCCCTATATAATATTATTGAGATGGGAAAAGGTTCAAAAAAATTAGAGCATCTTAGAGAGAAATGTGAGTGAATTACTGAATTGCTTCGGAGCCCTAGGCAGCTGTCTAGGAGATTTGGCCAGAACGGTCAATTTTTTTATGGTTGAATAAGGACCCCGATCCATGGTCAATAACAGCCCTATATAATATTATTGAGATCGGAAAAGGTTCAAAAAAATTAGATCTTGTTAGAGAGAAATATGAGTAAATTACGAAATCGCTACGGAGCCCTAAGCAGCTGCCTAGGAGATTTGTCCTGAAAGGTCAATATTTTTTTTGGTTGAATTAGGACCCCAATTCATGGTCAATAGTAGCCCTATATAATATTATTGAGATGGGAAAAGGTTCAAAAAAATTAGAGCATCTTAGAGAGAAATGTGAGTGAATTACTGAATCGCTTCGGAGCCCTAGGCACCTGTCTAGGAGATTTGGCCAGAACGGTCAATATTTTTATGGTTGAATAAGGACCCCGATCCATGGTTAATAACAGCCCTATATAATATTATTGAGATCGGAAAAGGTTCAAAAAAATTAGATCTTGTTAGAGAGAAATATGAGTGAATTACGAAATCGCTTCGGAGCCCTAGGCAGCTGCCTAGGAGATTTGTCCTGAAAGGTCAATATTTTTTTTGGTTGAATTATGAACCCAATTCATGGTCAATAATATCCCTATATAATATTATTGAGATGGGAAATGGTTCAAAAAAATTAGAGCTTGTTAGAGAGAAATATGAGTGAATTACGAAATCGCTTCGGAGCTCTAGGCAGCTGCCTAGGAGATTTGGCCAGAACGGTCAATTTATTTGTTTGGTTGAATTAGGAACCCAATTCATGGTCAATAATTTCCCCATATAATATTATTGAGATGGGAAAAGGCTCAAAATAAATAGAGCTTGTTAGAGAGAAATATGAGTGAATTACGGAATCGCTTCAGAGCCCTGGGCGGCGGCCTAGGAGATTTGGCCTGAAAGGTCAATTTTTTTGTTTGGTTGAATTAGGACCCCGATTCATAGTCAATAATAGCCCTATATAATATTATTGAGATGGGAAAAGGATAAAAAATACTAGAGCTTGTTTGAGTGAAATATGAGTGAATTACGGAATCGCGTCGCAGCCCTAGGCAGCTGCCTAAGAGATTTCGCCTGAAAGGTCAATTTTTTTTTTGGTTGAATTAGGATCCCAATTTATGGTCAATAATAGCCCTATATAATATTTTTGAGATGGGAAAAGGTTCAAAAAAATTTGAGCTTGTTAGAGAGAAATATAAGTGAATTACGGGATCGCTTCGGAGCCCTAGGCAGCTGCCTAGGAGATTTGGCCTGAAAGGTCAATTTTTTGGTTTGGTTGAATTAGGACCCCGATTCATGGTCAATAATAGCCCTATATAATATTATTGAGATGGGAAAAGGTTCAAAAAAATTAGAGCTTTTTAGAGAGAAATATGAGTGAATTACTGAATCGCTTCGGAGCCCTAGGCAGCTGCCTAGGAGATTTGGCAAGAACGGTCAATTTTTTTTTGGTTGAATTAGGACCCCGATTCATGGTCTACAACAGCCCTATATAATATTATTGAGATGGGAAAAGGTTCAAAAAAATAAGATCTTGTTAGAGAGAAATATGAGTGAATTACGAAATCGCTTCGGAGCCCTAGGCAGCTGCCTAGGAGAATTGTCCTGAAAGGTCAATATATTTTTTGGTTGAATTAGGACCCCAATTCATGGTAAATAATAGCCCTATATAATATTATTGAGATGGGAAAAGGTTCAAAAAAATTAGAGCTTGTTAGAGAGAAATATGAGTGAATTACGAAATCGCTTCGGAGCCCTAGGCTGCTGCCTAAGAGATTTCGCCTGAAAGGTCAATTTTTTTTTTGGTTGAATTAGGACCCCAATTCATGGTCAATAATAGCCCTATATAATATTATTGAGATGGGAAAAGGTTCAAAAAAATTAGAGCTTGTTAGAGAGAAATATGAGTGAATTACGAAATCGCTTCGGAGCTCTAGGCAGCTGCCTAGGAGATTTGGCCAGAACGGTCAATTTATTTGTTTGGTTGAATTAGGAACCCAATTCATGGTCAATCATTTCCCTATATAATATTATTGAGATGGGAAAAGGCTCAAAATAATTAGAGCTTCTTAGAGAGAAATATGAGTGAATTACGGAATCGCTTCGGAACCCTGGGCGGCTGCCTAGGAGATTTGGCCTGAAAGGTCAATTTTTTTGTTTGGTTGAATTAGAACCCCGATTCATGGTCAATAACAGCCCTATATAATATTATTGAGATGGGAAAAGGTTCAAAAAAATTAGATCTTGTTAGAGTGAAATATGAGTGAATTACGAAATCGCTTCGAAGCCCTAGGCAGTTGCCTGGGAGACTTGTCCTGAAAGGTCAATATTTTTTTTGGTTGAATTAGGACCCCAATTCGTGGTCTATAATAGCCCTATATAATATTATTGAGATGGGAAAAGGTTCAAAAAAATTAGAGCTTGTTAAAGAGAGATATGAGTGAATTACAGGATCGCTTCGGAGACCTAGGCAGCTGCCTAGTAGATTTGGCCTGAAAGGTCAATTTTTTTGTTTGGTTGAATTAGGACCCCGATTCATGGTCAATAATAGCCCTATATAATATTATTGAGATGGGAAAAGGTTCAAAAAAATTAGAGCTTGTTAGAGAGAAATATGAGTGAATTACGGGATCGCTTCGGAGCCCTAGGCAGCTGCCTAGGAGATTTGGCCTGAAAGGTCAATTTTTTTGTTTGGTTGAATTAGGACCCCGATTCATGGCCAATAATAGCCCTATATAATATTATTGAGATGGGAATAGGTTCAAAAAAAGTAGAGCTTGTTAGAGTGAAATATGAGTGAATTACGGAATCGCTTTGGTGCCCTAGGATGCTGCCTAAGAGATTTGGCCTGAAAGGACAATTTATTTTTTGGTTGAATTAGGTCCCCAATTCATTGTCAATAATAGCCCTATATAATATTATTGAGATGGGAAGAGGTTCAAAAAAATTAGAGCTTGTTAGAGAGAAATATGAGTGAATTACGAAATCGTTTCGGAGCCCTAGGCAGTTGCCTAGGAGATTTTGCCAGAACGGTCAATTTTTTTTCGGTTGAATTAGGACCCCGATTCATGGTCAATAACAGCCCTATATAATATTATTGAGATGGGAAAAGGTTGAAAAAAATTAGATCTTGTTAGAGAGAAATATGAGTGAATTACGAAATCGCTTCGGCGCCCTAGGCAGTTGCCTAGGAGATTTGTCCTGAAAGGTCAATTTTTTTGTTTGGTTGAATTAGGACCCCGATTCATGGTCAATAATTGCCATATATAATATTATTGAGATGGGAAAAGGTTTAAAAAAATTAAAGCTTGTTAGAGAGAAATATGAGTGAATTACAAAATCGCTTCGGTGCCCTAGGCAGCTGCCTAGGAGATTTGGCCTGAAAGGTCGACTTTTTTGTTTGGTTGAATTAGGACCCCGATTCATGGTCATTAACAGCCCTATATAATATTATTGAGATGGGAAAAGGTTCAAACAAATTAGATCTTGTTAGAGAGAAATATGAGTGAATTACTGAATCGTTTCGGAGCCCTAGGCAGCTGCCTAGTAGATTTGGCCAGAACGGTCAATTTTTTTTTGGTTGAATTAGGACCCCGATTCATGGTCAATAACAGCCCTATATAATATTATTGAGATGGGAAAAGGTTCAAAAAAATTAGATCTTGTTAGAGAGAAATATGAGTGAATTACGAAATCGCTTCGGCGCCCTAGGCAGCTGCCTAGGAGATTTGTCCTGAAAGGTCAATATTTTTTTTGGTTGAATTAGGACCCCAATTCATGGTCAATAGTAGCCCTATATAATATTATTGAGATGGGAAAAGGTTCAAAAAAATTAGAGCATCTTAGAGAGAAATGTGAGTGAATTACTGAATCGCTTCGGAGCCCTAGGCACCTGTCTAGGAGATTTGGCCAGAACGGTCAATATTTTTATGGTTGAATAAGGACCCCGATCCATGGTTAATAACAGCCCTATATAATATTATTGAGATCGGAAAAGGTTCAAAAAAATTAGATCTTGTTAGAGAGAAATATGAGTGAATTACGAAATCGCTTCGGAGCCCTAGGCAGCTGCCTAGGAGATTTGTCCTGAAAGGTCAATATTTTTTTTGGTTTAATTATGAACCCAATTCATGGTCAATAATATCCCTATATAATATTATTGAGATGGGAAATGGTTCAAAAAAATTAGAGCTTGTTAGAGAGAAATATGAGTGAATTACGAAATCGCTTCGGAGCTCTAGGCAGCTGCCTAGGAGATTTGGCCAGAACGGTCAATTTATTTGTTTGGTTGAATTAGGAACCCAATTCATGGTCAATAATTTCCCCATATAATATTATTGAGATGGGAAAAGGCTCAAAATAATTAGAGCTTGTTAGAGAGAAATATGAGTGAATTACGGAATCGCTTCAGAGCCCTGGGCGGCGGCCTAGGAGATTTGGCCTGAAAGGTCAATTTTTTTGTTTGGTTGAATTAGGACCCCGATTCATAGTCAATAATAGCCCTATATAATATTATTGAGATGGGAAAAGGATAAAAAATACTAGAGCTTGTTTGAGTGAAATATGAGTGAATTACGGAATCGCGTCGCAGCCCTAGGCAGCTGCCTAAGAGATTTCGCCTGAAAGGTCAATTTTTTTTTTGGTTGAATTAGGATCCCAATTTATGGTCAATAATAGCCCTATATAATATTTTTGAGATGGGAAAAGGTTCAAAAAAATTTGAGCTTGTTAGAGAGAAATATAAGTGAATTACGGGATCGCTTCGGAGCCCTAGGCAGCTGCCTAGGAGATTTGGCCTGAAAGGTCAATTTTTTGGTTTGGTTGAATTAGGACCCCGATTCATGGTCAATAATAGCCCTATATAATATTATTGAGATGGGAAAAGGTTCAAAAAAATTAGAGCTTTTTAGAGAGAAATATGAGTGAATTACTGAATCGCTTCGGAGCCCTAGGCAGCTGCCTAGGAGATTTGGCAAGAACGGTCAATTTTTTTTTGGTTGAATTAGGACCCCGATTCATGGTCTACAACAGCCCTATATAATATTATTGAGATGGGAAAAGGTTCAAAAAAATAAGATCTTGTTAGAGAGAAATATGAGTGAATTACGAAATCGCTTCGGAGCCCTAGGCAGCTGCCTAGGAGAATTGTCCTGAAAGGTCAATATATTTTTTGGTTGAATTAGGACCCCAATTCATGGTAAATAATAGCCCTATATAATATTATTGAGATGGGAAAAGGTTCAAAAAAATTAGAGCTTGTTAGAGAGAAATATGAGTGAATTACGAAATCGCTTCGGAGCCCTAGGCTGCTGCCTAAGAGATTTCGCCTGAAAGGTCAATTTTTTTTTTGGTTGAATTAGGACCCCAATTCATGGTCAATAATAGCCCTATATAATATTATTGAGATGGGAAAAGGTTCAAAAAAATTAGAGCTTGTTAGAGAGAAATATGAGTGAATTACGAAATCGCTTCGGAGCTCTAGGCAGCTGCCTAGGAGATTTGGCCAGAACGGTCAATTTATTTGTTTGGTTGAATTAGGAACCCAATTCATGGTCAATAATTTCCCTATATAATATTATTGAGATGGGAAAAGGCTCAAAATAATTAGAGCTTCTTAGAGAGAAATATGAGTGAATTACGGAATCGCTTCGGAACCCTGGGCGGCTGCCTAGGAGATTTGGCCTGAAAGGTCAATTTTTTTGTTTGGTTGAATTAGGACCCCGATTCATGGTCTACAACAGCCCTATATAATATTATTGAGATGGGAAAAGGTTCAAAAAAATAAGATCTTGTTAGAGAGAAATATGAGTGAATTACGAAATCGCTTCGGAGCCCTAGGCAGCTGCCTAGGAGAATTGTCCTGAAAGGTCAATATATTTTTTGGTTGAATTAGGACCCCAATTCATGGTAAATAATAGCCCTATATAATATTATTGAGATGGGAAAAGGTTCAAAAAAATTAGAGCTTGTTAGAGAGAAATATGAGTGAATTACGAAATCGCTTCGGAGCCCTAGGCTGCTGCCTAAGAGATTTCGCCTGAAAGGTCAATTTTTTTTTTGGTTGAATTAGGACCCCAATTCATGGTCAATAATAGCCCTATATAATATTATTGAGATGGGAAAAGGTTCAAAAAAATTAGAGCTTGTTAGAGAGAAATATGAGTGAATTACGAAATCGCTTCGGAGCTCTAGGCAGCTGCCTAGGAGATTTGGCCAGAACGGTCAATTTATTTGTTTGGTTGAATTAGGAACCCAATTCATGGTCAATAATTTCCCTATATAATATTATTGAGATGGGAAAAGGCTCAAAATAATTAGAGCTTCTTAGAGAGAAATATGAGTGAATTACGGAATCGCTTCGGAACCCTGGGCGGCTGCCTAGGAGATTTGGCCTGAAAGGTCAATTTTTTTGTTTGGTTGAATTAGAACCCCGATTCATGGTCAATAACAGCCCTATATAATATTATTGAGATGGGAAAAGGTTCAAAAAAATTAGATCTTGTTAGAGTGAAATATGAGTGAATTACGAAATCGCTTCGAAGCCCTAGGCAGTTGCCTAGGAGACTTGTCCTGAAAGGTCAATATTTTTTTTGGTTGAATTAGGACCCCAATTCATGGTCTATAATAGCCCTATATAATATTATTGAGATGGGAAAAGGTTCAAAAAAATTAGAGCTTGTTAGAGAGAAATATGAGTGAATTACGAAATCGCTTCGGAGCCCTAGGCAGCTGCCTAGGAGATTTGGCCTGAAAGGTCAAATTTTTTTATTGGTTGAATTTGGACCCCAATTCATGGTCAATAATAGCCCTATATAATATAATTGAGATGGGAAAAGGTTCAAAAAAATTAGAGCTTGTTAGGGAGAAATATGAGTTAATTACGAAATCTCTTCGGAGCCCTAGGCTCCCTAGGAGATTTGGCCAGAACGGTCAATTTTTTTTTGGTTGAATTAGGACCTCGATTCATGGTCAATAACAGCCCTATATATTATTATTGAGATGGGAAAAGGTTCAAAAAAATTAGATCTTGTTAGAGAGAAATATGAGTGAATTACGAAATCGCTTCGGCGCCCTAGGCAGCTGCCTAGGAGATTTGTCCTGAAAGGTCAATTTTTTTGTTTGGTTGAATTAGGACCCCGATTCATGGTCAATAATTGCCCTATATAATATTATTGAGATGACAAAAGGTTCAAAAAAATTAGAGCTTGTTAGAGAGAAATATGAGTGAATTACTGAATCGCTTCGGAGCCCTCGGCAGCTGCCTAGGAGATTTGGCCAAAACGGTCAATTTTTTTTTGGTTGAATTCGGACCCCGATCCATGGTCAATAACAGCCCTATATAATATTATTGAGATGGGAAAAGGTTCAAAAAAATTAGAACTTGTTAGAGAGAAATATGAGTGAATTACGAAATCGCTTCGGAGCCCTAGGCAGCTGCCTAGGTGATTTGTCCTGAAAGGTCAATATTTTTTTTGGTTGAATTATGACCCCAATTCATGGTCAATAATATCCCTATATAATATTATTGAGATGGGAAAAGGTTCAAAAAAATTAGAGCTTGTTAGAGAGAAATATGAGTGAATTACGAAATCGCTTCGGAGCTTTAGGCAGCAGCCTAGGAGATTTGGCCAGAACGGTCAATTTATTTGTTTGGTTGAATTAGGAACCCAATTCATGGTCAAGAATTTCCCCATATAATATTATTGAGATGGGAAAAGGCTCAAAATAATTAGAGCTTGTTAGAGAGAAATATGAGTGAATTACGGAATCGCTTCGTAGCCCTGGGTGGCGGCCTAGGAGATTTGGCCTGAAAGGTCAATTTTTTTGTTTGGTTGAATTAGGACCCCGATTCATGGTCAATAATAGCCCTATATAATATTATTGAGATGGGAAAAGGTTAAAAAATACTAGAGCTTGTTTGAGTGAAATATGAGTGAATTACGGAATCGCGTCGGAGCCCTAGGCAGCTGGCTAAGAGATTTCGCCTGAAAGGTCAATTTTTTTTTTGGTTGAATTAGGACCCCAATTTATGGTCAATAAAAGCCCTATATAATATTATTGAGATGGGAAAAGGATCAATAAAATTTGAGCTTGTTAGAGAGAAATATAAGTGAATTACGGGATCGCTTCGGAGCCCTAGGCAGCTGCCTAGGAGATTTGGCCTGAAAGGTCAATTTTTTTGTTTGGTTGAATTAGGACCCCGATTCATGG
This sequence comes from Humulus lupulus, assembly GCF_963169125.1. Lineage (NCBI taxonomy): Eukaryota > Viridiplantae > Streptophyta > Magnoliopsida > Rosales > Cannabaceae > Humulus > Humulus lupulus. The sequence continues at coordinate 287,832,275 of NC_084795.1, forward strand.
TCAATAATATCCCTATATAATATTATTGAGATGGGAAAAGGTTCAAAAAAATTAGAGCTTGTTAGAGAGAAATATGAGTGAATTACTGAATCGCTTCGGAGCCCTAGGCAACTGCCTAGGAGAATTGGCAAGAACGGTCAATTTTTTTTTGGTTGAATTAGGACCCCGATTCATGGTCTACAACAGCCCTATATAATATTATTGAGATGGGAAAAGGTTCAAAAAAATAAGATCTTGTTAGAGAGAAATATGAGTGAATTACGAAATCGCTTCGGAGCCCTAGGCAGCTGCCTAGGAGAATTGTCCTGAAAGGTCAATATTTTTTTTGGTTGAATTAGGACCCCAATTCATGGTCAATAATAGCCCTATATAATATTATTGAGATGGGAAAAGGTTCAAATAAATTATAGCTTGTTAGAGAGAAATATAAGTGAATTACGGGATCGCTTCGGAGCCCTAGGCAGCTGCCTAGGTGATTTGGCCTGAAAGGTCAATTTTTTTGTTTGGTTGAATTAGGACCCCGATTCATGGTCAATAATAGCCCTTTATAATATTATTGAGATGGGAAAAGGTTCAAAAATACTAGAGCTTGTTAGAGTGAAATATGAGTGAATTACGGAATCGCTTCGGAGCCCTAGGCTGCTGCCTAAGAGATTTCGCCTGAAAGGTCAATTTTTTTTTTGGTTGAATTAGGACCCCAATTCATGGTCAATAATAGCCCTATATAATATTATTGAAATGGGAAAAGGTTCCAAAAAATTAGAGCTTGTTAGAGAGAAATATGAGTGAATTACGAGATCGCTTCGGAGCCCTAGGCTGCTGCCTAGGAGATTTGGCCTGAAAGGTCAATTTTTTTGTTTGGTTGAATTAGGACCCCAATTCATGGTCAATAATAGCCCTATATAATATTATTGAGATGGGAAAAGGTTCAAAAAAATTAGAGCTTGTTAGAGAGAAATATGAGTGAATTACGAAATCGCTTCGGAGCTCTAGGCAGCTGCCTAGGAGATTTGGCCAGAACGGTCAATTTATTTGTTTGGTTGAATTAGGAACCCAATTCATGGTCAATAATTTCCCTATATAATATTATTGAGATGGGAAAAGGCTCAAAATAATTAGAGCTTCTTAGAGAGAAATATGAGTGAATTACGGAATCGCTTCGGAACCCTGGGCGGCTGCCTAGGAGATTTGGCCTGAAAGGTCAATTTTTTTGTTTGGTTGAATTAGGACCCCGATTCATGGTCAATAACAGCCCTATATAATATTATTGAGATGGGAAAAGGTTAAAAAAAACTAGAGCTTGTTTGAGTGAAATATGAGTGAATTACAGAATCGCGTCGGAGCCCTAGGCCGCTGCCTAAGAGATTTTGCCTGAAAGGTCAATTTTTTTTTTGGTTGAATTAGGACCCCAATTTATGGTCAATAATAGCCCTATATAATTTTATTGAGATGGGAAAAGGTTCAAAAAAATTTGAGCTTGTTAGAGATAAATATGAGTGAAATACGAGATCGCTTCTGAGCCCTAGGCAGCTGCCTAGGAGATTTGGCCTGAAAGGTCAATTTTTTTGTTTGGGTGAATTAGGACCCCGATTCATGGTCAATAATAGCCCTATATAATATTATTGAGATGGGAAAAGGTTCAAAAAAATTAGAGCTTGTTAGAGAGAAATATGAGTGAATTACTGAATCGCTTCGGAGCCCTAGGCAGCTGCCTAGGAGATTTGGCAAGAACGGTCAATTTTTTTTTGGTTGAATTAGGACCCCGATTCATGGTCTATAACAGCCCTATATAATATTTTTGAGATGGGAAAAGGTTCAAAAAAATTAGATCTTGTTAGAGAGAAATATAAGTGAATTACGACATCGCTTCGGAGCCCTAGGCAGCTGCCTAGGAGAATTGTCCTGAAAGGTCAATATTTTTTTTGGTTGAATTAGGACCCCAATTCATGGTCAATAATAGCCCTATATAATATTATTGAGATGGGAAAAGGTTCAAAAAAATTAGAGCTTGTTAGAGAGAAATATGAGTGAATTACGGGATCGCTTCGGAGCCCTAGGCAGCTGCCTAGGAGATTTGGCCTGAAAGGTCAATTTTTTTGTTTGGTTGAATTAGGACCCCGATTCATGGTCAATAATAGCCCTATATAATATTATTGAGATGGGAAAAGGTTCAAAAAAACTAGAGCTTGTTTGAGTGAAATATGAGTGAATTACGGAATCGCTTCGGAGGTCTAGGCAGCTGCCTAGGAGATTTGGCCAGAACGGTCAATTTATTTGTTTGGTTGAATTAGGAACCCAATTCATGGTCAATAATTTCCCTATATAATATTATTGAGATGGGAAAAGGCTCAAAATAATTAGAGCTTCTTAGAGAGAAATATGAGTGAATTACGGAATCGCTTCGGAACCCTGGGCGGCTGCCTAGGAGATTTGGCCTGAAAGGTCAATTTTTTTGTTTGGTTGAATTAGGACCCCGATTCATGGTCAATAACAGCCCTATATAATATTATTGAGATGGGAAAAGGTTAAAAAAAACTAGAGCTTGTTTGAGTGAAATATGAGTGAATTACAGAATCGCGTCGGAGCCCTAGGCCGCTGCCTAAGAGATTTTGCCTGAAAGGTCAATTTTTTTTTTGGTTGAATTAGGACCCCAATTTATGGTCAATAATAGCCCTATATAATTTTATTGAGATGGGAAAAGGTTCAAAAAAATTTGAGCTTGTTAGAGATAAATATGAGTGAAATACGAGATCGCTTCTGAGCCCTAGGCAGCTGCCTAGGAGATTTGGCCTGAAAGGTCAATTTTTTTGTTTGGGTGAATTAGGACCCCGATTCATGGTCAATAATAGCCCTATATAATATTATTGAGATGGGAAAAGGTTCAAAAAAATTAGAGCTTGTTAGAGAGAAATATGAGTGAATTACTGAATCGCTTCGGAGCCCTAGGCAGCTGCCTAGGAGATTTGGCAAGAACGGTCAATTTTTTTTTGGTTGAATTAGGACCCCGATTCATGGTCTATAACAGCCCTATATAATATTTTTGAGATGGGAAAAGGTTCAAAAAAATTAGATCTTGTTAGAGAGAAATATAAGTGAATTACGACATCGTTTCGGAGCCCTAGGCAGCTGCCTAGGAGAATTGTCCTGAAAGGTCAATATTTTTTTTGGTTGAATTAGGACCCCAATTCATGGTCAATAATAGCCCTATATAATATTATTGAGATGGGAAAAGGTTCAAAAAAATTAGAGCTTGTTAGAGAGAAATATGAGTGAATTACGGGATCGCTTCGGAGCCCTAGGCAGCTGCCTAGGAGATTTGGCCTGAAAGGTCAATTTTTTTGTTTGGTTGAATTAGGACCCCGATTCATGGTCAATAATAGCCCTATATAATATTATTGAGATGGGAAAAGGTTCAAAAAAACTAGAGCTTGTTTGAGTGAAATATGAGTGAATTACGGAATCGCGTCGGAGCCCTAGGCAGCTGGCTAAGAGATTTCGCCTGAAAGGTCAATTTTTTTTTTGGTTGAATTAGGACCCCAATTTATGGTCAATAATAGCCCTATATAATATTATTGAGATGGGAAAAGGTTCAATAAAATTTGTGCTTGTTAGAGAGAAATATAAGTGAATTATGGGATCGCTTCGGAGCCCTAGGCAGCTGCCTAGGAGATTTGGCCTGAAAGGTCAATTTTTTTGTTTGGTTGAATTAGGACCCCGATTCATGGTCAATAATATCCCTATATAATATTATTGAGATGGGAAAAGGTTCAAAAAAATTAGAGCTTGTTAGAGAGAAATATGAGTGAATTACTGAATCGCTTCGGTGCCCTAGGCAACTGCCTAGGAGAATTGGCAAGAACGGTCAATTTTTTTTTGGTTGAATTAGGACCCCGATTCATGGTCTACAACAGCCCTATATAATATTATTGAGATGGGAAAAGGTTCAAAAAAATAAGATCTTGTTAGAGAGAAATATGAGTGAATTACGAAATCGCTTCGGAGCCCTAGGCAGCTGCCTAGGAGAATTGTCCTGAAAGGTCAATATTTTTTTTGGTTGAATTAGGACCCCAATTCATGGTCAATAATAGCCCTATATAATATTATTGAGATGGGAAAAGGTTCAAATAAATTAGAGCTTGTTAGAGAGAAATATAAGTGAATTACGGGATCGCTTCGGAGCCCTAGGCAGCTGCCTAGGAGATTTGGCCTGAAAGGGCAATTTTTTTGTTTGGTTGAATTAGGACCCCGATTCATGGTCAATAATAGCCCTATATAATATTATTGAGATGGGAAAAGGTTCAAAAAAACTAGAGCTTGTTAGAGTGAAATATGAGTGAATTACGGAATCGCTTCGGAGCCCTAGGCTGCTGCCTAAGAGATTTCGCCTGAAAGGTCAATTTTTTTTTTGGTTGAATTAGGACCCCAATTCATGGTCAATAATAGCCCTATATAATATTATTGAAATGGGAAAAGGTTCCAAAAAATTAGAGCTTGTTAGAGAGAAATATGAGTGAATTACGAGATCGCTTCGGAGCCCTAGGCTGCTGCCTAGGAGATTTGGCCTGAAAGGTCAATTTTTTTGTTTGGTTGAATTAGGACCCCAATTCATGGTCAATAATAGCCCTATATAATATTATTGAGATGGGAAAAGGTTCAAAAAAATTAGAGCTTGTTAGAGAGAAATATGAGTGAATTACGATATCGCTTCGGAGCTCTAGGCAGCTGCCTAGGAGATTTGGCCAGAACGGTCAATTTATTTGTTTGGTTGAATTAGGAACCCAATTCATGGTCAATAATTTCCCTATATAATATTATTGAGATGGGAAAAGGCTCAAAATAATTAAAGCTTCTTAGAGAGAAATATGAGTGAATTACGGAATCGCTTCGGAACCCTGGGCGGCTGCCTAGGAGATTTGGCCTGAAAGGTCAATCTTTTTGTTTGGTTGAATTAGGACCCCGATTCATGGTCAATAATAGCCCTATATAATATTATTGAGATGGGAAAAGGTTCAAAAAAACTAGAGCTTGTTAGAGTGAAATATGAGTGAATTACGGAATCGCTTCGGAGCCCTAGGCTGCTGCCTAAGAGATTTCGCCTGAAAGGTCAATTTTTTTTTTGGTTGAATTAGGACCCCAATTCATGGTCAATAATAGCCCTATATAATATTATTGAAATGGGAAAAGGTTCCAAAAAATTAGAGCTTGTTAGAGAGAAATATGAGTGAATTACGAGATCGCTTCGGAGCCCTAGGCTGCTGCCTAGGAGATTTGGCCTGAAAGGTCAATTTTTTTGTTTGGTTGAATTAGGACCCCAATTCATGGGCAATAATAGCCCTATATAATATTATTGAGATGGGAAAAGGTTCAAAAAAATTAGAGCTTGTTAGAGAGAAATATGAGTGAATTACGATATCGCTTCGGAGCTCTAGGCAGCTGCCTAGGAGATTTGGCCAGAACGGTCAATTTATTTGTTTGGTTGAATTAGGAACCCAATTCATGGTCAATAATTTCCCTATATAATATTATTGAGATGGGAAAAGGCTCAAAATAATTAGAGCTTCTTAGAGAGAAATATGAGTGAATTACGGAATCGCTTCGGAACCCTGGGCGGCTGCCTAGGAGATTTGGCCTGAAAGGTCAATTTTTTTGTTTGGTTGAATTAGGACCCCGATTCATGGTCAATAACAGCCCTATATAATATTATTGAGATGGGAAAAGGTTAAAAAAAACTAGAGCTTGTTTGAGTGAAATATGAGTGAATTACAGAATCGCGTCGGAGCCCTAGGCCGCTGCCTAAGAGATTTTGCCTGAAAGGTCAATTTTTTTTTTGGTTGAATTAGGACCCCAATTTATGGTCAATAATAGCCCTATATAATTTTATTGAGATGGGAAAAGGTTCAAAAAAATTTGAGCTTGTTAGAGATAAATATGAGTGAAATACGAGATCGCTTCTGAGCCCTAGGCAGCTGCCTAGGAGATTTGGCCTGAAAGGTCAATTTTTTTGTTTGGGTGAATTAGGACCCCGATTCATGGTCAATAATAGCCCTATATAATATTATTGAGATGGGAAAAGGTTCAAAAAAATTAGAACTTGTTAGAGAGAAATATGAGTGAATTACTGAATCGCTTCGGAGCCCTAGGCAGCTGCCTAGGAGATTTGGCAAGAACGGTCAATTTTTTTTTGGTTGAATTAGGACCCCGATTCATGGTCTATAACAGCCCTATATAATATTTTTGAGATGGGAAAAGGTTCAAAAAAATTAGATCTTGTTAGAGAGAAATATGAGTGAATTACGAAATCGCTTCGGAGCCCTAGGCAGCTGCCTAGGAGAATTGTCCTGAAAGGTCAATATTTTTTTTGGTTGAATTAGGACCCCAATTCATGGTCAATAATAGCCCTATATAATATTATTGAGATGGGAAAAGGTTCAAAAAAATTAGAGCTTGTTAGAGAGAAATATGAGTGAATTACGGGATCGCTTCGGAGCCCTAGGCAGCTGCCTAGGAGAATTGTCCTGAAAGGTCAATATTTTGTTTGGTTGAATTAGGACCCCGATTCATGGTCAATAATAGCCCTATATAATATTATTGAGATGGGAAAAGGTTCAAAAAAACTAGAGCTTGTTTGAGTGAAATATGAGTGAATTACGGAATCGCGTCGGAGCCCTAGGCAGCTGGCTAAGAGATTTCGCCTGAAAGGTCAATTTTTTTTTTGGTTGAATTAGGACCCCAATTTATGGTCAATAATAGCCCTATATAATATTATTGAGATGGGAAAAGGTTCAATAAAATTTGAGCTTGTTAGAGAGAAATATAAGTGAATTATGGGATCGCTTCGGAGCCCTAGGCAGCTGCCTAGGAGATTTGGCCTGAAAGGTCAATTTTTTTGTTTGGTTGAATTAGGACCCCGATTCATGGTCAATAATATCCCTATATAATATTATTGAGATGGGAAAAGGTTCAAAAAAATTAGAGCTTGTTAGAGAGAAATATGAGTGAATTACTGAATCGCTTCGGAGCCCTAGGCAACTGCCTAGGAGAATTGGCAAGAACGGTCAATTTTTTTTTGGTTGAATTAGGACCCCGATTCATGGTCTACAACAGCCCTATATAATATTATTGAGATGGGAAAAGGTTCAAAAAAATAAGATCTTGTTAGAGAGAAATATGAGTGAATTACGAAATCGCTTCGGAGCCCTAGGCAGCTGCCTAGGAGAATTGTCCTGAAAGGTCAATATTTATTTTTGGTTGAATTAGGACCCCAATTCATGGTCAATAATAGCCCTATATAATATTATTGAGATGGGAAAAGGTTCAAATAAATTAGAGCTTGTTAGAGAGAAATATAAGTGAATTACGGGATCGCTTCGGAGCCCTAGGCAGCTGCCTAGGAGATTTGGCAAGAACGGTCAATTTTTTTTTGGTTGAATTAGGACCCCGATTCATGGTCTACAACAGCCCTATATAATATTATTGAGATGGGAAAAGGTTCAAAAAAATAAGATCTTGTTAGAGAGAAATATGAGTGAATTACGAAATCGCTTCGGAGCCCTAGGCAGCTGCCTAGGAGAATTGTCCTGAAAGGTCAATATTTATTTTTGGTTGAATTAGGACCCCAATTCATGGTCAATAATAGCCCTATATAATATTATTGAGATGGGAAAAGGTTCAAATAAATTAGAGCTTGTTAGAGAGAAATATAAGTGAATTACGGGATCGCTTCGGAGCCCTAGGCAGCTGCCTAGGAGATTTGGCCTGAAAGGTCAATTTTTTTGTTTGGTTGAATTAGGACCCCGATTCATGGTCAATAATAGCCCTATATAATATTATTGAGATGGGAAAAGGTTCAAAAAAACTAGAGCTTGTTAGAGTGAAATATGAGTGAATTACGGAATCGCTTCGGAGCCCTAGGCTGCTGCCTAAGAGATTTCGCCTGAAAGGTCAATTTTTTTTTTGGTTGAATTAGGACCCCAATTCATGGTCAATAATAGCCCTATATAATATTATTGAAATGGGAAAAGGTTCCAAAAAATTAGAGCTTGTTAGAGAGAAATATGAGTGAATTACGAGATCGCTTCGGAGCCCTAGGCTGCTGCCTAGGAGATTTGGCCTGAAAGGTCAATTTTTTTGTTTGGTTGAATTAGGACCCCAATTCATGGTCAATAATAGCCCTATATAATATTATTGAGATGGGAAAAGGTTCAAAAAAATTAGAGCTTGTTAGAGAGAAATATGAGTGAATTACGATATCGCTTCGGAGCTCTAGGCAGCTGCCTAGGAGATTTGGCCAGAACGGTCAATTTATTTGTTTGGTTGAATTAGGAACCCAATTCATGGTCAATAATTTCCCTATATAATATTATTGAGATGGGAAAAGGCTCAAAATAATTAAAGCTTCTTAGAGAGAAATATGAGTGAATTACGGAATCGCTTCGGAACCCTGGGCGGCTGCCTAGGAGATTTGGCCTGAAAGGTCAATCTTTTTGTTTGGTTGAATTAGGACCCCGATTCATGGTCAATAATAGCCCTATATAATATTATTGAGATGGGAAAAGGTTCAAAAAAACTAGAGCTTGTTAGAGTGAAATATGAGTGAATTACGGAATCGCTTCGGAGCCCTAGGCTGCTGCCTAAGAGATTTCGCCTGAAAGGTCAATTTTTTTTTTGGTTGAATTAGGACCCCAATTCATGGTCAATAATAGCCCTATATAATATTATTGAAATGGGAAAAGGTTCCAAAAAATTAGAGCTTGTTAGAGAGAAATATGAGTGAATTACGAGATCGCTTCGGAGCCCTAGGCTGCTGCCTAGGAGATTTGGCCTGAAAGGTCAATTTTTTTGTTTGGTTGAATTAGGACCCCAATTCATGGGCAATAATAGCCCTATATAATATTATTGAGATGGGAAAAGGTTCAAAAAAATTAGAGCTTGTTAGAGAGAAATATGAGTGAATTACGATATCGCTTCGGAGCTCTAGGCAGCTGCCTAGGAGATTTGGCCAGAACGGTCAATTTATTTGTTTGGTTGAATTAGGAACCCAATTCATGGTCAATAATTTCCCTATATAATATTATTGAGATGGGAAAAGGCTCAAAATAATTAGAGCTTCTTAGAGAGAAATATGAGTGAATTACGGAATCGCTTCGGAACCCTGGGCGGCTGCCTAGGAGATTTGGCCTGAAAGGTCAATTTTTTTGTTTGGTTGAATTAGGACCCCGATTCATGGTCAATAACAGCCCTATATAATATTATTGAGATGGGAAAAGGTTAAAAAAAACTAGAGCTTGTTTGAGTGAAATATGAGTGAATTACAGAATCGCGTCGGAGCCCTAGGCCGCTGCCTAAGAGATTTTGCCTGAAAGGTCAATTTTTTTTTTGGTTGAATTAGGACCCCAATTTATGGTCAATAATAGCCCTATATAATTTTATTGAGATGGGAAAAGGTTCAAAAAAATTTGAGCTTGTTAGAGATAAATATGAGTGAAATACGAGATCGCTTCTGAGCCCTAGGCAGCTGCCTAGGAGATTTGGCCTGAAAGGTCAATTTTTTTGTTTGGGTGAATTAGGACCCCGATTCATGGTCAATAATAGCCCTATATAATATTATTGAGATGGGAAAAGGTTCAAAAAAATTAGAACTTGTTAGAGAGAAATATGAGTGAATTACTGAATCGCTTCGGAGCCCTAGGCAGCTGCCTAGGAGATTTGGCAAGAACGGTCAATTTTTTTTTGGTTGAATTAGGACCCCGATTCATGGTCTATAACAGCCCTATATAATATTTTTGAGATGGGAAAAGGTTCAAAAAAATTAGATCTTGTTAGAGAGAAATATGAGTGAATTACGAAATCGCTTCGGAGCCCTAGGCAGCTGCCTAGGAGAATTGTCCTGAAAGGTCAATATTTTTTTTGGTTGAATTAGGACCCCAATTCATGGTCAATAATAGCCCTATATAATATTATTGAGATGGGAAAAGGTTCAAAAAAATTAGAGCTTGTTAGAGAGAAATATGAGTGAATTACGGGATCGCTTCGGAGCCCTAGGCAGCTGCCTAGGAGAATTGTCCTGAAAGGTCAATATTTTGTTTGGTTGAATTAGGACCCCGATTCATGGTCAATAATAGCCCTATATAATATTATTGAGATGGGAAAAGGTTCAAAAAAACTAGAGCTTGTTTGAGTGAAATATGAGTGAATTACGGAATCGCGTCGGAGCCCTAGGCAGCTGGCTAAGAGATTTCGCCTGAAAGGTCAATTTTTTTTTTGGTTGAATTAGGACCCCAATTTATGGTCAATAATAGCCCTATATAATATTATTGAGATGGGAAAAGGTTCAATAAAATTTGAGCTTGTTAGAGAGAAATATAAGTGAATTATGGGATCGCTTCGGAGCCCTAGGCAGCTGCCTAGGAGATTTGGCCTGAAAGGTCAATTTTTTTGTTTGGTTGAATTAGGACCCCGATTCATGGTCAATAATATCCCTATATAATATTATTGAGATGGGAAAAGGTTCAAAAAAATTAGAGCTTGTTAGAGAGAAATATGAGTGAATTACTGAATCGCTTCGGAGCCCTAGGCAACTGCCTAGGAGAATTGGCAAGAACGGTCAATTTTTTTTTGGTTGAATTAGGACCCCGATTCATGGTCTACAACAGCCCTATATAATATTATTGAGATGGGAAAAGGTTCAAAAAAATAAGATCTTGTTAGAGAGAAATATGAGTGAATTACGAAATCGCTTCGGAGCCCTAGGCAGCTGCCTAGGAGAATTGTCCTGAAAGGTCAATATTTATTTTTGGTTGAATTAGGACCCCAATTCATGGTCAATAATAGCCCTATATAATATTATTGAGATGGGAAAAGGTTCAAATAAATTAGAGCTTGTTAGAGAGAAATATAAGTGAATTACGGGATCGCTTCGGAGCCCTAGGCAGCTGCCTAGGAGATTTGGCCTGAAAGGTCAATTTTTTTGTTTGGTTGAATTAGGACCCCGATTCATGGTCAATAATAGCCCTATATAATATTATTGAGATGGGAAAAGGTTCAAAAAAACTAGAGCTTGTTAGAGTGAAATATGAGTGAATTATGGAATCGCTTCGGAGCCCTAGGCTGCTGCCTAAGAGATTTCGCCTGAAAGGTCAATTTTTTTTTTGGTTGAATTAGGACCCCAATTCATGGTCAATAATAGCCCTATATAATATTATTGAAATGGGAAAAGGTTCCAAAAAATTAGAGCTTGTTAGAGAGAAATATGAGTGAATTACGAGATCGCTTCGGAGCCCTAGGCTGCTGCCTAGGAGATTTGGCCTGAAAGGTCAATTTTTTTGTTTGGTTGAATTAGGACCCCAATTCATGGTCAATAATAGCCCTATATAATATTATTGAGATGGGAAAAGGTTCAAAAAAATTAGAGCTTGTTAGAGAGAAATATGAGTGAATTACGATATCGCTTCGGAGCTCTAGGCAGCTGCCTAGGAGATTTGGCCAGAACGGTCAATTTATTTGTTTGGTTGAATTAGGGACCCAATTCATGGTCAATAATTTCCCTATATAATATTATTGAGATGGGAAAAGGCTCAAAATAATTAGAGCTTCTTAGAGAGAAATATGAGTGAATTACGGAATCGCTTCGGAACCCTGGGCGGCTGCCTAGGAGATTTGGCCTGAAAGGTCAATTTTTTTGTTTGGTTGAATTAGGACCCCGATTCATGGTCAATAACAGCCCTATATAATATTATTGAGATGGGAAAAGGTTAAAAAAAACTAGAGCTTGTTTGAGTGAAATATGAGTGAATTACAGAATCGCGTCGGAGCCCTAGGCCGCTGCCTAAGAGATTTTGCCTGAAAGGTCAATTTTTTTTTTGGTTGAATTAGGACCCCAATTTATGGTCAATAATAGCCCTATATAATTTTATTGAGATGGGAAAAGGTTCAAAAAAATTTGAGCTTGTTAGAGATAAATATGAGTGAAATACGAGATCGCTTCTGAGCCCTAGGCAGCTGCCTAGGAGATTTGGCCTGAAAGGTCAATTTTTTTGTTTGGGTGAATTAGGACCCCGATTCATGGTCAATAATAGCCCTATATAATATTATTGAGATGGGAAAAGTTTCAAAAAAATTAGAGCTTGTTAGAGAGAAATATGAGTGAATTACTGAATCGCTTCGGAGCCCTAGGCAGCTGCCTAGGAGATTTGGCAAGAACGGTCAATTTTTTTTTGGTTGAATTAGGACCCCGATTCATGGTCTATAACAGCCCTATATAATATTTTTGAGATGGGAAAAGGTTCAAAAAAATTAGATCTTGTTAGAGAGAAATATGAGTGAATTACGAAATCGCTTCGGAGCCCTAGGCAGCTGCCTAGGAGAATTGTCCTGAAAGGTCAATATTTTTTTTGGTTGAATTAGGACCCCAATTCATGGTCAATAATAGCCCTATATAATATTATTGAGATGGGAAAAGGTTCAAAAAAATTAGAGCTTGTTAGAGAGAAATATGAGTGAATTACGGGATCGCTTCGGAGCCCTAGGCAGCTGCCTAGGAGATTTGGCCTGAAAGGTCAATTTTTTTGTTTGGTTGAATTAGGACCCCGATTCATGGTCAATAATAGCCCTATATAATATTATTGAGATGGGAAAAGGTTCAAAAATACTAGAGCTTGTTTGAGTGAAATATGAGTGAATTACGGAATCGCGTCGGAGCCCTAGGCAGCTGGCTAAGAGATTTCGCCTGAAAGGTCAATTTTTTTTTTGGTTGAATTAGGACCCCAATTTATGGTCAATAATAGCCCTATATAATATTATTGAGATGGGAAAAGGTTCAATAAAATTTGAGCTTGTTAGAGAGAAATATAAGTGAATTACGGGATCGCTTCGGAGCCCTAGGCAGCTGCCTAGGAGATTTGGCCTGAAAGGTCAATTTTTTTGTTTGGTTGAATTAGGACCCCGATTCATGGTCAATAATATCCCTATATAATATTATTGAGATGGGAAAAGGTTCAAAAAAATTAGAGCTTGTTAGAGAGAAATATGAGTGAATTACTGAATCGCTTCGGAGCCCTAGGCAACTGCCTAGGAGAATTGGCAAGAACGGTCAATTTTTTTTTGGTTGAATTAGGACCCCGATTCATGGTCTACAACAGCCCTATATAATATTATTGAGATGGGAAAAGGTTCAAAAAAATAAGATCTTGTTAGAGAGAAATATGAGTGAATTACGAAATCGCTTCGGAGCCCTAGGCAGCTGCCTAGGAGAATTGTCCTGAAAGGTCAATATTTTTTTTGGTTGAATTAGGACCCCAATTCATGGCCAATAATAGCCCTATATAATATTATTGAGATGGGAAAAGGTTCAAATAAATTAGAGCTTGTTAGAGAGAAATATAAGTGAATTACGGGATCGCTTCGGAGCCCTAGGCAGCTGCCTAGGAGATTTGGCCTGAAAGGTCAATTTTTTTGTTTGGTTGAATTAGGACCCCGATTCATGGTCAATAATTGCCCTATATAATATTATTGAGATGGGAAAAGGTTCAAAAAAACTAGAGCTTGTTAGAGTGAAATATGAGTGAATTACGGAATCGCTTCGGAGCCCTAGGCTGCTGCCTAAGAGATTTTGCCTGAAAGGTCAATTTTTTTTTTGGTTGAATTAGGACCCCAATTCATGGTCAATAATAGCCCTATATAATATTATTGAAATGGGAAAAGGTTCCAAAAAATTAGAGCTTGTTAGAGAGAAATATGAGTGAATTACGAGATCGCTTCGGAGCCCTAGGCTGCTGCCTAGGAGATTTGGCCTGAAAGGTCAATTTTTTTGTTTGGTTGAATTAGGACCCCAATTCATGGTCAATAATAGCCCTATATAATATTATTGAGATGGGAAAAGGTTCAAAAAAATTAGAGCTTGTTAGAGAGAAATATGAGTGAATTACGAAATCGCTTCGGAGCTCTAGGCAGCTGCCTAGGAGATTTGGCCAGAACGGTCAATTTATTTGTTTGGTTGAATTAGGAACCCAATTCATGGTCAATAATTTCCCTATATAATATTATTGAGATGGGAAAAGGCTCAAAATAATTAGAGCTTCTTAGAGAGAAATATGAGTGAATTACGGAATCGCTTCGGAACCCTGGGCGGATTCCTAGGAGATTTGGCCTGAAAGGTCAATTTTTTTGTTTGGTTGAATTAGGACCCCGATTCATGGTCAATAACAGCCCTATATAATATTATTGAGATGGGAAATGGTTAAAAAAAACTAGAGCTTGTTTGAGTGAAATATGAGTGAATTACAGAATCGCGTCGGAGCCCTAGGCCGCTGCCTAAGAGATTTTGCCTGAAAGGTCAATTTTTTTTTTGGTTGAATTAGGACCCCAATTTATGGTCAATAATAGCCCTATATAATTTTATTGAGATGGGAAAAGGTTCAAAAAAATTTGAGCTTGTTAGAGATAAATATGAGTGAAATACAAGATCGCTTCTGAGCCCTAGGCAGCTGCCTAGGAGATTTGGCCTGAAAGGTCAATTTTTTTGTTTGGGTGAATTAGGACCCCGATTCATGGTCAATAATAGCCCTATATAATATTATTGAGATGGGAAAAGGTTCAAAAAAATTAGAGCTTGTTAGAGAGAAATATGAGTGAATTACTGAATCGCTTCGGAGCCCTAGGCAGCTGCCTAGGAGATTTGGCCAGAACGGTCAATTTATTTGTTTGGTTGAATTAGGGACCCAATTCATGGTCAATAATTTCCCTATATAATATTATTGAGATGGGAAAAGGCTCAAAATAATTAGAGCTTCTTAGAGAGAAATATGAGTGAATTACGGAATCGCTTCGGAACCCTGGGCGGCTGCCTAGGAGATTTGGCCTGAAAGGTCAATTTTTTTGTTTGGTTGAATTAGGACCCCGATTCATGGTCAATAACAGCCCTATATAATATTATTGAGATGGGAAAAGGTTAAAAAAAACTAGAGCTTGTTTGAGTGAAATATGAGTGAATTACAGAATCGCGTCGGAGCCCTAGGCCGCTGCCTAAGAGATTTTGCCTGAAAGGTCAATTTTTTTTTTGGTTGAATTAGGACCCCGATTCATGGTCAATAATAGCCCTATATAATATTTTTGAGATGGGAAAAGGTTCAAAAAAATTAGATCTTGTTAGAGAGAAATATGAGTGAATTACGAAATCGCTTCTGAGCCCTAGGCAGCTGCCTAGGAGATTTGGCCTGAAAGGTCAATTTTTTTGTTTGGGTGAATTAGGACCCCGATTCATGGTCAATAATAGCCCTATATAATATTATTGAGATGGGAAAAGGTTCAAAAAAATTAGAGCTTGTTAGAGAGAAATATGAGTGAATTACTGAATCGCTTCGGAGCCCTAGGCAGCTGCCTAGGAGATTTGGCAAGAACGGTCAATTTTTTTTTGGTTGAATTAGGACCCCGATTCATGGTCTATAACAGCCCTATATAATATTTTTGAGATGGGAAAAGGTTCAAAAAAATTAGATCTTGTTAGAGAGAAATATGAGTGAATTACGAAATCGCTTCGGAGCCCTAGGCAGCTGCCTAGGAGAATTGTCCTGAAAGGTCAATATTTTTTTTGGTTGAATTAGGACCCCAATTCATGGTCAATAATAGCCCTATATAATATTATTGAGATGGGAAAAGGTTCAAAAAAATTAGAGCTTGTTAGAGAGAAATATGAGTGAATTACGGGATCGCTTCGGAGCCCTAGGCAGCTGCCTAGGAGATTTGGCCTGAAAGGTCAATTTTTTTGTTTGGTTGAATTAGGACCCCGATTCATGGTCAATAATAGCCCTATATAATATTATTGAGATGGGAAAAGGTTCAAAAATACTAGAGCTTGTTTGAGTGAAATATGAGTGAATTACGGAATCGCGTCGGAGCCCTAGGCAGCTGGCTAAGAGATTTCGCCTGAAAGGTCAATTTTTTTTTTGGTTGAATTAGGACCCCAATTTATGGTCAATAATAGCCCTATATAATATTATTGAGATGGGAAAAGGTTCAATAAAATTTGAGCTTGTTAGAGAGAAATATAAGTGAATTACGGGATCGCTTCGGAGCCCTAGGCAGCTGCCTAGGAGATTTGGCCTGAAAGGTCAATTTTTTTGTTTGGTTGAATTAGGACCCCGATTCATGGTCAATAATATCCCTATATAATATTATTGAGATGGGAAAAGGTTCAAAAAAATTAGAGCTTGTTAGAGAGAAATATGAGTGAATTACTGAATCGCTTCGGAGCCCTAGGCAACTGCCTAGGAGAATTGGCAAGAACGGTCAATTTTTTTTTGGTTGAATTAGGACCCCGATTCATGGTCTACAACAGCCCTATATAATATTATTGAGATGGGAAAAGGTTCAAAAAAATAAGATCTTGTTAGAGAGAAATATGAGTGAATTACGAAATCGCTTCGGAGCCCTAGGCAGCTGCCTAGGAGAATTGTCCTGAAAGGTCAATATTTTTTTTGGTTGAATTAGGACCCCAATTCATGGCCAATAATAGCCCTATATAACATTATTGAGATGGGAAAAGGTTCAAATAAATTAGAGCTTGTTAGAGAGAAATATAAGTGAATTACGGGATCGCTTCGGAGCCCTAGGCAGCTGCCTAGGAGATTTGGCCTGAAAGGTCAATTTTTTTGTTTGGTTGAATTAGGACCCCGATTCATGGTCAATAATTGCCCTATATAATATTATTGAGATGGGAAAAGGTTCAAAAAAACTAGAGCTTGTTAGAGTGAAATATGAGTGAATTACGGAATCGCTTCGGAGCCCTAGGCTGCTGCCTAAGAGATTTTGCCTGAAAGGTCAATTTTTTTTTTGGTTGAATTAGGACCCCAATTCATGGTCAATAATAGCCCTATATAATATTATTGAAATGGGAAAAGGTTCCAAAAAATTAGAGCTTGTTAGAGAGAAATATGAGTGAATTACGAGATCGCTTCGGAGCCCTAGGCTGCTGCCTAGGAGATTTGGCCTGAAAGGTCAATTTTTTTGTTTGGTTGAATTAGGACCCCAATTCATGGTCAATAATAGCCCTATATAATATTATTGAGATGGGAAAAGGTTCAAAAAAATTAGAGCTTGTTAGAGAGAAATATGAGTGAATTACGAAATCGCTTCGGAGCTCTAGGCAGCTGCCTAGGAGATTTGGCCAGAACGGTCAATTTATTTGTTTGGTTGAATTAGGAACCCAATTCATGGTCAATAATTTCCCTATATAATATTATTGAGATGGGAAAAGGCTCAAAATAATTAGAGCTTCTTAGAGAGAAATATGAGTGAATTACGGAATCGCTTCGGAACCCTGGGCGGATTCCTAGGAGATTTGGCCTGAAAGGTCAATTTTTTTGTTTGGTTGAATTAGGACCCCGATTCATGGTCAATAACAGCCCTATATAATATTATTGAGATGGGAAATGGTTAAAAAAAACTAGAGCTTGTTTGAGTGAAATATGAGTGAATTACAGAATCGCGTCGGAGCCCTAGGCCGCTGCCTAAGAGATTTTGCCTGAAAGGTCAATTTTTTTTTTGGTTGAATTAGGACCCCAATTTATGGTCAATAATAGCCCTATATAATTTTATTGAGATGGGAAAAGGTTCAAAAAAATTTGAGCTTGTTAGAGATAAATATGAGTGAAATACAAGATCGCTTCTGAGCCCTAGGCAGCTGCCTAGGAGATTTGGCCTGAAAGGTCAATTTTTTTGTTTGGGTGAATTAGGACCCCGATTCATGGTCAATAATAGCCCTATATAATATTATTGAGATGGGAAAAGGTTCAAAAAAATTAGAGCTTGTTAGAGAGAAATATGAGTGAATTACTGAATCGCTTCGGAGCCCTAGGCAGCTGCCTAGGAGATTTGGCCAGAACGGTCAATTTATTTGTTTGGTTGAATTAGGGACCCAATTCATGGTCAATAATTTCCCTATATAATATTATTGAGATGGGAAAAGGCTCAAAATAATTAGAGCTTCTTAGAGAGAAATATGAGTGAATTACGGAATCGCTTCGGAACCCTGGGCGGCTGCCTAGGAGATTTGGCCTGAAAGGTCAATTATTTTGTTTGGTTGAATTAGGACCCCGATTCATGGTCAATAACAGCCCTATATAATATTATTGAGATGGGAAAAGGTTAAAAAAAACTAGAGCTTGTTTGAGTGAAATATGAGTGAATTACAGAATCGCGTCGGAGCCCTAGGCCGCTGCCTAAGAGATTTTGCCTGAAAGGTCAATTTTTTTTTTGGTTGAATTAGGACCCCGATTCATGGTCAATAATAGCCCTATATAATTTTATTGAGATGGGAAAAGGTTCAAAAAAACTAGAGCTTGTTAGAGATAAATATGAGTGAATTACGGAATCGCTTCGGAGCCCTAGGCAGCTGCCTAGGAGATTTGGCCTGAAAGGTCAATTTTTTTGTTTGGGTGAATTAGGACCCCGATTCATGGTCAATAATAGCCCTATATAATATTATTGAGATGGGAAAAGGTTCAAAAAAATTAGAGCTTGTTAGAGAGAAATATGAGTGAATTACTGAATCGCTTCGGAGCCCTAGGCAGCTGCCTAGGAGATTTGGCAAGAACGGTCAATTTTTTTTTGGTTGAATTAGGACCCCGATTCATGGTCTATAACAGCCCTATATAATATTTTTGAGATGGGAAAAGGTTCAAAAAAATTAGATCTTGTTAGAGAGAAATATGAGTGAATTACGAAATCGCTTCTGAGCCCTAGGCAGCTGCCTAGGAGATTTGGCCTGAAAGGTCAATTTTTTTGTTTGGGTGAATTAGGACCCCGATTCATGGTCAATAATAGCCCTATATAATATTATTGAGATGGGAAAAGGTTCAAAAAAATTAGAGCTTGTTAGAGAGAAATATGAGTGAATTACTGAATCGCTTCGGAGCCCTAGGCAGCTGCCTAGGAGATTTGGCAAGAACGGTCAATTTTTTTTTGGTTGAATTAGGACCCCGATTCATGGTCTATAACAGCCCTATATAATATTTTTGAGATGGGAAAAGGTTCAAAAAAATTAGATCTTGTTAGAGAGAAATATGAGTGAATTACGAAATCGCTTCGGAGCCCTAGGCAGCTGCCTAGGAGAATTGTCCTGAAAGGTCAATTTTTTTTTTGGTTGAATTAGGACCCCAATTCATGGTCAATAATAGCCCTATATAATATTATTGAAATGGGAAAAGGTTCCAAAAAATTAGAGCTTGTTAGAGAGAAATATGAGTGAATTACGAGATCGCTTCGAAGCCCTAGGCTGCTGCCTAGGAGATTTGGCCTGAAAGGTCAATTTTTTTGTTTGGTTGAATTAGGACCCCAATTCATGGTCAATAATAGCCCTATATAATATTATTGAGATGGGAAAAGGTTCAAAAAAATTAGAGCTTGTTAGAGAGAAATATGAGTGAATTACGATATCGCTTCGGAGCTCTAGGCAGCTGCCTAGGAGATTTGGCCAGAACGGTCAATTTATTTGTTTGGTTGAATTAGGGACCCAATTCATGGTCAATAATTTCCCTATATAATATTATTGAGATGGGAAAAGGCTCAAAATAATTAGAGCTTCTTAGAGAGAAATATGAGTGAATTACGGAATCGCTTCGGAACCCTGGGCGGCTGCCTAGGAGATTTGGCCTGAAAGGTCAATTTTTTTGTTTGGTTGAATTAGGACCCCGATTCATGGTCAATAACAGCCCTATATAATATTATTGAGATGGGAAAAGGTTAAAAAAAACTAGAGCTTGTTTGAGTGAAATATGAGTGAATTACAGAATCGCGTCGGAGCCCTAGGCCGCTGCCTAAGAGATTTTGCCTGAAAGGTCAATTTTTTTTTTGGTTGAATTAGGACCCCAATTTATGGTCAATAATAGCCCTATATAATTTTATTGAGATGGGAAAAGGTTCAAAAAAATTTGAGCTTGTTAGAGATAAATATGAGTGAAATACGAGATCGCTTCTGAGCCCTAGGCAGCTGCCTAGGAGATTTGGCCTGAAAGGTCAATTTTTTTGTTTGGGTGAATTAGGACCCCGATTCATGGTCAATAATAGCCCTATATAATATTATTGAGATGGGAAAAGGTTCAAAAAAATTAGAGCTTGTTAGAGAGAAATATGAGTGAATTACTGAATCGCTTCGGAGCCCTAGGCAGCTGCCTAGGAGATTTGGCAAGAACGGTCAATTTTTTTTTGGTTGAATTAGGACCCCGATTCATGGTCTATAACAGCCCTATATAATATTTTTGAGATGGGAAAAGGTTCAAAAAAATTAGATCTTGTTAGAGAGAAATATGAGTGAATTACGAAATCGCTTCGGAGCCCTAGGCAGCTGCCTAGGAGAATTGTCCTGAAAGGTCAATATTTTTTTTGGTTGAATTAGGACCCCAATTCATGGTCAATAATAGCCCTATATAATATTATTGAGATGGGAAAAGGTTCAAAAAAATTAGAGCTTGTTAGAGAGAAATATGAGTGAATTACGGGATCGCTTCGGAGCCCTAGGCAGCTGCCTAGGAGATTTGGCCTGAAAGGTCAATTTTTTTGTTTGGTTGAATTAGGACCCCGATTCATGGTCAATAATAGCCCTATATAATATTATTGAGATGGGAAAAGGTTCAAAAATACTAGAGCTTGTTTGAGTGAAATATGAGTGAATTACGGAATCGCGTCGGAGCCCTAGGCAGCTGGCTAAGAGATTTCGCCTGAAAGGTCAATTTTTTTTTTGGTTGAATTAGGACCCCAATTTATGGTCAATAATAGCCCTATATAATATTATTGAGATGGGAAAAGGTTCAATAAAATTTGAGCTTGTTAGAGAGAAATATAAGTGAATTACGGGATCGCTTCGGAGCCCTAGGCAGCTGCCTAGGAGATTTGGCCTGAAAGGTCAATTTTTTTGTTTGGTTGAATTAGGACCCCGATTCATGGTCAATAATATCCCTATATAATATTATTGAGATGGGAAAAGGTTCAAAAAAATTAGAGCTTGTTAGAGAGAAATATGAGTGAATTACTGAATCGCTTCGGAGCCCTAGGCAACTGCCTAGGAGAATTGGCAAGAACGGTCAATTTTTTTTTGGTTGAATTAGGACCCCGATTCATGGTCTACAACAGCCCTATATAATATTATTGAGATGGGAAAAGGTTCAAAAAAATAAGATCTTGTTAGAGAGAAATATGAGTGAATTACGAAATCGCTTCGGAGCCCTAGGCAGCTGCCTAGGAGAATTGTCCTGAAAGGTCAATATTTTTTTTGGTTGAATTAGGACCCCAATTCATGGCCAATAATAGCCCTATATAATATTATTGAGATGGGAAAAGGTTCAAATAAATTAGAGCTTGTTAGAGAGAAATATAAGTGAATTACGGGATCGCTTCGGAGCCCTAGGCAGCTGCCTAGGAGATTTGGCCTGAAAGGTCAATTTTTTTGTTTGGTTGAATTAGGACCCCGATTCATGGTCAATAATTGCCCTATATAATATTATTGAGATGGGAAAAGGTTCAAAAAAACTAGAGCTTGTTAGAGTGAAATATGAGTGAATTACGGAATCGCTTCGGAGCCCTAGGCTGCTGCCTAAGAGATTTTGCCTGAAAGGTCAATTTTTTTTTTGGTTGAATTAGGACCCCAATTCATGGTCAATAATAGCCCTATATAATATTATTGAAATGGGAAAAGGTTCCAAAAAATTAGAGCTTGTTAGAGAGAAATATGAGTGAATTACGAGATCGCTTCGGAGCCCTAGGCTGCTGCCTAGGAGATTTGGCCTGAAAGGTCAATTTTTTTGTTTGGTTGAATTAGGACCCCAATTCATGGTCAATAATAGCCCTATATAATATTATTGAGATGGGAAAAGGTTCAAAAAAATTAGAGCTTGTTAGAGAGAAATATGAGTGAATTACGGGATCGCTTCGGAGCCCTAGGCAGCTGCCTAGGAGATTTGGCCTGAAAGGTCAATTTTTTTGTTTGGTTGAATTAGGACCCCGATTCATGGTCAATAATAGCCCTATATAATATTATTGAGATGGGAAAAGGTTCAAAAATACTAGAGCTTGTTTGAGTGAAATATGAGTGAATTACGGAATCGCGTCGGAGCCCTAGGCAGCTGGCTAAGAGATTTCGCCTGAAAGGTCAATTTTTTTTTTGGTTGAATTAGGACCCCAATTTATGGTCAATAATAGCCCTATATAATATTATTGAGATGGGAAAAGGTTCAATAAAATTTGAGCTTGTTAGAGAGAAATATAAGTGAATTACGGGATCGCTTCGGAGCCCTAGGCAGCTGCCTAGGAGATTTGGCCTGAAAGGTCAATTTTTTTGTTTGGTTGAATTAGGACCCCGATTCATGGTCAATAATATCCCTATATAATATTATTGAGATGGGAAAAGGTTCAAAAAAATTAGAGCTTGTTAGAGAGAAATATGAGTGAATTACTGAATCGCTTCGGAGCCCTAGGCAACTGCCTAGGAGAATTGGCAAGAACGGTCAATTTTTTTTTGGTTGAATTAGGACCCCGATTCATGGTCTACAACAGCCCTATATAATATTATTGAGATGGGAAAAGGTTCAAAAAAATAAGATCTTGTTAGAGAGAAATATGAGTGAATTACGAAATCGCTTCGGAGCCCTAGGCAGCTGCCTAGGAGAATTGTCCTGAAAGGTCAATATTTTTTTTGGTTGAATTAGGACCCCAATTCATGGCCAATAATAGCCCTATATAATATTATTGAGATGGGAAAAGGTTCAAATAAATTAGAGCTTGTTAGAGAGAAATATAAGTGAATTACGGGATCGCTTCGGAGCCCTAGGCAGCTGCCTAGGAGATTTGGCCTGAAAGGTCAATTTTTTTGTTTGGTTGAATTAGGACCCCGATTCATGGTCAATAATTGCCCTATATAATATTATTGAGATGGGAAAAGGTTCAAAAAAACTAGAGCTTGTTAGAGTGAAATATGAGTGAATTACGGAATCGCTTCGGAGCCCTAGGCTGCTGCCTAAGAGATTTTGCCTGAAAGGTCAATTTTTTTTTTGGTTGAATTAGGACCCCAATTCATGGTCAATAATAGCCCTATATAATATTATTGAAATGGGAAAAGGTTCCAAAAAATTAGAGCTTGTTAGAGAGAAATATGAGTGAATTACGAGATCGCTTCGGAGCCCTAGGCTGCTGCCTAGGAGATTTGGCCTGAAAGGTCAATTTTTTTGTTTGGTTGAATTAGGACCCCAATTCATGGTCAATAATAGCCCTATATAATATTATTGAGATGGGAAAAGGTTCAAAAAAATTAGAGCTTGTTAGAGAGAAATATGAGTGAATTACGAAATCGCTTCGGAGCTCTAGGCAGCTGCCTAGGAGATTTGGCCAGAACGGTCAATTTATTTGTTTGGTTGAATTAGGAACCCAATTCATGGTCAATAATTTCCCTATATAATATTATTGAGATGGGAAAAGGCTCAAAATAATTAGAGCTTCTTAGAGAGAAATATGAGTGAATTACGGAATCGCTTCGGAACCCTGGGCGGATTCCTAGGAGATTTGGCCTGAAAGGTCAATTTTTTTGTTTGGTTGAATTAGGACCCCGATTCATGGTCAATAACAGCCCTATATAATATTATTGAGATGGGAAATGGTTAAAAAAAACTAGAGCTTGTTTGAGTGAAATATGAGTGAATTACAGAATCGCGTCGGAGCCCTAGGCCGCTGCCTAAGAGATTTTGCCTGAAAGGTCAATTTTTTTTTTGGTTGAATTAGGACCCCAATTTATGGTCAATAATAGCCCTATATAATTTTATTGAGATGGGAAAAGGTTCAAAAAAATTTGAGCTTGTTAGAGATAAATATGAGTGAAATACAAGATCGCTTCTGAGCCCTAGGCAGCTGCCTAGGAGATTTGGCCTGAAAGGTCAATTTTTTTGTTTGGGTGAATTAGGACCCTGATTCATGGTCAATAATAGCCCTATATAATATTATTGAGATGGGAAAAGGTTCAAAAAAATTAGAGCTTGTTAGAGAGAAATATGAGTGAATTACTGAATCGCTTCGGAGCCCTAGGCAGCTGCCTAGGAGATTTGGCAAGAACGGTCAATTTTTTTTTGGTTGAATTAGGACCCCGATTCATGGTCTATAACAGCCCTATATAATATTTTTGAGATGGGAAAAGGTTCAAAAAAATTAGATCTTGTTAGAGAGAAATATGAGTGAATTACGAAATCGCTTCGGAGCCCTAGGCAGCTGCCTAGGAGAATTGTCCTGAAAGGTCAATATTTTTTTTGGTTGAATTAGGACCCCAATTCATGGTCAATAATAGCCCTATATAATATTATTGAGATGGGAAAAGGTTCAAAAAAATTAGAGCTTGTTAGAGAGAAATATGAGTGAATTACGGGATCGCTTCGGAGCCCTAGGCAGCTGCCTAGGAGATTTGGCCTGAAAGGTCAATTTTTTTGTTTTGGTGAATTAGGACCCCGATTCATGGTCAATAATAGCCCTATATAATATTATTGAGATGGGAAAAGGTTCAAAAAAATTAGAGCTTGTTAGAGAGAAATATGAGTGAATTACTGAATCGCTTCGGAGCCCTAGGCAGCTGCCTAGGAGATTTGGCAAGAACGGTCAATTTTTTTTTGGTTGAATTAGGACCCCGATTCATG
The DNA here is from genome assembly GCF_963169125.1 of Humulus lupulus. Classification (NCBI taxonomy): domain Eukaryota; kingdom Viridiplantae; phylum Streptophyta; class Magnoliopsida; order Rosales; family Cannabaceae; genus Humulus; species Humulus lupulus. The sequence goes on from NC_084795.1 coordinate 287,856,931, forward strand.
GTCTATAACAGCCCTATATAATATTTTTGAGATGGGAAAAGGTTCAAAAAAATTAGAACTTGTTAGAGAGAAATATGAGTGAATTACGAAATCGCTTCGGAGCCCCAGGCAGCTGCCTAGGAGAATTGTCCTGAAAGGTCAATATTTTTTTTGGTTGAATTAGGACCCCAATTCATGGTCAATAATAGCCCTATATAATATTATTGAGATGGGAAAAGGTTCAAATAAATTAGAGCTTGTTAGAGAGAAATATAAGTGAATTACGGGATCGCTTCGGAGCCCTAGGGCCTAGGAGATTTGGCCTGAAAGGTCAATTTTTTTGTTTGGTTGAATTAGGACCCCGATTCATGGTCAATAATAGCCCTATATAATATTATTGAGATGGGAAAAGGTTCAAAAAAACTAGAGCTTGTTAGAGTGAAATATGAGTGAATTACGGAATCGCTTCGGAGCCCTAGGCTGCTGCCTAAGAGATTTTGCCTGAAAGGTCAATTTTTTTTTTGGTTGAATTAGGACCCCAATTCATGGTCAATAATAGCCCTATATAATATTATTGAAATGGGAAAAGGTTCCAAAAAATTAGAGCTTGTTAGAGAGAAATATGAGTGAATTACGAGATCGCTTCGGAGCCCTAGGCTGCTGCCTAGGAGATTTGGCCTGAAAGGTCAATTTTTTTGTTTGGTTGAATTAGGACCCCAATTCATGGTCAATAATAGCCCTATATAATATTATTGAGATGGGAAAAGGTTCAAAAAAATTAGAGCTTGTTAGAGAGAAATATGAGTGAATTACGAAATCGCTTCGGAGCTCTAGGCAGCTGCCTAGGAGATTTGGCCAGAACGGTCAATTTATTTGTTTGGTTGAATTAGGAACCCAATTCATGGTCAATAATTTCCCTATATAATATTATTGAGATGGGAAAAGGCTCAAAATAATTAGAGCTTCTTAGAGAGAAATATGAGTGAATTACGGAATCGCTTCGGAACCCTGGGCGGATTCCTAGGAGATTTGGCCTGAAAGGTCAATTTTTTTGTTTGGTTGAATTAGGACCCCGATTCATGGTCAATAACAGCCCTATATAATATTATTGAGATGGGAAATGGTTAAAAAAAACTAGAGCTTGTTTGAGTGAAATATGAGTGAATTACAGAATCGCGTCGGAGCCCTAGGCCGCTGCCTAAGAGATTTTGCCTGAAAGGTCAATTTTTTTTTGGTTGAATTAGGACCCCAATTTATGGTCAATAAAAGCCCTATATAATTTTATTGAGATGGGAAAAGGTTCAAAAAAATTTGAGCTTGTAAGAGATAAATATGAGTGAAATACAAGATCGCTTCTGAGCCCTAGGCAGCTGCCTAGGAGATTTGGCCTGAAAGGTCAATTTTTTTGTTTGGGTGAATTAGGACCCCGATTCATGGTCAATAATAGCCCTATATAATATTATTGAGATGGGAAAAGGTTCAAAAAAATTAGAGCTTGTTAGAGAGAAATATGAGTGAATTACTGAATCGCTTCGGAGCCCTAGGCAGCTGCCTAGGAGATTTGGCAAGAACGGTCAATTTTTTTTTGGTTGAATTAGGACCCCGATTCATGGTCTATAACAGCCCTATATAATATTTTTGAGATGGGAAAAGGTTCAAAAAAATTAGATCTTGTTAGAGAGAAATATGAGTGAATTACGAAATCGTTTCGGAGCCCTAGGCAACTGCCTAAGAGATTTGGCCTAAAAGGTCAATTTTTTTGTTTGGTTGAATTAGGACCCCGATTCATGGTCAATAACAGCCCTATATAATATTATTGAGATGGGAAATGGTTAAAAAAAACTAGAGCTTGTTTGAGTGAAATATGAGTGAATTACAGAATCGCGTCGGAGCCCTAGGCCGCTGCCTAAGAGATTTTGCCTGAAAGGTCAATTTTTTTTTGGTTGAATTAGGACCCCAATTTATGGTCAATAAAAGCCCTATATAATTTTATTGAGATGGGAAAAGGTTCAAAAAAATTTGAGCTTGTAAGAGATAAATATGAGTGAAATACAAGATCGCTTCTGAGCCCTAGGCAGCTGCCTAGGAGATTTGGCCTGAAAGGTCAATTTTTTTGTTTGGGTGAATTAGGACCCCGATTCATGGTCAATAATAGCCCTATATAATATTATTGAGATGGGAAAAGGTTCAAAAAAATTAGAGCTTGTTAGAGAGAAATATGAGTGAATTACTGAATCGCTTCGGAGCCCTAGGCAGCTGCCTAGGAGATTTGGCAAGAACGGTCAATTTTTTTTTGGTTGAATTAGGACCCCGATTCATGGTCTATAACAGCCCTATATAATATTTTTGAGATGGGAAAAGGTTCAAAAAAATTAGATCTTGTTAGAGAGAAATATGAGTGAATTACGAAATCGTTTCGGAGCCCTAGGCAACTGCCTAAGAGATTTGGCCTAAAAGGTCAATTTTTTTGTTTGGTTGAATTAGGACCCCGATTCATGGTCAATAAGAGCCCTATATAATATTATTGAGATGGGAAAAGGTTCAAAAAAATTAGAGCTTGTTAGAGAGAAATATGAGTGAATTACGAAATCGCTTTGGAGCCCTAGGCAGCTGGCTAGGAGATTTGGCCAGAACGGTCAATTTTTTTTTGGTTGAATTAGGTCCCCGATTCATGGTCAATAACAGCCCTATATAATATTATTGAGATGGGAAAAGGTTCAAAAAAATTAGATCTTGTTAGAGAGAAATATGAGTGAATTACGAAATTGCTTCGGAGCCCTAGGCTGCTGCCTATGAGATTTGGCCTGAAAGGTCAATTTTTTTTTTGGTTGAATTAGGACCCCAATTCATGGTCAATAATAGCCCTATATAATATTATTGAGATGGGAAAAGGTTCAAAAAAATTAGAGCTTGTTAGAGAGAAATATGAGTGAATTACGAAATCGCTTCGGAGCTCTAGGCAGCTGCCTAGGAGATTTGGTCAATTTATTTGTTTGGTTGAATTAGGATCCCAATTCATGGTCAATAATTTCCCTATATAATATTATTGAGATGGGAAAAGGCTCAAAATAATTAGAGCTTCTTAGAGAGAAATATGAGTGAATTACGGAATCGCTTCGGAACCCTGGGCGGCTGCCTAGGAGATTTGGCCTGAAAGGTCAATTTTTTTGTTTGGTTGAATTAGGACCCCGATTCATGGTCAATAATAGCCCTATATAATATTATTGAGATGGGAAAAGGTTAAAAAAAAACTAGAGCTTGTTTGAGTGAAATATGAGTGAATTACGGAATCGCGTCGGAGCCCTAGGCAGCTGCCTAAGAGATTTTGCCTGAAAGGTCAATTTTTTTTTTGGTTGAATTAGGACCCCAATTTATGGTCAATAATAGCCCTATATAATATTATTGAGATGGGAAAAGGTTCAAAAAAATTTGAGCTTGTTAGATAGAAATATGAGTGAAATACGAGATCGCTTCTGAGCCCTAGGCAGCTGCCTAGGAGATTTGGCCTGAAAGGTGAATTTTTTTGTTTGGGTGAATTAGGACCCCGATTCATGGTCAATAATAGCCCTATATAATATTATTGAGATGGGAAAAGGTTCAAAAAAATTAGAGCTTGTTAGAGAGAAATATGAGTGAATTACTGAATCGCTTCGGAGCCCTAGGCACCTAGGAGATTTGGCAAGAACGGTCAATTTTTTTTTGGTTGAATTAGGACCCCGATTCATGGTCTATAACAGCTCTATATAATATTATTGAGATGGGAAAAGGTTCAAAAAAATTAGATCTTGTTAGAGAGAAATATGAGTGAATTACGAAATCGCTTCGGAGCCCTAGGCAGCTGCCTAGGAGAATTGTCCTGAAAGGTCAATATTTTTTTTGGTTGAATGAGGACCCCAATTCATGGTCAATAATAGCCCTATATAATATTATTGAGATGGGAAAAGGTTCAAAAAAATTAGAGCTTGTTAGAGAGAAATATGAGTGAATTACGGGATCGCTTCGGAGCCCTAGGCAGCTGCCTAAGAGATTTCGCCTGAAAGGTCAATTTTTTTTTTGGTTGAATTAGGACCCCAATTCATGGTCAATAATAGCCCTATATAATATTATTGAGATGGGAAATGGTTCAAAAAAATTAGAGCTTCTTAGAGAGAAATATGAGTGAAATACGAGATCGCTTCGGAGACCTAGGCAGCTGCCTAGGAGATTTGGTCTAGAAGGTCAATTTTTTTTATTGGTTGAATTTGGACCCCGATTCATGGTCAATAATAGCCCTATATAATATTATTGAGATGGAAAAAGGTTCAAAAAAATTAGAGCTTGTTAGAGAGAAATATGAGTGAATTACGAAATCGCTTCGGCGCCCTAGGCAGCTGCCTAGGAGATTTGTCCTGAAAGGTCAATTTTTTTGTTTGGTAGAATTAGGACCCCGATTCATGGTCAATAATTGCCCTATATAATATTATTGAGATGGGAAAAGGTTCAAAAAAATTAGAGCTTGTTAGAGAGAAATATGAGTGAATTACAAAATCGCTTCGGTGCCCTAGGCAGCTGCCTAGGATATTTGGCCTGAAAGGTCAATTTTTTTGTTTGGTTGAATTAGGACCCCGATTCATGGTCATTAACAGCCCTATATAATATTATTGAGATGGGAAAAGGTTCAAAAAAATTAGAGCTTGTTAGAGAGAAATATGAGTGAATTACAAAATCGCTTCGGTGCCCTAGGCAGCTGCCTAGGATATTTGGCCTGAAAGGTCAATTTTTTTGTTTGGTTGAATTAGGACCCCGATTCATGGTCATTAACAGCCCTATATAATATTATTGAGATGGGAAAAGGTTCAAAAAAATTAGAGCTTGTTAGAGAGAAATATGAGTGAATTACGAAATCGTTTCGGAGCCCTAGGCAACTGCCTAAGAGATTTGGCCTGAAAGGTCAATTTTTTTGTTTGGTTGAATTAGAACCCCGATTCATGGTCAATAAGAGCCCTATATAATATTATTGAGATGGGAAAAGGTTCAAAAAAATTAGAGCTTGTTAGAGAGAAATATGAGTGAATTACGAAATCGCTTTGGAGCCCTAGGCAGCTGGCTAGGAGATTTGGCCAGAACGGTCAATTTTTTTTTGGTTGAATTAGGACCCCGATTCATGGTCAATAACAGCCCTATAAATATTATTGAGATGGGAAAAGGTTCAAAAAAATTAGATCTTGTTAGAGAGAAATATGAGTGAATTACGAAATTGCTTCGGAGCCTTAGGCTGCTGCCTATGAGATTTGGCCTGAAAGGTCAATTTTTTTTTTTGGTTGAATTAGGACCCCAATTCATGGTCAATAATAGCCCTATATAATATTATTGAGATGGGAAAAGGTTCAAAAAAATTAGAGCTTGTTAGAGAGAAATATGAGTGAATTACGAAATCGCTTCGGAGCTCTAGGCAGCTGCCTAGGAGATTTGGTCAATTTATTTGTTTGGTTGAATTAGGAACCCAATTCATGGTCAATAATTTCCCTATATAATATTATTGAGATGGGAAAAGGCTCAAAATAATTAGAGCTTCTTAGAGAGAAATATGAGTGAATTACGGAATCGCTTCGGAACCCTGGGCGGCTGCCTAGGAGATTTGGCCTGAAAGGACAATTTTTTTGTTTGGTTGAATTAGGACCCCGATTCATGGTCAATAATAGCCCTATATAATATTATTGAGATGGGAAAAGGTTAAAAAAAAACTAGAGCTTGTTTGAGTGAAATATGAGTGAATTACGGAATCGCGTCGGAGCCCTAGGCAGCTGCCTAAGAGATTTTGCCTGAAAGGTCAATTTTTTTTTTGGTTGAATTAGGACCCCAATTTATGGTCAATAATAGCCCTATATAATATTATAGAGATGGGAAAAGGTTCAAAAAAATTTGAGCTTGTTAGATAGAAATATGAGTGAAATACGAGATCGCTTCTGAGCCCTAGGCAGCTGCCTAGGAGATTTGGCCTGAAAGGTGAATTTTTTTGTTTGGGTGAATTAGGACCCCGATTCATGGTCAATAATAGCCCTATATAATATTATTGAGATGGGAAAAGGTTCAAAAAAATTAGAGCTTGTTAGAGAGAAATATGAGTGAATTACTGAATCGCTTCGGAGCCCTAGGCACCTAGGAGATTTGGCAAGAACGGTCAATTTTTTTTTGGTTGAATTAGGACCCCGATTCATGGTCTATAACAGCCCTATATAATATTATTGAGATGGGAAAAGGTTCAAAAAAATTAGATCTTGTTAGAGAGAAATATGAGTGAATTACGAAATCGCTTCGGAGCCCTAGGCAGCTGCCTAGGAGAATTGTCCTGAAAGGTCAATAATTTTTTTGGTTGAATTAGGACCCCAATTCATGGTTAATAATAGCCCTATATAATATTATTGAGATGGGAAAAGGTTCAAAAAAATTAGAGCTTGTTAGAGAGAAATGTAAGTGAATAACGGGATCGCTTCGGAGCCCTAGGCTGCTGCCTAGGAGATTTGGCCTGAAAGGTCAATTTTTTTGTTTGGTTGAATTAGGACCCCGATTCATGGTCAATAATAGCCCTATATAATATTATTGAGATGGGAAAAGGTTCAAAAAACCTAGAGCTTATTAGAGTGAAATATGAGTGAATTACGGAATCGCTTCGGAGCCCTAGGCAGCTGCCTAAGAGATTTCGCCTGAAAGGTCAATTTTTTTTTTGGTTGAATTAGGACCCCAATTCATGGTCAATAATAGCCCTATATAATATTATTGAGATGGGAAAAGGTTCAAAAAAATTAGAGCTTCTTAGAGAGAAATATGAGTGAAATACGAGATCACTTCGGAGACCTAGGCAGCTGCCTAGGAGATTTGGTCTGGAAGGTCAATTTTTTTTATTGGTTGAATTTGGACCCTGATTCATGGTCAATAATAGCCCTATATAATATTATTGAGATGGGAAAAGGTTCAAAAAAACTAGAGCTTGTTAGAGTGAAATATGAGTGAATTACGGAATCGCTTCGGAGCCCTAGGCAGCTGCCTAAGAGATTTCGCCTGAAAGGTCAATTTTTTTTTTGGTTGAATTAGGACCCCAATTCATGGTCAATAATTTCCCCATATAATATTATTGAGATGGGAAAAGGCTCAAAATAATTAGAGCTTGTTAGAGAGAAATATGAGTGAATTACGGAATCGCTTCGGAGCCCTG